>NC_138750.1:8910901-9510901 GCF_965113315.1 Podarcis vaucheri
GCCTGCCTTGGCCTGGCCACTAGTTGCTGGCCCTTCTCTGAATTTTTCTGAGACCCTCGATCAGGTGGCACTCAGGCATCCTCCGCCCTTGCCTGTCCTTTTTCTTCAGTACCGAAGTTACAGGTTTTTCAGTTATTCCTGAAAGTTCCTGCCTTGATTTGGCATCCTCCGAGCAGCAATGCTCTCCCCACGCTTCCCTTCCTTTCCCTTCCCACCATCTTTCCTATAGAAACATATTTCATCAAACAATACATACAGCAAAGGTCGCTTTGCATATTGTTTAGGTGTATTTTAAAGAAGCTTTAAGCTGGACACCTAAAAATGTAAAGTGGTGACTGCAGTAAATGTATGTTTGTGTATGTGTGTTGTATAGGCTTTCTCAGCAGGAAGCTGAGATTGGTTGCACCTCTAGCTGAATGTATAGTTAGGTTTTTCCTTGCATAATGCACAAACTGTACAGAATGGCCCAGAAATGCCTGCATATTCGTGTCCTTACACTTTTGGTTAACTGGGCAAGAGATTAGCCAAGACTGGTGATCTCCCTCTGAGTGTTACGTACTGTGATGCATCCTGAAGGACAAACTTTGAAGATTCCAAGGACAACTTGAAAAATAAGAGAAAAGCAGGAAAAGTGTGCTAAAGGGGAGGGGGAAACGAAAGCTTTTTAGAACCCCAGGGATTCCTATTACCCAAAGTCCAGGTAAATTATCCATATTCTGGCTTCATTCATTGACTAAAAGCACTGATAGATAGGAGCAGACAGGCCCGCTCCTTTCATAGAAATTTCTTCAAAGGCGATCTGCACATTTTGCTTCATAACTTTCTTTCCAGATGGGCCGAAGTCTGACTTAAAAAATAAAATGAAATGAAAGCTCTGAATCTGTTTGCCAGGTATCGAAGCAGTAGGTCATGCTCCAATGTAAGTGTGCGTGGCATTGCAACCTTCATTTTCTTATCCAGGATCTGCCCACCTCACTCTTTGCACAATAATCTGTTAATCTGTGTAATTGCAGGCAATATTTCCTTCCAGTGGCAACCTCCTGTTTCTTATGACATAGGGCGAGCTTTTCAGGGACTTGCAGTGGAAGGAGCATTTGTTTAACTGGATCCTAACCCTGATGTGTGTTACTGAAGTGTAAATCCATATAAAACAACTTCTATATCCCTCTTTTGGAAATACTCCTTGATACAAGGGTCACCGCTACACTGCTCTGTCATCATATTTTTGGGTGGAAATCAGGATGTCTTCAATCTAATTGACTTCAATCTATTGACTTCATTTTATAGCAAAAGTATCAACAGATGCAGTCATAGAAAAGCTCATATTCATAGAAAGCGTTCATAACTGCTACATCAGTTAGAAGTACTGCTGTGGAAGCATGCTGTATTTTTTCGTGTATAACACGCCCCCATGTATAACACGACTCCTATTTTGGGGGACTCCAAATAAATCTCCCATATCCACGATCCATGTATAAGACGACCCCTAATTTTAAACTTGAAAAATAGGGAAAATATGTAGTCTTATACACAGAAAAATACGGTAAGTGTATTTTCAACTGTGTGGGAAAACTGTAGGACACAATTTCCCTTTGTAACCTCACCGTGTTAGTGATCTCAATCTTGGCCACAAATCTCGCACTCAAGGGAAGCTTCATTTATATTTATATTTAAAATGTTGCTCCAGTTACTTACCTTTAAATTTAGCAACAACCAACACTTTAAAATGACAACATTTTAACCAAAGTACATTTGTTATTGTTCCCTGACCTCAGAGGTTTTATTGGTGATGCGTTTGATAAATGGAAGGAGAAGCTATTTTGAGAAGTATAGGACATTAAGTATTCACATGCATTTGACTTTAAAGATTAGTTTGAGGAAATGTGCTATGACTAAAGGTGAAAGTGTGCTTAGTTCTGTATAACATGTGGAAACTGGAATTCTAAAAACAAGTTATGTGCATCTCAAATGTTAACCATCAGCAACAAGAGTTTAAGACAAGTCTTCTTCATATATGATTGTTTCCACCTCTAAATCAGTACGGTTGGGGGGGGAAAATAAGAATTCTCCATTTGTCCCATCTCTTAGTCTACCAAGGATCAGAGATTGGTGTATTCTGGGAGGTTGCTTCCTGATCACCTTCAGCTGAAAGATATTCTCAGAAAAGTAAGCTTTACTTTCACAACTTACGTACAATCGCTACTTGTAAAAATAAAACAAATGTACAAAATTCTGTTAAATTGCGTAGTGACTACTGCTGTGGGCGAGAGATGCAATTCAAATATTGCACAATTGCATGTAGGAAAGCAGGTGCAACATGATTTGATTAGCTAACTACATAAGCAAAATAATTACTTCAGTATATATTTTAGTTTATTACACTGATATTAGTCGCTAGTTACTAAGATTGCAGGTAAAGGACGCAATGTCCTAACTGGTATACAGGTATTCATGCTGAGGATTTAAAGGTAAGATATTGCTGTCCCACTGTCTTTGCAGTATTTCTGAATGCGTGTCTTGAAGTTCAACGTGCACATGACACATCATTCTTACTACTAAGATTTATATCTTCCAAACCAGTCCCAATTTAAATGCTGTCATTCTGCAGATGTGAAATGAATAGGCTAAAGTCACCCGAATCGTTGCATCACATAATTTTTGACTGTGCTTTTCACTTACCGGCCAGGAGCAAGTTTCTTGCTCAATATCTTAAGGGAATTGCCGATGATACGATTGAAGCCAAACTGAGATACCTACTAATTGATGATGACCCCCTAAAATCACTCATGGTTGCCAGATTCCTGATCAGCGTCCTATCCCTAAAGAAGAGAAACGGTCTCCTGTGTGATTCGGACAACCCCTTTAAACCATGACCTGTGTTTTAGGTGATATCACCATTGTTTTAAACCATGATCTATGTTTTAGGCGATATCACCATTGATATCCCTGATTAATTTATGAGCAGAGGGCGATGTATAGGTTACAAAATTATTGTAATGTACGATGGTGGTTTCTGTTTGTATATGGTGGTTTTTGTTTTTGTTTTGCTTCGGTTACTGTTTGTCTTTTCTAAGTTTTGGCGATTTTAAATTTGGAGGTTTAAGTATAATATGTCGGTATGGGAAACTGTCGTGTAACGGGCCAATGGCCGTAATAAAGATCAATCAATCAATCAATAGGCTAAAGCTACTTTTCCAGGTTCTATCTGATACAGTATGAAAATACTGAAAGGTGTCAGCATAGAGATGCGCAGATTTGTGCAGGTAGCAATTAGTACACACGCTCTAGATGAAAAAGTCAAAATATTGTGGATAAATAAGTGAAAATCTCCAAGGTGACTCATTGCTCAAAAAGGAAGCTTGAGCGTGTGTTGAGGCCCATAATAAGGACTCGGTAGGAAAAACTAGCTTGATACTTAAGTGGATTTACTTTTACTTAAAATTCCAAGAGGATGTATGAAAATCTTGAGCTCCCCTTTTTGCATTAAATACCTTCTGATTTAACTCTTAATTGAATAAAAATTGGAACATATTGCAAGACGCAGGTGTGACTTGCTAGAATAAAATTCAAGCTCTTTTTATTTGCTTTCTTATGAATCTGAGTAATTTGCTGAGTAATCTGATGACACTGATTCAGGTGCTTGCACACCTGCCGGCTCTCTGTTGGCACCTTTGGCCCAGCGATGAGCACATGAGGCAATTTTCATTTCCATAGCTGATCCACAGTGGAGTCCTTGTGTATGAACCTGGAGTTACTTAACGATACGAATAATATTTCACATTTATGCAGGACGCTTTGAGTTTTCAAAGCATTTTACATACATTAGTCGTCCATGCAATATCTGTGTAAGAAAGGTACGCCAGTAACTTTTCTCCTGAATGTACCGGGAGTCTGTGGCACACACTCAGAAGTTTGATCACAAACTAATCAATATTGATTGAGGTCGGGGATTCCCAGTGGATAGAAGGTTTGATTTCCACTGCAGGATGAGTTGCCATAAGCTTTGTGACTTGCAACGGTTTGCTCTCTGGGAGTTTTTTAGCTGGAATTCCTGTGGGATAGACAGACGTGCCTTTCTCTAAACACAGGTATTGATTCTGACAGAACAGCTTGGATGAGTAATTGCTTTGGCCGTTGATTTTGAAAATGTAACTTATCTATAGTTTGATAAGTAAGCTTTTCTTTGGTGAAATGATTCACCCGTCTGTCACCAGAGGAAGGGCAGATTTTGGGGGGGAAGTCATCAGTTTTAATTAGAAAATTGGATTTTGAACGGAAGGACTAGCTACGGTAAAAAGTGCAACTCTGGTTCTCCTCTTTTATGTACATTTTAAAGAACAAAAATCTTAGTATAAGACGGGTCAGCAACCTAAGGCCCATGGGGCACAAGCAGCCCATGGGAGTCATTTAACAGGCCCATGGACCCAGCGGCGTAGCGTGGGTTATCAGCACCCGGGGCAAGGCAATTAATTTGCGCCCCCTAACCCGGGGCAAGGCAAGTACAGTAATTTACTCTCCCAAGCAGCAGCAGCAGCAGCGAGGCTTCTCTTTCCCCCGCGCTCTCCTGGAGCTGCCTCTTTTCTTTCCTTTTTTCCCTTTCTCCAAGGCTTTTCGCTTTCTCTCCTTAACTGATTCCTCCTCCACACCGCAGCGTTTCCTGGCTGCTCCCCCCCCTTCCCCTCTCTCTCCTCCTCGCTCTGCTTGCCTTGCCCTGCCCTGCCTGAGGGCGCCCTGAGGAGACTCCGCTCTCCTTTTTGACCAGGCGAGGTGGAAAAGTCTCTTCCCGCCCCCTCGCCAGACTCCCGGCTCGGCTCGGCTCACTACCCAGGCGGCCAGTGGAGAGAGAGCCGCAATTACCATAAAGCTCCTCTCCCTCCGCTCGCCAAGCTGTCAAAGCCCGGCAGCAGCGGCAGCAGCAGGCGCAGCCAGACCCCCGCCAGCCAGCCAGCCAGCCCGCCCGCCCGCCCGCCCGGCTTCCTCTCCTTTTTTTGCCCGCGGCAGAAGGCTTCGCTCTCCCCCTTCCGCGACCTCCTCGCCAAGCCGAGCGAGCGCGGGCTCCCTAACCCGTGGATTTTAGTAGGGGCAGAGAGCTGCTAGTGCGAGCGCGCCCCCCGCCCATGTTGCGCCCGGTGCGGCCGGCCCCCCTGGCACCCCCCACGCTACGCCACTGCATGGACCCCCACTGCCCACTCGGTTGGCTCCCATGCACCGTGCTAAACTCGCACAGAGCAAAGCAGGGACCGCCTTCTGTGACGCTGGCCAGCTTCCCATTGGCTGCAGGAAGCTCCTGCAGCCAATGGGAAGCTACGACGCCTCCTCCGTGCCGGAAGGAGCGCCAGAAATAGTGTTCGCGCATGCATGCGTGCGCACACACACTCTGGCCCACTGCGGTGTCTGCAGGACCATGAACCAGCCCAAGCCACAAAAACTTTGCCGACCCCTGGTATAAGACTTCTCTAGTATATATTTTTCCAGTAAATATTCTGAAATATATTTTATTCTTCAAGTAACAGTGTAAAATATTGACTTGCCTCTGAACCGTTCAGCTGTAATGTGTATATACCAATTTTGTGTTTTAAATTTGCCTCATTTTTCTGCTAAAACTGCTCACTTTTGTATTTTAGCAAGATGAGTATCATATGGTTCATCTAGTATGTTCTTCACGGACACCCCCAAATTCTCCAAAGCCTGATGCCCTTAGGGAAAACAATGGATCATCAGCACCTAGCAACAGCTCGGTGAGTTGGCTTTGTGTAAGGTGCAATCGTTAAAGCTCTGTCAACAATGCTCTTTTACTATAATAAATCCTGACAGGAATATGATGACAGCATGGCAATGTTTCAGTATCAAAGTGCTTGACTATGATCCCAAGAGGAAACAGGTCCTGGGGTGTATAATGGAACTGCAAAATCCCTAGACTACTCGAATTGATGAAAAACTTGCTATTTTTCATACTGCTGTGTTTGGGGATCCTAGGTGTACTGACATTGCCGTGTCTGCTCCCCTCCCCCCCAAATAATTAGTGTGTAATTGTGATATTTTCACTCAGAATAGGAATACAGACCCAATTTACAGAATGCTATTTCTCCCCCCCCCACAAGTCATTGTGATTCCCCCCCCTTAATAGCAAGAATTGCTTTACACATGATGTTTTTCCCACGTGAGGAAAATTTTCATTTTTTAAAAAATATGTTACCCCTTACTAAGGAAGCAGGCTAGGATTTTTATTTACTCAAGAGTCTTAAAGGAAAACAGCAGCAAGAAGTCACAGAGAATAATTGCAAACCTAATGGTTCAGGGAAAGTGTAAGTAAAGTGTTTTGACTTCAGATGTGAGGTGTGTAAAATAGTCCTTTTTTCAAAGTTTGGGGGAACCAAACTATTCAGCATAAAACAGAATCCTTTCTACATCTGATGGAAATTATCATTTTTTTAAAAAAAGAGTTCAGAACATTCAGGATCGACGACTCCTTCGCCATCTCAAGAATCTCCACATACAGCTGGCACCGATGGTGTAAGACATCGCAACCTGGCACAGAGCAATCCTGTTCAGAGCCACCCGTTCCCTTATATAATGCAAGGGTAAGTAAAATGCTGAAGGGCTTTTGGCAAGAGCTTCGTTCAAACATTCTGACTCCAGCTACAGAAGCTGAGGCTGTTGAACAGATTCTTGGGCTGGAGTATTGTATACGGGGGTTGGAGAGAGCTGTTGCTGTTACTGATATTATTGTTGTATCTTTCGTTTTAGATCTTACGATTTATGTAGAAATGGTTTCCATTAGGTTGTGTGCTTTTTATGTGTTTTATTTATTGTTTATGACTTCTGCTATGTTTGTAATTACGTAAATTTTGTCATGTTGTAAGACACGCTGAGCATAGTTTCAACCACGGAAAGGCGGCATACAAATAAAAGGATGATGTAGATGATTCATTTCTTGCCACGTACTGTAATAACAATATTGAAAGATTACATTTGGCTGAAATGTTAAAAGTCCTGTGGACACTAACCAGGTTGGAGAAAAAGGCAGCGGATTTCTCCTTGCAAAACAAACAAGCTTCCATTTATTGTATTTGTTTAGTGAATTTATTTTGTAAAATTTATACGCCGCTCGGTGGTAGAAATAAACCCCAGAGCAGTTTGCAAAACAGGTAATCAGTATACCTAAGGGCTCTTACAAAATTTCTGTGTGTGAATAACTTGTATTTCCCCACCACCGAGTATAGAATGATTAACTTTTAAGTTTGCTAATGATGCTCTTCGTCATTGCTGTGTTGAGCAATTTTCTAAGCATCTGGTGCTTTTATCAGCGCTTTCATCAGCATCCGATAGCCCTTTCCTTCAAGATTTATCTGTTGCATAGCAGTTTATGGAATACATCTGCAAGTGCCGTACATCAAAAGAAGATGCCTTCAGTGATTGTTTCTCACTTGTTCTGTTCTAGGCTGACTAAAGCGAAGGACAAAAAAATGTGCTCGCTTCTTAGAGAGGGAAACTGGTCAGGGTCACAACTGAGGTTATTCACTTTTCCCAACTTCCATCGTTCATTAAAATAATAATTCAAGGCAACTCTTTTTGTTCCTGGATCATTTTTACTTCCAAAGAGTTAAAAATCAATTTGGGGGAGGGATTAGTGGGTGACACATTGTTTTTTTGAGAAAAAATAGTGTTGAAGATAGTTGGCAGCTGTAGCTGCAGATGCAGTTATATTTACTGTGGCTGCCTAGCTCATGCTAACATTTTTCCATGTGATTATGAAACTTATTTGTGAACACTTGGAGAAACTAAATAGGTTTCGCTTTGATGTGTGAACTGCAGGATTGATAAAAAAGCAGACTGTCTCAAAAATAAACTGGTTTGAAATGAAATCTGAATTTGATACAAGTGTGTTAGAATATATAGACATACTTTAAACCAGATCCCTTCTTGTGTTTAGGCTGTTGTCCTGTTCCCAGTTACCTGGAAGTAAGCCATATTAAAGGGACGCGGGTGGCGCTGTGGGTTAAACCACTGAGCCTAGGACTTGCTGATCAGAAGGTCGGTGGTTTGAATCCCCGCAACGGGGTGAGCTCCTATTGCTCTGTCCCAGTTCCTGCCTACCTAGCAGTTCGAAAGCACGTCAAAGTGCAAGTAGATAAATAGGTACCGCTCTGGCAGGAAGGTAAACGCCGTTTCCGTGCACTGCTCTTGTTCGCCAGAAGTGGTTTAGTCATGCTGGCCACACGACTGGGAAGATGTACGCCGACTCCCTCGGCCAATAAAGCGAAATGAGCGCCGCCACCCCAGAGTCTGTCACGACTGGACCTAATGGTCAGGCGTCCCTTTACCTTTACCTAAGCCATATTAAACTCCATGGAAATCACTTCTGAGTCGCTATATAAGATTGCACTGTTATCCTGCTTTTTTTGTTTAAGCAAAAGGTCAAAAATACCCGAACATTATAAATGTGAAAAAATGGGTTAATTTACTTCCGTACAAATTATGACTACTTAGACTCTACCAAACAGATAAACCTCTTTTGCATCTCATTGCTGGGGCATTTCTATCTAGTAACTGCCAGTTGCTTCTGGAAAATTCTAGGCATATAGGCCTCGTATAGGTTATGTTGAAAAGTGCCCTTGCACATATACAGAGGGAGCCAAATAAAAGCCCTTAATTTCATAACAACTTTCCTGTCTTTCAAAAGGCTATAAACATCTGAAGCCTAGAGGTTTGAGTTTATGCAACGCTGGTTGCAAACCAGTATGTTTTATCTTGTTCTGAAACAAGGTGCAAAACTGATTGCTTGATTAAAATCTATCTACTGTGGTGAACTCCACCTGTAGTGTGTTAAATTCCAAAATTCACACATAAATGTGTATTGAAACCCACAAAATCTACTCTTTTGCACTCTTGTTGCCTAATACTGATAGCTTGTTTCACTTCCTTAAATGCTTTTGTGAGGAAACAGCCGAAGTATTCTTCGCAAGCAAAAATATTTAAAGTAGAGGCACATGTGGCATAATGGAGACCAATCAGATTATTCTCCCAACAATTTTATATTGTATTGTACATCAGAACTTCTAGTATTCTCCCCACTTCTCCCATCTCCTTAGTCTTGAAAGTATATTGTGAATTAGCAAGGTCTCCTGTGGCATCTTGCAGCCAATTTTCTTTCTAAGAGAGGAATTGTTGTCTGATGCAATACAGTTGCATCAACTGCTAACATTGTAAATACTTGTTGCCCTTAAAGATAAGATGGGGCATTTCTGTTCTTTAAGATTCTCTTTAATGCACGTGAGCGGCTGACGGTTTTATATCATGCCAGCTTCTTCTAAAATCACTTTGGTACTTGACCTTGCTAACTGAACACTCTGCTTTGCAAATGCTGTAGTTGTAACATGTTATCACACATTTGGTGTGAAGTAGCACACAGCGCTTGTTCCTAAATATTATATGAGTATATTTCTTCTACTGTAAAGTGTTATGTCCTGATAAATGATACCAAAGTGCGATCTTCTGCTTTAATGGAAAATGACAGTGAAAATCACTCTGTCTGTCTGTCTGTCTGTCTGTCTGTCTGTCTCTCTCTCTCTTACACACACACACACACACACACACACACACAAACAAACACACACACAGGGAATAGTTTGAATAATCCGTATACAAAATCTGACAGCAGCACTATCTTTAAAAGTTCACAGCTGCCAAGAAAAATATATTTGCATGACTAAAGAACGGGAAATGCATTAAATGTTTTCAGTTTATTTGAACTTTGGCATTTTCCGGTGTCCATTGGGAAAGGTCTACAGGACAAAAGCTATTAACTGATCAACCTTATTCATCACCGTGACTCCGACTCCGACAGTTTACCTCAGGCTTCCTCAACCTCAGCCCTCCAGATGTTTTGAGACTACAATTCCCATCATCCCTGACCACTGGTCCTGCTAGCTAATAATAATAGTAATAATAGTAATAATAATAAATTTTATTTATACCCCACCCTCCCCAGCCAAGACTGGGCTCAGGGCGGCTAGGGATCATGGCAGTTGTAGGCCAAAAACATCTGGAGGGCCAAGGTTGAGGAAGCCTGGTCTAAATTAACAAGGATGATAACTCTTTCGGTTGTTGCTGATTACACCTCTAGGAGGCCTGTGTTGAAATGCTTTTGAATTTCCTGTTGTACTAGATTTCTGCATGCTTGCAAAATACTAAATTAAATTTAGTAAGGAAATTAAGTTTTAAGGAAAATGTGCGCAGGTGAAATCACCCTGTCAACACATAATACCTGATTTCTGATTTAGCGACTTAAGAGCAGACTGTCATCTCCTTTTGTCTTTGTGGGGAAACGTGTTCTATGTAACTTTGGATATTCCGTTGATATCGGACAACCTTGCATGTAATTCGCTTTGCTTGTCTGCAGCAATGTAGGAAACCAGTTCCCTGGGCAAGGAGTGCCGGCTGCTTTTCCTGTGTACCCTGCTTTCAGCCCACTGCAGATGATTTGGTGGCAGCAGATGTATGCCCGCCAGTATTACATGCAATAGTAAGTACAAACGGTGCGTTCTTTAAATTAGTATTGAGACAGCAGAGTGGCAGTTAAGACATAGAGGCAAGACTTTGTTATTCTTGAGTGGGCACTAGGACATCACCAGGTGAGTGCTGTTACCCTCCACTTGCTTGAAGCCACCCTAGTGCGCCCTCAGAAACACCTTTCAGGTGAGTGCCAACGCTACCTTCCCTGGGCTTTGGTAAACTAAATCTAAAGTGAAAACATATTTTCCCCAAAACATTCACCAGAATAATTTCTCCTTTGTGAAAAATGCTTACAAATGCAGCCTTACTTTTGTTTGGAGGCTGGCTTTGGCTCGTGCTTTATATTGGACAAAAATGAATATACATTTGTGGGATGTGATACATAAGTAGCAGTCAAGTACAACATTCCTTGTTTTCCTAGAGTGGACATGGCAAGGGGATGTTTGGTCCAGCCAGTCGGAACGTCCTGTTTCCTCCTGGGCTAGGATATACTTCCTTTGCATGTGATGAGAGGTGGGCATGACCTTACCTGTGCAGGTATCAAAAGCACAAGGCACACAGCACTCTCTCTTTGACATCCTCCGTTGTTGGAGCAACAGCTCTTTTTAGGTAGAGATGCCCTGTTGGCTTTGGGCCAACAGAGGACACTGGGACTATCTCCATATGGCAGGCATGTCCAAAGTCCGTCTTGGGGGCCTAATCCTGCCTGGCGGTCCGTTTAATCCAGCCCTGTGGCTGTTTATTTCCTGGGGTAAAATCCTAAAAAAAAGTTCAACAACTTCAACCCTTGTGGCCCTCACGGCCCTTGACTTCATCAAATCTGGCCCTCTTTGAAAAAAGTGTGGACACCACTGCCATATGGGATAGCTCCACATGTATATATTTTGTAACCAAGTCTGCCTTCAGGGATCCTTGTAACTGGATTATTGTAACTCGCTCTACGTGGGGCTGCCCTTGAGACTGACCCAGAAACTCCAGCGGGTGCAGAATGCTGTGGCGAGACTCCTTACGGGGTCTTCGCTGCGAGATCACATTCACCCGGTGCTATACCAGCTGCACTGGCTCCCGGTGGAGTACAGGATCAGGTTTAAGGTGCTGGTTTTAACCTTTAAAGCCCTATACGGCCTAGGACCCTGGTACCTACGGGACCGCCCCTCCTGGTATGTCCCACAGAGAAATTTACGGTCTGCAAATAAAAACACCCTAAAGATCCCAGGCCTCAGAGAGGTTAGGCTGGCCTCAACTAGAGCCAGGGCCTTCTCGGCCGCGGCTCCAATCTGGTGGAACGCTCTGTCACAAGAGACTAGGGCCCTGCAGGACCTGACATCCTTCTGCAGCGCCTGCAAGACAGAGCTGTTCCACCAGGCCTTTTGTCAGGGCACAGCCTGACCTCCTCCTCTGGCAATCTGCACAAAATTTTGCTTGATGGTTGCCATTAATTTGATTTTAATTTGATTTAATTAATTTTATAATGAATGTTTTAGAACAGGGGTGTCAAACTCAAATTCATTGGGGGCCGCATCAGCAGTTTGGTCACCCTCAAAGGGCCGGTTGTATCTGTAGGACTATGTGCCCACTCTTTATTATCATAAATTATTGTCACTGCATTCAATTATTACTGTTTTTTGTAATAATGTAAGTAATAACTAGCTCTGAAAGCAGAAACATAGTCAAAATAATGGCAAGTAGATATTCAAATGTACAGGCTGGCTATTGCAGATACTGCGAATTCCCACAGGTTCCTCTCCTTCTCCCTGGGAGCAAAACTCCAGAAACAATAAGTGAACTAGGCAAGAATTTGCTTCCTCTTCTTGCCCCCCACCCCCACCCCCAAACCAGTCGCCTCAAGATCTCTCCTCCTCACTCTGCCTAACAGTAGGGCCAGCCCCAAACGCATCCTCGCCAGGCCCCTTTCCGCTCTTGTTTTTATTGCCAGGCTTCTGTACCTCGGGGCTTCCGAGGGAAGCAGCAGACACACAGCCTGCCCTTCTCCCTGCCTGCTGCGGAACAGCTCGGCCTCTCGGACCAAAGCAGGAACACGGAAGCCGCCTAAGCCACGAGCAGCATCTTCTGCAACCCCTGGCAGGCGCTCCGAAGCCAATGCGCCAGCTGCTGCAGCTGCCCGCCGTTTCTTTGGAGGGAGATGGAGCGCGCGCCTAGCGACCCCTCTCCTCCTCCTCCTCCTCCTCCTCCTCGCCGCTTGCCAGCTGGGCTGGTGGCTGGGAGGGAGCGGGGGAGGGGCCGGGGCGGGTGTGGGAAGGGGAGGGGGCAGGGCTGCCTGCTGCAGTCACTCTGCTGCCACATGCCCCAGTCCCAGGAGGGAGAGGGGAAAAGAAGGTGCTGCTCCGGCGGAGGGATACAGCGCGCCGTATTATAAGCGCGCCGCGCAGCCTCACACCTACAGCATTTTTGGCGACCTAACCGGAGCCCAGCTTCTTCTCACCCTGCCGCTCCCGTGCATTTGCTAGCTTCAGCGGCTGCGCCAGGGACTCAGTCAGGCCCGCGTCCCGGAGCTTGGCTGGCGAGCATGTGTGGCTGATCTTCGCGTTGGAGGAGGGGTGGGTGGGTGGGCGGGCTGCGGCGCAGCTGGATCGCCGACCCACTTTGGGCACAGCTGGCCCGGATTGGTGGTCTCTCTCGCCTGCCTTCCCCCACCCCATTCACGGCTGCCTGTGCTGCGGGGTCTGCTCGGATGTCCTAAGGGGGGTGGGGGTGGCGAGGGAGCCCTGACTTGCGCTTTTGCTCCCGACCCCTGATCCTTCTTGCCCAACCCAAATCTTCACCCTCCAACTCAGCCACCCACGCGCCCTCTTCCCAGCTCCGGGGCTCGTTGCAGTTCTCGCTTCCTCTCCACAGCAAAAGGAAGGGAGGGGAATAAAAACCCGGGGCTGCGGCCGGTTCCTGTCTTTTAGAGAAGCCGCTTGCCCGGAACTAGAATATAAGTAGATATTCAAATGTACAAGGGCCACATGACGAGGTCTGGCGGGCCGGATTCGGCCCGCGGGCCTTGTGTTTGACACCTGTGTTTTAGAATGTTGAGCTATTTTGATTGTTGTTAGCCGCCCTGAGCCCAGCTTCGGCTGGGGAGGGCGGGATATAAATAAAATTTATTATTATTATTATTATCCAACTTGAACCGATGATGTTGTAAGCAAACTTCTTTTACTGACTTTAAATAAGATTGTCTTGGGTTCATTCTTTTGAGAGGGATAAAAGGGGACTTACCAGGAGCATACAATTCAGTACTGAATTGTATGATAGTGAGAGGCTTAAACAAGCCTGCAACCAGCTACCCAGCTATGTGTTAAAAGGGGAATGCACTCTGCTAAGTAAAGGGGCTTGCTAACGCAAGTTAGGAAGGATATTAATAAACAATATATACTCTCCTGCCTCCCTGAACATTCCCACAAAGTTGACTTGTATTATTGTTTCATGTATTATTGTTTCACGGTGAAGAGCATTCTTAGGACCTTGCCTTCCCATCCGTTGGCTTTCAGGATGGGTTCCGCCAGAAAGTGACAGGCCGCCATGCCACGTCACAGCTCTGTGTTGGCCTAGATTGTGCCTTGGCCAAAGGCCTGGTGGAACAGCTCTGTCTTGCAGGCCCTGCAGAAAGATATCAAGTCCCACAGGGCCCTAGTCTCTTGTGACAGAGCGTTTCAACAGATCGGGGCCACAGCCAAAAAAAGCCCTGGCTCTGGTTGAGGCCAGCCTAACCTCTCTGTGGCCTGGGATCTCCAAGATGTTTTTATTGAAGACCGTAAGGTCCTCCGTGGGGTGTTCCAGGAGAGGAGGTCCCATAGGTACGAAGGTCCTAGGCCGTATAGGGCTTTAAAGGTTAAAATCAGCACCTTAAACCTGATCCTGTACTCCACCAGGAGCCAGTGCAGCTGGTATAGCACGGGTGAATGTGATCTCGCAGCGAGGACCCCGTAAGGAGTCTCGCCGCGGCATTCTGCACCCGCTGGAGTTTCTGGGTCAGTCTCAGGGGCAGCCCCACGCAGACTGAGTTACAATAATCAAGTCTGGAGGTGAACGTCGCATGGTTCACAGTGGCTAGGTCAGGCCTCTCCTTGTCACAGTGCAAGTAGATAAATAGGTACCGCTCCGGCGGGAAGGTAAACGGCATTTCCATGTGTGGCTCTGGTTTGCCAGAAGCGGCTTAGTCATGCTGGCCACATGACCCGGAAGCTCTCTGCCAATAAAGCGAGATGAGCGCTGCAACCCCAGAGTCTGCCACGACTGGACCTAATGGTCAGGGGTCCCTTTACCTTTAAATTGCTTTATGAATTCACCGCAGTGGGCAGTATTGAAGGGGAAGTGTGACCTGTGTCAGGCTATGAATGCGTTTGCCCCGGGTAGTTCAGACAACGATTGTGAAGAATGTTCATGCATAGATACCTAACGAAGGTGGTTGTTGTTTTTTACACTCCTCAACAGTCAAGCTGCAGTTTCAGCCCAGGCAACGCCCAGCACGGAATCAGACAGCCCCCCCGTTCCGCAGCCCCCCAACTCTGAGCGTGCTCCTGCCAATGAGCCCCCAGCAGCACCCAATGTAGTCCCCCAGGAGAACAGGCCAGTCAATCAGAATGTGCAGATGAATGCGCAAGGCGGCCCAGTGATGAACGAGGAGGACTTCAACCGAGACTGGCTGGACTGGATGTATACGTTTTCCAGAGCAGCTATCCTCCTGAGCATCGTCTACTTCTATTCGTCCTTCAGTCGGTTTGTGATGGTGATGGGAGCCATGCTGCTGGTTTACCTGTGAGTAAATGCTGCTGATTGATACACAACACTTTGGTCTGAATACAGAGCACTCCCCCAAGTACAGCATTTCGACAATCAATGCAGATCAGTACAGTGGTACCTCAGTTTTCGAACTTAATCTGTTTCGGAAGATTAAGTTCGAAGATCTCCCGCAGCCGGTGCCCTTCCACCGTTCCTCTTCCGTTCTTAGACTGAGGTAAAGTTCACAAACCGGGACACTATTTCCGGTTTTGAGGAGTTCGTAAACCAAATAATTTGTAAACAGGGCTGTTCTTAAATGAGATACCACTGCATTGGTTTCCCTGTATTGTGTAGCGGAGTTTGCCCAAGGGAGATGGTGCCTTGCCCAGTCCCTTCATGGCCAAAGTGAGATCTGAACCAGATCTCAAACACCTCTAACAACATGGAATCTTATTGGTTTCCTTCAGGAGGCTGAGGCATGTAATAGGAGCTGAATTTTCTTATATTGTTTTCAAAGACCTATTTGAAACAGATGAAACAGCACATATAGTATCAGTGACTGAGCATCTTAAAGACGAAGCTTTTATTAATGCAAACTGAAGGGAGAATGAATCTGAGTATTTTGAGCATTGCTTTCTGTGAACAGGGGATCCCACAGGGGGAGCGTTGTAGATCAACACAAAACAGTTGGGTGGGCACCCTGTTCACATGCATCTGAAGTTGTGTAGTGTGCTTGCACAATGGGGAGTAGAAATTAATCCTGATTTTGACAAATATATCATGGCTTGAGTATGTGCGCATTGGGTTCTAACATTAAGCTCTCACACAGTATGTGGGCATGTGGTGGGTTATTTATACTCTGAGAAAACGGGTGTGTGATCTCCATGTGCATTGGATCAAGAATATTTGAGCAGCACTATTAATGTTTGGTTACGTTTGCCATGGTTGTCGTGTGCTCATCTGAATGAAAGTAGAAACTACCAGTGTATCTACATTCTGTCCTGTGAATTAACTTGAACCATATGTTACAGAAGCAACATCTGCTATGTTTCATATTCTTTAATAAGCTTAAACCATTTTTAAGGGCAGAGACAGAGCCTTAATTGCTCTATTGTCTATCATGATGTGCAGAGCTTTTCTGTAAAACCAGCTTTTCTGTAAATAATTTACTTTGGCAATAACAAGAAGATTCAAATGATTTAAACTGAGCCTTTCGTAACTTTCCTAAAATTTCTGCAAGCTTGCCTAGGTCATGTAGCTAGTTCCACATGTGGTTAAATAGGGACCTCTCTTCCTATTTTTAGTGACTATTGGCATCTGATTTGGTCTATTTCTTCTCTACAAATCTGGTTGAATAATGAGCCTTCCAGTGGAGAGCTATTTCACTGTTCCATTGCCAACATTCTATTTGTTTTCTCAGGTCAGGCAGGTATGATTTCTAGTAACTTTGCACATGTGTATTGTAAAACAGACACCAAGCTGGCTGGTTTCCATTCAGGCAAGAGGGACTCCAACAGCCTCCAGGGAACAATGAAGACCTGAACCACGATGGGCAAAACGTAAATAATGCTGGACTTGAGGAGATGGTAGGTGGATGCACATTCGTGTTTACTTCCCCCAAAATACCGTATTTTTCGTTCTATAGGACACACATTTTCCCCTCCAAAAATTAAGGGGAAATGTGTGTGCGTCCTATAGAGCGAATGCAGGCTGCGCCGCTAAGCCCAAAGCCAGAACAGGAAGACGGAGCACTGCGGAGCGCTCCGTCTCGCTGTTCTAGCTTGGGGATTGCTGTGCGCAAACCTCTGCAGGGCAGCGGGGTGCCTTCACACCGCTGCCTGCAGAAGCTAGCAAGGCTGTTCCCAAGCCAGAACAGCAAGACGGAGGGCTCCGTCTCGCTGCTCTAGCTTGGGGACAGCTGCGCGCAAACCTCTGCAGGGCAGTGGGGCGCTGCGCTCCAAAGGCTTCAGGGATCTTTGAGGCTGGCGGTGGGGGAAAGCAGCGCTCCCCCCCCCACCAGCCCCACAAGCTCTGGTGAATGTACCTTGAACGCACCTTGTTTTAGAGGGGGAGAACAAGAAAAAAAATTTTTTCCCTGTTCTCCCCCTCCTATGGTCTGGTGCATCCAATGGAGCGAAAAATACAGTATATAGCTGGAGAGCGGTGCTGTTGGCAGTTTTAAGATGTCAACCTAGCAGTTTGAAAGCACATCAAAAGTGCAAGTAGATAAATAGGTACCACTCCGGCGGGAAGGTAAAGGGCGTTTCCGTGCGCTGCTCTGGTTCGCCAGAAGCGGCTTAGTCATGCTGGCCACATGACCCGGAAGCTGTACACCGGCTCCCTCAGCCAATAAAGTGAGATGAGCGCCGCAACCCCAGAGTCGGCCACAACTGGACCTAATGGTCAGGGGTCCCTTTACCTTTAAGCTTCTTTGAATGGTGGAACTTTCTTAAGGTCTACAGGGCTGTAGGTTCAAATGGTTAAATTGCACTTTTCATATACATCATGTTGCATTCTCTCATTTTGTCAAATTTTACCAAATTATTATATCCGGCTACATCATAGGTTTCTTTTTAAAATAAATTTTATTTTTGCATTTTCTATTTTTCATAAACAAATGAATAAACATATAATCCCTTTAGACTCCCCCCATTGTGCATCTTAATGTAATGATTTCCCCCTCTGCATCTCTTTGATAACACTATTTGTTTTAAATCCTTTGTCAATCCACAGTTCAAATTTTTACTACAAGTTTTCTGCCAATCCTACCAATGTATGTAATTGTTTACAATAGCTTTTCAAATGAATTATAAACTTTCCCCCTTCTTCATTAAAGAAAGGCCTCCTCTTCCTGGTTTCTAATTCTTCCTGTTAGCCTTGCCACCTCGGCATAGTTCATCAATTTTGTCTTTTCTTTGGTGAGACTTTCATTTCTTGGCTAACAACAGCCCTACATCCTAGAATTCTGTATATATAACATGATTCCATCACTGCAATTTATATCCCTCTGATTTGAAACGGTTAATGCCCCACGGAGAGCCTCAAAGTCCATAAATAGCAACACCCTAGTGGTCCTGGGCCCTAAGGAAGTTAGATTAGCTTCAACCAGAGCCAGGGCCTTTTCAACATTGGCTCCAGCCTGGTGGAATGCTCTGTCTCATGAGACCAGGGCCCTGCAGGATCTGATTTCTTTCCGCAGGGCCTGTAAGACAGAGTTGTTCCGCCTGGCCTTTGGCTTGGAGCCAATTTTATTCCCTCCCCCTCTTTTTCCTTTTCTCCTCCTGTGATGAGGCTGCATTTTAATATTTTAATGTTTCAATATTTTAATGTTGTATTTTAATCTTGCTTTTAAGTTGTATTCATTCAACTTGTTTTTATTACTGCTTGTTAGCCGCCCTGAGCCCGGCCTTGGCTGGGGAGGGCAGGGTATAAAAAATTATTATTATTATTATTATTATTATTATTATTATTATTATTATTAAACCACTTGGGGAATTTGTTTTTCAAAGGAGCATCTTATGGACGATGGGATGGACGAAGACAGTGGCGAAGATGTCGTTGACGTCAACGCAGAGCACCCGCATCCCGGCTTTATGGCTTCCGCCTGGTCCTTCATCACCACTTTCTTCACGTCCCTCATCCCCGAAGGGCCTCCACAAGTTGGCAACTAAGCCAGGCAGGAGCCGTCAGTAGCAGAGGAGAGTTATGCTCAAAAGTGGAAGTTGACTCTGGGCAGGGGGTATTTTAAATACAGTGCAATTTCAAGATTTATAATGTAAACTTTCTGATCATGGTGTACAAAAATGTGTATTTTTCTCTCTCTCCGCTTTCTCATGCTTACGGATATTTTAAGCAGAAATGGACTACTAAATGCTTTTTAAAAGATTCTTTATGTAAAGAAGAACAAATGTAAAAAAAAATTAGTCTTCCATGTTTTTTTTTGTTTCAATTGTGATAACACTGAGGCGAGACGCTTGTAGTTGGTGTGCGGTGTCATCCCTTTAAAGAGTTGTTAAAATACAAATATCGGGAGGAGCTCTTTGGAAATAAGACCCTTCGTGGTAAAAAAACAGTACCTGTACAGGAATCATTGTGTATGTGGTTTTTAAAATTGCTTAAAGTAAATCTGCACCATAGTTTTGAGTTGGAGGCAACACCGTTTTCCCAGGGGCATGTATTCCCCCCCCCTCACTTCATGCCACAAATGACATAGCAGCTCTTCAAAGGGAACAGACAGTGATCGAGTGCACTACAAACTGTTTAATACATGCTGTACTTTTTTTTTTAAATACATGTACTGGGAAGCACAGAAACATGTAATTAGTTTTTTAATTAAACAAAAAACAGAAAAGCTACGGTGAAAAGAACACACATTCTTTTGAATTCTTCTGTATTCATCTCCAGCAGGGGTGGCCAATTCCCAAGGGCCTGCGATCTACTTACAAAATTAAAATCTGGCAGTGATCTACCCCCATTTTTTTGGGGGGGGGGGAGGTTCAGTTCAAAGATGTGGAGCTTTTTTTAGGGAGGAGGAAAGCCCCATTTTGGGTTGATTCAAGTGATAGTTTTTGAGCTTTTTTTTTAGGGAGGAGAGAAGTCCCGTTTTTATTTTTTTAAAAATCATTTTTGTTAAGTTTTCCGTTATAACAATCCAGTCAAATCACATTGAATGTTCCAAATTATACAAATACATATCAAATAGTCCAGATATTCTGCCTGAATTATAAATTTTTTGTTGCTTCAAGTTCGGTTGGGGCTCTGATCATCTCATATCTCTGCTGCCTTGGATAGTCATTCCAATAGTTCCTTTAAATCTTCCTGTTGTTAACCTTCCTTCTTTCATGGCCTATTAGTTGTTTCCACAAGCGAGTTGAAGTAAGCAACGATGTGTTTTTGTGTGGATTTTATGTGTATGATTCACGCTGGTGTTTGTGCCGAATCAATCCAAAAGTCATTTCGCTACTGGCAGACGTCATCTTCTCTCAGTTCCGATGAAATCAAATCTAGGCGTTTGCTCATTAATTTTCCCAGACCGGTTGCATCAAACATTAGCCTTTCCAGGGGAGATTTACCAAATCAGACTTGAAATACAGATATAATGACATATTAAGAGCTCACCTCCCCCTATGACTATTTATAACTCTGCAACTCGGTTTTATTCCATCATGGCGGATTTCCAAATTAAAAAGTGCATCACATCTCAACATTCTAGGAATGGGAAGTCCCGTTTTTAAGGGCTTTGGGAGATAAAGAGGAACAGCCACTCACCAACAGATCACTGGGGAAACAAACAGCCTCACTGAGTAAGCTTTCATTCTGCAAATTGTGCAAGAATGCAGGGCGGGGCAAGGGGGCGGGCCCGGATTCTATTTTACCAATGCAATCGCCTGCGATCTACCAAAACCTCCTGGGGATCTACCAGTAGATTGCGATCAACCTCTTGGACACCCCTGATGTAGAGGAACACACCGGGCTCCATACGACTCAAAGAGTGTGGCTGTGCAAAGGGAAGAGGCACATAGGTTTTTTCCGGTCACCTCCCTCTGGTAAAAAACTTAACAGAGGATTTGTTGTTGTTGTTTAGTCGTTTAGTCGTGTCCGACTCTTCGTGACCCCCTGGACCAGAGCACGCCAGTCTTCCACTGCCTCCCGCAGTTTGGTCAATCTCATGCTGGTAGCTTCGAGAACACTGTCCAACCATCTCGTCCTCTGTCGTCCCCTTCTCCTTGTGCCCTCCATCTTTCCCAACATCAGGGTCTTTTCCAGGGAGTCTTCTCTTCTCATGAGGTGGCCAAAGTATTGGAGCCTCAGCTTCAGGATCTGTCCTTCCAGTGAGCACTCAGGGCTGATTTCCTTCAGAATGGAGAGGTTGGATCTTCTTGCAGTCCATGGGACTCTCAAGAGTCTCCTCCAGCACCAGAATTCAAAAGCATGAATTCTTCGACGATCAGCCTTCTTTATGGTCCAGCTCTCACTTCCATACATTGGGATTGTTGGTTTTCTTCAAGTAACACGGAAGGATTTATAATCGGGGTTTGTTGGCACCTTGTTCTATGCGTAGCATGTAGTGAACCCCTTTTTTTGAATCTGGCATAATTTGTTCATCCGAACCATTCTTTCGGCGCACTATAAAAAAATAATGTTTTAAAGGTGGAGCAATAAACGTAGGAATCAATTTTGTATTTTGCAGGCTCTCAAAATGCTGAAGGGTCTGTTTCTGAGTCTTAACTGTTTATAACTGGAAATTCCTGAAGTCTCTGGACACATCTATCAAAATGCTGAACCCAGCAGACAGGGAAAACCTAGTTTCAAAAGGAAAATTGCAGAAAGAGAAAGAGAAAATGATAGACCTATTATTTGCAATAATAATTAAGTTTGAGAAGCAGAACTAAGGAAGAAACTATTAACTCCATCATAAATGTAAATAATGTAAATAAATAATGTAAATAAAAATAATGTTTTGGAATGTCAACACTGCTGCCACTTTAAAAAATATCAAGCCACAGTATGTTAAATTTCAGGTGGTCTTGGTACTTCAGAGGGTGCCATAGAATCCCCTCCCCCACTCCCTGGGCCTATAAAAATTCAGTTGATTTGGTTTTTCCATTTAAACATATATAACCACATCATTACTATCCACTTTTCCTCTTTGGCTCTTTAGAGCCTATAGACATCCTTCCCTCCCACCTCTTGGCTTTCAAAATTAACCTTTATATCACAGCATGTTATATATTTTCCAATTCTAATAAAACCCATCACAAAATACCCAAAGTTTAAATAAATGTAGAAAGGTAAAAAAATTCTCTTTACAAGTCTTCAGATAAGCCTACTAGTGTTGTTAATTGCTTACAATGATCTTTCAGATATTGTATAAATTTACTCTGGTCTTTTTGGAATACTTGATTGTGCTGGTTTTGGATTTTCCCCGTCAGCTTTTCCAGTTCTGCAAAGGCCCATCATTTTCATCTGCCACTCTTCTTTCATTGGTACTTTCATTCTTTCCATTATTGGAAAGCTGTTGTTGCGTACATGAACAGTCTTTTATCTTTTCTTGATATTTCTTCACCCACTATACCCAGTAAAAAGGCTTCTGGTTTTTTAATGAAAGTGTTTTTAAACATTTTCTTAACTCATTATATATCATTTCCCAGAAAGCCATTTTGTCACATATGGTAAAAGATACCTTCCTTTTATGAAAGTTCAGTTTGAACGCCTAATTTTGGTGGGCAGGAAGCAAACGGTTCCGCTGTGCAAAAGGTGTTACGATACAATAATCTTTATTGTCATTGTCCCATACAGAACAACGAAATTGAAAATCTACATCAGACATTCAGAAACCAACAAGCCTGCTGTCCCAGCCTGGTTAGCCCCCTAAAAACTTTGATACCCCATAATTAAATACAATATACTCCCATAGAGACTACCTTACACTGTGTTTAAAACCAAAATCGCATTTGGATAGAAACTGTTTCTCAGGCGGCTAGTCCTAGTCTTTATAACCCTGTACCTTCTTCCAGAAGGCAAAAGCTGAAAGAGATCATTTCCAGGGTGTGCACTATCCTGCGCTATCTCTGCAGCTTTCTTATGGCACCTGGAAGCATAGATTTGATCCAAGGTAGGGAGAGTGCACCCAGTTACTCTCTCCACAGTCTTTACAACCCTGGACAGCATTGTTTTTTCCCTGACCGTGCAGCTCCCAAACCACACACACAGACCGTAAGTTAATACAGTGGTGCCTCGCAAGACGGAATTAATTCGTTCCATGAGTCTTTTCGTCTTGCGATGTTTTTCGTCTTGCGAAGCACGGTCCGTCGCAACTGCGCCTCTTCAAGCGGCTTTAAGAAAAAAGCGCAAGATGTTTTCGTCTTGCAAAGCAAGCCCATAGGGAAATTCGTCTAGCGAAGCAACGCAGAAACCGAAAAACCCTTTTGTCTAGCGAGTTTTCCTTCTTGCGAGGCATTCGTCTTGCGGGGCACCACTGTACACTCTCAACAGTACAATGGTAACAGTACATTGTTGTACAATGATTGTACAACAGTACAATCAGCAGGTCATAGAATCATAGAATCATAGAGTTGGAAGAGACCACAAGGGCCATCGAGTCCAACCCCCTGCCAAGCAGGAAACACCATCAGAGCACTCCTGACATATGGTTGTCAAGCCTCTGCTTAAAGACCTCCAAAGTAGGAGACTCCACCACACTCCTTGGCAGCAAATTCCACTGTCGAACAGCTCTTACTGTCAGGAAGTTCTTCCTAATGTTTAGGTGGAATCTTCTTTCTTGTAGTTTGGATCCATTGCTCCGTGTCCGCTTCTCTGGAATAATCCTTTGAGAGATTATTTTTCCAGAGGATTCTCAGAAAAGATAACCTTCGCTGGCCAAGGGATAACTGGCCACTTGGCATACAGGTGCGTAATACTGGGGTAGGGAATAATTTGGTGCCAACTTCAGAATTATTGTGGGCAGCCTCCAGTAAAGGAATTCGCTCTGGTCTTGTCCACATCTGCAGTCAGTGTGGTGTAGTGGTTAAGAGCGGTAGTCACGTAATCTGGGAAACCGGGTTCGCGTCTCCGCTCCTCCACATGCAGCTGCTGGGTGACCTTGGGCCAGTCACACTTCCTTGAAGTCTCTCAGCCCCACTCACCTCACAGAGTGTTTGTTGTGGGGGAGGAAGGGAAAGGAGAATGTTAGCCGCTTTGAGACTCCTGAAGGGGAGTGAAAGGCGGGATATCAAATCCAAACTCTTCTTCTTCTTCTCTTGTCACTGAGCTTAACTGATGGTAGTGACCAACCATAGGTTGCTTCCTTTCGTGGTAGCAGCCCATCAGCCTTGTTTATCAGTTCTATGTAGAAGAGGTTCTGAACCCTTATTTTTTCTGGCACTGTAATGATCTGGGCCGGATTTAGGTTTGATGAGGCCCTCAGCTACTGAAGGCAATGGGGCGCTTTATATGTCTACCTGTCCTCTGTCAACAACAAATTGTTGCTGTTTTTTGTGTTGAATATATGCTATATAGTAATTTATGGACCTATTGGGTATCTAAAGCCATTTGTACACAACAAATAGGAGGCTACACAACACAACACAAAACACTGTTGCTGTATGTAGGTTTTATTTTATTTTATTTTTATCTTATATTTTGGAAATGTACATCCAGGTTTTTTTTCCCTTTAAATTTTTTGGGGCCCCCCAAGAGAGTGGGGCCCTAAGCTATAGCTTGTTTAGCTTATATGTAACTCTGGTACTGGTAATGATACTGGTTTTTGGTTTCCACAAGTCTGAGATGATTTTATTTTATTTTATTTTTAAAAAGTACGTAGTTTAAAACTTTCACATAACCAAGTTAGAGTTTGGCAATTAAAAAGGAGATTTTTTCCCCCAAAATTCGAATGAGCCAGTCTTCGATAGCATCTTGGCCCGATGGTGCTGTCCTTCTGTTTTGTGGCTTAGGGGTACGCAGCAGGAAATGGTCTCAGCAGATTTCAGCTTGAGCCGTGTGAAAAGATTTTCAGCAACTTGGAAGAGTGTTTGTCCTCTGATACCAACAACTTACCGTATTTTTCGCTCTATAAGACACACCAGACCATAAGACGCACCTAGTTTTTGGAGGAGGAAAAGAAAAAATTTTCTGAATCCCAGAAGCCAGAATAGCTGCACAGCCTGCATTCGCTCTATAAGACGCACACACACCTCCCCCTTTTAGGAGGGGGGAGTGCGTCTTATAGAGCGAAAAATACGGTACTTGAAGGTCCAATCCAATCCGAAGGAAAGAAACAAATTTAGGACAGAAGCCACAGTCTATCCACAGTTTATTCTAATACTGCTTGCTGATCTCATGGTTACTAATAGCACTGGTGGTGGTGCACTGCAATTTGATTGTGTAATCTGACTCTGTTATTTTGTTCAGCACCCATGTGACCATTCATCACAGGAACATTTCTATTGGTTCTGCTACTTTGGGGGCGGTGTGTCAATCCAGCACATGTAAGGAAATGCCTGCTTTTTCTGTTTCTGTTTCTATGTGGCATGTCCTGGGCTGGCCCATGGGGGTTTAATTCTCCAAATAGCTGCTATGTACAGTTTTGAGCCCTGCATGTGTACAGAGTTCTCCAGGATCCACTGCAATATTGCAAGAGATCCTGAAATGTACCTTTGGAACAGATGCCAGAAGTAGATAGATTACACAAGGTTGTGTAATCTATCTCCTAAGTTTCTTACAAATACAGTGGTACCTTGTTTTGAGTCCAGGATCCGTTCCGGAGCCCTGGACACTCGACGAAAGGGACGCTCAACAAAGTGTCGATGTGCACACGTGTGTGAGCTGTTTTGCACTTCTGCGCATGCGCACAGTGCGATTTAGCGCTTCTGTGCATGCGCAAGCAGCAAACCCAGATGTAACCTGTTCCGGGACTTCCGGGTTTGCCACGGACATTCCACGAAATGGACTCACAACGAGGTACTACTGTATATACGCTGCTAGCACTTCTACTGTAGAGAGCAATTGCATTGTTGGCACAAATTTGTCTTGGGAGACAATGGACCTGTGCCTTTGGAAGTGGAGTCAGACTGCTGGAAGGATGGAAGGTTATGACACCTGCTGTGACACTAGAGACTGATATGAGAGAGACATGGTTGCTGTAGCCGGGGCAGATGAAGGTGTTTGGTTGTGCTGTTTGTTAAAGATGCACCATGGCTCTTCTTTCTGCGCTCCTCCCAGCGGTCATTCCTCCTCTGGTCCCTGCTATGGATTCATAACCTGTCTCCAGACATTGCAGCTGTGTACACGGGCGGAGGAAGGGGGCTGCGGTGGGTGCAGTGCGCCCCGGGTGTCACCACTGAGGGGGGTGACAAATTGCCGGGTGGCACTCACTGCGTGGCCTGCAGCTCTCTTGGGAGAGACACAGTTGCTTGGGCGCGCGCAGGCTCTGTGCTGCCCAAACTGTCTGCCCACTGGCTCCCCTCAGCTGTAGGACAGCTGAGTAGGAGGAGGCAGGCAGACTCTGGAAGCCCCATGGTGCGCCCCGCCCTCACCCCGCCCCTAAGGGTGGAATGCCCCACACCTGGGCACACCATACCAGGCGCCCAAGCGGCTTTCTCCGCCGCTGCATGTACAAGGGATTCCTACACGGTGGAGTTGAAGTGTCCAGCCTTCATGTCATGTTTACGAACACCTTTGTAGCACAGAGTTGGTCTGCCAACATCATGCCTGAAGCCAGCTCTCCATAGATCATGCCCTTGGGCATGGGTAGGCAAATTAAGGCCCAAGGGCCGGATCCGGCCCAATCACCTTCTAAATCTGGCTCGCAGATGGTCCGGGAATCAGTATGTCTACATGAGTAGAATGTGTCCTCTTATTTAAAATGCATCTCTGGGTTATTTGTGGGACATAGGAATTCGTTCATATTTTCCCCAAAAAATATAGTCCGGCCCCCCCACAAGGTCTGAGAGACAGCGGACCAGCCCTCTGCTGAAAAAGTTTGCTGATCTCTGCCCTTGGGGATCCTGTCAATGGATTGTTGTGGTTAAGTATTAAAAGCATATTGACAAAGGCTTTGGAGAAGAGCCTTAAAAATGATAACAGTTTAGACACAATTGGAGTGAGAAGCTGCAGCTGCTACTGACAAGTTTCCAGATTCTTAGCATGATCTTGGATGAGCAGGTATAATTTATGAGCAGGTGGAATAACAAACTCATTATCCAGTTGTGGCTTCTTATGCAATCAAAACAGCAAACGTCGTCCATGCACAAGAAGGAGGCATCGGGCTTAGGGAAAACCCAAGGTTTGCAGATGTTTACATCAGTGTTTCCCAACCGGTGTTCCGCGGCACACTAGTGTGCCGTGAGACACCGGCTGGTGTGCCGTGGGAGGGAGGCGGGCGAGGCGGGCGGCGAGAGGCGGCGGCGGCGAGGATCCGCGTCGAGCCGGGGGCGGCTCCGCGGTGGTGGTGCCGAGCGGCGGGGCAGTGCACGCAAAAGGGAGGAGCGCGAGACAGCGGAGGAGGAGGAGGCCGGCATGTCCGGGCAGCAGCAGCAACAGCAGCAGCAGCAACTCCCGGCGACGGCTCCTCCTCCGCCCGCTATCGCCGCCACCACCACAACAGCTGCCACCGCCTCAGCTGCCGCCGTCCCTCAGTCCCTCGCTCTGCTGCCTCCTCCCACCCCGGCAAGGGGAAGGGAAAAAAACTTTCACTTTTGTGCGTCCCTCCCGGCGTGACGCTGCGCGCTGACGTCACGGGGCGGGGCTTTAATGGTGGTGTGCCGCGAGATTTTTTTCCGGTAAACAGGTGTGCCGTTGCCCAAAAACGTTTGGGAAACACTGGTTTATTTTTTTTTTATATATATAATTTTTATTAAAGTTTCAAAAAAAGAAAATATCATATACAGAAAAAAAAGAGAAAATAACAATAAGAGTAAAACCATATGTACAACCAATCATTTTCCTTTTGGACTTCCATCAGCGTTGCTGACATCATTCATAGTTAACCTTTTAATACGCATTCCATCTTTTTTGTTCCTATTGCCAGTTATTCCATCCTTCCTCATAATCTCTACTAAACAATATTTATTGATATTTTACAAAGCCTCTTTAAATCCCACTAGCGTTGTTTTTGCCCCATAATTATTTTCCAAATAACACACAAATTTCTCCCAGTCCTTTATAAATTTCTGGTCCTTAGTATATCTGATTTTCCCTGTCAATTTATCCAATTCAGCATATTCTATCAGTTTTGTTCTCCACTCTTCCACCGTTGGAACTCCTTCCTGCTTCCACTTCTGGGCTAACACAATTCTGGCAGCTGTCACCGCGTACTGGAAAAGTCTACAGTCCTTTCTTTTGACATCCTTCCCTACGATACCTAATAGAAACACTGGTTTACATAACCTTTGGGGAGGAGGAATGTTTTGGAGGGCAGAGCCCCACAACAGCTGAAGTGGAATGGAGCATACAGTCAATTTTTTGGAAAATGAGTGGGGAGACAAATGGAAGAGAACGCGGTTGCCTGGTTGGCTAGCATGCTGAACAGGAACACTCCCCACTGCAAAATTTTGCTGTAGGTCCTACCTATTGCCCCTACAATCTAAAACATGGGTCAGCAAACTTTTCCAGCAGGGGGCCGGTCCACTGTCCCTCAGAACTTGTGGGGGGCCGGACTATATTTGGGGGGAAAAAGAAAAAAGAACAAATTCCTTTGCCCCACAAATAACCCAGAGATGCATTTTAAATAAAAGCACACATTCTACTCGTGTAAAAACACCAGGCAGGCCCCACAAATAACCCAGAGATGCATTTTAAATAACATTCTAGTCACGTCTTATTATATCTGTCAATTTGGCTAATTGCAAGTTTAGGAAAGTTATCCCGAGACCCCTCCCATGTACGGAAGGTCCAGGTGAACACTTAATATTATGTACGGATGTGAAGAGCGTGTTCAAAAGCACATGTATCGTATGGTTATCCTTAGAGAGCAGTAGTTGGCTGTGGCTCCTGGTGAATGCACAGCCAATAGCAAAACTCCTTTTGCCGTCATTTAACATGTGAAAAGACCCTTATACCCCACTGGGATCTTTTCCAACACTAATTTTAAACTATGAACTGAATGAGACGCGAACCGAGAGCACCTTTTTTCTTTACAACAGTCATAGTGAGCTGTTGTTTTCATTGAGGAACGGTGCTGGGTGGGTGAGAGGCAGTTTAATCATTTCCCTAAATCCTCCTTGATAAAAATCAAGCAGGAAGAAGCAGGCAGAAGACAGAGACTGACATTGTTTCTGTTTCTGCCCTGGGTCTAGTAGCAACTTGGTGGTGTGATTTTGCTGAGAGAAGCAGCATGGGAGGAAAGGGTTAACCCCCCTTACTTCACCAGTGAGATTAGCAGCCCCACAGCAGCTGCTTTGACCTCCTATGTCCTATTGTCAGAATAGGCAGGTTTCACATATGAACCAAATGACCCACTAGATGGTGCCATGGGCACATACATCACCAGATTAAGAAGCGTGCTTTAAACTCTCTTATGTTTGGAAGACAGCTTCTTTTGTGGGTAAGTTTTCTAATGGGTCAGGAGAGAGGTGAATCCTGGTAGCTCTGAGGATGGAGGAAGTGGGAAGAAAATGTGATCAGGGTTGCCATATTTCAAAAAGTAAAAACCAGGACACCCCAAAAGTTGTTGAGGTTTTTTCAATTGACTTGACTAAGATCCAGGACAAAGCACCACCTTTCGGAAATTCCTCCCGGACATCAATTCTGCCTTTGAAATCCTGGTAATATCCGGGACAATCCAGACATATGACAGCCTTATGATATGTAATTCAGTGCCCAAGTTTTACGGGGTTGCTTTAAATGTTCCCTCTTGTTTTTAATGGTCTAGGTTTGTCCAGCCAACTCAGTTGAAATCAATAAACCGTTTTAAAATTTTGTTTCTGAACTGAAAGGATCCTTACAAATCCAGAATTATTTGTTTAGTCATTTAGTTGTGTCCGACTCTTCGTGACCCCATGGACCAGAGCATGCCAGGCACTCCTGTCTTCCACTGCCTCCTGCAGTTTGGTCAAACTCATGTTAGTAGCTTCGAGAACACTGTCCAACCATCTCGTCCTCTGTCGTCCCCTTCTCCTTGTGCCCTCCATCTTTCCCAACATCAGGGTCTTTTCCAGGGAGTCTTCTCTGCTCATGAGGTGGCCAAATTATTGGAGCCTCGGCTTCAGGATCTGTCCTTTCAGTGAGCACTCAGGGCTGATTTCCTTAAGAATGGATAGGTTTGATCTTCTTGCAGTCCATGGGACTCTCAAGAGTCTCCTCCAGCACCATAATTCAAAAGCATCAAGGTAAAACTGACCTGAGGCCTGGGTGGAAATTACAAACTATTGGATTCCGCAAGATGCTCGAAAGAATGGGAGCGTTTGGAAGCAAACTGTTGTTTCATCCTCCTGGGTGCTAGTACCAGTCGCTGGGTGGAATGCATGTTTGAAAACACAGACAAAGCAGAAGGGGAGAGCAACAGTCCACTGTCAGAGTGCACTACTGATGCCTGGAAAACATTCTGAGATTTGCAAAGATGTCCACCTGATTGACAGAACTGTTGGTGCATAGAAATATGCAGAGCTGATGACTCTCACACACACCCCGGTAGCATTTTATCTGACCCAAACCAATCTATGCTCAGCATATAGTGAGGACTCCTTTTCTATTTTAAGTGTTCATCTGGCATACTCCACTAATTTTCATTAGGAGAGGTCAGTCTTACATTAGGAAGAATAATGGATACGTCCATCGTCTCTTGCTCGCTTGCATTCCCTCTACTTTTTAGTTATTTTAATTTAATAACCTCTGATGTGTTAAACTTGAAGAATCAGTTGGAGAACTTGACTTACGGCTGCCATTGATTACACTTAGTGTCTGTGCTTGATAATAGTGTCTCACCTTTGAACTCTGGTCTGTTGTCTGATATATGGAGGAAGACAGCTTCCTGCGATACCAAGTTCAGGTTCGCAAGGCGGTGGTGATCTTTTGGCATCACCACCTGCTTTTTGCGTTGAATCTGCAACGTCAACCCATCATTGTGTTTAGGACAGACTTTTTAACTGATGACACTTTTTTGCTTCAGTTGGTTTCTAGCGCCTCTTAGCACCTTTGTCAGGCTAGCGGCTCAAACTTTTAATTTTGTTCTTAGGACTACAAGAAAGTACTAGTCAGATGTAGATTGTGTTGTGCACGGGTGTGAATCCATAGTTTTTCATCCACAAAGGATTCCAGGGAAAGTTGTTGTTGTAGTTACACTTATATCCTGATAAGGAGCCCGGCTGACAGTTTTGTCTTCATTCAGAGCCTACCTTTGTTCAGACTCACGTATAAAACTGAAACCACCTGTCCCATAAGCACAGTTTGTGAGCATTTGGCACGAGTACGGCTGGATTTCCAAATTCTGAGAAGGGGTATTGATCCCGAGAGGTTTGCAAAGAAAAATAAAGTTAATTAATCAAAGAAATAAGACCCATGCCATATATTCATCCACTTAGGCTGATTGGCAGTTGTAGACTTCTTCCCTTAAAAAAACCACACACACACACACACACACACACACACACACACACACACACAAACCAGCCATTTTTTTGGCAAAGCCAGAGAGCTTTTCAATTAAACGGCAATTTCTTAAAAGATGTCAAAGCCAGGCAATGCAAATGGTCTTAAGAGGACTGCAGAAGTGATGGAATCCTTGATCACAGACGTAGATAAGAAGAGACAAAGAAACGTAAGAGACAAGAAGGATGTAAAAATGCCATCATGAACTCTTGTGTCTTGAGAGAACCTCTAATCTAATGAGAATGGATTTTGTTGGAGAGATTGGGCAAGTACAATTAATTATTCATGGCAGCGACATCATTAGGATTTCATTTTGTTTAAGGGCCTCTAAATGACTTAGGAAATTGGGTTAAGTTGGAGAAGAGTTTCAAGGAAAAGGATGGGGAAAGCTTTTCATTGTATTGACTTGGTCTAATATTTTCCGATATGGGAAATCTACACATTATTCTTCAACTCTTAAAATTCCTGCTTTCAATTGGGATGTAAATTTGATCATCAGGTCTAGGCAAAGTTCAATTTATGATACAGACATTTGCTAAGCCAGATGGGAATAATTTAAATACAGCCATTGCTATATTACAGATGGGTGTTTCTTTAGTTTCATAAATGTGGTTGGCTGGAGTTTGGGATACCTCTGTCAGATCATATGAGAGGCTAAATTGCCAAATGTAATTTTCAAATAATAAATCTTAAAAAGAAGCCTTCATAGACACTGGAAGCACACGGGTTCTTTTACCCATTTGAAAATCAGCCGCACTAGGATAATGAGCCCAGCCACATGTTTTCCTGGGGATATTTATTCATACCTGGCACATAGATTCCTGAAGAGCCATCCAGAGAAAACTAGAATTCAACTTGAGTTTTCATTTGGTATGTGAAAAGGTCTGCATTCTGACCACATCCAGCTTTCTTCAACTTATGATGGCCCATTGACAAAAAACATTCCCTCTCCCATATTTATAGGCATAACCAAGTGATCACATGACAGTGATCCCATTTGCATGACATGTCTGTCTTTATGCAGACTATAGGATGTCTTGCTTAAGATTCCCAGGTCTCCTATCCAAGCAGCTTGAGAGGACAGGTCGGTTTATTGCAATAGGCACATTACAAAATACTACATTTTACGCGAGTCAAGTACTCAAGTACCTTGGGAGTCAAATGGAATCCGTTACAGAAGTCTGTTTGATTTCCAAAACATTTGGAAACCAAACCGTGCCTTGGCCAAAGGCCTGGTGGAACAGCTCCAACTTGCACGCCCTGCGGAAATATGTCAAGTCTCACAGGGCCCTAGTCTCTTGTGACAGAGTGTCCCACCAGACTGGGGCCATGGCCGAAAAAGCCCTGGCTCTGGTTGAGGCCAGTCTGACCTCCCTGTGGCCCGGGATCTCCAAGATGTTTTTATTTGAAGACTGTAAGGTCCTCTGTGGGACATACCAGGAGAGGCGGTCCTGTAGGTACAAGGGTCCTAGGCCGTATAGGGCTTTGAAGGTTAAAACCAGCACCTTAAACCTGATCCTGTACTCCACCGGGAGCCAGTGCAGCTGGTATAGCACCGGGTGAATGTGATCTCGCAGTGAGGACCCTGTAAGGAGTCCCACCACGGCATTCTGCACCCGCTGGAGTTTCTGGGTCAGTCTCAAGGGCAGCCCCACGTAGAGCAAGCAGGTGAAGACTGTGTCTGCATGCAACCTGCTCCTCCCACTTCAGTCCTCTTCTGGTCCTGGGAGACTCCTGCAGCAAGCTCCTGCAGCCAATCAGAAGCCGCGGAAGCCCCGTTGGATGTTCGGCTTCCAAAAATAGTTCCCAAACCGGAACCGTCACTTCTGGGTTTGTGGTGTTTGGGAGCCAAAACATTTGACTTGTAAGGTGTTCGGGATCCAAGGGTATGACTGTACTCAAAGCATGAGGGTGAGAAATAAGGGCAAAAACATTTGCGCACCTTTGTGCTGCAGTCTGAGAATGAGGGAAAGCTTCTACCATGTTTGATCTCAACATGACGGTGGCGTTGTGTCGCCACACACAAATACGTCATACACTCCATAGTCTGATAGGTGATTTTTGTACACGTGTACACTGTACACCCTACGTACGCCTCTGGTGTTATGCTAGTTTGAGTGTGTTCCAAAAGAGGCATTTATTAAAGCATTGACGTTGGCCTGGGAACCGTTCTGGAGCCAGATTGTTTAAAATGTCTGTCTACTGTTCTCCGTCTCTCCCATGCCCTTCCCAATTGTTTATTCATTTCTTTGTGCTTCTCTTTGCTAATTCATGAACATTGTTCAGGGACAGATTTAAGCTGAAACAGACCCTTCTTGAGTCCTGTCCTGTCCTTTGGACAGTTGGGTTTGTTTAAAATGGGCTGTTTGCAGAATGCATGGAATGACCAGAATGTGGGCGTCTTTATTTTGTTCGTTCCGTAGCATGTGTGCAAAGTGCTCCTCTGAAGGTGCAGAGCTCACGGGACAGTGATGGTGAAACCTCTTGATTGGCCAGTTAGATATGAGGCAAGTGTGTTGTCGTACGTGGGCCTATATAAATCCATGCTGAGCTCTTTTCGAAGAAGAACACAGGTAACTGTTGGGGCGATAATACAGGATTCTGAAGTGCCAAGGAGGTGGGGGGTAGGTGAAGGACGTTTACAGAGGAGAAGTGGCAGGTGGTATGTGTGTTTAATCTTGCTCCCAGTTGCTTTTCATCTACAGCCCTCCAGATCCTTCCTCCAGGCTGTCTGGTCTGGAGATCTGGTTTCTCAATCAAGCGGTGAAATCTGTTTTAGGGAGAAGTAGCAAATTAAAACTGGCTGTCAGGGAAAGACTGAAACATCCGTTTTCTCTGTGAGACTTCTTCTCTGCATATACCCATGCTTACGCCTACAGTAGAAAATCTAGTTAACGCTGTAAAGTAAAGGTAAAGGACCCCTGACCGTTAAGTCCAGTCGCGACCGATTCTGGGGTTGCAGCACTCACCTCGCTTTACTGGCTGAGGGAGCTGACGTTTGTCCGCAGACAGTTTTTCCGGGTCATGTGGCCAGCATGACTAAGCTGCTTCTGGTGAAACCAGAGCAGCACACAGAAACACCATTTACCTCCCCGCTGGAGCGGTACTTATTTATCTACTTGCACTGGTGTGCTTTTGAACTGCTAGGTTGGCAGGAGTTGGGAGCTCACCCCATCGCAGGGATTCGAACCGCTGACCTGCTGAACGGCAAGCCCTAGGCTCTGTAGTTTACACCACAGCGCCACCCGCGTTCCCGCTGTAGAAAATGTTAAACATTAGGAATAATAATAATAATAATAATAATAATAATAATAATAATTGTATACCACCCTTCAGGAACGCAGGTGGCGCTGTGGGTTAAACCACAGAGCCTAGGACTTGCCGATCAGAAGGTCGGCGGTTTGAATCCCCGCGACGGGGTGAGCTCCCGTTGCTCGGTCCCAGCTCTTGCCAACCTAGCCGTTCGAAAGCGCGTCAAAGTGCAAGTAGATAAATAGGTACCACTCAGGCGGGAAGGTAAACAGCGTTTCTGTGCGCTGCTCTGGTTTGCCAGAAGCGGCTTAGTCCTGCTGGCCACATGACCTGGAAGCTGTACGCCAGCTCCCTTGGCAAATAAAGCGAGATGAGCGCCGCAACCCCAGAGTCGTCTGCGACTGGACCTAATGGTCAGGGGTCCCTTCATCAGAAGATCACAGGGCAATTCAGAACATAGAAATACTAAATGAGAACACAAAATACATAACATAACAAAACAAAATGAATAACCGCCCCAGTACCTTTACAAGGCCATAGAATGTTAATCAGCAGATATGTAACAAAGGCACGAGGCAAGCCTCCCTGGGGAGCCACCACAGAAAAGGCCCGTTCTCGTCTTGCCATCTGGACCCTGCAAACATCACCTCTCTGTGTGCCTTCTCAACCAGCGGCCTAGAGGGTGGCAACATACCTCATATCCGAATTATTCCAAATAACTAACTGCTGGTGTTTTGTCTAAAAATCTGAGCGGGGATCAGAAAGGGTTTTGAGTTGCTAAGTAGTGGTCCAAACAAACAGCAAAGGAAGTGGTAACCCTGGATGAAATTTCTTTCTCAGAATTTTCTTCTTTCTTCTTCAACTGGGGGAGTAACTGAATGGGTGAATGGCTCCCCATTGCACAGCGGGTCTCCTCGCATGCAGAAATTCAGCAACTGGAAGGCGGAATTCTTCTTTGTCTGTACGTGGCATAATAATAATAATGATAATAATAATCTTTTATTTGTATCCCGCCCTCCCCGGCTGAAACCGGGCTCAGGGCGGCTAACATCAAATATATAAGACCGGTATAAAATCAAACAATAATCAAATTACCTCCTAAAAACAAGTCAGGATCAAATTAAAATCAAATTACCGGTAGATGGCTTTGTGCAGGATTAGGGCTGGGAACAGTAAATGCTCATCAGGCCCAGCTGCTTGCGCTGTTCTTATCTGGGCCTGTGAGAACGCTGGGAGGCCTCTTTCATACTAGTTCTTATACAAAAAGAGAAGGGGAGTGTGATGGCCTGGGATTCGGACTCGGAGGCTGAACCTGAGGGATCCCAGCTTGCACAGGATTCCCCGCCTCCTGAACCGGCTGAGCCGAGGCTGGGGCTTGAGCCTGAAGGGTCCTCACCTGTGATGGATCCTCAGGTGCAGGCACCAGCTGAGTCTGCTCTGGCTCCTGAGGTGATGGAGGACCCATTGCCTGCAGGTGCTCCACTCTCAGCCCCGTCGGGGGAAGCTGAGGTTGCCTCTGGGTCTGGTAACCCTCCAGCCTCTCCTGAGCTGCAGAGGCTCAGGGCAGAGAGGCGGAGGGAACTAAGTTCCCGCAGGAGGAGGGCTCACCTCCAGGCCAGGAGATGCAAGTCACCTGTGGACCGGGGCCACCCTATGCCTCGGGGCAGATAAGAGCCAGCCAGCCCTAGTCCCAAGTTGTGGGAGCAACATTGTTGGCAGCCAGTTCTGCCTGCACGTTGTCCCAGTGGCGTAGCGTGGGTTGTCAGCACCCGGGGCAAGGCAAGTAATTTGGCCCCCTAACCCGTGGATTTGCGCCCCCTAACCCGTGGATTTGCGCCCCCTAACCCTAACCCCCAGATGTTGCGCCCGGTGCGGCCGGCCCCCCCTGCAACCCCACGCTACACCACTGCGTTGTCCTGCTCTTCTGCCGGAGCTCCTGACCTCACCCGACTCCCTGCCCTGCACCCAGCTTCAGCTTTGACGGACTGCCTCCATACTGCACCCTCGACCTTGGACTGGACTCGGACCTCGCCTCTTGGTTAACCCACTGGACCAGCACAGGAAATCAGGCCTACGTCAAGGACAAGTATACTTCCTTAGCAGCCGCTTGTAAGCGACGTTCCACATTGCGTGAAGAACGCATCAGACCCTTTCACACCCTTACCATAGTGGGGGGTCTGGACAGGGCTAATTGACCTGCTTCCCCACTCAGTGCATGAGGACATATTGGTTTGAATTCCATAAGAATGTGGGATGTGAAACACAAGAGCAGTCAAGTACAACATTCCTAGAGTGAACATGTTTGCACATTGGGAGGAATGTTTGTCCAGCCAGCAGGTAAACTTCCTGTTTCCTTCTGGGCTGGGACAGACTTCCTCTGCATGTGACTAGAGGTGGGCGTGGCCTCACCTGTACAGGTAACGACAAAAGCACAGGGCAGGGCAGGGCAGCAGTCTCTCTCTTTGAGACTACATGCATCGAAGAAACAACATCTGCTTAGCCAAAGATGCTCTCTTGGCTTCTGCCAAGAGAGGACAAAGGGACTGTCTCCTTATGAGATAGTTTCCAGGTATATGTTACTTTTCTAAGCTAAGTCTGCCTTCTGGGATCCGATTGTGAACAGAATGTGAGTAAACTCTTTTTATACTTTTATAGAAGACTGTGTCGTGTCTTATCTTTTATGAGGGAATAAGGGGAAAATACCAGAACAGTTATTATAGAGGCTTTAGCAAGCCTGAGCAAATGTATCCACTGTGAGTTTAAAAAGGGGAATGTTGTTACTTTTTTCTGTATGCCACAACAGCTGCGAGAATATTGCTAGCGAAGAATTGGAAGAAACAAGATTTACAAACTACAGAAGAATGGCACATGAAGATGATGGGACTATATGGAACTTGCCGAACTGACCGGGAGACTCCGAGACCAGAGAGAAGAGACGGTGGAAGAAGATTGGAAGAAGTTTAAGGAATATTTTAAAAAATATGTTAATATTTAAATCTTGGAATAGCTTTGGAAGTGGATTTAAGCTGTAGGGTTAGAAGTAGAAGGTAGTGTATTTTAAAATAGTATTATTTGCAAGTGATAAAATGTGAAGATTTTTATGGTTAAAGTAAGTGTGATAAAAAAAGGTTAGAAATTATGATATGTGTAAACTGCTAAAAATGAGGTAAAATGAAAATCAGATGGGGGGACTTGGGGAAGCCCACCTAACAGCGTTTAGAAAAAATAAGGATAAGACAAGAATCTGGTTTTATTGTTTGTTTTCCTGTTTGTGTTATAAAATGAATAATTTTTTAAAAAAATAAAAAGGGGAATGTTACTCTGCTAAATTATGAACTTGTTTACACAAGTTGGAAAGGCATGATACTGCATTCATATTCTTATCTGCAGTGGTTTTTGTACCTTTCCTTACAAAGCTTCTTGCAATCCTACCAACATATTTGATTGAATACAATTGTCTTTCAAATAATTTACAAATTTAGTCCAGTCTTGATGAATTTTTGGTCCCATTGATCTCAGATTCTTCCCCTCATTTTGGCCAGTTCCGCATACTCCATTAGCTTCAATTGCCATTCTTCCTTTGTTGTTAATTCCTCGTTTCCCCTTCTGTGCTAATAAAATTCTTGCTGCTGTTGTTTTGTATAGGAAAAGCTTAATATCTTGTCTGTTAATTTTTGTACCTACAATTCCCAGTAGAAATGCTTCTGGTTTTTTAACATATGTATATTTCAACATTTTCTTAATATATCATATCCCAGAAGCCTTTCACTTTCTTACATTCCCACCAGGAAGTAAAATCCTTAGGTGGGGTATTGGATTTATTTCTCTCCTGATTCCATTATTATTATTTATTTAATATGCACAGTGGTAGAAACGCCACCACATTCTTCTTGACCTCTGGTTTTCTGCATCAGGAATCCCTCATTATTATTGACACCAATTCCCATGGTTTCCACAGAAGACATTGACGTGTGCATTTGGACATACATCTACAAATACAGTGAAAATCTGTATGTTGTTGTTCTCGCTTAACACATTCCATTGACGGCATTCCTTTACACAGTTTATACATTTTTACAGCTACATGTTTGGTGCTCAGATATAATCCTTGCCCTTGAAGACAAATGCTTGGCTTTCAACGCCACTTCCTCAGTACCAACGGGAGGGTGAGATTCCCAGCCTTGGACAGATTTCACCGCTCCGAGCTGAAACGAAATACAATGTCCATCCTCCGTGGACACTGGTAGGAAATGTTTCTCGTGTTAGCTCAGCTTTTGGCCACACTGGGAGAATTTGTTTTTACACCGAAGAGATGACGGATTTCTCTGTTTGGGGGAGGAAAACCTATGACTGATGGTCAAGCAGCAAAAATCCCGCCTTGGCAGAGGCTCCAGTCAAGGATTCAGAGGAGACTGAAAAGCAAAGCAGTAGATGTCAAACGGATGCTATTTGCAAAGTTCATCTTACCCTTTGCTATCCGTTATCATGCGGTTTTGTTTAAAGATATTAGTCACAATCCTGCTTTAGTCATACACAGCTACTCTTGCACAACAAGTAACGGCCCTGGTTGGGACGGTGTATTGCACACACACACACACAAATATTTATGCAGCTACTTCAGAGGACTGGACAGAATGAGCTTTGCAGTGCAGATGCAAATGCGTACCCAAATGAGTACATGCAAGAAGGCTGCTTATAGTACACAGCTCCTCTTGGCTGAATTGGTAAGTTTAATTAGGGATTCCATCTGCTCCCTAATTTTTAGGGATCATCCATATTTTGAGAGTTCACAATCAGTAGGGGGGAATTATGTTGCAAGAAAGTGTAGCCTTCTGAATTTTATTATATCTATACTATTATATGTATAATATTTTCCAGCATACATTCAAGTTGATGTACTGAGCTCAATTTATTTTTAAAAAACCCAGCAGCCATTTGGTTGGGCTCTAGTGACTATGAATTGAAGGAGTTCACACTAGTTTAACACTTTTGTATATCATGGCGGTGGGTGGGGTGGATTTTGGTAACGTGGTGCCCTGAGCAAGGACAAAATTTGGCTTCCCCCAAATATGTCTTATTTTCACCATAATTCCTTTTCTTACAGTTGCTTTTTTATGGATCTTCTCAGTAGGCACCCATATAAAGGTATTATTATTATTATTATTATTATTAACCCCCTCCCTGAGTGCACTTTGTCCTAAAAATATTCAAGTTCTGCAGAAAAAAACGCTGAGTTCTGTGTCCCAGATGAATTATTATGCTGATTCAACAAGTTCACATAATTCTTTGTTTTAATAATTGTTGCAGCCCCAGCGCTGGAGGAATCCTCTGTAGAGGGTGACTCTGAGCTCCCCAAGCCAAATGTCACAGAGGAGCAGCTTGTGTTGAGGGACCTTAAGGCTGATCAGAGGGGAGATGGCAGTTGGTCCTTCCTCCCAAGACATGGGGGGTGTTGTTTAGTTGTTTAGTTGTGTCCGACTCTTTGTGACCCCATGGACCAGAGCACTCCAGGCATTTCTGTCTTCCACTGCCTCCTACAGTTTGGTCCAACTCATGCTGGTAGCTTCGAGAACACTATCCAACCATCTCGTCCTCTGTTGTCCCCTTCTCCTTGTGCCCTCTGTCTTTCCTAACATCAGGGTCTTTTCCAGGGAGTCTTCTCTTCTCATGAGGTGGCCAAAGTATTGGAGCCTCAGCTTCACAATCTGTCCTTCCAGTGAGCACTCAGGGCTGATTTCCTTCAGAATGGAGAGGTTTGATCTTCTTGCAGTCCATGGGACTCTCAAGAGTCTCCTCCAGCACCATAATTCAAAAGCATGAATTCTTCAGCAACCAGCCTTCTTTATGGTCCAGCTCTCACTTCCATACATCACTAAAGACATGGGTAACTTCTCTGAATTAGAGGAGGCTGCTGAATGGCACTTAATCCAGAATGCGGCAGCTAGACTGGTGACTGAGAGCAGCCGCAGAGACCACATAACACCGGTTTTGAAAGACCTACATTGGCTCCCGGTACGTTTCCAAGCACAATTCAAAGTATTGGTGCTGACCTTTAAAGCCCTAAGCGGCCTCGGTCCAGTATATCTGAAAGAGTGTCTCCACCCCCACCGTTCTGCCTGGACACTGAGGTCCAACTCCGAGGGCCTTCTGGCGGTTTTCTCACTGTGAGAAGCAAAGCTACTGGGAGCCAGGCAGAGGGCCTTCTTGGTAGTGGTGCCCTCCCTGTGGAATGCCCTCCCACCAGATGTCACAGAGAATAACAACTACCAGACTTTTAGAAGACATATGAAGGCAGCCCTGTTTAGGGAAGCTTTCCATGTTTTATGTATTATGGTATTTTAATATTTTTTTGGAAGCTGCCCAGATTGGCTAGGGAAGCCCAGCCAGATGGGAGGAGTATAAATAATAAATTGTTGTTGTTATTGTTGTTGTTGTTGTTGTTAGTTGAGGTACCACAATGTGCAGGTTTGGTCAACCACCAGATAAGGGCTCCACATGAATAAAGGGACACTCTTGAGACAAGGTGCTTTTTGCTAGTAGAACATTTCCTTATGTAAAACCGTTCTCCTGAGACTGTGCTGCGTGGGACTCTGAGGCTCAGGCTTAAAAGCCTTTGGTTCTAGAAACATGGTGCTGGAACAAGAACTATGCACCAGCTTCAGTCGTGTGTATCGCCTGAGTTATTCTAATCGACTTCCCCAATACCATTTCAACGCATGCTGAAAGGACTCTTTTGGACACTGTGCATCTTTCCCAGTTGAAAATCTGTGCAGAAAAGCCATGTTTTACTTCTCTCTCCTCGCCCCCTGAAAAATATGCAAGATCATCGGCTGCAGACGGTTTTGGCAGGTATGCATAAATCATTCCAGGCTTGCTTCGTATCTGGCTGATTCACAAAAAAACCCTACAAAAGCTCGCTTTAATGATTGAAGATGTTCAGTGAACCAGGGGTCACTTATGAGGGTGTCAGAAAAAGAAGTCTCAAACTGGAGCGAATATGTGGTGGGGTTTTTCATTTTAGCAAAAACATTTTGCATAAGGAATGGAAGGGCCCAAGGAGTAGCTCATAAGTGGAATGAAGAAAAATTGCATGGGGGAGAAAACAGCGAATCTAATTGTTCCTCACCTTCTAGTGATTGACCAGTTGACACAGAGCTCTTCCCTCCTTGAAGGTTTTCCCATTCAGCTTAGTGGGCTATGGGGCAGAAGCAGACAGTTCCTTGCATATATTGCTTTGGTTGCACGTGGAACTTGCTTGTCTCTTGAAGGAAATGGGAGCAGCGAGCTTATGTAATAGCTAGCCCCTCCCAAACCAACATGCCTGTCCCTTAAGATATATAGAAGAGCACCTTCATAGAATAATTGAATAGTAGAGTTCGAAGGGACCCAAGGACCATTTAGTCTGTATATAACTTTATAATACTTAAGCTGGAGGTATAGGAAAGACTGTGCAATATATCTAGTCTCAGGTATCATGGATTTGCGTAATGCTGGTGGTCAACAAAAGAGGTTTAAAGACCGTCTCAAGGCAAATCTAAAAAAATGTAGTATAAACACTGACAACTGGGAAACACGGGCCTGCGAGCGCTCCAGTTGGAGAACAGCTTTTACCAAAGGTGTCATGGACTTTGAAGACACTCAAACTCAGGACAAACCCTCACCGGGATCAACTCCCACCCGGAAACCAATGTCCACACAGTGGAAGGACGTGTGGATCCAGAATTGGCCTCCACAGTCACTTACGGACTCACTGTTAAGACCGTGGTCATGGAAGACAATCTTACTCGGCTACGAGTGATCGCCAAAGAAGAAGAAAGAAGACTCAAGAACAAGTTCTTAAGCATACCCTCTACAACAGGCTTCCTCAACCTTGGCCCTCCAGATGTTTTTGAGACTACAATTCCCAGCATCCCTGACCACTGGTTCTGCTAGCTAGGAATCATGGGAGTTGTAGTCCAAAAACATATGGAGGGCCGAGGTTGAGGAAGCCTGCTCTACAATGTGGGAATACAAAATACTGACCTACTTAGGAAAGTTGTTGTGAACATTAATTAGATAATATATGTGAATTGGGAACCTGGGTTGGGTGAAGGGGCTGACACTTTGTCCTCCTGTCCCCATTCTGGATTGGGGCCCCTGCAACTGCATTGCCAAAAAGAACCACTTCTTTCCCTCTAAATAAATATATTTAAGATTTCAGTGTTTAAAGAAGATTTGTCGATGGAATGGCTTGAATGAGCCTGGCTATGCCTACAAGATTAGAAGTGACTTGAACTCGAGGTAACAGAAGCAGAAGAGCACTGAAATTCCCATTTTCAGCGTTAACATAACTGAATCAACTTCAGCCCAGATAGATAGTCAGTTCAGTGGCTAATGACCAAATGAAACAAGCTGAATAACTGTGGTCTTTAATATAATCTCACACAATTGTATTACCTCCCAATTACTTTTTTTGACCTCTTAAGGGCTGCACTTCCCCTAAAACACACACTATCTGCAATTCTGAATGTCCTTCCCATGCGTAATGTACTGAGCAAATCAATAGATCAAGAAGAATGAGGATCTGACTCGCAACATCTCTTTGTAATATACAGTTCAATGAAAGACAGCCTGCCTGCCTCAGAAATATAACAGCTGTTCTTATGTGAAATGCCCATCGCTGGTAGACCCCCTCTTTGGGCTCTTAAGAATCTTTGAGTCAGCTGGTTTGTTTCTGTAGACATATTTAATGGGCAGAGAAGATTTATATTTCCAAATAAAATATTTGGTTGGGAAGTTCCAAAGAAGGGGCATGACACCCTTTAAGATTATATTTTTAGGCTGGATAGAAAAACTCACTCAGCACTGAGATAGGGTGGAGTATGGAAAATGCTTATTGTAAGTTTTTGTGGGTTCACAGCAGGTTTATAATATTTGTTCTTAATGGGAGCTGGGTTAATGCTCTCAGTCCCTATGAGCAATTCACTTCAATATACTTTTGCAGGTTATACATCCCATTAACCAAAATAGTCATGCTCTTGGGCTTGCTGATCAAAAGGTCGGCAGTTCAAATCCCCATGATGGAGTGAGTTCCCGTTGCTCTGTCCCAGCTCCTGCCAGTTTGAAAGCACACTAGTGCAAGTAGATAAATAGATACCACTGTGGCAGGAAGGTAAATGGCATTTCCATGTGATCTGGTTTCCATCACTGTTGCCCGTTGTGGCAGAAATGGTTTAGTCATGCTGGCCACATGGCCTGGAAAGCTCTCTGTGGACAAACGCCAGCTCCCTCGGCCTGAAAGCGAGATGAGTGCCACACCCCATAGTCACCTTTGACTGGACTTAACCGTCCAGTGGTCCTTTAACTTTTTTTACCCTTAAAATTCTAAATTCCCCCCCATTCTTATAGTGACTGCTGAATATTAATCCGTGTATGTGTGTGTGTGTGTGGAGGGAGAGAGAGAGAGATTGCTCTCTTTTCCTTTTAATTTTACACCCTTTGGTTCCTTCGCCCAGCTTCATTCTGCAGCTATGTTCTTCTTCACTGTAAGATCAATCCACTTCAATAGCTAAAACCACAAAGTGGGTCATTTAGCCTGGCAAAGTAAAAGCTCTGATGGCAGCTCAGTTTAATCTTTTAAATACACTCTTATAAAAACCCTCTAGTAAATATCATGGCACTATAATGAGGGGTTTTAGCATTTTATAGACTTTTTCCTCTGCAGTATCACACCAAGTGACTTGTTTGGGTATCAGCTGAATTTTAACAAGGAAGCTTATTACTAGGGCTGCAACACTGTACAGCAGGAGTGGAGAATCTCAGGCCCACAGACCCAAATAGGTTTCCCCATTTGGCCTGCCAGGCCAGGCCTAACCATCTGCCAGGTAAGAAGGTGACTGGGCTGGGCCCAAAAGGGCTTCTGAAGTGCCACCCATCATCTGATCTGTGGCGTTTCAAAAGTCCCAACGCTCAGGTGATGGGTGGGCTTCAGAAGTGCTGGACAGCCGATTTCTGGGATGCTGACAATCAGCTGATCAGTGAGACTTCAAAGCACACTGTGTGAGTCCTGTGCTTTGAAGTGTCAACAATCAGCTGAATGCCAGGGCTTGAATGTGCTGATGTCATTTTGCTGATTGACAGGTAAGTGGCCCGACCCACCGGCCACATCCAGTTCCCCAGCCCTGCTGTACACATTTAACCTGGGACCAACTCTCCTTATTATTTTAACGGTTGCCCAATTTTGCAATGAGAACCGCTCATGTGAGAACTTGTTTTTTGTTGAAAACCGGCATATAAAGGTCTATGGGAAGGAGCAAGAAGCTATTTAAAGCACCAAAGTCTCTCTCCCGTCTCCGGGATACATTGCTCGGACCCACTCTCTGTGTCTGAGCACCTAGCAAGTACTTTCTGCACAATTTCAAGCCTACGTTCAAATCCTTTTGGGGCAGAAGCCAACTTGTTTTACATTTGTCAAATCTGATATTCTTAGGAAGTTGAGGGTTGGGCCCAATATTCAATATATTTCACTTTTATCCTGCAGTATGCAGTATGTGTGCCTGGCGTGGTTGTGCCCAGGGGTGTCTCAAAGCCACGGACGGGGAAGGAGCCGTCCAGTGATGAAGATGGGAAGAGTGCATAGCCTACAGAGAATTAAAGGGCTTACCTGAAGTAAGATGTAAAGCACTTCCACAAAGCAAGTAACAGTCGTAGGGAGCTGGGCATGTTTAGCCTGGAGAAGAGGAGGTTAAGGGGTGATATGATAGCCATGTTCAAATATATAAAAGGATGTCACATAGAGGAGGGAGAAAGGTCGTTTTCTGCTGCTCCAGAGAAGAGGACACGGAGCAATGGATCCAAACGACAAGAAAGAAGATTCCACCTAAACATTAGGAAGAACTTCCTGACAGTAAGAGCTGTTTGACAGTGGAATTTGCTGCCAAGGAGTGTGGTGGAGTCTCCTACTTTGGAGGTCTTTAAGCAGAGGCTTGACAACCATATGTCAGGAGTGCTCTGATGGTGTTTCCTGCTTGGCAGGGGGTTGGACTCGATGGCCCTTGTGGTCTCTTCCAACTCTATGATTCTATGATTCTATGATTCTATAATTCTAAGATGTAAAGCACTTCCACAAAGCAAGTAACAGTCGAATATTTATTACGGAAAAACACGACCATTTAGAAAGGCCCCTGCTGATTGCGGCTTATCAGCTGCTTTCTGCCTCCGACTTAACTGAACGACTTATCTTTTGGTAAGAACTTACTCATCTTGCTGCTTCCATGTTTCAGAATGGTTTAGATTTAAAAGAAGACATGCGCCGGGGGTGAATTCCACAACTATCTTCACATCTTCATTTTGAGGAAAGTAGTCATGGTTTGGCGATGCTGACATTTGAAGTTTAGAGCCTTCTGGTTAGCAGATTTGTAAGATTTAAGATACACGTTTTTCAGCGGCTTTTACAGACAACATTTTACTCTGGATTTAGCATGACAGTATATTCTTTCTTTCTTTCTTTCTTTCTTTCTTTCTTTCTTTCTTTCTTTCTTTCTTTCTTTCCCCACAATTGCACAATATACAATATTACAGAACAACATTTATTATACAAACAGGATCTAGTTTTTGTTATAGAAGCGGCAGGATCTGGATGAAAGAGAGATATTTATATAGCAAAGTACTTGCTACTGTTCACTTCAAGAGGAGCATTTGAAGTAGGGAAAATCCACACCAAATATTTAAAGCACGTTCAATGGGGAAAAAATATTTTTTTTGAAATTGTTTTTATTTGATTTTACAAATATCACTTTATATCAAAACCAAGTACATATCCATATAGAGGGATTTTTCTGAATATCGAGACTTTCCTAAATCCTCTCCATGGGTCCTATTGCCAACGTTTTCAACTGCATATCATTTAATAATCTATATTTTAAATCTAACCATATTGTCCATAGTATTTGTGACATTACAAGTGAGATTAAAATCCTGCTAATGTTTTCATCTGCTTACAGTTGTCTCCTAAATAAATTATAAATTTTCCCCATTCTTTCTTGGAGTTTTTGTCTTCTTGGTCCCTGAGCTTTCTGGTCAGTTTTGCCATTTCGGTGTAGTTTAACAGCTTGGGTTGCCATTCCTTCCTGGTAGGGACTCTAGTAGCATCCGTGTTGCTGTTGTGGCGTACATAAAGAGTCTTTTCTACTCCTTTGGGATGTCGGTACCTACAATTCCTAATAAGAAGGTTTCTGGTCTTTTTACAAAAGTTATTTTAAACATTTTTTTTCAATTCATTGTATATCGTTTCCCAGAAAGCCTTTATTACCTTACATGACCACCAAATTTTTTAAAAAATGTTTAAAATGTTTATTATTTACCAACAACCAAAACACAGTGAAACCCCCCAGGTGGCTGATACATTGAGTATACATAATCAATAATAACATATTCAAATCAACCATATGTACAATTTTATATACATTAACACTCCTCCATCCACAAGGTTTATTTAACTTTTAACATTTTAATTGCCCCGAATTGTTCAAACCTACCCAAATAATGCAATATCTTCTCACACCAATCCTACTCTTTCTCACTGACCCTTTCATTCTGTGTATTTTCATAGTCAGATATTCTAAAATTATAATATAATTCAGTTTTTTCCTCCATTGGTTCACCCCTAGTTCTTCTGCATTTTTCCAATTACTCGCTATAACCTGTCTGGCTGCAGTTACCATCAATTTTACCCATTTTTACCCATGTTTTTAACTTGGTACTACTCAGACTAATAAGAATCATTAATTTAAATATTCCCACCTTCCTACTCACAATTCCTAATATTTCTATACCAATCTGTTTCCAGAATTCATTAACTAACGTACAATCCACATGACCACCACATATGATAAAAGGTACCTTATTTTTCTTTATATTTCCAGCAGGTTTGTACTTGTTTTATACATTTTTGCTATGTTCAGTGAAAATTTGAAGCATGTGAAAGAATCCTGGGAATTGTAGTTCCTCCACCACCGAGCTACAATTCCCCAAACCTGAAACAAACTACAGTTCCCAGGATTCATTTGGGGGAAGTCATGTGATTTAAATGTGCGGTGTGGGTCTGAGTCACGTTAGCTCACAGGCTGTACCATCGCTCAGGAAGAGTCATGGCAGAACTAGGGTGGGGTCTAGGAAGACGACAATGAAGCTGGAAGGTATTACCTTCTGTAGGCTGTCTAAGCTGCTGACGTTCAACTTTGGTGCGTAGACTTTCCACTCCTTTTGGAGGGCAGGATCTAGAGCGTCGTCTTAACCACCATGTGTCATCCCACCACATCTCTTTTTGGAAGGAGTTATGGGGAATCTGCAGGTGGTGCTGTGGGTTAAACCACAGAGCCTAGGACTTGCCGATCAGAAGTTTGGCGGTTTGAATCCCCGCAACAAGGTGAGCTCCCGTTGCTCGGTCCCTGCTCCTGCCAATCTAGCAGTTCGAAAGCACATCAAAGTGCAAGTAGATAAATAGGTACCGCTCAGGCGGGAAGGTAAACGGCGTTTCCATGCTCTGCTCTGGTTCGTCAGAAGCAGCTTAGTCATGCTGGCCACATGACCCGGAAGCTGTATGTCGGCTCCCTCGGCCAATAAAGCGAGATGAGCGCCGCAACCCCAGAGTCGGCCACAACTGGACCTATGGTGAATCTGCAGTCCCTCAAAGTGCTGCTGAACTAGAACTCCCATTATCCCTGACCATCGCTCATGCTGACTGGGAAGCTGGGATCCAACAGCTGGGAGTAAACTTGGAGTTTTCCTTTATCCTTTCAACCAGCAGTAATACCAGACTATTTCTTTCTGCATGCCACTGTGATATATTTACCAAACTCCAGCACCATCTTGAGCAGGCTTCCTCAACCTTGGCCCCCCAGATGTTTTGAGACTACAATTCCCTTCATCCCTGACCTGCTAGCTAGGGATCATGGGAGTTGTAGGCCAAAATCATCTGGAGGACCGAGGTTGAGGAAGCCTGATCTTGAGGGCCACAGGTTCCTCACACCTGCTTCACAGGTAAACAGAATGCTTCCTCTAGCACCTGACTCTTCTATCCCCACCCAACTCCCCACCCAACCTGTAAGTGGAAGGGGCATTCATGTTCTCTGTTATGTACTGAGTTGAATAGGATCCAAAATGCAGCAGTCTGATTGGTCCTAGAACAATAGGATCCAACATGCAGCAGTCTGATTGGTCCTAGAACAATGTAGCAGTATGACTGGTCTGCAGGAGCCACCCAATCCAGCTCCAGGTGGAAGTGAATCCACAACCTGATTGGCCTACAGGAGAATTCTGAAATTAGCCAATCACATGCAGCCCATTGTGTAAATAATGTATATAGAGCAGATACTTTGAGGGGACATTCATTCATTCCTCCTCACCACTATGAGCTGAATAAAGAGCATGAACTCCACTCTCGACTCTGAGTATATTTCATTCTCCATCTTTATTCACTAGACAGAGCACCTGGAAGGTTTGGCAGAATAATGAACCGGGAATTCAAATACAGGTACAGGGTTGCCATATTCCAAACAGTGAAAATCCGGACAGAAAAGTTGCGGAGCTTTTTAGATCTATTATTATGGATATTTGGCAAAAACGACACTGCCAACATACATCCAGATTTTCCTAGACTTTTTTTTTTTGCTGATTTCTGCCTGGACACTGCTACCAACTGCAGTATTCCATGGAGTCTTCTGCATGTTGTCCTTCAAAATTGGCCGGGTTACATACTTTAGAGGAGAAATGTTAAAAATGGAATTGTTTATGTGAACTATTTCTCTTTCAGGAATCTATCTAGCCTGTGGGACAAAGCTTGCCCCCTCTGAAACACAATTTGCCCCTTTCCTGCCAACTTTTGAGAATTCATTTTTCATTCCCTTTTACAATAATACACAGGAGTCAAAATGGCTTAAAAATAAACAAGCGTCCTGTACTCTTCAGTCTCAGCCCCATGGATTAAAAATCCCCCCATTGGTTAAACGCAAAATTGTCCTATTGCCCTAGTGTAGCTCTAGTTGATTAATCTACAATTAAAGCTTTCAGAGCTTTTAAATTTTTATTTCAAAAACTGCTGGGCAGTACAGCTTGGCTCTAAAATGGTTTAAAAAAATCCTTTGCTGTGCTCCTTTGTAGAGATCTGTGGAATTCAGAGTGTGCTGTGAAAACTACTGTTTTTCAAGTACCTGTATATCAGCATATAGCTGAAAAAGGAAGAAATATATTCCACTTATTCAAACTGAATCAGTGTTTACTTAGCTTCGTGGAGGCAGCCCAGCCTTGTCTGCCGGAGGCTAATGTTTAGCCTAGCGGTTGGGGAATTGAACACAGAGCCGACCGCGCTGCTTGCGGGAGAGCGACCGTTCTCCTTTGGCCTCCGTAACCACAGTGGAAAATCAAATGAAAACATGGCCCTCCAACCTGATGGCATGAAGCAGTCTGTTGAAAGGCCTCTGGTTTCTCCGGAATTAAATGATAGGTCTTGGCAGACAAGCTTTCTATTAGCAAATATACCGAGTGCCAAGGTTCTGCTTTTCTCCATACTGTATATACATTTCAGCTCATAGCCCCGGCTCCTTGAAAGGGTCTTCTTTAGCATATTTACAACTCCAGGTGATTGATAAACATGTTTCTCCTTCGCTTTTGCTTGCAAAAAAAATATTGATGAGAAAATTCGTTCGCAGCTGGTAAAAGCAGAGGTGAAAGGCCTGCGTAGTTCCTTGCAGACAGACACAACTTCAATTTCTGAATCTTTGTTTGAACTCTGGAAACTTCCTTTCCTGCCAATAAAGTCAACCAAAATATCCAGCTTTTCCTCTCCCTCAAACATTTGGAGGGGTTTGCCCATTTACTGGGCTTGCAGCACCATTAAAAGGCTGCAAGTAGTTTTACTTTGTTGGCACATAGGAAGTGCCAATTACATTTCCCTCTCCACTACCGAAATATGTGTGTATACATATTTGCCACCAAAGGGGGGGGCACTATTTGTATTTTCTTTCATACGCACCACCACGTTCTCCCCATCTCCACTTTACTTAACATTTAGTCTAACGAATAGATCTGCTTGTTCATTATTTTCCAATGTTTGTTTGTTAAATTTCTGTACTGCCTTTCATCTGAGGATCACAGGGCTGTTTATATATAAAAACACAAAACACAGCAATGAGCAAAAGCAATACCCACCCACCTCCCAGTTTAAAAAGTCATATAATCAGCTCAAGACCTGGTTATAGAGAAATGATTTCACCTAGTGGCTAAAGATATGTAACAAATGCACCAAGTGAGCCTCCCTGGGGAGACCATTCCACAAGCGGGGAGCCACTACAGAAAAGGCTCCATTTTCGTGTTGCTGCCCTCCAGACCTCTCACGGAAGAGGCACATGAAGAGGGGCCTCAGATGATGATTTCAGGGTCTGGGTTGGTTTTAGCTGGTGCTATTAAAAGGATTGGCTTACTGTGGGTTCCCCCGCCCTCACGTCTCCTTCCTAGCTGTATCCTAGCCATTTGCGTGTTGAGACCTTTAAACTCCCCCCGCCCCCTTAAATAAATTCAGACAAGACTCAAACTTTGGTTTGGTTTTTGGCAGTTTTTGGCCACAACTTTATTGATTACAGAAAGTGAATGGTTGCATAGGCTCTGGTTCGACTAGCCCCCTGCACCAAGTCAGGTAGTGCTGATCCAGGGTTCCAGCATAGGTCAGCCATGGGTGAACACCTGGATAAGCGGAAAGCCGGGAACGGGCTATCTCCACCACCCAAATGCCCCCCTGGACTCAGGCATGGGCACAACCCCCGCTTAGGGGTTGACCAAACCATCGAGTTCCTGGATTCCTTTAACGGAATACCCTTCACATAGGGATGGCGAGAGCGTTCTCCCATCCCTATCCCCTGAACCAGAGCCTATCCACAATCTTACAAGTTGTGACGATTTGCTACGCGGCAGGTGAAACCCAAATGGCACCAGCCAATCAGCCAAGTGGGGAAAATTCCTGCCGTGCCCCTGTCCCAAGGACAGACGACACACGACGGCATAGCAAGCTCAAGCGCACAGCCCTAAATATAGGGAGAAGTGGGTGGGTGTTTCAATGCACGCACCAAAAGAGGAAGCTCTGGGCCACGTGCATAGGTATATATAGGTCCCTTGATCCATTTAGGCAGTGGCCAATTGGCCTGATTGAACCCTAAATAAAGGGACCTACCAATTGGGTGTTGTGGCTATCCAAATGTACCCACCCACGACACAGGGTTAGGTTGCTAGGTCCTACTGCAAAATGTGCCCTCTTTAAGGGAGGACCCGATTAGGCGACAAGAAGCGACAGAGAGAGCAAAACTGAAGGTGGAAATTCCCTTTCCAAAAAAAATTATGTTTACATCCTACCTTGTGGTCATTCCTCCCATTATCTTAATTACGGTACCTTCTTAACTACATGTAGAAGGTGCAACCTGGAGGACCTCCCTAGCTTCTCAAATGGCAGAGTTCACCTGCCCCAGTGCATGAAACTGAGAACTGTGTGAGGGAATTTATGATGGCCTTTTCCCTTTGGTTCAGCTTGAGAACTTACTGTACTAAGTGCTGTCATGTAACTTTATTGGAGAATAGTAACAGAGATTGTCCCTGCAGGAGGCCTGTGACCAGGGCCCGATTTAGGTTTGATGAGGCCCTAAGCTACTGAAGGTACAGTGGTACCTCTGGATACGAATGGGATCCGTTCTGGAGCCCGGTTCGCATCCTGAAGTAAATGTAAGACGCATCTGCGCATGCACGAGTTGTGTTTCGCCGCTTCCGTGCATGTGTGTGACGTCATTTTGAGCGTCTGTGCATGCGCGAGCGGTGAAACCCGGAAGTAACGCGCTCTGTTACTTCCGGGTCGCCGCGGAGCGCAACCCGAAAATATTCATTCTGAAACTACTTCAACCCGAGGTATGACTGTAATGGGGCCCTTTATATGTCCAGCTGCCCTTTGTCAACAACAAGTTGTCACTGCTTTTTGTGTTGAATATCTGCTATGTGGTAATTTATGGACCTAATAGGTATCTAAAGCCATTTGCACAGAACAAAATATGTCTTTTATCAAAGTAATTGTTGAACTGAAATACAATTAAGAAGTATATTAATAGTGAAATACTTTTTAAAAAATTGGGGCCCCCAAGAAAGTGGGGCCCTAAGCTATAGCTTGTTTAGCTTATATGTAAATCCAGCACTGCCTGCAACCCCATTCTTGCACCAACCCAATGAATATTTGCAGCATGTTTTGGAAATACTTCTTACTGTATTCTGCTGAGCCTTCTTAAACTCAGTTCATACAAAGAGAAGGCTATCATAATTGGTCAGGTGATTTATAAAGGACTTTTCCTTTTCCTTGGAAGACGTCAATTGCAAAGATTTCTAACTTATTGCAAGTATAAGCAGGGCGAGGGGAGACCTTAATAAATTCCTTAAAGACTGATGTACGCTCTCGCCTAAATTATTGTTTCTGCAGTATGGTATCATTGAAAACAATTTCCTTAAGAGCCCTCCATGTCAGGTTTGTGCAAAATAAAAGCACCAGTAAGTCCTGTTGATATGGGTTTCTTTAAAACACACACACACACACACACACACACACACACACTGAATTTGAGACATGAGAGCAAAGTGTCCCAAGTCCTCCTGAGCTCCACCCGAGCACCATCCATGTAAAGCAAATAAACTACTGCCTGAATTCCCTCTATGAGATGGTCCGTTGGCTCTATTCAAGGTATGAAATATAAACTTCTACATGTTGATTCAGCAAAAACTTAACTCAGTGTGAGGAATGCTATTGCTGCTGCTGCTGCTGCTATGGTCTCCCTCACCCACCCCTAGATGCCACAACACATGCAGCCTATTCCAGCTTTTGCTCAGAAATAGTACTTGGTCCTCAATCTTCACTCTTCCATAAATGAACCAAAGCACCCACTCTCCATGCCAAGAAGGCTACAAGAAATTTAGTTCTGGAAGTCATACGGTTCTGTGAAGTTAATGTGGCCCAAGGGCCATCGTTATCTCTGGTTAAAAATTGTTGTAAAGAGAGAGAAGGGCAGCCTGGAGGTGATGTTTCTCCATAAGACAAAGAGGTCATACTCCAATGAGCTAAAAATCCTGCAACACAGAATCCTTGGGGATCGTCATACCAGGCCCCAAAAGGAACTGAGTACTGGGAATGATCTATCAAGCCCCTTGGCCAAAATCTGATCCCCAGCCTAGCCTGTGTCATGTATTAATCTCTTAAAGGTTTTTGTTGCCTTTGTTACAAGAGATTAACACAGAAGTTGTTACTCGTGTGCACAGTAGCGCATCTTCTTCCCCAGTGCCTTCAGGGCCGAATTTAGGTTTGATGTGGCCCTAAGCTACTGAAAGCAATGGGGCCCTTTATATGTCCAGCTGTCCTTTGACAACAACAAATTATCGCTGTTTTTGTGTTGAATTTATGCTATATGATAATTTATGGACCTACACAACACAAAACACTGTTGCTGTATGTAGGTTTTATTTTATTCATTTTTTATCTTGTATTTTGGAAATGTACATCCAGATTTTTTTTCTTTATATTTTTTTTGGGGGGGGCAGGAGAGTGGGGCCCTAAGCTATAGCTTGTTTAGCTTATACAGTACGTAAATCTGGCAGAGTGCCTTTATGGAGTTTTGCCTACAGCCTATTAAGGAAGGGATGTGGCGGCGGAAGCAGCAACATTTTGATGTTCCAAGGACTCTATTCCACAGCTGGGCCAAAAGGTTCTCCTGCTGCTATACAATAATCCCACAAACCCTCACTTCCTGCGCTGCATGTTGCACTCACGTTGCGGGTTCATCACCCCTGCATGACAGCAGACCTCATTGACCTGATTCCTTCCAGATGTTCCGGACTACAAGTCCCATCAGCCACAGCAGTGGAGGCTGGTGCTCATTAGGACTGGTGGGGGAGGGAGGCTGGTGTGGGATGTGAAACACAAGAGCAGTCAAGTACAACATTCCTAGAGTGAACATGTTTGCACATTGGGAGGAATGTTTGTCCAGCCAGCAGGTAAACTTCCTGTTTCCTTCTGGGCTGGGACAGACTTCCTCTGCATGTGAATAGAGGTGGGCGTGGCCTCACCTGTACAGGTAACGACAAAAGCACAGGGCAGGGCAGCCGTCTCTCTCTTTGAGACTACATGCATCGAAGAAGCAACATCTGCTTAGCCAAAGATGCTCTCTTGGCTTCTGCCAAGAGAGGACAAAGGGACTGTCTCCTTATGAGATAGTTTCCAGCTATATGTTACTTTACTAAGCTAAGTCTGCCTTCTGGGATCTGATTGTGAACAGAATGTGAGTAAACCCTTTTTATACTTTTATAGAAGACTGTGTCGTGTCTTATCTTTTATGAGGGAATAAGGGGAAAATACCAGAACAGTTATTATAGAGGCTTTAGCGAGCCTGAGCAAACACATCCGCTGCAAGTTTAAAAAGGGGACTGTTACTCTGCTAAATTGTGAACTTGTTAACACAAGTTGGAAAAGCTGTAATAAAACAATATATCCTCTCCTGCATCCCTGAACATTCCCACAGCCGGGAGGCCAACAGCTGATGGCGCCAGAGCAAATGGCAAGCCTGTAATGGGCGGAATCAACTCCTGCTCTTGTCTCCTCCCTTTTGAGCTCTGCAAAGGCCACACAGACGGAGGAGGAGGAGGAAGAGGTTGACAAACAACACTACTCCTTGTGCTTGTTGCAAGTAAGGCAGAAAGGGTGTGTCCTTGGTGGGGCAGTTCCCCACTTGCCCTGACAGACCAGTCTCCACTGAGCCCCAGCCAGCACAGCTGGGAACAACAGTATCTTTAGTCTGAAACATCTGGAGAGGATCAGGTCCGTGAAGGTTTACACAGTTACAAACAAGACTGTGAATTCTGGTAAGGCACCTACTGCCTCCCTGATTTTTAGGAAACGCCAAGAGTTTAAACCTAACAGCGTTCCAGTCATCCTGTGACATAAATTAAATGTGAAAAGGAGAGGGAGCTGTTTTAAAATCCACGTATTCCTTTGCCATCTTGCTGATCAGGCTGCAATTACTAAAGATCGGGTGATTGGCTCTGCCCTGTGCTGAAAGATTGTTTCCTTCAAACCTTGTGCTCTAATTTCCTGTCTTGTAATTGTCTCTTCCACATGGTTACACCAATGTGCAGAGCGTGTAGCCATATGATGTGCTTATGCCACTGGAGAGCTACAGCGTTTCCAGTCACATGGCGGGGCTTTAAACCCCAGGCTTTGGAAGTGCCAGATTTTAACGTGGCTTGGCAGCCCAGAGCAGGAGCCTCATTGCAGACAAGCGATCCCGAGAGTATCTCGAAATTAGCCGAAGCTCTGGCAGAAAAGGATTATCTTGTTCAGAAAGTCAACAAATGGCTCTAATTACTAGAAGTGTTTGTGTCTGTGCGTTGGCCCAGGCGCATTAGGCATTTTGAAACTATACGACGACAAAGAACATTTCCCCGTGTGCAGCAAGCCTCACAGCGGGGCCAGAAAGCAAGGCTTGCCAATGAATTATAGCAATTGAATTTAAAGCAGACGCTTGTTCGCTCTCGAAAAATAGCTACCCTTCTAAACCAACATAGAAAAGCATTCAGTGCCTGGAAAAAAACCTATCTGAAACATTATTTACACGGAATACAGTGGTACCTCAGGTTAAGTACTTAATTTGTTCCGGAGGTCCGTTCTTAACCTGAAACTGTTCTTAACCTGAAGCACCACTATAGCTAATGGGGCCTCCTGCTGCTGCCGCGCCGCCAGAGCACGATTTCTGTTCTCATCCTGAAGCAAAGTTCTTAACCCGAGGTACTATTTCTGGGTTAGTGGAGTCTGTAACCTGAAGCGTATGTAACCTGAAGCGTATGTAACCCGAGGCACCACTGTACATATTTTCATTTTTTAAAATATATTTGTTTCATGCCACTTCGACTCTTGGGGTATTTCTGGAAGGATCTGAGTAACCAGAGTCTCTGAGAAGGGGGAAGGCCTATTAAAGCAGTCTTAAGCTGGTAAGCAAGGATGGGCATCTTGTGGTCATATGCTAAGGTACAGGACCACATTAATATTACAACAGCAGCAGCAGCAGCAGCAACAACAACATGATTAGTCACTTTCTTCTTTACAAAAGTGACACAAAGTGACTTAAGAAAACACAAAACGCTAAAACCAAGTCGGACAACCAACCAATAAAAAAACTAAAAATGCAGCTATTTAGGTCAAAGACAGGTATTAGAAATCCTGCCCCATGGAAAGAGGCCACAGATACCTGAAGCCCTTCAAATTAAGAGCCAAAAACCAGGTTAAAAAAGAAAGTGGACAAGGTCCCTTTTTTGCCGTATTTTTTATTTGCTTGCTATATTTCGTGTCTTTCCTGACTATGTGGTAACTGATGCTAGGGCTGATTCTCGAGAACTCTCCTTCTGTTTTTTTTTAAAAAAATAATATTTTATTAATTTTTCACAATAAAAGACAAAGAAGATACAAAATCACAAAAAACAATACAATACAAAAATACAAACATTAAACACATCAAGAGATAAAAACACATATAATAACAAAAAACAAAATTTCCCTCTTTCTTAATTTCTTATCTTCAATTAGCTTATTTTCCGGACTTCCTCACGTCTCCCGTTCTTGTATCCCTTTTAAAAAAATTAATTCAGCAAATTCATATCCTATTAATTTATCTGTTGTTAATCCAATCTTACATTTTACTTTGTTGCTAAAGCCCCTATGATTCATTTCAATGTCCTTAACATTCATAAATTTTACAATATTTCTGCAAATAAATTTTAAATTTGTTCCAATCTTCCTCCACCGTCTCCTCTTCCTGGTCTCGGATTCTGCCAGTCATTTCCGCCATTGAGAACTCTCCTTCTGAACCACCCTAGAAAGGATCCAGAAACAGCATTTCCTCTGGGTGCCATGGCTTCTTCCGTGTAACGCCTTGGCCTGTGACTCGGCCGGTCAAACTTTTGGTTTAAGTGTTGTGGGAAACTTCTCGCTGCTTGTTTTGCAACAACCAGCCTTTCAGGGAGCCCAAAACAATGATGTCATGAGAGCACAAACCTTGCTTAACTTCCTTACCTGTCTCTGTGGAAAGATGCACATGTTTTGCAGAAAGAGGAAGAAGAAGAAAGCTTTCTGCAGAATAAAGAGCCCAAGAAGTTTTAAAGCGTGCCAGGGTGACATTCGCTATAAACTGCTGCAATGGACTGATCTGTTTGGAAGAAATAGAACAATCATTTTTTTCCAGCAAAATAAAAACGTTGAGCTGCTTAATTCCAATTTCCAACTCTATTGGCACACAATTATTGTTTCAAACTTTCACACTGGCTTTCCTCCCCTCCGCAGATGGACCACTCTGGAAGCTCTGAAAAAGTTAACTTTACTTGCCCACCCCCTGCTCCCAACAGGCCTTCTGGTGTGTCTATTTGTTTTCAGAGAGCTTGTATTAATACTCCATGCTGACTGAGACTAAGCAAACTAATAGACTCTTTCAGCACCTCCGTCGCACTGCCTGCTGTGGTAATCATTCAACGGCCATGGCTCGCTGCAAACAGCAGCACTAAACTCGCCTTTCAATTACTGGTTTATTATTCTAAGAAGTCTTGAGAGGTGAGTGGTGATAACCACATGCCAATACTGTGAGGGACTCTGTGTGAAGTTGCTCGCGGGACGCTGCCAACACAAACAGGGGTTCAAGCAGGTCTCTTACGCTGGTGACTGACAACATCTCACATAGGCTTAAAACAAGCACCCCCAAAAGGAAAACAGAGTCGACTCCGAGTGGGTGGGTGGGAGATCTTTAGAAATGGCAACTGAACTCTCTGGTCAGTCTTGGGTTTCTCATTCTTTGGGCTGGATTCTAAGGCCAAGGGGAAGGTGCTATAAACTTAAAAGGAATCCATCGCTCTGGGCCATGTTCAGACAACATATAATATTCGGGAAAGAGAGGGAATCATGCAGACACAGTTCCATATTAATTTGAAAATATACCTGTGTGCTCGGCACTCCCAAATGTAAACACGGGTCTACAATTTGTAGAGCTGAAAGTGGGGAAAAAAGAAAATAAAATGGCACATTCATCACCTGGGTCTTTTAAAAATACTTATTTCCCCCTTTTGATGTAAATATTGGACCTTTGAGGGAATGGCAGTGGCCTATGATTAATGCAATGAATGTTTTGACTAACTTTATTCCATATTAAATATTTTTACTTGTAGGTCGCAGGATAATCTGGTACTTCTCCCTTTGAATCAAAGGGACCCGAGCTGCCTGATGATTCTATTATGGTTGGAGTTCCTCTGAACAAGGAGGTTTGAGAGAGGTTTGGATAGACTACAGCCTCTTCCCATGTTACAAAATCTGGGCCAAGTTCAAGGTGCTGGTTTTGGTTTATAAAGCCCTAAACAACTTGAGACCAGGACACCGTAAATATAATCTTATCCTTTGTATACTCAATTGCAGATAGCATCTTACTAGGAGGTCCATTCTGCACCATGTAGGAATCAGGCTTTTAGTGTTGCAGCATCAACCCTTTGTATTTAAGAACCATCTGTTGTTTTTTCAGTGCCTACTGAATACCTCCTTTTTTCAACAAGCTCTTTCAGCTGAGATCTTTCCCAGTCAGCATCTACGCTGAAACTGATTTTAAGATTTTATAGATGCTTTGAAGATATTTTTATTGCTTTATCTTTTGTTGTTCGCAGCAGGTGACAGGATCTCCAAAGATGTGCTCTATGGGGAGCTGGCTTCAGGTATGATACGATAGCCTTTATTGTCATTGTCCCATACAGAACAATGAAATTGAAAAAATCTACATCAGACATTCGAAAACCAACAAGCCTGCCATCCCAGCTATCCCAGCCTGTCCAACCCCCTAAAAACTCTGATACCCCACAATTAAATACAATATACTCCCTCAGAGTATATTACACTGCGTTTAAAACCAAAATTACATTTGAATAAAAACTGTTTTTCAGGCAGCTAGTCCTAGTCTTTATAACCCTGTATCTTCTTCCAGAAGGCAGAAGCTGAAAGAGATCATTTCCGGGGTGCGCACTATCCTGCACTATCTCTGCAGCTTTCTTATGACACCTGGAAGCATAGATTTGATCCAAGGTGGGTTACAAAGGTGTCTGCAACCATGAAATAAAAGCTGGAAACGTCAGCCCTGCCGTGTGGGAATGCCTTGCAGACAACTGCAGTGCTTGGAAGACAGACCATGTATCCACAGCAATGACCAGAAGAGAGTGCAGAGAGAAGACATGCCATGTTATACCTGCATCAGCACAACCGGACGTCTTCATCTGCCCCAGCTGCAACAAAACATGTCTCTTCTGTATCAGCCTCTACAGCCACAGCAGGCGCTGTAACTCTCCAATGGTTTGACTTCACTCTGGAAGGCACACTCTCATACCCTTATCAAAATCAGAACAATCGTTTTTTGGTACCTAGCTGTCGTGGGAGCAAACTGATTCATGCAAGAGCCCCCAAAATGAGCGTCCTTTAGTCCAATGCTCTGGTGCGAGCTAGCTAACTTTCACCAGAGCGCTAGACCAAAAAAGGGACATTCCGGGATCCAGTCAGAAGCCATGATCTTCCATCGTCTCCCAAGACAGACAGATGCCAACCAGTGTTGTTTGCCAACTGGTCTCCTTTGGGAAGGGCGGGATAGAAATATAATGAATCAATAAGTAACAAATCAGAAGAACTTCTGTCTTTGTCCCAGAAACGGAAACCTAAGGCAGGGATGACGAGCCTGTGGCCCTCCCAATTGTTTTTGAACTCCCAGCTCCCATCAGCCCCAGTCTGCAGGATGTATTATGGCAATAAAATGTGGTTCTAGGTTGGGGGAGGGGATGGTGGGAAGAAGAGAAGAGTTGGGATTTGATATCCCGCTTTATCACTACCCTAAGGAGTCTCAGAGCAGCTAACAATCTCCTTTCCCTTCCTCCCCCACAAGAAACACTCTGTGAGGTGAGTGAGGCTGAGGGACTTCAGAGAAGTGTGACTAGCCCAAGGTCACCCAGCAGCTGCAGGTGGAGGAGCAGGGAAGCAAACCCGGTTTACCAGATTACGAGTCCACCGCTCTTAACCACTACACCACACTGGCTCCACCTCACAGCTCCCCATCTTTGACATACGGTGAACGATATACACAGGACTACGCTGGGATTGCCACAGTGTGCTTAGGACGTTTGCTGTCTTGTCTACACATCCCCCCTGCATTTGTGTAAGTAGAATTTTAACACACTTCCAAACCTTACCATTAGCAATCTGGCAGAGGAGGGAAATGGGGAGGAGAGATTCTCACTACCAGGAATAGCCATGGGTCAGTGGGAGATCCCATGCAATGCTTGCCGAAGGTACAAAATTCAGTCTTGGCATCTCCAGTTAGAAGGATCAGGTGATGGGAAAGATGTCTGGAGAGCAGCTGCCAGTCAAAATGGGCATTACAGGACTAGATGGACAAATATTCTGACCATAAAGGCTACCTTTACAGCCTATTCAAAGCACACACACCCCCTCAAGAATTCTGGTCTCTGTAGTTCACTCCTCAGAGAGTTACAGCTCCCAGCAACTCTCAACAGACTACAGTGCCCAGAATTCTCTGAGGGAGGGAATGTACTTCAGATGAGCTTTTAAGGTAGAGTGTGTGGCGTTGGCCCATTCATTTATAAAATGTTTGAACAGGGGGGAGTAAAGGTAACGGTAAAGGGACCCCTGACCATTAGGTCCAGTCGTGCCCGACTCTGGGGTTGCGGCACTCATCTCGCTTTATTGGCTGAGGGAGCCGGCGTACAGCATCCGGGTCATGTGGCCAGCATGACTAAGCCGCTTCTGGCGAACCAGAGCAGCGCACGGAAACGCCGTTTACCTTTCCGCCGGAGTGGTACCTATTTATCTACTTGCACTTTGACGTGCTTTTGAACTGCTAGGTTGGCAGGAGCTAGGACCAAGCAATGGGAGCTCACCCCGAACAGGGGGGAGAGATAGGGTTAAAAATATAGACCTATAGGAAAGCCGGAGGCGGAGCATACCTGTGTATAAAAGGGCTTAGCCCAAGGTTTGAGTTGCTGTTGTTGGGAGTTGTTAGTGGGTAGTTGGTTGGTTTTAGTGGGTTGGCTGGTTGGGAAAGGCAGTTAGAGAAGCAGTTGGTAATAGAGAGACAGGGCAGTGGGTTTTTGAGTGAGGGGAGGTAGAAGAGATAGAGAGAAGAAAATATGACTAAGAAAGTAAAGAGCAACAACGTTTGTAATGCTGTAAAAATTTGTTTGTGCCCGAAATAAAATGCACTCATCTTTATTAATTGAGAATGTGACTGAGGCTGAAGTGATTTTACCAGGGAGGACCTGGTTGGCGGCAGTGGATTAGTGGTGTACGGGTCAATAGTCCGTGAGATGACCGGGGGCTCCGCACGAATGCCACAGAATGTTTCTGCAACCTAAGGCAACTTCCGTTTCAGAAGTGGTTTGCTGTGTGGTGTGAGGGTTGTAGGGTGGTGGTCTTTGACAAGATGGCAGGGTGGGGAGCCAAAGCCTCGCAGAACTAGTTATTTGCGTCCTGGCCATTGTATTTAAGATGGTGAAAGGGATAACTAAATTTGGCAAAATATAATTAGGCCAATTCTGCTAAATCAGATATTGCTTCAGGAGACATTTGGGATGAGATGCTTCGAGGGCCCATTAACTTAATTCCCCAGTTAGTCTTTTCTTCCACGTCTTACCAGTCACTCATGGGATCTGAATATTCCTTAAATAGAACTCGTTTCAGATAATTGGCATCTTTCAGCAGAAAGGAGTTTTCTGCCACTCTCCCCGAGGCAACTCATTCAGCAGGAGATAAGGAATGTAATGAAAGTAATAAAATTAGTTAATTTGCAATGCTTCCTTTGCTAAAAAGGGCTGTCTCGCTTCCTCTATCTGGAGCACGGTTATATTCGTAATGAAAAACTTTCATGCTTCAGCCTATAAATTCCTTCTCCTATATCGGCGAAAGATTTGCATGAATAAATGCTGCCAAATCAGATCCCTGCCAAAAAATAAAAAATGAAGTGCTGAATAGATCCAAACAAGCAGCTTTCTGACTGACCTCAATAAATGGCTAATTATTTTCAGAATCGAAAGGGAAAGCGCCTTTCCCTTTTTCTTGCATCACCAAAAATTTACTTCTTGTGTGTAGAAGAATTACCTCCCCTCCGACTGTGTTGGAATGGAGCAGTGCCGGAAATGCAGCAAGTGGACTCCTCTTTGTGGGCGGGAACATTGATTAAATGCTCCCATTATCATTTATTTCTCATGGCATCACAAACAAGTAGTCTTTCCTGGCACTCAGTTTGGGGAGCCTAGATCCTGGTTGCCCAAATCTGTCCTTGGCCCAAAGTCTATCGCTGCTGCATTTTGTACAACCCATTAGGTGGTGTCTGTGATGTCGTGAAGCACCTCTCTCTTTACAGAAGTAAAAGTTTTTTCTCTTTTTTTATATAAATTTTTTTTATTGATTTTACAACATTTTTATAAACAATACAAACAAATAAAAAGACAAAACAAACATGTATGGTTTCATCTCCTTTTTTCCATAAACCTCACTTCTCTGACTCCCCCAAACCTCCCCTTTCTACATCCCAATTTCCAAAATTATTTCAGCAAATCCTAAACTTAATTTTATCAAATTTGTTCCTTATTTGTTCTTTTCTTTTACTTAATCTTTGGTCGCTGTAATCTCCTTTTCTTACTAAAAACCTCAACATTTTAGCATTCATTAATTTTATAATATTTCTTAAGATAAGTTTTAAATTTCTTCCAATCTTCATCCGCCGTCTCTTTCCCCTGTTCACGGATTCTGTCTGTCATTTCAACCAATGTCATATAGTCCATCACCTTCATCTGCCATTCTTCCAGAGTGGGTAGATCTTGAGTCTTCCAATGCTTTGCGATAAGTATTCTTGCTGCTGTTGTAGCGTACATAAAAAAAGTTCTATCTTTCTTTAACACCAATTGGTTAGCAATGCCCAAGGTCCATGTGTAACCAAATCTGTTGAACAGATGGAGCTCGACTGCCTTGCAATCCTGAGATGGTTCATGTTAAAATCAAATCAACAATATAATCCCTAAGTAACTACAGAAATATGTGCCATTTTCCCTCCCCCCCCTTTAGTATCACCAACATATCATAGTTCATTTGGTGTGTCAAAATATTAGAAACAATATAAGACTCAGTAAATCAGATCAAACCACTGGTTTAGATGTAAATTGAAAGGTTACACTGACTTACTTCTGCTTTGCTCCAAAGTTAAGTAGATCTTAACTTTTTGATGCATTTTCTAGCTGAGCCATTTATTCAACCCAAACCCAGTAAGGAAAGATTCTTGCCGATATCAATGGGTTTTTGATGACTGGCATGTGCCTTTGTCAAAAAGTTAGCCAGGTCCCATATATATATATCTAAAATATTCTTGGGCTCACAGACTCTCATATGGGGATGTTAAAATAATTGAGGCACTCCCACAAGAAACAGAAAACAGATGAGGCCAGCTCTACTATTAGGCAGAGTGTTATATACTAACCTTGGATCCTAGATCAATAGATAAGTAGGATCGTAGAATGCAACAACTGATTGGCTTGCAGGAGAAGACCAATCAGGCTCCAGGAGGAAGTTAATCAGCCTATTAGGCTGGTAGAATGCAACAACTGATTGGTCTGCAGGAAAAGACCAATCAGGCTCCAGGAGGGAAGCAGAATCAGCCAATCAGATGGGACTCATTGTGTAAATAATGTATATAAAAGCCTGAGGTTTGGGGGGCAAAGGAATCACTGTTTTACAAGCTGCAATAAAGAGCACGAAACCACTACAGGACTCCGAGTATATTTCACAGAATGAGGCAGTTGCCTAGGTAATAGAGACTGGGAGAGGGGCAGGGCACAGCCGTGAGGTGTTGGAGGACAGAGGAGCATGTCAGTGCAGCTCCCCCCCCCCACCGTGATCATTAAGCTGTCCTGCTGCCTTCAGGTGCTATCCTGTCGTGTTAAAGTCAAATTCAATTGTCCATTGAGTCTGCTTCGGTTCATGAAGTGCACCTGGAGGCATCATCTTGCCCTCCATCTCAAGCACCAACTTTAAGGCATCCCAGTTATTGGGAGAATATGAAAATGGAAAAGCTTCATTTCCTGCCTTTGAAGCATTGCTTTGCGATAACAGCGAGCTGACTAACACTCCGCCACTGAGCAGGTTCTGGCACAAGTGTGGGTGTTGGGGCACCAAATAAGCCTCTTGACAGGGAGAGGCAGAATTTTTTAGTGCCAGATAGCTGCTTGCAAATCCATGGTTGAGTAGAGCCAATGTGTGTCTAGAGAAGGAACAAAGCAGGCTTACCTGGACAATTGAGGGTGGAGTTAGATGATGATGATGATTTTATTTCTATTTTTTTCTATATTTTTTATTAAATCTTCTGTTTTACATTTTAGAGTTTTCACTTAAACAACTTTAAAATATCAATGACTTCTCTTCTTTGCTTTCCATGGTTCATTTTGCATAACACAAATCCCTGCATATTTTACATAATCTAAACCATTCAGCATTCCATTATTACATCCACCAAAACTTATTTACACTGTTGAATTTATCTTAATGCTGCCCACGTTTTCAAGTGTACACAATTTTCCCCCATATAATCAATAAACATTTTCCAGTCTTTAAACGTACAGTATATTCTTCTTGTTCTCTTATTCTATACATTAGGTCCGCAAGCTGTGCATATTCCATCAGTTGAAGTTGCCATTCTTCTTTAGTTGGGACGTCGCTTGTTTTCCATTTTAGTATTATTATTTTATTTGTACCCTGACCATCTAACTGAGTTGCCCAGCCACTCTGGGCAGCTTCCAATAGATATAAAATACATAATAAAACATCACACATTAAAAACTTTCCTATACAGGGCTGCCTTCAGATGTCTTCTAAAGGTTGTGCAGTTACTCATCTCTTTGACATCTGATGGGAGGGTGTTCCACAGGGACAGTGCCACTACCAAGAAGGCCCTCTGCCTGGTTCCCCGTAGCTTCACTTCTCACAGTGCCCTCAGAGCTGGATCTCAGTGTCTGGGCTGAACAATGGGGCTGGAGATGCTCCTTCAGATATACAGGGCCGAGGCTGTTTAGATGGATATAAAAATGTTGTCTTCAGGAGAAGATGTGTAGCCCTTATACCTCACACTCCAGAACATCTAGGAGAACCTCAACATTCTGGAAGTGGCACCATATTTCCTTGAAAGATTTCAGTCAGGTTTCCCACTCCAATTTCATGTAGGGGGTAAGGAGTGGGGGAAAGGGTTGGTGGTGAGAGAAAAAGGGGGAGGCAGAAAAGGGGGAGTTTGCCCCATCATCCTTTGACCTGGCTGTTCCTGCCATGTGGCTTCCAACAATATTATCTCTGAGGTAATTCTTCTTATAGATAGATTCATGGAGAATCTCAGTAGACAGCTGAGTAGTACCTCAAATATCAGAAGCAGGAGGCAAGAGAGAGCCATTGCATTCATGCCCTCTTTGTGGTCTTCCCACAGGAACCTGGTGATGGACCACTTTGAAAGCAGGGATGCTGGACTGGGTAGGCCTTTAGTTTGGTCCATCACCGTACGTTCTTGTCAAGGAATGGGACCCTAAACAGAAAATAGGTTCTCCATCCTTTAGATCTCTGGGTGGCATTTGATACAGGAACCCTCACAACCCGGCTGGCAAAGCTAGATTGCTGGGGCAAGTAATTCTTTAGCAGGACATATGTACTAAATTAGAGCTCCCTCGGCCTTCTGGGAATTTCAGTGTGAGCAGAGCTCCACCAGACCTCAGCATTATCATCAACGTTATTTAACCGCTATAGGAAGCTGCCGGGAGAAATCGTCAGGAGCTTTGAAGTTGGGTATCATCAAGATGCTGATTTGTGATTATATGTCATTAACTGAGCATGCAAGAGCAGCTGTCTTAAACCAGTGTCTGTTGACTGTGGGTGGGTGATAAACAAGCCAAAGTGGAATCCAGACCAGACAGAGACCACGTTGGCGCTGCTCCTTATGCTCTGGATGCAGCAATGTTCCCTTGTAGCACAATGGTAATCAGTTCATCAGAGCAGATTAACATCTTAGGAGTTTTCTCGGACTCCATCTTGGATTTTGTTAGGGAGAGATGATGGGAGTTCAGCTCCTCCTTGCTGATGGCAAAACCTGCATGCCCTTATGGGTAGCAGAGATTCAGTTGTGTTTATGCATACATTAGTAATCTCTGGGACTGAATACTGTAATGTGTTTTACTTGGGGCTGCCCTTAAAGATGACTCAGAACTTTCATTCAGCACAAACTTTTCTCAGGCTGCTTATTTGCTGCTTTTTTGCTTTTATTTTTATTTAAAAAAAAACATATTCCCTAGGTTCTTCTGTCTGCTTAGGATCAGAGCAGATCAGCCACATACCAGATAATCTGGATAACTATGAATTACAGCTGCTACTAAATTTTTGCTGCATTACGGCAGAAAACATATATTAGCTTTAATTTTTGTTGGACTGCTTGTTTACTCTGAGGGTGTTAGTTAATTCTGAAACAGTTGCACATGTCTCTTAAACGACAACCCAGGCGTTTCTGCACTGTGGTGATGTAAAACATGAGTCAAGCCTCCTGGATCAGGTCAGTGAACCGTCTAATCCGGCATTCTGTTCTCACAGCGGCTGAACACAGGCCTGCGGAGAGCCTGCAAGATGGAACCGAGCGCACTTGCTATTCCCCAAAACTGGTACTCAGAGGTGCAATGCCTCTGGCAGTGAAGAAGAAGAAGAAGAGTTTGGATTTGATATCCCGCTTTATCACTACCCGAAGGGACGCGGGTGGCGCTGTAAGGGATGCGGGTGGCGCTGTGGGTTAAACCACAGAGCCTAGGACTTGCCGATCAGAAGGTTGGCGGTTCGAATCCCCGCGACGGGGTGAGCTCCCGTTGCTCAGTCCCTGCTCCTGCCAACCTAGCAGTTCGAAAGTACGTTAAAGTGCAAGTAGATAAATAGTTACCGCTCCGGCAGGAAGGTAAACGGCGTTTCTGTGCGCTGCTCTGGTTCACCAGAAGCGGTTTAGTCATGCTGGCCACATGACTCGGAAGCTGTACACCGGCTCCCTCGGCCAATAAAGCGAGATGAGCGCCGCAACCCCAGAGTCGGTCATGACTGGACCTAATGGCCAGGGGTCCCTTTACCTTTACAAGGAGTCTCAAAGCGGCTCACATTCTCCTTTCCCTTCCTCCCCCACAACAAACACTCTGTGAGGTGAGTGGGGCTGAGAGACTTCAAAGAAGTGTGACTGGCCCAAGGTCACCCAGCAGCTGCATGTGGAGGAGCGGGGAAGCGAACCCAGTTCCCCAGATTACGAGTCTACCGCTCTTAACCACTACACCACACTGGCATAGCCACTGCCACTGATCTAACTCCCTTATTCCTCGAAATGCTCTAATCTCCTTGCAGTGCGATACGCTCATTCTGTAAGCACGAGCCTCCATAAGAATCTGAACGAGTTTAAATGACTTCCAGGTGGCTTGGAAGGCAGAAATTCCAACGTCCTTGTGTCCGAGGTATAAGCAGACAGTTGAAAACAAAGCAGACAAGCCATGCTGTGAGCCTCATGCAAATAGGACTTCTGGTTTAAGTGAAACTATTCCATTTATTTTAAGGGATTCAAAGCAGCCTGTTTGGTGTCTCCAGCTCTTGCGGGCAGCCAGAATTAATTATGCTGCTTGCACCGTCAGCAAATACTTTGCAGAGGCAGAGAGAGAACGAGAGAGAACCACCCAGCCCTTCTCTCTGCATGCATATTGTATGATTCCTCACCATCAGCAGCAGAAGCCTGCGCCCATCACCAGCAGAGCTCAGCTTCGCAATTTAATCCATTCCCCTCCATCTACTTCTGGGCCCTGCTTGTTATGCAGCCGGCATTCACTCAACATAATGCTTGCTACCTGCCAATGTGCTTTGAGGGATATTGTTAGCATTAAATTTGCCATTTACATTTTCATGTTTGACATAATTGAGGAATGAATGCTCTTATGAAAATTAAACTTGTGGTCCTCCTGGGCTGCTGTAACCCTGTTAAAATGTAATGCGATTCTTGATGCGTCTTCTTTAGGTTTTTATTAAATAGAATATCAGTATGACTAATTCCCCTGGTCTAAATGCAAGCTTGGAAGCAGCTTTATTGATAGGCCTGAGCACAAATGGCCCTCTATACTCAGCCTCTAATGGCCTAATAATGCATTATACTTGAATCAGAAATACTTTGAGTTGTAGTGCTTATTGCCATTATTGAAAACACCTGGATGCACCATTCATCAAGGCTCCCTTGCAATGGGCCCATTTGTTTATTAGTCTGTCAGTAAACATCTTGATTTAGTTTCTTGTTCTCCTGCTTCGGGTAAGAGTTGGAGAGGGGGACAGGACTGGGCAGGGTTTCTTTTTTTTGTGGTTTCCCATTATTAGTTTTGCTTCAGAAAGAAAGATAATGAAAAGTTTAGACGGAGCTTCATAAAGAAGACATTCCCCTGCCTGCCTTTCCCTCAAGGGTGATTTTTCATCGCTTGGGACATTGACGGTGGCCATCTTGCTTGCCATCAAATCTAAAATGGGCAACAGCGTCATTTGCGCTGCATATATGCTACAGAGGCAGTGTGGCACAGTGGTTAGAGTGCTGGACTAGGGCTTGGAGAGACCCGGATTCAAATCCCCACTCAGACACGTAGCTCACTTACTGTCTCTTAGTGTAACTCACCTCAAGGCTGCCCCCCACATGAGGCAAGATGAAGAGACCACCTCAGGCGGCAGGATCCAGCCTCCAACAAAAGCATGACTTGCTGCTGCTGAAGATTTTCGCTCACACCTTCTTTCCTGGTGAGGGGAGGGCACCATTTTGCAGTTTGGCTCAGGAGCAAAAATGTCTTGGGCCAGTCCTGACTCATTTGGAGTTCATTGGAGAAAAGACAGAATATAAATGTAACGAAATAAGTAAAATAGCAGTAACACGGATAATCCATGAATAATAATAGTTTTAGAGGTCCCGGGCCCTAAGGAAGTCAGATTATCCTCCACCAGGGTCAGGGCCTTCTCGGTGATGGCTCCGACCTGGTGGAATGCTCTGTCCCATGAGACTAGGGCCCTGCAGGATTTAACTTCCTTCCGCAGGGCCTGTAAGACAGAACTATTCCACCTGGCTTTCAATTTGAACTTAGCCTGATCTTTTATTCCCCTTCCTTCCCTCCCTCTTCCCTTTTTATGAAGATTACCCACTCTGGGATCCCACAGCTAATTCTCCCCTGGTATTCTCGCTGGCCCAAATAGGACTAATTTAACCAGCTATCCCTGGTGATCACCTAATGTTTATTGGATGGATTTCCCTCTAAATTGATTTTTGAATTCTGAATTTATTATTCACATTTTATATTGTATTTTATGCTGTTTTTTGTTGCATCAATTAAGTGTTTTAAATCTGTTGTTAGCCGCCCTGAGCCCGGTTTTCTGAACCGGGAAGGGCGGGGTATAAAAAAATTATTATTATTATTATTATGTGGATTCTTCCGCTCCAGTTTCCCACTGCATGCGCCACTTGTGTCATCCATGCTGCAGGTGTTTTGGAAAGTGAGAAGATTTTAAAAAATGTGTAGCAAATCCCAGAATGCCTTGCAACCGACCAGGGTTTCTCAGTACGCAACTAGTTTGGAAAGGATTTCGGTGGGAGAGTGAAAACCACTGATCTAGAAGTGCGCTCTGTACATAGTGTAAAGTATCACCCATGAATAGTGGCTTCTAACTAGAGATGGGTGGAGCCGCCTAATTCTTCTCCGAAGATTGAGTTATGTAACCTAGTTTCCCCCCCTCAAGTACGCTGAGCCTTCCAGGGGGTAAGAAGGCACTTCAAATAAGCTTTAAAGGTACAGTGTGTACACAGGGTTACGTTTTCATTTTGCCTTGTTGTTTTTAATTATTTGCTGCCTTTCTGAGAAAATCGATTCACATGGACACAAATTGCAGCCCACTGAGTTGAATGAAGTCTGAAAACTTTTGTTTGTTTTTTTAAATTAATATTTATTACTTTTCTAACTATTTAAACACTACAAAAACAATACAATACAACACAATAGAAAAACACTACATAACATTGACACATAAAACACATTAAATACATTAAACTAACAAAACAAAACAGAGACAGTTTAAAATTTCAATATCTTATCTTTCATTCACTTATTTCTACGACCTCCTCCCACCTCCCTTTTTGTATTCCACTTCTGTTAATTGTTTCAGCAATTCCTTTCCATCTTCCTCTGTTTTCTATCCTATAATTATCTTAACACATACTAACCTTATTTTTCCTTTAATACTCTATTAATCTATTTATACTTAATTCCTTGTAACATTTCTACTAAAGCCATATAATTTCATTCCAACATTTTTCTAACATTCATTAATTTTACAGTGTTTCTGTAAATAGTCTTTAAACTTTTTCCAGTCTTCTTCCACCAACTCTTCTCCCTGGTCTCGGATTCTGCCAGTCATTTCCGCCAATTCCATATAGTCCATCAAGAAAACTTTTGTCTTCTGGCCTCCCAGGCAACTTGATGAACTGAACAATATAACACAACACAATGGCCAATAACAATGGCACTAAACACTATTTATAGACTAATACAAATAATCAGAAATTACAACCAAAGTCTCTAAATCTTCTTCACCAGTCACGATAGAATAATTCAAAAGTTCAATCTATACATAATCTGTCACCAAATATCGCCGGAACAGAGTTTCTGGATAACCAATCTGTTTCGTTCAATGCTTCATCAGCCAACCTTGATCAATTCTTCATCAGCCAGACTTGTGAGAATTAATATGAGAAGGATGCAGTTCAATTTCTTAACAAGCCAATCTTACATGTAAGCAAATATAAACGCTGTAGAAAATATGCTCTGGGTCAGTGCTCATATGATACTGTAGTCACTCTGTTCCGGCGATATTTGGTATTATGTATATACTGATCTTTTGAATTATTCTACCGTGACTGGTGAAGAAGATTTAGAGACTTTGGTTGTAATTTCTGATTATTTGTATTAGTCTATAAATAGTCTTTAGAGCCACTGTTCTTGGCAATCGTGTTGTGTTATGTTGTTCAGCTTGTCTATATTGTCTATATTGCTTAAGGACTCCCAGGCAACTTGGCAACCCCTCCCCCCTAGTCTGGCAGTTCCAGGTGAGCCTCAAAACAGGAGGTTTCTTGAACCGTGGAGGGCTGCCTGCCAGACAGTGAGTCATCACGAGCAATCGAGCTTAGCTGTGAGACTCAGGTAGGGGGAAGCAAGTTCGGGAAAGTTCAAGGAAGACTTTGCAGACTCTACAAAATAAAAAAAATCTTGTGTCTAGCTGAAGAAGTGTGCATGCACACGAAAACTCATACCAATAACAAACTTAGTTGGTCTCTAAGGTGCTACTGGAAGGATTTTTTTTTATTTTGTTTCAACTATGGCAGACCAACACGGCTACCTACCTGTCTGCAGACTCTGCAAGAGCCCAGCTAAGTAATGCAATATACCAGCATTCATCTCGGTAGGTCACAGATTATGCAGGCCAGGCATAAATTGTGGTGTACGTGGTTCTTGACTTTCCTGAAACTAACTTTGTTTCCTTGTATGAGGAATTTTATGTATTTATTTACCTTTCTCTGCCGTAACTCTCTGACAGTTTTGCTTTACCCTGATGGTGCAGTCTTCCAGCGTCTCCTAAAACAGACAGATGCAAACAGCATTAACATTTATAAATTGCTTAATATTTCAAAAATCTGTCCCTGGAGGTACAAAGCTTAGGTTTGTGTATGTGTGTTTGTGTTTTAAAAAATTAGGACTAAGGGTTTCAGAATGAGTTCTAATAACATACCTGGCAACATAGAGAATGCATTATTTTAATAGTATTTTTCCCAGTGACCGCTAGATGGCAGTAATATATAGCCGCAAAGAGTGTAGGGAACAGGCCCATATTAATCAATGCATTGCTATATAACAAACTATGTATCTAGATCAGCAGTAATCGAATGATAAGTATAGTGGAAGAAGTTGTGTAACTTAAGAACGAACAATATACTGTTTAGTCAGATCCAGCCTGCATAAATGGAAGTCTTAAAAATTGCTCTCACCTGATGTATCTCAGTGCATAGACTAAAACGTATCTGATTTGCAAAGGCAAGCGCTGTGGCAGAACACAATTAAAATTGATTGTGTGCCAGTGTTTTTAATTGCCTCGCATTCTGACTGATGACTTAAGCAAACAAATTTAATTAGCAATTAAAAGAAGAGTGTTTAAGAGAATTCTAGAACTCATGTGGTCCTTGGGAGTTCAAAACCTTTCAGCATAATCTATCCTTTTGAGGTTCAAGGTCCATTTCTTCTACTGTTAGGTTTGAGAAAATCTGAAGGTAAAAACATCATATTTCTAAGTATTGAAGGGCTGGACCGTGATTTGGAGAGAGACTAATTCAATAAAATCTATTGCCAAAAAGTGAGGAGACTTGTAAGCTGCCTTGTAACTGCATCCTCAAGATTAAGGTCTAAAGACAGGTGCAACTTTGATAGAGAGTAGTAGAATCTGCAACTTGCTGGTCACAGCAGTCATGAAATTAAAAGACATCTGCTTCTTGGGAGAAAAGCAATGACAAACCTAAGCAACATCTTAAAAAGCATCACCTTACTGACAAAGGTCCGTATAGTTAAAGGTATGGTTTTCCCAGTAGTGATGTATGGAAGTGAGAGCTGGACCATAAAGAAGGCTGATCGCAGAAGAATTGATGCTTTTGAATTATGGTGCTGGAGGAGACTCTTGAGAGTCCCATGGACTGCAAGAAGATCCAACCTCTCCATTCTGAAGGAAATCAGCCCTGAGTGCTCACTGGAAGGACAGACCCTGAAGCTGAGGCTCCAATACTTTGGCCACCTCATGAGAAGAGAAGACTCCCTGGAAAAGACCCTGATGTTGGGAAAGATGGAGGGCACAAGGAGAAGGGGGCGACAGAGGACGAGATGGTGGGACAGTGTTCTCGAAGTTACCAGCATGAGTTTGACCAAACTGCGGGAGGCAGTGGAAGACAGGAGTGCCTGGCATGCTCTGGTCCAGGGGGTCACGAAGAGTCGGACACAACTAAACAACAGCAACAACAACAACAACAACAACAACAAGAACAACAACAGAATCTGCAACTTAGTGGTTATCAGGAACACTTGCAAATGTTGACCATTAATGACACTTTTGTCCTGAATGACCACCAACTTAACTCTACTTATCATGAACGTGGACCACAGGTGGATATTCCGCTTCTCATTCTGTAGATGATCACGACCCAGGAAGAGAAATGAACATACTGGAAGTACATAGACTGGCTGCGCAGATGGTGTTATTGGTAAGTATTTGGCTCCTTGTACCACAATTTCGCTGCTAAGAAGAAGGGCTTCTGGCAAGAGATGTGTTGCACCTCACAGCAGTTGACAAGAATGTCTTAGCTGTCAACTTTTCCCTTTTCTTGCGAGGAACCCTATTCAGAATAAGGGAATTTCCCTTTAAAAAAGGGAAACATGGACACAGTGGCGTAGCGTGGGTTGTCAGCACCCGGGGCAAGGCAAGTAATTTGCGCCCCCTAACCAGTGGATTTTAGCAGGGGGCAGAGAGCTGCGAGTGCGAGCGCCCCCCCAGATGTTGCGCCCGGTGCGGCCGGCCCCCCCTGCACCCCCACGCTACGCCACTGCATGGACAGCTATGAAAAATGTGTTTGCTAGGAGTCTTGCAAACCTGATCAAGAGAGCTTTCAGCTGAATCCTGAGGGGGCAGAAGACAATATTTCAGAGGGCACTAAGTACTGGGGATAATAACTTCATTGATGTGCAGGAAACTGGGGCGGTGGTGCAGGAACCTGCTATTAGGTAGGATAGAACATAAAAAACAGTGGGAGGAAATGACTCATGGTTTCAGTTGTCTCTGTATTAATATACAGAGCATGGGGGGGGGAAACAAATAAATTTGAGCTCTTAATAGCGGATGGCATAATTTCATGTGGAATATTTTTATTTGCTGTTTTAATGTGTTTGCCAACCACTTGGAGATTTTTTCCCTTAAAAATATTATTATTATTATTATTATTATTATTATTATTATTATTAATATGGAAGTGGTGGTAGATGTTGCTGCCACTGCAGTAAATAGCTTAAGGTGGATAGCTGTGGGCTTGCTACCCAGTGACCCTCAAATCTTGGAGCCAAGTCTGCAGCTTATGGACTGAGTCTGTCAGAAGCTAGCAGGCCTGAGTCATGGGGGTGGGAGGCCGGGTCCAACATGTTTGCCATGAAGAGAGAAAAATATATTTTGGAGGGAGACTAATTTAATAAAATCTATTGCCCAAAAAAATCCAGCTGGGGATGTATTATTGAATTCATATCAGAACGCTGTAAATGAAAACATTTATAAGTGTTGGGCTCAGTCCATTTTAGCTTTAAATCATCTTGTCTCTTTATGTGGAGAGAGAACTGGCCAGCAGAGTAATGGGTTTTGAGTGTTGCCAGAATGCATCCATCTAGTCAACAGGACTGGAGCAATAGAATAGTAGGCCTTCAGCGCACCCAAGCAACTGCACATCTTTGCAATAAAATTGGCACATGCCATCACCTGTTAATTTATTTATCGATTAAATATATGTATCACAGCTTCCTCCAAAGGCAACCCAGGGTGGCAAAACTTCTATTGCCATCTCTTATGCACAAGCAGAGGAATGGACAGGGCGTTATGTTAAAAAGGGGTGTCTTTTCTTCTCTGTGATTTGCACAAAACATTTTTAAAATAGATTGCGTGTCGAGGTCCCCCAAGCCACCCCTAAATAATTCACAATTCACACATAATTTTTGTTTAAGGTTTTTGGCATAATTTTGGCCACAACTTTATTAAAATACATAAATGTGAGTGGTTGCTTAGGCATTGGTTATGACTATCTGTCCCCACGCCCAGGGACAGAACTGACTCCGGATTCCAGCAAAAGCCAGTGAGGGAAAACAATACTGGGGAGAGCATGGAGCCGGGCACCAGACCCTCATCTCCCCCGCATGCTCCTGGGGACTTGTGCGGCCTTAAGCCCCCTTCAGGGGTACGGATGAAAGAATGGCAATCCCCTGGATTCCTTTAATGGAATTCCCTTGCAGCAGCAGGATTGGAGGGGCAGGCACTGCCAATCCTTACCCCTCCACCAACCAATTTTTTAACCAATGCCTAACCGCAACCTTACAAGTTGTGACGATTTGCTACGCAGTAGGCAAAAAACAAATGGCACCAGCCAATCAGCCAAATGGACAAAATTCCTACCAGGCCCCAGGCCCCAAAGCAGACGACCCCATGACAGGCATAGCAAGGTCAACGCAATAGCCCTAGATTAGGAAGGGTAGGCGAGTAATCCGATGCATGCAGCAAAAGAGCCCAGTCAGTGCTGCGTAACTTGATTTTATAACCTTTGGTCCATCCCCCTAAACGTCAACACCAAAATTTGCCCAGTAACCCAACCGCCTAATCACTGTGGATGGTCATCCATACTAACCGCAACGCGTGCTCTCTATAAAGGAGAACATGCTTTCTGAAAGCGTGTTCCCCCACAACTTGGTTTAAAGGGGGCAGGGCTGCTGAGGTCCTAATAACATTGTTCTGCTGGCTAGATCAGTCACCCAGTTGGTCATTCCTGGTCTACACCAATTAAAATTAATGCAAATGCTCAAAGCTACATTGTTACATTGATGACTTTACTAAGTGTACATGCAAGTCAGTATGTATAAAACTGCAGGGTGCATTTAATGTAATTCAATCAGATTTGATTGAATGAAACCCGTTGTTAAATTCAGCCAAAGGTAACACTATGATTTCCTCCCTCCATTTTCTAACTCAAAAAATACCAAGTTTGGATGGCTTAAAATAATAACCTTACAAAATAATATAATTGGATAAGTAAGAAAATACGAACATTTAGGAATCTGGGTTGCTCTGCATAATACATCCATTACATTAAATAAATGGCAACTGTGGTGCTTCCAGACAAGGGACTTTAGTGCCATTTTGCATTATAGTTCCTTTCCCCATGTAAGCGATAAACAGAATAGCAATGGCCTTTCCACACTACCAAAAGAATTGCATTTTTTTCTTATGCATACATTCTGCTGTGTTTTGTCCACAGTAACTTGTGGACGAGGAAATGAAAAGTACAATTCAGACACACAACCACACACCTGGTCAATTCATTTTTTAAACCAATTGCTTAATTTGCACTCTAACCTACTTTTTAAAGTGTGATAGCCCAGTTTGTATCATGATATTAAAGTGTGTTTTTAATGTTCTGTCAATTTTTTTAGATTGAATTTTTTTATCTTTTAAAAAAAATGCTAAAATGCTGATGACTGGAAGGCAGTGGGTCCCCCCCTCTTTTATTTAATAGCAGTATAAATATTTAGCATTAACACGCTATTGCACAAACAATTCAATATATATATCTCTGAAAAGGTCTTTTAACCCTAGTTAAAAACTAGGTTTTTTTGTTTTAAATAAGGGTCATAAAATGACAAAGGAAACAGCAAAGAAGGTGTGCCAGCATTGAACTGTTTACTGTAATTTTTTGTCCTCTGCGGACTCTTATTTGTGGCTTGCTAGAATAAGCTTTGCCAGGAAACACCAAACGCAGCCATTCCCCTGTAGATGGCTCTGTGTTACTGTAAAATTCAGAACTGAGATTCATAGAGGGGTTAGGCAGATATTGCTGTCTTTAGCCAATAATTTCATAATATAATCTTCTGGGCTGCTGCAGTTCCATATTGAATGTAGTCTTCATGGGTGCTAGTACTGTTCTGTGATCCCTAGATGAAGGATGGTATATAAATGCAATACACAAACTAATAATAATAATAATAATAATAATAATAATAATAATAATAATAATAATAATAATAGTGTTTGCATTTATGATTTTGAAGTGCATACATGTTACTTTTGTTCGCATCCCTTGATTATTTGCTTACTGGCAGCTAGCCTCATGATTGCTGTTCTTATTCCTAAAGTGCATTTTAAAATCTAGTAAAATTCTAAAAGGAATCTGAGCCCACAGATGCAAAATCTAAATAAAACCAGCCCAAGAAGCAGGGCAAGGAAGAACAGCTGCAGGAGTGAATGGGCTCCACTAAAAAGTTTGGAGTTTGAGATCACAGCTGTTGACAACAACCTCCCCGCTTCCTGTAATGTTAGAAATGTAGTGCTTATTCGTACATGGAAATGTTCAGAAGATGAACACACACACACACATGCAGCTCAAAACGATTTCTTCCCAAAGCAGTGTCAAAGGAAATGAGAGCTCTTCAGAACTGAGATGGCAAGTGCACTTTCCCTGCGACAGAATTGTTGGGCTTCTTGTAGTAGGATGCCAGTAGTAGGATGCCATTTTGTGGTTTGCCTCAGGTGCCAAAATGTCTTGGACTTGGCCCTGCATGGCATACCCTCCGATGAAAATAGGGACATCCTATTTGTAATAGGTATGAGCTACTCGTGCGTCAACTGGTGCCTTTCTCGGTTAATTTGCCTTGTTAAACCTTTCTGACTGCACAGCCCCTTCTCATCGCGGCTGCCTCAGTCACTGGCAGAATCCGTCAGTGGGCGTTTCTTGAACCTCTTCCAACATAAAAGTTGTTTGACACCCAGTCTCCTCCTCGTCTCACTGCGCTGGAGTCTTCTGCGCAGGGAAGGCGTGGGTAGCGGAGGACCTGGGCTCTCCTCACTGATGTCCAGTGAAGAGTCCTGGAGCCCTCTCTCCAATTCCCCCGTCTGCCCCCCTTTCTCCCTGGTGTTGCGCTGATTGGCTCCCCCCTCTACTGAGCTGTTTCTCCCCCTGCTGCTGGGTCCTTCGCCAGCATCGTCTGAGAGCCTTCCCTTCGCCTCTCGCTCCGATGTCAGTTCCCTGACACTATTCAATGATAATATTATTATTTCTACCCTGCCCACCTGACTGGCTTGCCCCGGTCACTCTGAGCAGCGTCCAACATTAAACATTTCAAAAACTTCCCTATAGAGGGCTGCATTCAGATAACTCAAGAGTCGGATAACTCCATACCCTCCGACATTTCTCTGATGAAAATAGGGACATGCTGAAGGAAAGTGGGGCATTCTGGGATCAGGGACTGTCCCTAGAAAATAGGGGTGCTTGGAGGGTGTGGTGAACTGGGGAAGGCAGGTAAATTAGCTGCCCCTCCTGGTCTGTTTTCTGAGGCAAAGCCCTCAGTGTGGTTACTGGGTAGACCAGGCCTCATGGAAGGCCTTTGCTGCTCATTGCACATGTCTGCTGCGCATGCCCAAACTCGGACACACTCAATGTGGGGACACAAGGGTACGTATACTGTGTGAATGTTCAGGGTGGCAGGAGAGGATATATTGTTTATTACTATTCTTCCTAACTTGCGCCAGCAAGTTTCTTTATGTAGCAGAGTTACATTCCCCTTCCTTATATGCACGGCAGATAGCTTGTTGCAGGCTCGTGTGAGCCTTCTCACTATTATACACTATAATATCCTTCCTAACTTGCGCTAGCAAGTTTCTTTATGTAGCAGAGTTGCATTCCCCTTTCTTATATGCACAGCAGATAGCTGATTGCAGGCTCGTGTGAGCCTTCGCATTATTATACACTATAATATCCTTCCAAACTTGCGCTAGCAAGTTTCTTTATGTAGCAGAGTTATATTCCCCTTTCTTATATGCACAGCAGATAGCTGATTGCAGGCTCGTGTGAGCCTTCGCACTATTATACACTATAATATCCTTCCAAACTTGCGCTAGAAAGTTTCTTTTGTAGCAGAGTTACATTCCCCTTTCTTATATGCACAGCAGATAGCTGATTGCAGGCTCGTGTGAGCCTTCGCACTATTATACACTATAATATCCTTCCAAACTTGCGCCAGCAAGTTTCTTTATGTAGCAGAGTTATATTCCCCTTTCTTATATGCACAGCAGATAGCTGGTTGCAGGCTCGTGTGAGCCTTCTCACTATTATACAGTTTCAGATTGAATTGTATGTTCCTGGTAAGTTCCCTTTGATCCCTCTTAAAAGAATAAAGACACGACAATCTTATTTAAAGTCAATAAAAGAAGTTTACTCACATCAGTTCACAGTTGGATTCCTGAAGGCAGACCTAGTTACAAATATGTACATGTGGATCTACCCCATATGGGGAATAGTCCCAGTGCTTCTGCTAGCTGAGAGCTAGCAGAGCATTCCTAGCTAAAAAGCTGGTCCAGCGAAGAAGGAAGTGAAAAAGAGAGAGAGAATGCTGCATGACTCGTTCTTTTGCTACCTGGACAGGTAAGGTCACGGCCATCTCTAGTCACATGCAAAAGGAAGGATGCTCCAGCCCAGGAGGAACAGGAAATTTCAACTGGCTGGACCAACATCCCTCTACATGTCCGTTCTAGAAAAACAAGGAATGTTGTATTTGACTGCTCCCAGTGGATTACATCCCACATATACCCCTAAATATTTTGTGAATCTAAGCTTGGCCTCATTGAGGGGGAGTATTTCAATATGGGTAGGGAGATGAGAGTACCCCAAAACATTTTTTTTTTTAGAAATAAAGCACTGGACACACCTAACACAGTTGTTTGGAGCCTGATCAAGATGTCGTTTTTGGGGTGGGTGCATTTTTCCACCTCATAAACAACAGAGGCTGAGATGATCCTGAGGAATAATCTATGGTTTCTGAACTATAAGGGCAGGACTCTGGTTATGGCGTCACAGCATAGGAGGCATACGTGGTTAAAAGCAGAATCTTGACAGACTGTTACAGAAAGAGTCGTGCTGTCTTGCTGAAACATAATGGAGAGAAATCCAAAACAGGTTACAGTTTCAGACCGAAATATCCACCTTTGAAATTCTAAAGTAACAAGAGTATCCATGACCGGCACCTAATTTGGTCTACAGCACTCAGCAAAGTCTGCAAGAGGCACTTTCCATTATAAAGAGTGGTGGTATGCCCCCCCACCCCCGCTTCCTTTTCCTAGTTGAGGCCAAAATATTATTTTAAAAACCCCAAACTCTACCACTAATTAACTTCTTTCTCAAAATAAATTGAAAGTGTTCCTCTATCAGAAAAAAGGGGGAGAAATATGATCCATATCCCACAAGGATACCAAGAAATCGATTTTTCTGCACGAGATTATGCGGCCTAGCTATAAAGGCTTAAGGCTTTTAATTTGCTTACACCATAAATAGACTGGTTGAGCTCTATACATCATACGATCAATGAAAAACAGTTTACTTCAAACTTGGTTCCATTTTAAAAGAATTCCATTAACCAGTAATAAAGGCCTCCTATTAATATGATTACTACAGGGGTTTGAGCAAAGAGGGGAAGATACGTTATTTTATCCTCGGTGTGGATACTGTAGAATTTCTTTTAAAAGACGAAATGGAAATAAAGGGAGAAAGTAAGATGGGGGAGGAGGAAGAGGAGTATATAATTTGATTTTTCTTGAGTCTGTCTTAAGAAAATATAGCCATAGCCTCTGGCATTGTGTTTGACTGTTTCCACAAAGGGGTGTGTGGGGATGAAGCACTTGCAACTTTGAAGAATTTGGATTCTTATTGGACTCTTTGTTCTGATCACATCAGTAGTAAAAAGGAGTTTTAGTTTCTAAAACTGGATGTTAGTTGCTCATTTCAAGTCTTGCTCTTGGCAGGGGTCAGTTGTGCTACAGTTTCCAGTGGGGAACTCCAGCGGGCAGCTGGCGCTCAGCTGATTTGCAGTGGTAACAAGCCTTCCTGACCAAAGAATACTGTATTTTTCTGTGTATAAGACTAGGTTTTTTAACTAAATAAAAAAAAAAGTTTTAAAATTGGGGCTCGTCTTATACACGGATAGTGCTGAGGGGTGTTTTCTTAATTTGGAGTCTCCCAAAATTTGGAGTCTTATACATGGGGGCATGTTATACACGAAAAAATATGGTAATTGGGAGTACACTTTTAGGTTCTCAGCCATTCACTGGCAGCCACATATGTCATCAGGTGTGGATGTGGGCTTTGTGGGGCAAAGAGGAGCCCATGCTCAGCCAGATTAGGCCTGTGGCCCAGAGGATCCTCACCTCAGCTTTATGGGACACAAACAGCACAATGCATGGAATCAAAGAATTGTACTGCTGCAAGGGACCCCATGGGTCATCTTGTCACATTTATATGGAAGTAAGTGGGTGGCGCTGTGGGTTAAACCGCAGAGCCTAGGACTTGCCGATCAGAAGGTCGGCGGTTCGAATCCCCATGACTGGGTGAGCTCCCGTTGCTTGGTCCCTGCTCCTGCCAACCTAGCAGTTCTAAAGCACATCTAAGTCCAAGTAGATAAATAGGTACTGCTTCAGCGGGAAGGTAAACGGTGTTTCCATGTGCTGCTCTGGTTCGCCAGAAGTGGCTTAGTCATGCTGGCCACATGACCCGGAAGCTGTACTCCGGCTCCCTTGACCAATAAAGCAAGATGAGCGCCGCAACCCCAGAGTCAGTCACCACTGGACCTAATGGTCAGGGGTCCCTTTACCTTTACCCTTTAAGCACCACTGAGTTTAGTGCGCTTACTCCTGGGCAAGTGGTTGTAGGATTGCAACATAGAGCACCTTCTGAGATTGTATGCTTGCCTGCTCAGAAGTAAAGCCCATTGAATTCAGTGAGACTTTATGGTAACTCTGTATACTATCCATTGTATAGGATCGCAACCTTACTTGCAAATCCAGGGTCAAAAATATTTGTTGTCAAAACTAAATATATTGATCTTTGTGATTCTAGCAGTATAAACTCTTTTGTGCCCCTAAGAGATTTTCCCCCTCCCTCCAAAGTCGGGGAGTTGGGTATTTGTAGTTGAGCTGTGAAGGATGCAATTTTTCAGCACTGGCTTTGAATTCAGCCAGGAGTTCTACAATTCCCACATGAACTTTCTCACTTTGAAGTTTCAACTATTCATCCCCTTTCATCTTTTCAAGTTCCAGTTTCTACTGTGCCCACTCCAACTCGCTAAAATATTGATTCTCGGTTGCTATCACTATGGATCCATGGGACACTGTATTTCTCTTAGGGCACAGACTTGCAAGCAGAAATTTCAACAGTGGAGAATGTTGCAAAAATTGTGGTTAGGGGTGATTTGAAAGTCACAGTTTGGGCTCCACTGTTAGATGACACTCGGCCAGAAGCCTAGGCAAAAGAGGGGTTTTTCCTTGTTTGGTGGAGAAGGAATGTGGTTTCCAGTTTAATGCTTGTATTCCTGTTTGTAGCTCTTGGAATCCAGACACCCACATCTGTTCTGTCTGCCTATTCTTCTGAGATTTGGCATGGGTGAAACAATTTTGCTATTGTGTGTGAACACACTCATTTAGGTTAAATGGCCTGAGATGCTTTTAGCTGACTTGCGAGTTGCGACTGTTCCTGGACAGGGATAATCTGGCCACATTAGCCCACCTGTAGGCACTGGTAACCTCCCACTTAAATTACTGCAGTGCACTGCATCGGGGGGAAGGGGGCTGCCTTTAAAGATAACCCAAAAACTGCAGCTAGTAGAAAATGCAGAAGTTAGACTGTTGTGGAGAACATTATATAGCAGGGTTGGGGAACAGGAGTTGCCTGGCTTGCCAGATCATGAACTTACCTACCTCTTACATGCAAAGTTGGACAACTGGGCAAGGCCACCTTCTTTTCAGTCACCTGATGTCACAAATGATATCAGGTGATCTTTTTTGCCCACATAGGGCTTGCTGAGTCCCTTGACAACACTCTACAAGATAGTGCTTTGCAAGACCTGGTGATCAGCTGATGGTTTGGGCTTGCAAAGCCCTGTGTATGGTGTTAGGTAGACAGCCTTTCAGCCATGCCACGTTTTCTCTGCCCCGCACTTGACACCATCTATGATGTCCAGTGTAGGGCAAGTGGGTGCGACTTTGCTGAAAAAGCCTTGCAAATCCAGTGGGCCATTACGATTCGGACATGGGCTTACCTACCTTACCCTACTCTGCCCCTGGCCTTGCCAAAGAATCAAGTATTTTTTGAAGTATTTTTGCTCCTGCTTCATCAGACATGTGACATGTGTGTTGTTGTTTTTTAAAAGATATTTATTAAAGTTTTTTTAAAATATAACAATGAAAATGAAAAATAAAAAGAAACAAAATACAAAATACAACATAAAAACAGTTAAAAAACAAATAATTTCCCATAACATATCTTCCTTACACTTATTTCCCCAGACCTCCTCATACCTCCCTTCTTTGTATTCCACTTCAATTTGTTAGTTCAGCAAATCCTTACCACTAAGCTTTTACCCATTTGTAAACCTTTTTTTTTTTTTGTATCTCCTAAAGTGTTACAGCTGGAAACCCCTTAGTTTCTATCCAACATCCTTCTAGCATTCATTAATTTTGCAATATTTCTGTAAATAGTCTTTAAATTTCTTCCAGTCTTCTTTCACCATCTCTTCTCCCTGGTCTCGGATTCTGCCAGTCATTTCTGCCAATTCCATGTAGTCAATCACCTTCATCTGCCATTCTTCCAGAGTGAGTAAATCTTGTGTCTTTCAATACTTTGCAATGAGTATTCTTGCTGCTGTTGTAGCATACATAAAAAAAGTTCTGTCCTTCTTTGGCACCAATTGGCCGACAATGCCCAGGAGAAAGGCCTCTGGTTTCTTCAGGAAGGTATATTTAAATACCTTTTTCAGTTCATTATATATCATTTCCCAAAAAGCCTTAATCTTTGGGCACGTCCACCAAAGGTGAAAGAATGTACCTTCAGTTTCTTTACATTTCCAACATTTATTATCAGGCAAATGATGTGTTAAAGTCAAGGAATGATGTGTTAAATGATGTGTGTTAAGGTCAAGGAATATTGTTATGAAACTGAGAAGGGGGAGTCACACACAAAAGTATTTGTTGCATCCGTGAATATTCTGGTTCCTGTTGAAGCCTTATTTACCACTTTTCTTCCACCCTGCACTTCAGATAGTCAGATAAGAAAGTAGAGGGCAGCATTAGCAAATCTGTCTCCTTTCCTCTCTTGCCCTCGCATTCTCCTCCCTCAGCTCCACACCTCTCCCGTCGGCTGGTTGCTTCTAAAAGGATTAATTAGGAAGATGTGAGCAGGGGTTGGAACGTCAAAAAACAATCGTCACTTTCCTATCTGACCCCTATCACCAGCTGCAGAATTAACAAATTGAATGTCGTCAGCAAACAGGAGTGGCAGATGATATGAAGTTCATTACTACCAGTGCAGGGCTTGTTGTTCAAAGCCCATTTTAAACAACTCTTGCTGATTAAATTCCTTGCAGGGACCCCTGCCAGACACTGTTAGAAAATACGGACATCTAACAAGTCTCTTTCTCTCTCTCTTTTTAACATGTGCCAATTATTTGTCTCCTATCTGCAGGTGCTGGCAAGGATCAGCGCTTTGGCCCGGCTGTCTACAGTCTTATCCATTTGGCGCCTGATGTAGCACTCTCACATTACCAGCAGCGGGTTCTGGTTTTGACTGTGAAAAGCTGTGAGTATTACTCTCTTCCCCCCACACCTCCTTGCTCCCGCTGCCCCCTTTTCCTTTCACCTTCCCATTCCCACAGCTCTCTTAAAAGTGCCTCAAAGTGACAAGAACAGAGACCCTTGGTAATCCTGCCAGAGATGTTACAAAGATGACACATATTGAGGAGGCGGTGGGGTGGCAGGTGGGGGGTGGGAGAGGAGGAAAACATTGTTTAAAGTGCACATAAACACTCAGGTGTACTTTTCTTTGGTGAGATCTTTAATTTTTTTAGATTTGTTTCGTTTTGCTCAAATTAATTTTTTGAAATGAAAATGGCCACCCGTGCTCTTGGATTAACCTGTCTAGTCTGCCCTGAAAAGAAGGCATGAAAACTATAGCTTCAGGTCAGTTAAAATCTTGCATCCTTCTAATTTCAGATTCACAGCTTCGTTGTAGGGTAGACAGACCTGAGTGACAGGGAGGCTAAGGAACAAACTAGTTGTCACTTTAAATGTGTTCTTGCGTTTAACATGCATGCTTCTTGTCTTTGAAAAAAATTCAAATAGCATCCACGGGGGCAGATGCTATCTGCATTTAAAGAACAACAAAATGCACACTTTAAATACAAAGATGCATTTAATATCATGTGGGGTTTGGCCCTTAGGCTGGAACTAGGTGTGATGGGAGACGTGTGGTGGTTGCTTAAAAGTGCCAGCAGCCCAGTATCTCCTTTCTGACCCCTCTTAGCATTTACTGCTACAAGATGTGGGGTGTAACATAGGTGGGCTTTGAGTTTCTTTCCCCACACATGTGGCAGCCAATGAAGTGGATCACAGATTGAGGAGATCACAGTACGATGAGGCCACATGATCACACGGTTTGTAGTACTAGATGTTGGGGGGGGGGCGAATGGAAGAGAACAGTTGGATCAGCAACGCATCTCTTGTCATGGGCAATTTGGGTCTAGCAGGCCAGTCCAATCCAGGTTTGCTGGGTAAGGCCTAGCAATAACAAAACTGTAGGGAATTACCAGAGTCTTTCTCTCATGGGTTTTTAGTTTCAGAAGCCCAAATTGACTTTTTGTTGTTCCTTGGCTCAGTTTTATCTTTTCCACCCTCCCCCACCTCTGATTAAACCACCTAATTTTAGACATTGCCAATCAGCTGTGGTAATTTAATCACTTGGTTGTATTTTTCTGCTAGATGAAAACCCTGTACAATTTCATGGTCTACTAAAGGGCTGGACCACACAAATATGGAGTTCATTTGATATTGTGTTAATTTGCTTGCCTAGTACCCAATGGCTCTCAGCTGAATGTGTGAAGTGACTGTGTTGAGAAAGTATTGTGCTTGTGAGTTAACTTCAGGCGAGGCAGAAGTTTCGCCTGTGGTGATTTTGGCATTTGTACGAGTCATTGCTTGATGTCACAGTCATGAGTGATGAGCATGCATGTGTGAATGTGTCCATAGAAACTCACCATCTTGAACTGTGCTGGACTGAAGAACACGGGGCTCTTGTGTGAGCTACATTCTGGAGCCTTAAGTCCATGTGCTGCGTCCAGCATGTGCACTTATGTTTAAGGGTTGAATTAGATGTTGTGAGAGCTATGGATCTGCGACTGTTCTGTTCCTTTTTTGAGGCAACAGCGCTGGAAACACTGGCGATTGCCGTTGCTCTCCTCTTGCTCAGATAGCACAGATGGACACAGGAGTGGCTCTATTAAGTATTCTTTATGAACTGTGACAGAAAGTGCAATAAAACTAATGTTGGACCTTGGGCCTTCAGCAGGAGGCTTCTTGATTGAAGAGGGCACCAAGTAAGTACCGTACTCCATAGCCGAACAAAAACCTTAACGGAGTTAGCAAGCAGTAAAAGTGTAATTAATGTCATGTAATATAAAGATTTACCGTTTTCTGTAAGGACTCGCCCTCTACTCTTCCGTTAAGGAAGTTTATTTGCGCTGTAGAATGGTATGGTGGACATAGGACATGATTCACACATTACAGTCTACTCCAACTGTGGGTTGGGCCCCTGTGATGGGTGTGTGCCTTTGTGCTATTTGGGACACCCCACCCTGAACAATGATGTCCCAGAGAGGATCACGGAAGGTGAAACCTTCCACCCTCCCCCCCCAAAACATACTGTTGAGTGTCTGATGTAGTCTATGGTTTCTGTAATCCAGGGATAGAGAATCTTTGACCCTACAGATATTGGGACTTCAACTCCCATGAACCTCAGCCAGCATGGCCAACGGTCAGGGATGATGGAAGCTGTAGTCCAGCACCCCTAACCCCTGCTATCTACGCTCACAAAAAACTTGTGGTGTCTGGTGGACACAGAGGTAATGATTTGCCCAGGACCACACATGCTTTGTGTTGCTGAAAAGTGATTTCTAGGTTCATATCTTCAAACCCCAAACTCTTTTCACTGTTCTACATTGGCCTTGGTGGTTCTGACCCACCAGGGGTTTTAGAAATTGCTGGGTTAAACCTCTGGTTTGTCTATCTCATCATGGCTTTCACCCACAATGGTCATACAGAGACACTTCAGAAAGGCTCATTTATAGGGCATGATCACAAGACCCAGAATCATCACCTTCTAGTGATGGATCATCTGCTTTGGGTCTTCACCAGATATTTTGCTCCTTGAGGCGAAGGACAAGATGGTGCCCTCTCCATTCGACATACAAAAGCTGACTGCAATAGAAGCTGAATTTTACTGGTGATGTCTCCCACCATACCTGAAGGCAGTAGGTTAGTATGGTAAGTTGTGTGCTACACACAGCTCTGTCCTTCAACAGAGCTGAGGAGGAACAGGCAACTCCCTTTAGGTAGGGTGTACTTTTGATTTTCAGATGGTCTATATCATGCCCAGTTTGCAAGTTATCTGGGAATATTGGGCTGGCTGCTGTTGGAGACATAGCGGTGGCTAAAAGAGACTTTCTCTCTGACCCGTCAAGATAGTTTGTATGTCACAAAGATGAATGAGCGTAATTGAAGGTTAAATCTAGACTCTAGTTCCAAAAGACTGCAATAATTTTGGTTGAGATACAAAGCAAAACCAGTCAATACACTGACAATGCACATTCAGTCAATTGGTTTGCATCTCAACTGGTGTATGGATTGATTTTATACTTTGAAAAGGCAGCAGTTGCAACTTCAGATGATTTTGATGGTACAGTGGTACCTTTGTTTACGTACTTAATTCGTTCCGGAGGTCCGTTCTTAACCTGAAACTGTTCTTAACCTAAAGCACCACTTTAGCTAATGGGGCCTCCTGCTGCTGCCACGCCACCAGAACACGATTTCTGTTCTCATCCTGAAGCAAAGTTCTTAACCCGAGGTACTATTTCTGGGTTAGCGGAGTCTGTAACCTGAAGCGTATGTAACACGAGGTACCACTGTATTCAAAAAGGACACATGGCAACTTATAATGGCTATTAAATGTGCAAATACGTTAGTACAGTGGTACCTCGGGTTACATACGCTTCAGGTTACAGACTCCGCTAACCCAGAAATAGTACCTCGGGTTAAAAACTTTGCTTCAGGATGAGAACAGAAATTGTGTTCCGGCGGAACGGCAGCAGCGGAGGCCCCCCTTAGCTAAAGTGGTGCTTTAGGTTAAGAACAGTTTCATGTTAAGAACGGACCTCCAGAACGAATTAAGTACGTAACCAGAGGTACCACTGTAGTGTTGAATGGTTTATTACTAATCTTCTTCTTGAGTTTTGGGGTGTTCTGCTTACCTTTGGTACAAGACTAGTACCAGTGTTTTGACCAGTGGTGTAGCGTGGGTTGTCAGCACCCGGGGCAAGGCAAGTAATTTGCGCTCCCTAACACGTGGATTTGCGCCCCCTAACCCTAACCCCCAGATGTTGCGCCCGGTGCGGCCGGCCCCCCCTGCACCCCCCACGCTATGCCACTGGTTTTGACTCAGGTCCTCAACAGATGCTGCTGTAATACCCTTGGCAGCTGCATTTAATCTCATGCGTGTGCGTCTCTTGTTATCACGTACAGTCAAACTTCATGGCAGCAGTCCACAGTGCACATGGCACAGCTAGAAGTACAGCCCAGCAAAGCTGCTGCCTTATCAGCGGCTATCAAATTAATTCGCAGTTTGATTTTTCCATCTGATGGTGTGTTTTCCTTGAACTGACCTCCTCAGGGGGTGGCAGCTGCAAGTGGCCATTTGCATCAAACAGTCCTCAAGTCACTTTCCATTAAGATGGCTTCTTCTTCTTCCTGTTAATGAATTGCTTGCATCTGTGAAATTACTGCCACTCATTCTGCTTTCGGTTTGAGTCACGAGTCCAGTGGGGGCAGCTAATTGCTTCCATGTGCGGCACTTGTTCAGGCTGAGCTCCTGTACCTCAGCTCCTTAGCCCATGAAGTGGAATGTGGCCAAGCTGTATATGGGTTTAGTCTGAAGATGAGCCGGTGTAGTGGTCAACAGTGAGTCTGTGAGCACCTGTGAGTCTGCTCATGCTCCCAGAGGCCTTCCGTGGTCCATTCCGCTGCTGAAATTAGGTCTGAAGCAAGCATTCCATTGTAGCCAACAGAACAGAACTAGCAATAGTTTCTCTGGTCTGAAAACGTGTCCATGGGCCCAGAAAGTTTGGTGACCCCTAAGTCGGTGTGTTTATAGTGGTTAGAATTTTGGAGAGACTCAGGATCCAGTCCCTCTTCAGCCCTGAAGCTCACTAAGTGACCTGGACCAATCACTGAAAGAACACAAGAAGATCCACCTGCATCAGGTCAATGGCCCATCATCTAATCCAGGATCCTGCTCTCATGGCAGCCAACCAGATGCTTGTGGGAAAATGGCAAGCAGGACCAGAGCCCAAGAGCTCTCTCCTCTCCTGTGGTGTCCAGAAGCATTGGTGCCTCCGACCGTGGAGCACAGCATAGCGTAGCCATCCTGCTGGTTAATAAATACCATTTTATCCCCATAGGCTTTTGTTGTAGATGACAGGTGTTGTTTTTATGAAATTGTGGGCTGTATCCAGTAGTAGTCCTTCTTAGGAAAGACCACTTGAAATTAATGAACATGATTAACTTAGGTCTATTAATTTCAATGGGTCTACTCTGAGCAAGACTAGCATTGCGTTCAACCCTGTAATCTTGAATGTTTTAAGCTGCCCTGAGTGGTGCTTTTGTGCTAGAAGGGCAGTATATAAACGTTTCAATAAAATAAATAAATTGCCCACTTACTCGCTCTGACACCAGCATATATACTGATCACACCAGTAACACATGCTCAGTGAGTTTTCTCACTGAAGAGGAGCAGTGCTCTAGTGCCTTTTGTATCACACTGCTCATACAAGTAGATTATGTGAATGAGCAGTTAGTTTGAGAATGAGAATGTCAGTTTGAGAATGTTATTGGAGTCAAGACAGAGATGATAGTAGGAAGTAGAAATATCTCTTTCATGCCACCTTCAGCTCTCTGGAAACAAAAACAAAAACAGCTGCCCTCTCTCTCTGGTCCTAGTGAGTGCCTATCTGGGGTGAAATCTGAACCTGGGACTTCCTGGTTCATTTCCCACATGCTTAGCTACCACACAACTTTAGCCTTTACTCGAAATTTTGCTTTGGCAAACCTGATTATGAAAATAGGTTTGAGCCTTAGGCCTGACATGAATGATCATATATTAAGTTCCTCTAATTCTTTCCCAACAGTATGACCTATTGATCTAATGTGGGAGCAATAAATGTTGAGATTGGCTCCTTGCGTTTTCATAGCACGGCTAGCGGAAGCATGGTGATTATCTTCACAGATCAATACAGACAAGTCTTTCAATCAGCCACATGGCAAAGTGTGGTGCATCATCTTTGATGGCATGCTAATTCATATTTAAGTCTTGAGGGCCACATGGAGGCTTCATCAGTTTTCCAAAGCATGCTGATAAGCAACCATTTAAGTGGAGCAGAGGTTAGCCATTGCGTTTTCAAGCTGAGTTGAGCACAATGACGAATACAATAAAAAGTATAGAGTTGACTAATGGATGTAGACCCCCGTATGACATTTATTATTTTAGTAGCTGATTACTTAACTACATTTATAAGACATGCAAAGCAACTCACCTGATGTTCATTCCATCCTCCATTTTATCCTCACACTAACTCTGTTACTGTGATCCGGCTGAGAGAGTGCGGTTTCGTCAAGGTCACCCCTAGGGAGCGTCATAGCTGAGTGGGAATTTGCACCAGGGACTAAGGCAAGGCAGACAAACCTAGACAGCATCTTAAAAAGCAGAGACATCACTTTGCCAACAAAGGTCCGTATAGTTCAAGCTATGGTTTTCCCAGTAGTGATGTATGGAAGTGAGAGCTGGACCATAAAAAAGGCTGATTGCAGAAGAATTGATGCTTTTGAATTCTGGTGCTGGAGGAGACTCTTGAGAGTCCCACGGACTGCAAGAAGATCAAACCTCTCCATTCTGAAGGAAATCAGCCCTGAGTGCTCACTGGAAGGACAGATCGTGAAGCTGTGGCTCCAGTACTTGGGCCACCTCGTGAGAAGAGAAGACTCCCTGGGAAAGACCCTGATGTTGGGAAAGATGGAGGGCACAAGGAGAAGGGGACAACAGAGGGCGAGGTGGTTGGACAGTGTTCTCGAAGCTACTAACACGAGTCTGACCAAACTGCGGGAGGCAGTGGAAGACAGGAGTGCCTGGCATGCTCTGGTCCAGGGGGTCACGAAGAGTCGGACATGACTAAACGACTAAACAACAACAAGGCAAGGCAACACCATCACAACTCTTTACACTGTTATATCAAAGAATGCCTAAGAATTCTGATGATGCAAGAAAATTGGGGGCAGGATCCACACAAGTTTCTGAACCTGGCTTTCTCGTGGGCTAATTCAGTTGCTCCAAGACACTCCCGTTTGTGGCACGTAATCTTCTGTATTCCACATCCTATCTTTCTCCACAGAGCTGAATCAAGGAAGTAATAACCAGAGGTGACCTAGGCGCAACCGTGGCAAAGAGAAAAATAGGATTGTATATGTGCAGCATTTATTACCACTGGGAAGTGGTGCCTGTCATGGAGGGTTGGACATTTAACAAGACAAAGGAGCTTTTTCATATAAGATCCTGATTATTTTTTGTTCTTATGAGGGCCAGGTGGGACTCGTTTATCTGGGAAGGTAGCCCATCTAGGAGAAGAAAAACTTTGATCCTAAACCTCCACTGTCTTACAGGATCTCTTTGGGAGAAGAAAAGGAGTAAACACTGCACAAATCTGGAATGGAGTCCCTAAGACGGTTGGATGGCGCATTGTATGCCTCCTTCTGGCAACTCCTGCAGCCAAGATGGTGCCAAACGTCTTGCTCTGCTTCCCTTTGGACCACATCAGTGAGACTGAGAGGCAGGCGCTTGTCATCTGGGCAGCCTAGGACCTCTACACACACTGCCCAGGCTTGCACTTCAAGGAGGTCACTTTGGTTCTGCTAACATGGTGGTTTGACTTCAACTCTGGAGGCACACTCCGTTGTCTCTCGAGACAGATGGATGCCAACACACAACAACACACCAAGGCCATTTGTCTTCATGATAGTGGTGATGGTGGAGAGTTGGGGAAGGTGCCCTGTCATCGTAGCTCCAACAGTCTGATTGAGACATTGGCTAACAGTTAAAGCATTCGGTTTTTCTGAGCAACTCAAGTGTTTTTAAGTTGAAAACTTGCGATTTAGTTGACTACCACTTCGATCCAGCTGAAATCGCTTGTGTTTCTTAAGCAAAGGATTCAAATACCACAACTGGTTACCTCTGAGTTCTACTGTGTTCAGTGGAGTTTCTCCCTAAAGTGCGCTTCATTTTTGCTCACTTTATTGGGAAGCAAGCACAATTGAGTTCAGTGGAACTTACTCCTGGGTAGACATGTACCAGACAGCACTTTTAACACACACACTGAAACTGTCCTTCTGTATTTTGAGCCAATGTTTGTCCCTTCATATGAACAAGGTGGACCTCTGATTTAAATGCACACTGATTTGCTTGCTAATGCACTTTCTCATAGCAGAATATTTCTCTTTAAGCACAAGTGCATGTGTGTGGGAGAGGATTTCGTTTCCTGATGGTTTAATCTGTGATAGGATTAAAGTAGAACGGCTCCTTTAAAAAAAAAGTGTTCCCTTTCTCCTTTCCCTCCCCCCTCCAATTACAACACTAATTTCAGTAATGGAGCATTAATAGAGTAATGGGCTGGCGAAGCCGGCCTGAAGGAACTGTAGTGCTCAGCACAAATTGAGTAAATAAACCATATATTAGATTTCTAAACAATACTTTTAGTCCAGTCCCTGGGGAAACAGAGTTGTCAAGTCTTACTTAAGTCAGCCCTGCAAAGTGTATGCAAAAAGAGCCATCCATTCATACTTTGAAAAACAACAGTGACTTAAAGCAGCAGCGTCGCTCTTTCTTCTGCATTATTCTAGGGATCCAGAGACAGGAAATGAAGAGAAAGGAATCGGCCAGTTACTCCAGCTTGATTTATTTGCCACTGGTATTCTGGATGCTTGCTTTCCTCTCTGTTGTCTTGGTAGGAAAGTGGTTGTATAGAAGTGTGCTGTCTTTTGGTAGAGAATTTGCTGCAGACAAATGGTGGAGGAGGTAAGGTCGGCAGGTGAAAAAGAAGACAGGGCTTCTGGACCTTTAGAAATACTTAGAGCTGTGACACTACTGTTAAAGGTTCAGAAGCCCTGTCTGCATTTGCCTCTGGCCACTCTGCCCAGGAGTACAGCCACAGCTGGAAACCATCATAGAATCATAGAGTTGGAAGAGACCACAAGGGCCATCGAGTCCAACCCCCTGCCAAGCAGGAAACACCATCAGAGCACTCCTGGCATATGGTTGTCAAGCCTCTGCTTAAAGACCTCCAAAGTAGGAGACTCCACCACACTCCTTGGCAGTAAATTCCACTGTCGAACAGCTCTTACTGTCAGTAAGTTCTTCCTAATGTTTAGGTGGAATCTTCTTTCTTGTAGTTTGGATCCATTGCTCCGTGTCCGCTTCTCTGGAGCAGCAGAAAACAACCTTTCTCCCTCCTCTATATGACATCCTTTTATATATTTGAACATGGCTATCATATCACCCCTTAACCTCCTCTTCTCCAGGCTAAACATGCCCAGCTCCCTTAGCCGTTCCTCATAAGGCATCGTTTCCAGGCCTTTGACCATTTTGGTTGCCCTCCTCTGGACACGTTCCAGTTTGTCAGTGTCCTTCTTGAACTGTGGTGCCCAGAACTGGACACAGTACTCCAGGTGAGGTCTGACCAGAGCAGAATACAGTGGCACTATTACTTCCCTTGATTTAGATGCTATACTCCTATTGATGCAGCCCAGAATTGCATTGGCTTTTTTAGCTGCTGCGTCACACTGTTGGCTCATGTCAAGTATGTGGTCAACCAAGACTCCTAGATCCTTTTCACATGTACTGCTCTCAAGCCAGGTGTCCCCCATCTTGTATTTGTGCCTCTCATTTTTTTTGCCCAAGTGCAATACTTTACATTTCTCCCTGTTAAAATTCATCTTGTTTATTTTTGCCCAGTTCTCTAATCTGTCAAGGTCGTTCATGGTGGGGCTCAGTCTTTCAGGGACCTACCAAGATCTGTTTGTCTGTTTGTTTAGCTATAACTGCCATGCAAGGGTCTCTGCAGAACGTCCTCACTTCACACAGAGCCTGGCCACATGCAGAAGAGTCGCCTGCGATGGCTTTGGGAGCTCTAGCCCTGCTGTCACTTCAGGCAAGGGGCCAGACAAACTTAAAGCAGTGCGCAATGCCCGTGCCTTGGCCAGATCCCCTGTGATGTGAGACCATGCCTACAAGGACCCTTTTCTCTTTTCAAACCCTTCTCCACTCTTCAGGGGCTGTGCTGAACATGCCGGATGAGAGGAAAGATGAGGTGTGGGGCTTGGGCAGTGGGACTTACTTCTGAGCAGTGACGGATTTACGTATAAGCTAAACCAGCTATAGCTTAGGGCCCCACTCTCTTGAGCCCCCCCAAAAACATTTAAAGGAAAAAAAACACCTGGATGTACATTTCCAAAATATAAGATAAGTTCAACAATTACTTTGATAAAATACATACAGTGGTTACATATGCTTCAGGCTACAGACGCTTCAGGTTACAGACTCTGCTAACCCAGAAATAGCACCTCGGGTTAAGAACTTTGCTTCAGGATGAGAACAGAAATCGTGCTCCGGCGGCGCGGCAGCAGTGGGAGGCCCCATTAGCTAAAGTGGTGCTTCAGGTTAAGAACAGTTTCAGGTTAAGAACGGACCTCTGGAATGAATTAAGTATTTAACCCATGGTACCACTGTATTTTGTTATGTGCAAATGGCTTTAGATAACTATTAGGTCCATAAATTACCATATATCATATATTCAACACAAAAAACAGCAGCAGTTTGTTGTTGACAAAGGACAGCTGGACATGTAAAGGGCCCCATTACCTTCAGTAGCTTAGGGCCTCGTCAAACCTAAATCTGGCCTTGCTCACACAGTAGAAGTCCGTCCCAATTTGACTGGGATCTGTTCTGCGGCATCGTTAGCCTTGTGGTCAATTCTACTCTGACTTTGCGCACTGCTTCTGATGCCCAGCAACTCCATGTGAATGAATGGTGCACTATTTGCAGCATATTCAACACTGCACTTTGGCTAATGGCTGCAGACTGCGAGAAATGTGAGTTGACATGCAGCATAACTAAGACTAGCACATGATGTATCGCTTACACTCTGTCATATGACGGGACCTCTGCTGCTCGTATAATGAGATTGATCAAACTGACACCGCCGAATTAATTGCTCTGGGTTTCTCTGCAGAGCCGAAGCCCTAGAATGCAACAGGTTTAGCGATGCCCTCTGTCCATTTGGGATATTTCAGAAAACCACCTAACTAACACATTGTTCTTTGGTCCACCTTGGCAGTTAAGAGGGGGGAAAGGCTATGGTGTACTTATGCAAGGATGCTGGTTTCTGGTAAATGGAAGCATTTAGCCCAGCTAAGCTGGGTTGATTTAGGAATGCAAGAGGTTTTATCTACACAAACACACACACATACCCAAAATCAATATTAAGATGTACAATTGCTACTATGGTATTAAAAGAATTAGTTGATCTACATGCCAAATGACAGCCCACTTGATAACAGGGATTAAGTGTCCTGGGTTTCCAGGCTGTGGGTCCTGGGTCTGCTCCTTTGGTCCCTGAGGCAGAGATAATCTAATTAGGACAACAAAGACCAGGTCGATTTAGAGAAAGCGGGTGGGGGGAGGGGGAAAGGTAGAGGGCTGTTAAGTGTGTGTGTGTTGAAGGAGAAGGGCGGGCTGGTGGGGGTACAGCTAGAGACATGCTCTGAAAAGTTCCAGGGGAGAGAGACGGACCCAAAAAACAGTTTAATCTCCCTATTTGGCTCCACAAACCCTGGGGAACAGATACACTGACTGCACCACGACCAGCCTAGCAAATAAATACATAAAAAACAGCGAGTGCTTTCAGCACACTTACTTGCCACCTAATTTTGAAACTGCACATTATGGAGCAAATGCAAGTTTCCTACACCTGTGTTTTGCTTTTAAGGAAAGAATGATGAGAAGTGCTTCAGCCCTGGCTATTTCCCCCAGTTCCCCGCCCAGAGTAAAAATTGCACGTTCAGTTTGCGGCTGTTGCTGGCTCTTCATTCATGGGTTTGGGAACGCATATTGACCAAGGCAATGTTTTTTTCACCCTAAGGCAGTCTTCCCTGTGTGTTTACTTGAACTTTAGCTCTGCTGAACTCAATGGCACACAAGAGGCAAGTTTTGCACAATAAGGTAGTAGAGTTTATTGGCCTGTGCCACCTTAGGCTGCAAATGGATGGCTGCATTTTCTGGCAGCCCCCCTCTATGAAAAGCTCCCTGTTTGTAGAAAATCAGTATATCAGGAAGAATGGCTTACAGAAGCCCTTCCTTTAGTGTGCTAGTTTACTGTATATAGGGGCATTTTTCCGCGGGGAGAATTCTTAAATATAACCTTTCACATCTGCAGTTTGAAGTGATAACAGTCTAGAATTCTGAAGCCTCAGCCTTCCTCCTCTTTCTGTGTAATGGGTAGAATGGTTCATTTTGAATTCCATGTGTGCATTTATAAGGGCAGGCTAGATGTTTCAGTGAATTGGTTTTGCTCTCCTGCATCCTTGTAATGTCTAGCTTAACACCGCAGGTGACATTATCATCCCGTGTGTTTCCCTGTCACTGTTGCTTACAGGAAGTGAGATGAAGTGCGGGCAAGGCAATGCACAGTGCAACTTACACGTCACACTTATTGTGAAACTTGATGTTTAAAGGAAGAAACACACAAAACAGGAGTTGCTCCACATCCTTTGAAGTGCTCAGTTTTACCCTTCCTGAGGCTTACTCAGAGTCAATGAATTATGTCTAATCACAATTAAATGGTGGCAGTAAATTGTGTAAATGTGAAATAGAGATGCTTATTTGTAAACGTGCAGTGAATATGTGCCATAGAAGCACTTCTTATTGGGGTTTCCACCCCACCTCCCCAGCCTGGTCCTCAGTGCTGAAGAAGCATGAGTTTCCACTTGGAGGTGTTTGCTGCATAAGTGACAAACATGTTTCACTTTGTAAAGTTTGAACTGAGCCTCAGAGATGCATGTGAAGAGAGGCAGCTGAGGAACAAATGGGATTTTTGTTCACTTTTATGATGTTAGTGACTAACCAAGGCAGCTTTGTGTTATTATCCTTAAATGGAATAAGTGTGATATTTGTGCAGTTGCTACTGTCACCGTATGCTCGCCATCTTCAGGCCTTCTGGTTCCTTCCATCAACGTTATAGAGTTCATAAGGTGAAAGGTTGATATAAAATGTGGCGACTGATTAGCTTGTTCACCTCACTCGATTTCTCATTCTTTAACTCTTGGCAAGTGAAATGACTGCCATGAGAAGAGCTTTGCCTCTGTGGTGACCTCTGATGAGAGGGACATTTTATCCCTGGTGCTAGATCTGTGATAGCTCATTCACACATGCACGTTGTCACTGTTGCAGGCACCAAGCTATCAACATGTATGTGGGAAGCAGACTCAAGTGAAGCCAACTTATGGAAAAATCAAATTTGGGATGAGGAACAAACTCCACCCACCTATTTCTGCATGTTTCCTTGCTGTGTCCACAACATCTGGTTGGCCTTGACAGTTTGGGGAAAACTGTCCCACAAAGCAGAAAACGTTTGAACAATGGTTTCCTTCTTGCGCTAACCCCTCATTCCTTCCCATCTCCTTCCCTGTTGCCTTTCCTACGGTCCAGAGACAAATGTTTGGAAAAGGCCGCAGAGATGAGGTCATTGCTGGGTGCAAAAGTGACAGGCAGGAAAGCTGGCTACATCACCCTCTGCTTGGTAAGCCCTTTTTCCCATGAAGCAGATGTGAGGTTATTTCCCTCTCCCCAGCAGCACAGAGACATCAGCACTTTGGAGACTGTGCTGTTGTGGTAAAGCTTCAAGAGTGCAGATAAGACCCCGAGACGTGGAGCCATCAAAATGCGAATGTCTCGCGCTGGGTTCACATTCCTGCCTTTCTTTCTTTTTTAACTATTTATTTGAATCAAGGCACAAGTTTATAAACAAGAATTCAAGAGGCGGCAGACCCCTGGACGCAGCGAGAAAGGGCACAGTGTGGCTCATTAGTTGCTGACCCAACATAATTCTTCATTTCATTTCTGGGGCTGAAACCATAGGAAGCATTGGGGAGGCAGTTTATAAATTCTTCAATAAAGAAACAAACAAATTATTTATTATACCCCACCCATCTGACTGGGTTGCCCCAGCCACTCTTGGCAGCTTCCAAGAAAAATGCAGAAGGAAAGTGAGCGAATCAAACATTAAAAGCTTCCCAAAACAGGGCTGCCTTCAGATGTCTATGAAAAGTCATATAGTTGCTTAATTCTTTGACATCTGCCGGGAAGGCATTCAAAAAAGGCCTTCTGCCTGGTTCCCTGTAACTTCACTTCTCGTAGTGAGGGAACCGCCAGAAAGCTCTCAGAACTGGACCTCGGTGTCTGGGCTGAATCATGGTGGTGGACATAGGTGTATGTCCAATGAGTTCTGTTTTCTTCCATATTACCCTTCCTTCCCGATTCTTCAGGGCATTCAAGCCAGCTTTTTGAGATTGGCTGAAGAACTCTGCTGCACCCAAAACTGGGTTTCTTCCTCATAACCAAGTAATAAAGTTGACACAAGCTCCACTAAGTCCAGTGTCTGCCTCCCTAATTCATTGGGTTCAGGGCAGATTCCTCTTTTTCTTTTGGCTATACATATTTCTCCATGCTGGCAGGCAAGGGCATTGAAAAAATTTGGTGAATGGTGTGGCTTTGGAAGAGGGGTCATGATCTGGGGAGAGTCCTGAGGACCAGATAGAGAGACATTTGAGCCCCAAGACTGAGCTTCCCCACCTCCAGTTTGTGACTTGTACTATGGTTGTGCTGCTTGGTTTTTATTCTTGCCCGGGTCGTATTCCTTGCTTTTGAGACTTTATTATATATATATTTTAAAAAAAACCTATTGGAAGCTTCTTTGAGCATGTTTTGTTGCAAAAATGACTCAGAGATGTGAAAGTCAAGGCAACATAAGTCGGTTGTTAGGGACATGGGTGGCGCTGTGGTGTAAACCACTGAGCCTTGGGCTTGCTGATCAGAAGGTCGGCGGTTTGAATCCCCACGGCGGGGTGAGCTCCCATTGCTTGGTCCCTGCTCCTGCCAACCTAGCAGTTTGAAAGCATGCCAAAAAGTGCAAGTAGATAAATAGGGACCACTCCAGCGGGAAGGTAAACGGCATTTCCATGCGCTGCTCTGGTTTCATCAGAAGCGGCTTAGTCATGCTGGCCACATAACCCGGAAAAACTGTCTGCGGACAAACGCCGGCTCCCTCAACCTGTAAAGTGAGATGAGCGCCGCAACCTCAAAGTTGTGCACAACTGGACTGTCAGGGGACCTTGACCTTGACCTTTTTTAAGTCGGTTGTTACAGAACACAAAGGAAGATGCTTTATATTGAGTCTGACCATTGTTCCATCTTTCTCAGCATTGTCTGCACTGACTCTCCAAGCATTTCAGGTCGGAGTCTTTCCCCAGCCTCCCTGGAGATTGAATCTGGGGTCTTCAACATGCAAGGCATAAAACCAGAATAAGAGCTTGCTGGATCAAGTGAATGGCTCATCTCGTCCTGGAGCTCTTAACAATCTCCTTTTGTTTGAATGACCCTGAACAATTTAGCATCATCAGCAAACTTGGCTGCCTCACTGCTAACCCGTAACACTAGATTGTTTAAAGCAGATGTTCTACACTGAGCTACACCCTTTTCCAAGCACATCATTCCTTGCTCCAGATTAATTCTAGTAACTATACGGATCTATGGTTATCTGTGGTTGTTCCTTCCTATCTACGGAAGGCCAGTAAAGGTAAAGGGACCCCTGACCGTTAGGTCCAGTTGTGGCCGACTCTGCGGTTGCGGCGCTCATCTCGCTTTACTGGCCGAGGGAGCCGGCATACAGCTTCCAGGTCATGTGGCCAGTATGACTAAGCCGCTTCTGGCGAACCAGAGCAGTCCACAGAAACGCCGTTTACCTTCCTGCCAGAGCGGTACCTATTTATCTACTTGCACTTTGACGTGCTTTCAAACTGCTAGGTGGGCAGGAGCAGGGACCGAGCAATGGGAGCTCACCCCATTGTGGGGATTCGAACCACTGACCTTCTGATCGGCAAGTCCTAGGGCATCCCTTTCGGAAGGCCAGTACAGATTCCTAAATTCCCTCTGTTTCTTATGTTCAGGTGTGACTGCCATTGTTTATGGAGCCAAAACAGTACTGTCCACCTATGGTAGGAGAAGCCAGTGGAGCTGAGAGAAGGAACTCCAGGTCTATAGAAGCAAAAACATGTCTTTGGAATTCTGCCCCCCCCCCCACTTAGGTTTGCAGGAATATGAAAAATCTTTAAGCAGGGCTGAAAAGAAATCAATACGATCCATTTGTGCTCAGTAGAGCAGGGTATAGCTGATTGACTGGGACTCTGAACACGCTGCTCTGTTTTGTTACATCTCCCTCTCAGATCTTATACAAAAGCAGTATCATTCAGGTCTTAATTTGTGCCAAGTGTCACTCCTGGTTTCTGTTTTGAACGCTGAACCTTAGAAAATATGGAGCAAGGATAGGCAGTTTAGCCCTGACATATGTGAAAGATAACTCCATCAGGTCAGCGGGTGCTGCTTCCAGGTAGACGCATGCCACCTTGATGATGGACATTAGCCAAGCTAGAGTGCACCAGTTCAGAGCTATTTACATGAGAATGGGGCTGGGATTTCATTCTCACAGACTACCCAGATCATTTCTGAAAGGCCATGTAGTAGCTGAACTTAGGCAACTTTGCTTTGCTTAAGAGAAACGCAAGGGGAATCAGCAAAACTAATTAGAGATAAGGGAGATAAGGTGTCAAAACAGAAGACCACCAAAGAACTGGGGCTCCCAGAGGAAGCGGGACAGGAGCCAACAGGTAACAGAAGTGCGGCTGATTATCACAACCTAATTCCTTTCGCTTGGACAAATCCTGTTGACACCTGTGGGAGTTTTGTAACAGTAAAGTTATGGCATTTGGCTGGCTGAATTGGGTGCTGTTGGCACGTCTACTTGCAAAGAAAATAAGGTTGCACACAGAAAAATCATTGCACATTAATGAATGATTTGAGCACACACTAAATCACACAGCATACATGCCCAAACTGGCTTCCCTTCTCATTTTGAGGGCTATTGTGAAAGGCACATGTGTGAAAATGATGGCAGTGAATGCAGTGCCGTTAAAAAATAAAAGCACTGAAAACTTAAATATGGAGGCAACAGATCTTGCTTCCCCTTCCCCTTTTGGCAACCAGCTAGAATGCCAAACACAGATAAACATCCCCCCCTCCTTTATCCAAGACCTGGAGACTTCTCCATCATTTGTCGTTGATGTATTCCAGTAGACAGAGTACTACAGAGTAGGGTGCCTGAGCTTACATTTACCTTTTCCCTCAGTAACAGTACCCTACATGGCTTTGTGCCATGCCTCTCAGCTTCAGTTCCCTGTCTAAAATGGAAATCATGCTGGCCAACTTTGTAAGATTGTTGTGAGGACCAGCTAGATATATACAGTGGTGCCTCACAAGACGAAAAGAATCCGTTCTGTGATTCTCTTCGTCTAGTGGTTTTTTCGTCTTGCGAAGCAAGCCCATTGACGGATTAGCGGCTTTTAGCGGCTTTTAGCGGCTTATCGGATCAGCTGATAAGCGGTTTAGCGGCTTAGAAAAAGGGGGGAGGGGAAAAACCCGCAGGAACTCACAAGACATTTTCGTCTTGCGAAGCAAGCCCATAGGAGATTCGTTTTGCGAAGCACCTCCAAAACGGAAAACTCTTTCGTCTAGCGAGTTTTCCGTCTTGCAAGGCATTCGTCTTACGGGGCACCACTGTAGTAAGTGGTCAATAACTTTGGCTTTGGGACCTGAAGGGAAGCCTTCCTCCATCATGGCGTGCATGGAGGATTGGCATTGTCAGGCACCTGTCAAGGTCAAGGCCCCTCCAATGTCCACCTCCTGGCCCTGCTCCCGCTCCTCTTAGTCTTTCCTGTTGCTACTTATGCACCTGCCCTCTCTGAGCACACAAGCAATCACACGAGTGAGATAAAAGAAGGGGGCATCCTCCACCTGCCTGATCTCCTCCTCTGGGTCGTTGAGTAGACTGGACCGAGGGGCAGAAAGCAAGTGAATTAGCAGTGGTGGAAGAAGTGAGGATAGATACAATGGGCTCACTGAGGGCATGTTGCTCAAAAGCCACCCCAAACTGGAATCAGCAATGGTTTCCATAATAGTCAAGAGGACATTTGAGGACCACCTCCAAGTTTCCGCTGCCATCTGAGACCAGAAAGAGGAAGAACCTTCTCTGTGGTGGTGCCTCACCTGGGTGGTTTGCCTAAATTCACCTCAGTTAGCTTTCTCATGTCAGGCTAATACCTTTCTTAGGCTTCTAGAGTTGAACAGTTTTTAGCTGCTTTGGTTATTTCTTACAGTTCTAAGTTTCTATTCTGTAGCACTTTTTAAAAATCCAGTTTTGTTTTTAAGTGTGAAAGTATGGCTGAAGAGCAGTATATTCGTTCCTAACGTAAATAAATAATATAGATAGTTAATAATAGAAGTTGCTGTAACAGGCACAATATTGGCAAGGCTGGGGCGTTACTTTTTTACAGTATTTTTGGATATATTTTTCATATTCTCTGCTTTTGCTCAAGACCTTTGCCCGACAGTGAAGCTTCAGCTATATAAAAATGCCACGTGCGTAACTTGTAGTAGGATCTTGGGTACAGGTTCTTCCTACCCGAAGGGCCCATTGACTGCTGAAATGACGATGTCCAGATCATTGTGGAAGAACCACTTATATGATAAGCAATGCAGATGATTCCCCCTTCTTTTACAGTTATCAGTTCATTGCGATAGGCCTGCTGTGAAGAACGGACGTGGGTAAAAGGAGGAATGTGACAGGAAGCGTACGGTTTTGCGGCCCATAGTGGAAATTGGGGCTCAGCGTAATTCGGCATCACTTCCTTTTCACACACAGGCAAAGCGATGTAATTGCAATTACAAGGCGCTAAGTTGAGCTTTGTCCCCCAGTTCCTATTGTTGACATCAGAATAAGCTGTAAGCAGAGCTATTTGCACAACCCGGTGACTGCTTGGCCTCCTGGAGGAAGGCCACTGCTTGCCAACACGGTTGATGCTCTCTCCCGCATGCAAATATGGCAGAGACCCATGTGCAACAGTGAGGATCTGAAGTTCATGACTCATGTGAAGCCACCAGTAAGGTGCTGTGGGTGGGCCAAGCCCCTCAGTTGAAGCGAATGGCAGCCCAAAGAGGGTGATGATGCTCTGGGCTTTCGCTCAGACAGGTTGAGATGCAAGCTGGCATGTTGACTGACCTGTTCATACTGCACTCAGGAGCTAGGGTAATAATGAAATAGCATAACACTATTGTGCCGAGATAGGGACACGGGTGGCGCTGTGGGTTAAACCACAGAGCCTAGGACTTGCCAATCAGAAGGTCGGCGGTTCAAACCCCACGACTGGGTGAGCTCCTGTTGCTCTGTCCCTGCTCCTGCCAACCTAGCAGTTTGAAAGCACGTCAAAGTGCAAGTAGATAAATTGGTACCACTCCGGCGGGAAGGTAAACGGCGTTTCCGTGTGCTGCTCTGGTTCACCAGAAGTGGCTTACTCATGCTGGCCACATGACCTGGAAGCTGTACGCTGACTCCCTCGGCCAATAAAGCAAGATGAGCGCCGCAACCCCAGAGCTGGTCATGACTGGACCTAATGGTCAGGGGTCCCATTACCTTTACCTATTGTGCTGAGACCAGGAAGTCGTTGATTCAAGTAACTTGCACCTTACCTGAGGGTTCAGTTCTGGAGGTCCACGCATAAATGCAAGAACATGTGAAGTCATGGAACCAGCCCCCCTCCCCCGCAAGGTGCAGGCAGGGGGTTGGACTCAATGGCCCTTGTGGTCTCTTCCAACTCTATGATTCTATGATTCTATGATTCTTGTTCAGCTTTGAGACGGAGTCGCAAGGGTTTTGGGATGCTGCCAGAGCCCTCGTGCCACCTCCCCAAAACTGGGAAAGCCCACAATTGGGAGGGGTGGAAATAAATAAGCGAAGTGTGGGTTTCCTCCACTCTCCATTTATTTATTTATCCCCCCCTCCTCACAAAGCTGAGATTGAGTGAGTTGCCAGTATAAACCCCCCCACACCCCATCTCCCATCAGCAACATAAAGTTATTAACTTCTCTTATGGGGCTGCTGTAAAGATTATTAAGATAAAGTATGTGAAGTGCTTTGACCACTTAGGGAAATGTTCTCTAAATGTTCATAATAATAATAATAATTGCTATTATTGCTGTCCCCTGGAAGTTCTTTTTTTTAAACAGAAAGTTCATTGATAAGCAAACTTGTTTCTTCTGTGGATTCCTTCTCCTTTCTCTTTCCTTGCAGTTTTCAAGCTAGGTTTTCCTATGTGGTGCACTCTGTAAGAGATTCTGAAGTATCCACCTTCATTGGCTTCTTTGCAGAATCGCGGCCTGTTGTCTGTTGACTAGAAGGGCGGAGTAATCCTGATGCACTTTCACTTGATCCCATAATGTCAACTGGCCCGTCACTTCTAAAGAAGCTTGTGTGGGATAAATCAGCTTGAACAGTAAAATAGAAAAAGTAAGGTGATGAATCAGGCCACACCGTGTTAATGCAAGCCTACACAAGAAAAGGTAAGTGAATACATGCAAAATCTCCTCCTGAATGGCAGTCACAATCTGGTGTTTCTGTTTGAATGTATCACTAAACCTTTTTTTCTCCTTTTCCTCCCAGCACCATAATTATTAACTGAAGCTAAGGACATCTCTAATAGTATTTAGAAACCGTCACCTCTATTATCATTACAACAGTCCTGCAAGATAAGGTAAAGGTAAAGGGACCCCTGACCATTAGGTCCAGTCGTGGCCGACTCTGGGGTTGCAGCGCTCATCTCACTTTACTGGCCGAGGGAGCCGCTGTACAGCTTCTGGGTCATGTGGCCAGCATGACTAAGCTGCTTCTGGTGAACCAGAGCAGCGCATGGAAACACCATTTACCTTCCCGCCGGAGCGGTACCTATTTATCTACTTGCACTTTGACGTGCTTTCGAACTGCTAGGTTGGCAGCAGCAGGGACCGAGCAACGGGAGCTCACCCCGTCGTGGGGATTCGAACCGCCGACCTTCTGATCGGCAAGTCCTAGGCTCTGTGGTTTAACCCAAAGCGCCACCTGCAAGATAGGTCGGATTTAATTAAACCCTGCTCAGATTTGGGGAAAGACACTGGGATTTCTGGACTATCCATCAGTGAAGTCATATTTGAAGCAGAGATTTTTCAGTGAGCAGATCATATTTGAGCTGAGCAATTCAATATTCTGGAGGGCGGAGATACACAGCCAGCACACTGGCAGAATGCCCACTTGGAAAACTCCCAAATGACAGGAAAGCTATAGACTACACATGGCCAGAGCTGATGGTGGCCATAGGCGTGGAAGACCCGTGGCACCGTCCATTAAAGCACAAATAAGTTCACTGGTTCAAATTCACATGGGTTTGGGGAATTATTCCTCAGGTGGAACTTTTTAAGATGTAGTGATGGTCTCTCCAGCTTTGATGGCTTTCAGGGAGGATTACATAGAGGACAAGGCTATCAATGGCAACTACTGGTAGCTATTACTCCAGTGTCAAAGGGGTTCTGTGGGCAATCACAAATAAGAAGAGTGCTATTGCACTCAGGTCTCGCTTGCTGGTACCTGCTTGGTCTAGGTTTGCCATGTGTCCTCTTTTTCCAGGACACGTCCTCTTTTTCAGGGGTAAAATTTCTGTCTGGGTGGATTTTTTAAATTTGCCAAAATGTCTCTGGCTATACTTTCTGGATGAGACATAGACATAACTGGTAAGACTTGCTTTCCTCTTCTCTTCTCCTATATCACAATTTCTATAGCCTACATATAGTAATTCTGTCTGGTGGCAGAATCGTTTTTTTGCAGAACTAGCAAAAATTTGCAGATGTTAATAGCTTATTGGGGTAACAGAATTCTTAAGGTGCTGAATTTGTATTAGCCTGATGCAGAATTTTGTTTCTTGATTTGACATTTAGTTCATTTTATTTTTTGCAGAGTGGTGGTATTCAAAGCAATTGTCTACTATTTGTATTTTTGTTGTAACAATGCATGCATCAGGCAACACATAATGCACTGAGGTCTAGTTTTTCCTGGCCACCCCACCCCACCCCGCCAGCATAAATATAGTAGGTAGGGATTTGAGATAGCTATAAGAGGGAATGTTGTGTTTTAAAAGTCATTGGAGACAGTGAAGTTATGCTCACTCTCTTTAATACTAACAAACCAAATGCTTATAACTCTTATCAGGCAGTCTCTGCAATGTCTGCATCCCTTCACTAATTTCAACAAACTGTCCTCCAGAGTGGGAAGATTAGCCTGTGTGTATGTTTATTCTCTGTGGAATTATAGCCATGTTCCCTTCAAGTGAGCAAGATACGAAAATAAAATCTTGTTTGCATTTCCTCCTCCTCCTCCTGTTGCAATGGTGGAAAGAAGCTGCAAGTGATTTAATGTGCAAGCCTACACAGCCCCCTTCCATTTTAGGGGTCTTTGCAAGCTTTGAGATGGCAGATGCTTTCTTTCTGAAGCTCCTGCTTTGGTGATCCATATGCAAGAGGCGCTTCTCATAATAATTGGCTCTATCTTCCACGTAAATCCAAACATTTGCATTTGGAAGAATGTTTTTGTATGCAAGTCTGTGTGCACGCTACCCCCCAAATGAAATGAAATAAAACTAAGGTTTCTGGGGCTGAGTAATCCTCTACAAGGCAAGCTGAATTCTGTACAGTGGTGCCCCGCAAGACGAATGCCTCGCAAGACGGAAAACTCACTAGACGAAAGAGTTTTCCGTTTTGGAGGTGCTTCGCAAAACGAATTTCCTATGGGCTTGCTTCGCAAGACGACAATGTCTTGCGAGTTCCTGCTAGTTTTTTTTCCTCCCCCCCTTTTTCTAAGCCGCTAAGCCGCTTATCAGCTGATCCGATCAGCAGATAAGCCGCTAAAAGCCGCTAATAGCGCTAATAGCGCTAATCCTTCAACGGGCTTGCTTCGCAAGACGAAAAAACGCTAGACGAAGAGAATCACAGAACGGATTCTTTTCGTCTTGCGAGGCACCACTGTACCTTGCTTGCAAGATTTAAGAAGTTCATCTTCATTTGCATAATTTATTTTGCTTTTGCCACGCGTGAGATGAAGTAGGAGTCATGAAGGATACTGGAGGCCTGCCCCTGCCATTTCAACAGAAATTCCCCACATACTTTAGAATATAAGAAGAGTGCTGCTGGGTCAAGCCAGTGGTCCATTAGTCCAGCATACTGTTCTCATTGTGGCTGAACCAGGAAGCAGGATTTGAGCACAAAAGCCCTCTCCCCTCCCTTGGTTTCCAGAAACTGGCTTTCTCCCCCCCCCCCTTTTTAAAATTTTATTTTATTAAAATATTTCAACATTAATACATGCATATTACAATTATACAGACAAACATGCATTTCATACAATCCTTAAAAATATTCATACATTCCCACACTCAATCCCACACATACTTCCTTTCCCCACCACCATCCCTCACCCCACCCTTGTGTTAGACTTCCAATCTACTCAATTGCAATTTCTTTCCACTTCTATTACTTTCTTTCACACACTTTTAAACCAACTTTCTACTTCTTTTTCTGTTACACATTGTTATCCGTCTTATTTAGTATTTCAGTATTTATAATGGAACTTCTTTATTCTAATAGGATTTCTGATTTTTCAATATGTTTTTGCAAATATCCTTTAAACACCTTCCAGTCCAGAAACTGGCTTTCATTTTTTTTAAAATAAGAAATTTATTAAGATTTTCAAAATATTACAAAATAAAGATAAAAAAAGAAAAATACAAAATAAAAATAATTAAAAACAACTCAGTCTTTCCATTACTTATTTTTCATTAGCTTGTTTCCCGGACCTCCTCACGCCTCCCTTTTTTGTATTCCAATTCAGTTTGTTGGTTCAGCAAATCCTTCCCCTCTTTATTTATCCTAATCTTTAATCTTAAAATATTGTAACATTAAATCTTTACCTATTAGTAATCCATTTTTCATATTCCCTTATAGTATTGCAGCTAAAAACCACTTAGTTTCTATCCAACATCATTCTAACATTCATTAATTTTACAATATTTCTGTAAATAGTCTTTAAATTTCTTCCAATCTTCTTCCACCAACTCTTCTCCCTGGTCTCGGATTCTGCCAGTCATTTCCGCCAGTTCCATATAGTCAATCACCTTCATCTGCCATTCTTCCAGAGTGGGTAGATCTTGTGTCTTCCAATACTTTGCGATGAGTATTCTTGCTGCTGTTGTGGCATACATAAAAAAAGTTCTATCCTTCTTTGGCACCAATTGGCCGACTATGCCCAGGAGAAAGGCCTCTGGTTTCTTCAAGAAGGTATATTTAAATACTTTTTTCAATTCATTATAGATCATCTCCCAGAAGGCCTTAATCCTTGGGCACGTCCACCAAAGGTGAAAGAATGTACCTTCAGTTTCTTTACATTTCCAACATTTGTTATCGGGCAAATGATAGATTTTTGCAAGCTTGACTGGGGTCATGTATACCATTTTCATAATATTCTCTCTTAAGGCATTACATGCCGTAAACTTCATACCTGTGGTCCATAACTGTTCCCAGTCAGCCATCGTTATATTATGTCCAACATCTTGTGCCCATTTAATCATAGCAGATTTCACGGTTTCATCCTGAGTATTCCATTTCAACAGCAGGTTGTACATCCTTGACAAAATCTTAGTTTTGGGTTCTAACAGTTCTGTTTCTAATTTTGATTTTTCCACCTGGAAACCAATTTTCTTGTCCAAATTATATGCCTTTATTATCTGATAATAATGAAGCCAATCTCGCACTTTATTTTTTAGTTTCTCAAAACTCTGCAATTTCAGTCTATCTCCCTCTTGTTCTAGAATTTCCCAATATTTCGGCCATTTTGCCTCCATATTGAGCTTTTTCTGTGCTTTGGCTTCCATCGGTGACAGCCACCTTGGGGTTTTATTTTCCAATAAATCCTTATATCTTATCTTATTTCAGATTTATTTCCCAATAAATCCTTATATCTTATCTTATTTCAGACGCACTGCTGCCTCCAACGGTGGCAGCAGAGCGCAGCCATCATGGCTAGGAGCCATTGAAAGCCCTTTCCAGTTTTGCCCACCCCACCTTATCAAAAGCTTTATTGGGAGTAAGTTCCGCTGAACACCACCATGTGGGCTGAACATGCATCAGACTAGCATGTAGATTTTTATGAGAATTGGGTTGGGGAGAGAACTATGCTACTCATGCAGTGGTTGACGTTTAGAAGATAAGATAAAGGTAAAGGACCCCTGACAGTTAAGTCCACGAACGACTCTGGGGTTGTGGTGCTCATCTTGCTTTACAGGCCGAGGGAGCCGGTGTTTGTCTGCAGACAGTTTTCCGGGTCATGTGGCCAGCATGACTAAGCCGCTTCTGGTGAAACCAGAGCAGCGCATGGAAACGCCGTTTACTTTCCTGCCGGAGCGGTACCTATTTATCTACTTGCACTTTGATGTGGCAGCCGAGTGGAACAGCTTTTGGTCAGGAGAGGAACCAGCAGCTAAACGCACCAAGTCAAGAGAAGCTGAAGAAAGTTCCGCCTTTGTTAATGAGAACTTTCTTTTTCTTTCACTGCTTTATCGCAGATAGAAAGGAAGTTTGTAGCCAGCATTGCGCATAGGCGGGATCTGCCAGAATGATGTCATAGAGAAAGGGAACAGAACCCAATTGTGTGTTGTGCATACTGGAAATCTCACTGGAATGGTCCACAGCGGCTCCTTTATCAATTAGGTAACGTCTGACCCAGATGGGTGGAAGTTCAATGATTTTGCACTTGACGGTGTTGATTTGTTACCAAGCAATCTTAAAAGGGCCATTAGGTCCTTTTATTTTTCTGAATAAAATTGAATGGTGACAGAGAGTACGATCCAGTCCACCTAGTCCATGGCTTCTAAAACGTACCGAATCTTTCTGGGCCTATTTGCAGGTTGGCTCCACCTTTCAAGCCTTGTTTTCCACCTCTGGAACTGAAAATTCAAGACCATCATATCAGTAGTTGACATCGGATAAGTGTTGGTGTTTAATGCTGCTATAGGTATATGTAGGCAGTACAGATCGGAATAGAATTTCAGCGTGACATAGAGGGGAGGGAGCCTGTCTCTTAAAAGAGTCCCACAACAGTAGCAATGTGCTGAGAGCAAGTGGAAGGAAAGCAAGCAAACCCCTAGAGTTTGTGAGTGTCAGGGGGTCAATTTATGTTTATCTCTATTTCTCATTTTCCAGTTCTGAATTCAGCTCCCAACATTTCTGCAGCAACCTGTGATTTGCTTTTGCTTTTCAAATCCTCCTGGAAAAAAATCTCAACTTTTTAGTGTGAATTTCTCCTAATAAACCTATTTATATGCAGTTTTGACTAATATACACATTCTTGCAAGCCAATTCCCTTACAGTGGTACCTCAGGTGACATACGCTTCAGGTTACATACGCTTCAGGTTACAGACTCCGCTAACCCAGAAATAGTGCTTCAGGTTAAGAACTTTGATTCAGGATGAGAAGAGAAAATGTGCTCCAGTGGCGCAGCGGCAGCAGGAGGCCCCATTAGCTAAAGTGGTGCTTCAGGTTAAGAACAGTTTCAGGTTAAGTAAGGACCTCCGGAACAATTTAAGTACTTAGCCTGAGGTACCACTGTACTATAATGCAGTTTTGCATGGGTTTTTTTGTGAAGATGTGATTTTTATGCACACCTTTGCCTAATATATGCATTTTTGTAACACATTGGTTGGTTGTAGAAATCCATCACAAAATTTGGAGGAGTGTGAATTTTGAAGATGGCGGTGTTTCTGTTGATGTATTGGTTTGAGAAGTGCAAATTAGGTAGTTCCTCATTAAAATGCAAGCAAATTTGAATTTCTTTCTGGTACTCTTCCACATAATTGCAACAGATTCATTTAGTGGCACATGTAGTTTGCCCCACAGTCTTCTTCTGGTGCCTTCATGCTATTGCCTGTGCTATTGCAGACATGTGCAATAAGAACATAACATTTGGGCTGTAATTTTTAGTAGCTTCTCATCTTCTGGGTCTGATTTACAACCTAGAACAGTGGTGGCAAACCTATGGCATGTGTGCCAGAGAGCGCACTCAGAGCCCTCTCTGTGGGCACGCGCACCATTGCCCCAGCGGGGCTGTAGCTTCTGTGCTGGGGGTGAGGGAGGAGGAGGGCTTGCACACGCATCCAAAACCTGTAGCCCTGGTGCCGTAGCAAGCGGGCAAGGGATTTCGCCGCCACCCCGCTCCCCAGCCTGCTCCACTTCTGAGAGATCCCCGCCTCCACTCCTGCTTGCAGGCAAGTGTGAAGTTAACATATGACAGAGTGCTGGAGGTAAAATAGTTAAACAGGTTACCCAATCAAGACCCAGGGGGGTGGAGTCAGAGGGACTATAAAACCAGCTCTGGGAGGGGCAAAGGGAGGAGTTCGTTGGGAGTTGGGTGGTTGGTTGGAGTGGGAGTGAATTGGGATAGAGTTTGTGGGTAGGTTGAGTTAGGGTAGCGAAATAAGTTGAGTCAGGAACAGTTAGGAAGACAAGTAAATATCTGAGAGGTGGTTTAGGGAGTGAGAGCAGGTAACGGAAGTTATAGGTCTGGATAGGCACCCCATGATTGTAATGGACCGATACAGTTTATGAAACCACATGCTTGTTAAACTGCAACAAATAAACAAAATTTTATGTTTCGATTTAACCCTGACTGGACTCAGTATTGTACCAGGTAGGGCCTGGGTGGTGACAGCGAGAAATAAAGTGGTGGAACTTTATTATATAAAACATGCCTAAAAGTATAGATAGTCAGCACTAATCTTGAACCAGTAAGCCAGGAGATTCAGCACAGTATTAAGGAACAAACTTAACAACACAGAGATGTCTGGGCGAACAACCAGGTTTTGAACTGGTACAGAAATGAATTTGTTTTTTTTTTAAATTATATTTTTATTAGTTTTACAAAAAAATTTTAAGACAATACTAACATATAAAAAGACATACAAACATGTATAATTTCATAAACAAATTTTCATAAACTTCGTTTCTCAGACTTCCCCATACCTCCCTTTTCTGCATCCCAATGCCCAAAGTTTTTCAGCAACTTCTAACAGTTCTGTCAAAGGTATGTCTTACTAGCATTTCCTTCAATCTAATATTATCTCGCTGTAACCCTTTCATTCTAGAAGCCTTGACATTTTAACCTTCATCAAGTTTATAATAGTCCTTCAAATAAATTTTAAATTTCTTCCAGTCTTCTTCCGTCGTCTCCTTCCGCTGATCCCGGATTCTGCCAGTCATCTCCGCCAGTGTCATATAGTCCATCACTTTCATCTGCCATTCTTCCAAAGTGGGTAGATCTTGTGTCTTCCAATACTTTGCGATGAGTATTCTTGCTGCTGTCGTAGCATACATAAAGAAATTTCTATCCTTCTTTGCCACCAATTGGCCGACAATGCCCAAGAGAAAGGCCTCTGGTTTTTTAGAGAAAGTACATTTAAGTACCTTTTTCATTTCATTATATATCATCTCCCAGAAAGCCTTAATCTTCGGGCACGTCCACCAAAGGTGATAAAATGTACCCTCGGTTTCTTTACACTTCCAGCACTTATTGTCAGGCAAATGATAGATTTTTGCTAGCTTGACTGGGGTCATGTACCACCTGTAAATCATTTTCATAATATTTTCCTTTAAGGCATTACATGCCGTAAATTTTATACCGGTGTTCCACAACCATTCCCAGTCAGCAAACATAATGTTATGACCAATGTCCTGTGCCCACTTAATCATTGCCGATTTGACTGTTTCATCCTGTGTATTCCATTTCAGCAGCAAGTTGTACATTCTTGACAAATTCTTAGTATTGGGTTCTAACAATTCAGTTTCTAACTTTGATTTCTCCACCTGGAAGCCAATTTTCCTATCCTGTTTATAGTTCTCCATTATTTGATAATAATGGAGCCAATCTCGTACTTTAGGTTTCAATTTCTCATGACTCTGTAATTTCAATTTATCTCCATCTTGTTCCAAAATTTCCCAATACTTTGGCCATTCGGCCTCCATATTGAGTTTCTTCAATGCTTTTGCCTCCAAGGGTGACAACCATCTAGGGGTTTTGTTTTCCAACAAATCTTTGTATCTTATCCAGACATTGTATAATGCTTTTCTGACAATATGATTTTTAAAGGCCCTATGCACTTTAATTTTATCATACCATAAATATGCATGCCAACCAAATGTATTATTGAAACCTTCTAAGTCCAAGATATCTGTGTTCTCGAGGAGCATCCACTCTTTCAGCCAGCAAAACGCTGCTGCTTCATAGTACAGTTTTAAGTCCGGCAGGGCAAATCCCCCTCTTTCTTTTGCATCTGTAAGTACTTTAAATTTTATTCTGGGCTTTTTGCCCTGCCAGACAAATTTCGAAATGTCTTTCTGCCACCTCTTGAAACAGTCCATCTTGTCCAAAATCTGCAAAGTTTGAAACAAAAATAACATTCTAGGCAATACATTCATCTTAATAGCTGCAATACGGCCTAACATTGACAATTTCAAATTTGACCATATTTCTAGATCTTTTTTAATTTCTGACCAGCATTTTTCATAATTGTCTTTATACAAATTCAAGTTTTTAGCTGTCAGATGAACCCCTAAGTATTTCACCTTCTTAACCAGGTACAGAAATGAATTTGGAGTGGGCAAGTCTCAAATGGGAGGTTGTTCCATAACCAAGATGCTACCATGGAAGAGGACCTATCCTGCATCTCCACATAATGAACAGCTTCAAAAGGTGGGGTGTGTGAGAGAGAGACTCCCCAACAGATCTTAATGCTCAGGCAGGACGGTTATAGAGAGAGTTTCCAAGTCCCAAGTTGTTGAGGGCTTGAAATTGGGCCAGCAGCAGCCAGTGCAATTATTTAAAACACAACATATATATGGCTTCTGCATATATTTTATTTCGTAGGCTGGCCTGCTGCATTCTGCACCAGCTTCAGCCATTTTCAAGAGACAGTTGTCACAAGTGGCGTCGTGAGGCCTCACCCTGCTGCCATTAGTTCTCCGCAATCAGTGTAATTAGACAAATATGAAGGCAGGAAGAGAGATCTGGCCCAATAGGACTTCAACTGCCAGAACACAAGTGATGTGTTCATTCCTGCTGAAGGCCCATTTTTTATCCCTTAAAAACAGAGCAACTCTCTAAAGCCCCTTTAAATCCCTGGTATGTTAAACTGATACCGGAGCTCAGCTGTTGCAGCGCCAGAAAGACAAATTCGGCTGAAGGGAAACGGTGTGTGTTTGTCATCCAGGAAGCTAAGTCCTTGCCTTCATCTGCAGCCCCCTTTTCCTGCTCTGTCCTCAGTCTAAGAGTGAAGCGGGGGGAGGAATTGTGAAATCTCAGAAGGAGAGTAAGGAGCGCCTCAGACTTAGCAGCAGCCAGAATGCTGCTCTGTCTCCACTCCCAGCTCAGTGGACGGTGGTATCCAGCCACTGTGTGCCACTGAGCCAGTAAGGAAGGGAGAGAGAGAGCAGGATGGAACTGCTGAGTGGAGAAAATGCCGCAGAGACCAAAATTGATTTAGGAGCTTTTCTTAAGTAAAAAAATTCATTACCAAAGAGCTTTCTTCCAAGAGGCCCTTTGAGAAACTCTGTGTTTATACATTGCTGTTTGCCTGACCCGGGCTGCCAATACTTAGAGTAATGGGTTCGTTTTTATTTATTTTTGTTACCCTCCCCATGGCAAATACATGGAACCAGAGCTGAGAAGCTCTCCGTTTCTTTCTGTGTCTGTCTGTCTGTCTGTCTGTCTGTCTCTCTCTCTCTCTCTCTCTCTCTCTCACACACACACACACACACATACATATGGCCTTCACAGCACCTTCAGTGACAAGCTGTGGAAATGGGAGAGAGGCAATATTCTGGCGCTACTAGTAGGGCTACCAGTTTGCTGCAAGTGTCACAAACGTGGGACACTGAGGTGCTTTGGCGCCTGAGTGCTCTGAAATCAGGAACTATATAGTATGATGAAATGAAACGTATTGCTGGGCTGCAGGACAAATTTCAAGGTGTTGTGGTTGTTTAGTCATTTAGTCGTGTCCGACTCTTCATGACCCCCTGGACCAGAGCACGCCAGGCACTCCTGTCTTCCACTGCCTCCTGCAGTTTGGTCAAACTCATGTTGGTAGCTTCGAGAACACTGTCCAACCATCTCGTCCTCTGTCGTCCCCTTCTCCTTGTGCCCTCCATCTTTCCCAACATCAGGGTCTTTTCCAGGGAGTCTTCTCTTCTCATGAGGTGGCCAAAGTATTGGAGCCTCAGCTTCAGGATCTGTCCTTCCAGTGGGCACTCAGGGCTGATTTCCTTCAGAATGGATTGGTTTGATCTTCTTGCAGTCCATGGGACTCTCAAGAGTCTCCTCCAGCACCATAATTCAAAAGCATCAATTCTTCGGCGATCAGCCTTCTTTATGGTCCAGCTCTCACTTCCATACATCACTACTGGGAAAAGCATAGCTTTAACTATATGGACCTTTGTCGGCAAGGTGAGCCCAATGATTTCAGTTAGCTTAAAGCAAGCCTATTGGACTTCATTTTTTTTTTTTATAAAATTTTTATTAGTTTTACAAAAGTTTTTATAACAAACAAACATAAAAGAAAAACAAACAAACAAACAAATATAATTTCAAAATATCCTTTCATAGACTTCTTTCCTCGGACTTCCCCATACCTCCCCTTTCTGCATCCTCATGTCCAAATTTTATAGCAACTTATAAATGTTCTTTCCCATCCTAATTCATCATAGTCCTTTCTTAATCTAATCTTATATTACTGCAACCCTTTCTCTCTGTAAAATCTCGACATTCTAAGCTTCATCAAGTTTATAATAGTTCTTAAGATAAATCTTGAATTTCTTCCAGTCTTCTTCCGCAGTCTCCTTTCCCTGGTCACGAATTCTGCTCGTCATTTCCGCCAATGTCATATAGTCAATCACTTTCATCTGCCATTCTTCCAAGGTGGGTAAATCTTGTGTCTTCCAATACTTTGCGATCAGTATTCTTGCTGCTGTTGTTGCATACATGAAAAAAGTTCTATCCTTTTTTGGCACCAATTGGCCGACAATGCCCAAGAGAAAGGCCTCTGGTTTCTTAAGGAAGGTATATTTAAATACCTTTTTCATTTCATTATATATCATCTCCCAGAAAGCCTTAATCTTCGGGCATGTCCACCAAAGATGATAAAAAGTACCTTCAGTTTCCTTACATTTCCAACATTTGTTATCAGGCAAATGGTAAATTTTTGCTAGCTTAACTGGGGTCATGTACCACCTATAGACCATTTTCATAACATTTTCCTTTAAAGCACTACATGCCGTAAATTTAATACCAGTGTTCCACAACCTTTCCCAGTCAGCAGACATAATATTATGACCAATATCCTGTGCCCACTTAATCATAACTGATTTAACTGTTTCATCTTGTGTATTCCATTTCAACAGCAAGTTATACATTCTTGACAAGTTCTTAGTATTGGGTTCTAACAGTTCTGTCTCAAGTTTTGATTTTTCCACCTGGAAGCCAATTTTCCTGTCTTGTTTGAAAACCTCCATTATTTGATAGTAGTGGAGCCAATCTTGTACTTTTGGTTTTAGTTTTTCATGGCTCTTTAATTTCAGTTTCTCTCCATCCTGTTCTAAGATCTCACAATACTTTGGCCATCCGTCCTCCATATTAACTTTCTTGTGGGCCTTAGCCTCTAAGGGTGACAACCATCTAGGGGTTTTGTTTTCCAACAGATCTTTATATCTCATCCAAACATTGAACAACGCTTTCCTTACAATATGATTTTTAAAGGCACTATGCACTTTGATTTTGTCATACCATAGATATGCATGCCAGCCAAATGCATTATTGAAACCTTCTAAGTCCAAGATATCTGTATTCTCGAGGAGCATCCACTCTTTCAGCCAGCAGAATGCTGCTGCTTCATAGTACAATTTTAAGTCCGGCAGGGCAAATCCCCCTCTTTCTTTTGCATCTGTTAATATTTTATATTTTATTCTGGGCTTTTTGCCCTGCCAGACAAATTTCGCAATATCTTTCTGCCACCTCTTGAAACAGTCCATCTTGTCAATAATCTGCAAAGTTTGAAATAAAAACAACATTCTTGGCAATACATTCATCTTAATCACTGCAATTCGGCCTAACATTGACAATCTCAAATTTGACCATATTTCTAGATCTTTTTTAATTTCTGACCAGCATTTTTCATAATTATCCTTATACAGATTCAAATTTTTAGATGTTAAATTAACCCCTAGATATTTCACCTTCTTAACCACCGTCAGACCTGTCTCTTCTTGAAACTTATTCTTTTCCATATCTGTTAGGTTTTTCCCTAAGACTTTAGTTTTTTGTTTATTCAATTTAAATCCGGCTACCTGCCCAAATTGTTGGATTATTTCCAACACTCTTTTTGTACTAGTGTTTGGCTCCTGCAAAGTCAATACAAGGTCATCTGCGAACGCTCTTAACTTATAGTGTTTAGTTCCGACCTGTACACCTTTAACTTGCTGGTCATCTCTAATCATGTTCAGCAACACCTCCAGGACCGAAATAAAAAGCAATGGGGAAATTGGGCACCCCTGTCGTGTTCCTTTTTCTATCTTAAGTTCCTCAGTTATTACATTGTTTACAATTAGCTTAGCTTTTTGTTCAGAAAATATTGCACCCATACCATTCTCAAATCCTTGTCCTACCCCCATCCCATGAAGATTCTTATTGGACTTCAGACACTGGCTCAGAGGCAGGGTGACCCAAAGATAAAGAGGACTGCTGCTACCTTTAATAATTGCATAGAAGGGAGAATTTCAGCAGGCAGGGCTTTTCTTGTCCTGGCAAAAATTCCCTTGGCTGCACAGCACAGAAGCTGCAATATACCAGATCTACCATTGCCTAAATATAAAACACGTCATGATAGGCATTCTTAGTGCAATCTGCACAATATCTAGGGCTTTAACAATAGGGAGTCACCTATCACCACCGCATGCCTCTTCCTGCTTGGAGTATTCCAAGGTCTGCAACTGCTGTTCTCTGTGGCAGTGGCTTATCAGTTGCTCAGATGCCAGCATGGAACTGGGCACAATGGGCATCTTCTTCTCAAGCAAAGCACTGCAACCACCAACCACATTTCTTTTTTTTAAAAAAGATATTTATTGAAGTTTCAAAAATTATATATAAAAAGAAAAAACTGTAATACACAATACTGCAAACAAAACAAAAATAAAAATAAAAAACAGGTATAATTTCAATCCCTTATTTTCTTACCACTTACTTCCAAACTTAAGACACAATTAAAAACACGTAAAATTTCATTTGCTTATTTTCTTTTAACTTATTTCTCAGACCTCCTCACACCTCCCCGTCTTGTGTTCCAATTCTAATTTATTAGCTCAGCAAATTCTTATTACTTATTTCTCAACTTTAACTTAATAGTTTATCTTAGATTTATTTTTACAAACCTTATTTTCATTTAATTTAGTTCATTTCAGAGATCCAATTTTACCTTATCCAAACTTAAACCTTGAACTTATACATCAATTCTAATTCTTAAAACGTTTTTTCCTATGGTCGACCAAAGTTCCCTTCCACGAATTTCTCATTTTACATATCAGTAACAAACAAAATAAAAACAAAATAAATTGTAGTTATGAACCCTTTGGATTCCCAAACTCCACCCCTCCCCTTTCCACCAACCACATTTCTTGTGTGGCTCCCATTGATTTCAACAAAAGATATTCCTTTTGGGTCTTGCCCTTTATGTGTTTTCCTTCTAAGTCATCTGGCCAAACCAACCAGCTCAAATTTTTATGCTTGTTTCAAATAAGGAACATGAAGGACATCCCACAGGAAAAGAAAACAATTTTTCTATACGCCATGGCAGCCGCCAGAATAGCCCTCACTAGTACAGTGGTACCTCGGGTTAAGTATTTAATTCATTCCGGAGGTCCGTTCTTAACCTGAAACTGTTCTTAACCTGAAGCACCACTTTAGCTAATGGGGCCTCCCGCTGCCACCGCGCCACTGGAGCACGATTTCTGTTCTCATCCTGAAGCAAAGTTCTTAACCTGAAGCACTATTTCTGGGTTAGCGGAGTCTGTAACCCGAAGTGTATGTAACCTGAGGCATATGTAACCTGAGGTACCACTGTAAATGGAAAGGGGAGACGATTCCCACAAAAGATGATTGGGCATGTAAATTAAGCGAATTTATAGAATTAGCAAGGTTAACAGCACCCACCAGACAAATCAAAAATTAAGATTAGAATGGCAGTGTTTTGAGGAATATATGGAAACACACTGTTCTAAAAAGAGTATGTTGATATGCATGGATTAAGTATGTAAAGTATAAATGAGAATAATAATTAGAAAGGGTTATAAGAGATGCATTATCCAGAGAATGCAATGACAATATTCAAATTTGCACCAAAGGAAGGTGAGTAGTGGTGGAGGGAAGTCAGGGGTGTATATAGGGCTTTGTGTTTGTAGTATAGGGGTATATGTATTTTTTCTTTTTGTAGCAGTATATGTTAGTTTATTTTATTTTCATTTTTTGTATCTTTTATTAAGAATAAATTCAAAATTATTTAAAAATGAAGAAAGAAAGAAACATGAATCTGTTTCTTCAAATTGGATCTCTAGACCACACAGCCTTATAACCAAGGGGCACCTTTGCTGTTGGAGATGGTCCATGAGTCTCAGGTGTAAGAAAACCTTGAATTTTCCTACAGTGATGCTGCACTGACCTTTCTGCAATATCCCTCCAGCATATTCTTCCATGCCCCCTTGGTACTTCTCCCTGCTTGCTGGCGTATATACCCTCTCTTTCCTTCCCTTTCTTTTTTCCCCCCAATTGAGCATATATTTATATCTTGCTGGTTGTGTTGCCAAGGAGCCCTGAAAGAAAGCAGAGCCGAGATAACTTCTAATCCACCTTTCTGTGATAATGTGGCGCAAGTGAAAAAAGCCAGGGTTCCTCTCTCGACGTTGTGGTAAGAGACCAGGGGCCTTTAATAGACACCGTAGACAGAAAGCTTCCCAAGGACAGTCCTGAAATGGAGGCAATGTTTCTAGAGAGACAGGAATCGTAAGTGTTTTCAGAAACTGAATGGAGGCAGGAGAGGTGTGGGTGGTTACTGATGTCTCTCATGGAAGAAACAAAGATGTCAGGGCAATTGACACAATAAAACACAGACAGCCGTTTAGAAAACTGTAGGCCTGCCATTTTATTTAATTTTTTAAAAAATACTATTTTTTTCCTGGCGATTAAAATTTTATTTTTTACCAACAACCAAAACACAAACAGTGAAACCCTCTGATACATTGGGTATACATAATCAATAATAACATATTCAAATCAACCATATGTACAATTTTATATACGTTAACACTCCTCCACCCACAAGGTTTATTTAACTTTTAACATTTTAATTGCCCCAGATTGTTATTTTATTTAATTAATAAATGTACAAGCTGCTTTTCAAGAGAAAAATCCTGACAAAAATGGCGTATAAATACAAAATTAACCAACCATCAAACGATATAAAAGTGACGGAAAAGTTTTAAAACATCCAAAAATGCAAAATATTAAAAGGCAGCACAGAGCCACAAGCAACATGGCAGAAAACTGAGCACACTGTAAGCAAAAAAAATCACAATGCAATTTTTACAGTCCAATGTAGATCCGTCATTAAAAGGTTAAGCAGAAAGGCTAGTTTTGAGAGCCCATTTAAACCTATCAGACGATGATGCTTGCCTGTGCTGAAGTGGAATTGAATTCTACTGATGAGGGGCCACCACTGAGAAGTCCTTGTTCAGCGTGTCCACCAGTCTAATTGTGGGCATCCAAGCAGGCCCCATGAAGTTTATATGTGATAATTGTGTGATTCTGCAATATTAGTTGATTCCTTAACACCTTGGTGTCATTTCGGGGGGAAAGTGCACATGTTTCTATTGAGAACCTGCACAGGATAGATTAGAGGCCAGAACCAGAAAAAACAGGTTCAAATCTTCACAATTTAGCTCCACCCTCACCCCCCCCTCTCTGCTTTAGCCAACCTCACAGGCCTGTGAAGAAAAATTAGAGATGTGCTCGTCTGAGGTCCTTAGAGCCTGCTAAAGATAGGGAGGCCATGGAATTTGTTATGTAGTGAAGTTCTCACTATGTAGTGATGTTCTCACCCCCTTCATGGATCACTGCCTTGCCGTGGCGAAGGGGCTTGAATAACTCGGAGAAGCTATGAGCTATGCCGTGCAGGGCCACCCAAGATGGACAGGTCGTAGTGGAGAGTTTTGACCAAATGTGATCCACCTGGAGCAGGAACCGGCAAGCCACTCCAGTATCCCTGCCAAGAAAATTCCATGGACAAAGACAACAGGCATATAAAAGTTATGACGCTGGAAGATGAGCCCCTCAGGTCGGAAGGCGTCCAACATGCTACTGAGGAAGAGTGGAGGACAAGTACAAGTAGATTCAGAGCTGATGAAGCGGCTGGGCCAAAGCCGAAAGGACGCTCAGTTGCAGATATGCCTGGAAGCGAAAGGAAAGTCCAGTGCTGTAAAGAAAAATATTGCATAGGAACCTGGAATGTAAGAACCATGAACCTTGGTAAGTTGGATGTGGTCAAAAATGAGATGGCAAGAATAAATATTGACATCCTGGGCATCAGTGAACTAAAATGGACGGGAATGGGTGAATTCAGTTCGGATGACCATCATATCTACTACTGTGGGCAAGAATCCCATAAAAGAAATGGAGTGGCCCTCATAGTCAACAAAAGAGTGGCAAAGGCTGTACTGGGATGCAATCTCAAAAATGATAGAATGATCTCGATACGAATTCAAGGCAGACCTTTTAACATCACAGTAATCCAAGTTTATGCACCAACCACTGAACTGAAATTGACCAATTCTATGAAGACTTACAACACCTTATAGAAATGACACCAAAGAAGGATGTTCTTCTCATTATAGGGGATTGGAATGCTAAAGTAGGGAGTCAAGAGATAAAAGGAACAACTGGCAAGTTTGGCCTTGGAGTTCAAAACGAAGCAGGACAAAGGCTAATAGAGTTCTGCCAAGAGAACAAGTTGGTCATCACAAACACGCTTTTCCAACAACACAAGAGACGACTCTACACATGGACATCACCAGATGGGCAACATTGAAATCAGATTGATTATATTCTCTGCAGCCAAAGATGGAGAAGCTCTATTCAGTCAGCAAAAACAAGACCTGGAGCCGACTGTGGCTCAGATCATCAGCTTCTTATAGCAAAATTCAAGCTTAAACTGAAGAAAGTAGGAAAAACCACTGGGCTGGTAAGATACAATCTAAGTCAAATCCCTTATGAATACACAGTGGAAGTGAGGAACAGGTTTAAGGATTTAGATTTGGTGGACAGAGTGCCTGAAGAACTATGGATGGAGGCGCATAACATTATACAGGAGGCAGCAACTAAAACCATCCCAATGAAGAGGAAATGCAAGAAAGCAAAGTAGCTGTCAGCAGAGCTCATGTCTTTTGCTTTCATAAATAAACCGTTCTTGCTTAGGATATTTTTCGAATTTATTATTATTTTAAATGAAAACAAACGTGAAGATATTCCTCACAAATCTTTTGCAGACCCTTTGCCAGGCAGTTTATTGTTCTTCATTCCTGACATTCACATGTGCATAAAATATGGTAAAAAACTGACACCTGATTCAGAATATGTTTACTTGGCAAGAAATCAAGAAGCTGGGTTTTAATAGCACTTAATTTTATGAGCATGTGCCACAAGCCTTATAGGCTTCTCTGCAACCTGTTCTTTGGGCAGCAGAACTTTTGTCAGCTTCAGTGGGAATTTCTTCTACAGAGATTAAGGATTGGGCCATTTACTGGTTTTCAAGTGATTCAGAGTTCAAACTAATTCTGCTTTTCTCACCCAGCCAGGATATATCCAGACTATCCTTCATAGATATACAATACGTTCCTCTCCAGCTCATTAGATTGCAGTGGTATTTAATGCATTCTCATGTGCTTTTATCCAGTGGCAAGTGGCCTCTTGCATATGTTGCACAAAAAGTAGCCAGCTGTTGCTACCAGTAAAATAATGAGCAGATATGATGAAAACAGGTTTGTTGCTCGACAGTAGGATCACCCAGGCGTGGCCTTTCCACCTACGCTCCTTGTGGCGTCCTTCTGCAAAAATGGCAGGTTGGGGGGGGGGGAATGTCAGCCAGACAACAGGAAAGCTTTCATTCAAGGATTTTATGGGAACATTATTTAATACTAAATATGTCTTAGAAAGATCATTGCAGATGGTGACAGCAGTCACAAAATTAAATGATGCCTGCTTCTTGGGAGAAAGGCGATGACAAACCTAGACAGCATCTTACAAAGCAGAGACATCACCTTGCCAACAAAGGTCCATATAGTTAAAGCCATGGCTTTCCCAGTTGTGATGTATGGAAGTGAGAGCTGGACCGTAAAGAAGGCCGATTGCTGAAGAATTGATGCTTTTGAATTGTGGTGCTGGAGGAGTCCCATGGACTGCAAGAAGATCAAACCTATCCATTCTTAAGGAAATCAGCCCTGAGTGCTCACTGGAAGGACAGATCGTGAAGCTGAGGCTCCAAGACTTGGGCCACCTCATGAGAAGAGAAGACTCCCTGGAAAAGACCCTGATGTTGGGAAAGACAGAGTGCACAAGGAGAAGGGGATGACAGAAGACGAGATGGTTGGATAGTGTTCTCGAAGCTACCAGCATGAGTTTGACCAAACTGCGGGAGGCAGTGGAAGACTGGAGTGCCTGGTGTGCTCTGGTTCATGGGGTCATGAAGAGTTGGACACAACTAAACAACAACAACAACAAAATGTTTTAGAAAAGAGAAAAAGGGAAGGTGATACAAAACTGATCTCAGAGAGGCCTTTATGTCTGGCCACTCCAGAGCGCACTAATTTTGGCTATGTCACAAGGTTCAGAAAGATGATGGTACATTTTGGCAAAACAAAGAAACCATCTTGCAATATTTTTATATGACAGAGGAGAAACCAGTGTTGTTGTTTTTCATCATGACAAAAATCCAGAGTATTTGCTGTCGGGGTTCATTTTATTAAATGAGAACACAAAGCCGTAACCCCCCTTTTTTTTTAGATAACCACTGGGGAATTTCTTGTGGTTGACGTTCCCTGCCTACAAATCAGAGGCGATTTGTACAGCAGGCAGAGAGTGCAAACAGAATGTTGTCACCAAAACAATTGACTCAGCTGTCCACGTTTGATGGACAAGATTCTTCCCCCCACTATTTAAAAAAAAATATTTGTTTTTTTGAAAATGCCCTCCTATTATTAGTATTATTATTATTTTGTTTCTAAGCCTTTGTTGACATTGACAGCTCATCCTTTGGCCATCATTCATCCCGGCTACTGCCAACTTTGGAGAAAATAAAAACCCTGCTCCCCTAATCCGATTAGAGGGCTGGCAAATTGAATCTCGCCCCTCTCAGTGTCCCCTCAGCTGGCTGTCATTAGGAGCATAGCCTGGCCTTTGGCGGGGCTCCAAACACCACCTAACTGAATTTGAGATGCTGGAGTCCTGACAGGCCAAGGAAGGTAATTGAAGAGCTGTGGGGATCTTGTAAAATTTCAGCCAGCAGGGATTACACAGGGGATCCAGGAGACCCATCTGTGTGGCCGATGAACACACATCTATCACTATCTGTTTAGAACCCTGTGTGTGCATACAGAAATCTCTCGCTGTCATTGTTTGAAAGCTATGCAAAACATGCTCATCACTATTTGTTCTCACCCAGCCAAATCTAGAAAAGCGCCTTCAACACATGGCAACCTAACCTCATCAGATTGTCACTTTCCTTTCTGACAAAAGGGGGACAGAATTCCGCTCACCTGCTCTGTAGGGACTGAAAGAATGAGACTGTGGAAAAGAAGGCAATCTCTCAGCCACTGCTCTGATGCAATCACCATTCATCTAAGAGCAAAGAGGGGTTCAACACTTTCCCAGTTAGTCTGGGAGCGCCTTCACCTTACTCAGGACAGGTGTGTATGTTCTCTCCTGGGACAAGCTCTGAAAAGCCAGTTGTGCAAAATTTTCAGCATTATGATTCCCCACCCTCCCACTCCTGTGCTCAATCCCTGGAACTGGGTTGCAACTTTCCCCAAAAAAAGTTTGGCACCCACTGTGTGGGGCCCAATTAGGGCCCCTGGCAGATCATCAGTGGCAGATCCCTGGCATCTCCTGGGTGACACCCCCACCCATGGCTCGGGGTTATATAGATGGGGTTATCTGGTTTAACTCACACAACAGTGACTCAGGTAAGATGCAGAGATTTTATCTTTTTTTTTAATTCAAAATTATAACAAGACATATTATCCAAAAACATATCATCCTTGTTCCCCCCATTTTTCCTCCCTCTCCCCCTCCCACACAAATCCATCCACCCCACCCCCACCCCACCCCTGACTTCCCTCAGTTCCAGTCTTTGATTTCTCTAAGAATGCTGTTTTCTGCATGTTAAAAAGTTGTATAGATCCTCAGACTATTTAGCTGATTATTATCAATAAAAAGTTTGTGAATGTTTATTCAAAACCTGCCAAGGAGTCCAGTTCGCTTTGTTGCGTCTTCAGATACTTTGTAAAGGGTTCCCATTCATCCTTAAACTCACAGTTATCCTTGTCCCGTAGCTTATATGTCAGTTTTGCCAGTTCTGCATAGCCTGTCAATTTTTCTTGCCATGATTCTTTAGTTGGGGTTTCTTCAGTCTTCCATCCTTGTGCTACCAGAACTCTCGCAGCCGTTGTCGCATACATGAAGACGTTTTTCAACTTTTTGGGCAGGTCTTTCCCTACAATCCCCAACAAAAATGCCTCGGGTTTTTTAACAAATGTTAAATGGAACATTTTCTTCAATTCGTTGTATATCATTTCCCAAATTTTTTAAATTTCCTTACAATCCCACAAGATGCAGAGATTTTATCAAGGCCTTGATGGCCGCAAGTGAACTCATAGCTTCGAAATCCAGCCTCCGTTCGTGACACCACACTGCTTCTCTGTACACAGCACATTGAGGACCATTTCCAAAGGTGGGCTGTGAGCATCTTCCGGCAGTAGTGTCAGGCTTTTGAAAATGTTCAGTTGGCTTTGGGTGGCAGGGTTAGGGTAGTATGGAAATATTTTGTTTTTGAGATTGGGATTTTTGCAATCAAATCAAGCAATCGGTTCTCCACCTGTGGGTCCCCAGATGTTGTTGGACTACAACTCCCATCATCCCTGAGCTCTGGCCTTGCTAGCTAGGGGTGATGGGAGTTGTAGTTCAACAACATCTGGGGACCCACAGGTGGAGAAAGGCTGAATCAACCAATTCTTGTCTGTTCCTTCCAAATCCACGCAGCATGAAAAGCAACGGTGTTTTGTTCCTAGTGGTAGACAGCTACCCGTTATTTCTCTTCATCTGGAAATCTTGCTGTTTCTCATGCGAGTTTTCACTTGGGGAAGACACATTCTACCCTGGAGCTCCCAGCCCCCAGAATCCATCCATGTAGTAGGCCTGCCATGTCACAGCAGTCTGAACATCTGGGTTTGGGGGGGGCGGAGGAGAAATCCACTTCTTCACTGTGTGGTGGTTGTTTCAGAGGACATCAAACCCCTTGCCAACTCAAAATCTGATGGAGGAACCTTTGGGAGTCATGGGTCTTTCCCTCCCACAAGCTCAATCTCCTTGTTAAGCTTCGCATGGGGTTTCCCAGGAGAACAAGGACTAGTCGTCACCTGAATCCTGCCGCATGCGCTTCCCCTCCCTCCCTCCCTCCCTCCCTCCCACCCTCTCACGGAGGCGTTTTGCACTTTCTGAAAACGGCCTCCCATCATCTTCTTTCAAGCTGCAGCCCTTCTGGACTTGTTAGCTGTACGGGCAAGCACTAAGGCCCCACTTTGTATAATGGTTTAATTACAATGTCAACGTGGATTCATTAGCATGACAGCTGTCACTGTAAAGGGGCGAGTGGGGAGGCTTTCAGAGCCCCCAGGGTCAGGGTAATTGATGTAGTGAACAGAATACTGTATTTGCCAAACAAAAGGATGGGGCTCTATCTTGACCCGAGAAGGGCAATCAGTGTAATCAGGGAATCGATAGCAGCTGCATTTTCATCAGTGATCAGAGCGATTCAGCCACCCACCCACCTGATTATGTCCTGGCTGCTATAGCCTAGGTGGCAATCACAGACTTCGTACGATTTGTGCACTTTCTCCTATGGAAAGAATTCCCCTTACTATTGCCAGTTTTTTCTGCGGTTAAGCAGAACACCCCCCCACCTACCCCCCACAGATTCCCCATTTTCTTAATTGGGGAATGATAGGTGTTTTGCTGCTATTAGGGGGTAAGTATTGCTTCATGCCCCAAATGGTATTTTTAAGAGCAGAATGTTGGAAATAACTAACATAATATTTCATTAATTGCTTACTACATTAATATCCTAGCTTTCCTCCAAGGAACCGTACGCAGTTCTCCCCCTCTTCATTTTCTCCTCACAACAACCCTGTGGGGCAGGTTAATAATAATAATAATAATAATAATAATAATAATAATAATAATAATTTATTTATACCCTCCCATCTGGCTGGGTTTCCCCAGCCACTCTAGGCGGCTTCCTAAAAAATATTAAAATATAGTAATGCATCAAACATTAAAAGCTTCCCTAAACAGGGCTGCCTTCAGATGTCTTCTAAAAGTTTGGTAGTTGTTTTTCTCTTTGACATCTGGTGGGAGGGCGTTCCACAGGGCGGGTGCCACTACCGAGAAGGCCCTCTGCCTGGTTCCCTGTAACTTGGCTTCTTGCAGGGAGGGAACCGCCAGAAGGCCCTCGGCGCTGGACCTCAGCATCTGGGCAGAACGATGGAGGTGGAGCTACTCCTTCAGGTTATGTGATTAGCCCAAGGTCACCCTGTGACCTTCTTAGGTGAGTGGTGATTTGAAGCCTGGTTTCTCAGGCTCTAGCCTGGCATGCTGACCTACACTGGGATTTCTCTGATAGCTCAACTTTTCTTCTTGTTTCTTAGTGTAAAGGTATAGAACAATGTATGTATACACACTCACAATTTCTTATACTGATAATACATGGAGTCCAAGTCCTCATTCCCCCCCCCCAAAAAAAAAGAATCTTGAGGCATTGCTTGCCATCATGCAGTCAAACATATTCAGATGTTTTAGATGTAAGTGCTTATTCTCCAAATCTTAAGGAACCATTCCCAGTTGTTGGCAGTTTATTCATTATTAAATAAATGATTAAATTGAATTCCAGACTAACAGGTGGTGATCCTTGAATAGATAATCTTTCATATATCTTAGTCTACAATTTAATTAACCTTTTGGAAAGAACTGGGTGACAAATACCAACTGTAAGTAAGTAAGTAATTTTTTATTTATACCCCGCCCTCCCCAGCCAAGACCAGGCTCAGGGCAGCTAACATCAAATATCAAATACATTAAAACACAATCAAACAATTGATTAAAATACAGCTTAAAAAATAGAATCAGGATAAAATTAAATGTAAATGGTTTTATAATGCTTTTCTTTTATACTCATGCAAGGCGAAAAAGCAGAAGCAATGGTAGAAGCAAGCAGATCTCCTTGAAAACCGCCTCAAATTCTGCAAAATTCTGTTTTGAAGAAGATTTCGGTGAAAAAGGTAGGGGAGAGTCGGGTTCCAGGAGAGAACAAGTCAGGCTAGTCTAGGGTTGTCCAAGAAACACTTTGTTTAATCAATGTGCCGCTATTAACAAGAAACTTTAGAGGGGAAAACATTTTCAATTCCTAGGATACCCAGGTTCTGTCCTTAGTGCTAGATTTGCTGCTGATCACACACAGCATGAAGTTTATAAAGCAAATTTGTCCTGGTTTGTGGTGATCTAATGACTTCATCCAGTCACTTCATGCCTTATGAACCAGATTTACATAATATCTTCACTGCAGCCACAGAAGTTCATTCTGCAAAGAGCCTGAATGTAGAAATATTCTGTGACTGTAGATCCTCATATCACCATCCTGTGACTGGTTCAAAATATAAAATAAAACTATTAATATTGCTAATGGATAGGGGATGAAGCAGGTGGAAGGAACCTGACTGAATCTATTTGACTGAAGAAGAGACTTGCACCCACATGCACACACACACACACCCCATTTGTTGTGTCATCTCCACTGGTTGCATAAGTGCTTTTAAAATAATGAAATTACTTCCATCAGAAAAAAGAGAGATGCCTGTGTGATAGGTTTGAGGCGGGGGGAGGGGAGTAGGGAGTAGGGAAAGAAGGATAACCTGCTCAAAAAATAAATAAATGCCAAACACTATTTATTGTCACAATAATTGCAACATCTAAATAATTGTAAACTCCCTCCTGTCCATACACTTTGTTCTGCAAGTCCCCAGGAAGATGAACTGTCAAACTTTTTCCAGTATTAAGGAGGAACGTGCACAGCAAAAAGAAAAAGAAATATCTGCCCTTCCATCAGTCTGAAAGGTTTATATGGGTATCTTGTTTATATGACATGGATCAAAGAGAATCAACTGGCTGCCTGTGCAGTCGCAAAGCAATTATATTTGGCCTTTGATTTCCCCAAGTTTTAATCGAGAGAGGTTTAAAAGCAATGTTTGGAGTTTCACTTCCAAGGAAAAGAAAATATCCCATTTCAGGTTACATGAATGTGTGGACAGGAGGGGTGGGGATTATGTACAGTGATTCCATCCTTGACAGCTATGTGTTCATCCAGAAGTCTGTAAAGAGCCTTTGCTTATGCTCTGTAAGTGTGAGATTGTGTGGAGAGAGCTTATGCGCCTATAATTTATGCACGTGCAGGCTCTGTGCAGATCTTCAGGTTAAAGCATGGGGGTCAGGTGTAGAGCTTCAGGTGTAGTCCCACTCCACCTTGTTCACACATGCATTTTACCTGAATTGATGTCTCAATAGGGAGAATAACCCTGTGGGCACATTTCAACCAAATCTCACTGAAATAAATGGGACTTTCATGATTGAGTCTCATTTTATTGCCAGATCTCTTGACTAACCTTTGCTAGATTGTACCCTTTCATATAAAAGGGACGTGGGTGGCACTGTGGATTAAACCACTGAGCCTCTTGGGCTTGCTGATCAGAAGGTCGGCGGTTTGAATCCCCGTGACGGGGTGAGCTCCCGTTGCTCAGTCCCAGCTCCTGCCAACCTAGCAGTTCGAAAGCACGTCAAAGTGCAAGTAGATAAATAGGTACCACTCTGGCGGGAAGGTAACTTCCCGTGCACTGCTCTGGTTCGCCAGAAGTGGCTTAGTCATGCTGGCCACATGACCCAGAAGCTGTACGCCGGCTCCCTCGGCCAATAAAGCGAGATGAGCTCAACCCCAGAGTCGGTCACGACTGGACCTAATGGTCAGGGGTCCCTTTACCTTTACCCTTTCATATAAATGTGGTGCATCTTCTGAGAAAGCAAACCTGCCACTTGAGGAGACCCTTAAGGAAGTCTTCATTTTTTAGCCTGCCTTCCTGCACAGGGATGACCACACGCCACCTGAGGGCAGTCCACAGCTGTGAAACCCTTCTATTATTGCTCAGTGATGCTAACTGCCTATAGAAGGTCAGGTTGCTGAACTAGTGTCTGGAGAATGGAGCAGTCCCTGGACACACTGGTTCATCATCACTGCCATGGGCAGTGACCTCCCTGGGGTACAAGCCTGGGCAATGTGTTTGGGGGTTCTGGGCAGCTCAGGTGACAAGACCCCCTCTTGGCTTTGCTGATGTGGTCCCAAGGAACAATATGTTTGGCACCAGCATGGCTGTAGGAGTTGCCCAAAGTACAAGGTGCCACCCAACCATATTAGGAACTCCATTCAGATTTGTATAGGGTTTACTCCCGAGCCTTTTCTTCTTCTGAATATATCTTGCAAGGCAGTGGAAGTTTAGGATCAGAGTGTGATGGCCTGGGATTCCGATTCAGAGGTGGAACCGGAGGAATCCCAGCCTGCACAGGAGTCCCCGCCTCCAGGGCCGGCTGAACTGGGGCAGGGCCTTGAGTCTGAGGCGCCTGTACCTGTGCCGGATCCTCAGGAGCAGGCACCAGGTGAATCCACTCTGGCTCCAGAGGTGATTGAGGACTCAGTGCCTACAGGTGAGTCTCCTCCTGGGTCCATTAACCCTTCAGCCTCTCCTGAACTGCAGAGGCGAAGGGCAGAGAGGCGAAGGGAGCTGGTTTCTCCCAGGAGGAGTGCTCGCCTTAAGGCCAGGGGAGGCGGGTCTCCTGGGAGCCGGGACCGCCCCTGGCCTCAGAGAAGATAAAGGCTAGTCAGCCCGGTCCCAGGTTGCGGGAGCAACGTCGTCGTTGAGTACCTGCTCCTACCCGGACCCAGACCTGACCTTCCAGTGTTCCTGTCCCCACCCGGCTTCCTGCTTCGGACCTCGCCCCGCTCCTTGTGAACTGTTTCCAGGCTAGTGACTCAGGACTGATCTTTGACTACGATAACGGTAACCTACCCCCCGGGACCAGCACACAGAGTTTTCTTCTCCTAGATGAGCTACCTTTCCAGGTTAACGAGTCCCATTTGCCCCTCAATTCCATCTACAGCACAAGCAGAAACCACATTCTTTGTGCCGGGCCCAGGGGTAAACCCAAGCAACGCGGTCCAGGTCCGGTCCTGAATCCAAGGGTTCTGCAAAGAGTCAGTCTGACAGGCAGGAAACCAGGCTAAGTCAGGCACAGAGTCACAGGCAAGTTCTAGCAAACAGCAAGTTCTGTGCTCCAGCCACAGCCTTTCACCTCTGTCGGGGTAACGGCCGGTCCTGATCCCCCGGTGCCTCACCTCCCTGTTTCGCCCGAAGGCGAGCGCTCCTCCTGCGAGTACTCAGGTCTCTCCTTCTCTTAGACCTTAGTCTCTGCAGCTCGGGAGATGTTGGTGGGTTACTAGACCCAGAGGCCGCCTCAGCCTCTCCTGACCCAACTGGTAGTGGAGCAGCTGTAAGTGATGGTCCAGCTGAAGGCAACGAGGTCATCCCCGCATCTGGAGCCAGGACAGGCTCAGGCCCCTGACTCGGCCCAGCTGGTGCTTGTTGTAGGGGAACCTGTGCAGACTGGGGCTCTTCAGAATCAGGCCCCGGACTTGGTTCAGATGCCGCCTGAGGCAGAGGATCCGGTGCAGACTGAGACTCCTCTGGTTCTGAGTCCGAGCCCCAGTCCCAGGCCATCACATTATTGACTGTTGGACCCACTGTTGGTCTTGTCCGCTCAATCTGTCAGAGCCTATATTCACATGCAGGCGAAGTCTTTAACTCACCAAGGGTTGGAGACCTATCGGCTACCCTCACCTGGTTTAGCTTGCCAGTTGAATCCATTTACCAGGGTGTGGCTGCTGTCACATGCTGACAGCTTCTAGCAGCCTCAGGTGAGAGCTGAGTGCCAGGTGGGAGCCTAAGGTGGACAAAGGAGCTCAGAAGGAGCATGACGTGGTCTCCACCAGAGGTACTACTCCTCCTTTAACATCTCATACACCTCACACTGACATGTGGGTATGTATATATTTCTCTGTGTGAGCATAGCTGGCCTAATTTACACGGCAAAATGAACATGCTGATAACCAAGACTACTAGGTAGATCAGTCAGAGTTAGTCTGGCAGAGAGTGAAGTGGTGGGGATGATTTTTCTTAGCCTGTGGTGACCTCAGAGACGAAACAGCCTGAAGTGGAATTTGGGAGCAAGTCTTGGTATTATTTTTAATTTATTAATTGCCTACCCTTCACAGTAAGGTTCCAGGACAGATTACAACATTAAAAACAGTATCAAACAATCCACAAGGTGCGTCCCAAAAGCATAAACTTCTGGTGTCGAGCGCCAACGAAAAGCTGTACAATGAAGGCACCAAGATGCACATCTGTGGAAAGAGTTAGATAGCAGTGGACAAGGAAGGAAAGTGAGACAAGAATAATTCAGGAAAAGATGTTGGTGAATACTTGGGTCTCCAAGAATGAGGACTGGAAACTTTTCTTTCTTGAACTGATAAAACTCAGAATCTGAGGAAGCCTTTGCTTTTTTTGCTTGTGGGGATTTTTTATTGTTTCATTGTTTTACTAAGCTTGCAGCTTGAACAATATGAAACCTCAGAGCTTCGATAATCCTGTCCTCATTTGGCTTTTGAAATAGCACTGCAAATGGTGTAAAAAAAGAAAAACCTATTGCAGGAAACTTTGCATGCCAAGAGCTGCGCCTGGGCTGAACCATGCATGTGCTATAGGAGTCTCCTGCCCATAAATGGATTTAGGAGGTGACATCTAAAAATGGACTGGGTAATTCAGAGAGAATCCCAGGCTGCACTTCTGTTGAGCCAGCCACTCCACTACAATAGCTTCTGATAAAGATCCCTGTGGTGATCCAGAGAGACAATGTCCCTGGAATGTGTGGAATCTGTATTCAACTACCACCACTTTCATGTCTCATTGAGGGTCATTTATGAGTACAAAACTAATTATTTTTAAAACCCACAAATTACAGCACTCAGTTTGCATCACTGTCTTTCCCAGACCATATACATCCCAATATCTATAGATACAGTCAGTGTATTAGCACTGGCCAAGAAAATTTTCTCAAAGCGATTGAAGGCCCCTTTCCTTTCCCCTGTAGATTTTGAATTCTCCCTCTAAAGAACTGGGGTAGGGGGGGATTGAGTGTGCTGGAAGTGATTTGATAGTGTCAAGTCAAATCTCTGCCATGAGCATTCTAGGTGGCATTTTAGATAAGTCTCAATAGCTTAGTTGGTAGAACATGAGACTCTTAATCTCAGGGTTGTGAGTTTGAGCCCCATGTTGAGCAAAAGAGATTCAAGTTGCAAAATTGGGCTCCATCTGTCTTTACCTTAAAATTTCCTCCTCCTTTCCTTCTGTGTAGAGACCATCCTGAAACCCTGAGGACAGTCAAGGACACCCCTGTTCATGCAAGCCAAGGGTCTGTGGCTGCTCACTTTGAGTGGACTGTCTGGATCTTATCTGAGTTTTACCACTCGTTCAGAGATAAGGACCAGATCTATTCTTGTGCATCCCAGGCCACGCTCAGATCTCAGATGCTCTTAGGGTGGGACAGTAAGAATATTAACAATAAAAACCCATCAATCCTAATTTAAATGTACAGTGGTACCTCTGGTTGCGAACGGGATCCGTTCTAGAGCCCCATTCGCAACTTGAGCAGAACGCAACCCATGTCTGCACATGTGCGGGTCGTGATTCACGGCTTCTGCACAGGCGCAAGACATCATTTTGAGCATCTGCGCATGCGTGAGCGGCGAAACCTGGAAGTAACCCTTTCTGGTACTTCCGGGTCGCCACAGGACGCAACCTAAAAAGATTTAACCTGAAGCAAACATAACAAGAGATATGATTGTATAAATTAATAAAGGCAGTATCGAAATGAGATTAACAAAGGCAGTATCGAAATGAGATTAACAATTATAAGCCATGCGTTCAAACCTTGAAGAGCAGTGAGATTGTCAGATCATTGAGCAGTAGGTGGTGGGTATTTGTCCTTCCAGTCTAAAGCCCCATCTGAACTATACAATTAAACATTTTCATATCACTGTAAACAGTCATGGCTTCCCCCAAAGAATTCTGGGAACTGCAGTTTGTTAAGGGTGCTGGGAGTTGCTAGGATACCTCTATTTCCATCACAGAGCTACAGTTGTCAGAAAACAGTCAATCCCTTTTCCCAGGGTACCCTGGAAATGGTAGCTTGGTGGGTGGGATAGGAATCTCTTCACAACTCCCAGCAGAACCTAACCATTTACATCAGTAGGATGGTATTCACCTAGAATAAGAAATTTGACAGTTGTGTTTGAGTCTAGCACATTGAAATAAACCCATGTGCTATTGGAGGTTGCAGAGCTTAGAAAAATTAAAGAATAAGGTGCAAGATTGGTTGCATTATGCTCAAATCCAAGAGGTCTTTAAACTGGATAAAAAAATAGGATTCCAGGTGGAAAAATCGAAACTAGAGACAGAATTGCTTGAACCAAAGACTAAGGTACTTTCGAGAATGTATAACTTGCTGCTTAAATGGAACACTCAGGATGAGACAGTCAAATCAGCCATGATAAAATGGGCTCAGGATATTGGGTATAACATCATGTTTGAGGACTGGGAAAGGTTATGGACCACCGGAATGAAATTCACGGCATGTAATGCCCTGAAGGAAAATATTATGAAAATGATATATAGGTGGTACATGACCCCAGTCAAGCTGGCAAAAATATATCACCTGTCTGATAATAAATGTTGGAAATGTAAGGAGGCTGAAGGGACATTCTTTCACCTCTGGTGGACGTGTCCAAGAGTGAAGGCCTTCTGGGAAATGATCTATAACGAGTTAAAAAAGGTATTTAAATATACCTTTGTTAAGAAACCAGAGGCCTTCCTCTTGGGCATTGTCGGCCAGAAAGTGTTAAAGAGGGACAGAACCTTCTTTATGTATGCGACTACAGCAGCAAGAATACTCATCGCAAAATACTGGAAGACACAAGATTTGCCCATACTGGAAGAGTGGCAGACGCAATTGATAGACTATATGGAACTGGCTGAAATGACTGGCAGAATCCGAGATTTGGGAGATGAAACAATGGAAGAGGACTGGAAAAAAATTTAAGGACTATTTACAAAAACAATATAAGTTGTATGAATGTCAAGAATTTGCACGATTCTGAAACTTTAGCTCCAGCAACTAGATTTTGTGAAACAGGAAATTAAGCTATAAGTAAGAAAAGGTTGAAATTTAAAGTAATATTATGTTTAATTTAAGGTATAAATATTTGATAAAAAAGTACTTTAAATCCAGAAGTACAACATCTGGAAAGCACAAAATAAGGTATGAAATAAGGTAATAATTTGCTGATATTTTTATTATAAAGAATGCAGGGTTGGGGAGATGTGAGGAAGTCCAGTTAGTTATATAAAAAATGTTTTGAATGGTTGGGTTTTTTCTTCTTTTTTTTCTTTCTTTTATTTCTTTTTTATATACTTCTTTTTTCTGTGTATATTTCTAACTTTGTATTTGAAAATTTAATAATTTTTTTTTTAAAAAAAGAAAGAAAGAAACCCATGTGCTAATAAATCAGTCGGTTCTGCAGAAATGTTGACTTTGAGTCCCTTGCTTCTACCTAACAAACTGTCGGCTGTCCTTGAAACTGGCTTGGCTTCCGTTTTCCTCTTCAGCAGACCAACCAACTTGAGTACTTCTTCTGTAATTACCATTACCGTATTCAGTATTAACTGATTGCTTCTACGTATCTTTTTTGACATTATTATCTCCTAGGGTCTCTCTCTCATTCTGTTTTATGTTGTGCAGGAAAATGAAAATGAAAACCCTAGGCCCAGATTTATCCCAATGGTACACTTAATCCCTTTGTTGATCTATTATTTCACTGCATAGAGGAAAAGCAAGATTAAGTGACAATTTTTTGAAACCTCAGGTCGGCATTATAATATTGGTTTGGTGACCTCAGTTCACTTTCTGCTTCATTTCTCTCTTGATCTCATGTCATACAATGTGTTGTTTTCTTGGGTTGTGTCACTCTGGCTGAGCTGTGAGCTAAGTTCAGCTTGGTTGAAGAAATTGGATCCGTGTGACTTGAAATATTCTAGGATCCTATCCCTTTCAGCAGAAGCCATGCCTATGCACCTTCAGAGTTTTACATGTTATTTGGACGGAGGTGCAAGTCATTCTTCAGAGGGTTGGTTCTGTCTATGTAACAGAGTCATCATTTTTGAGGAAGGACAAGAAGAAACACTTTGAGAGCCCTTTTATTTTGCCAGCTTTCTTATACGAATGTTCAGTAAAAACCATAAATCTGTGCTCTTGTTTAGCGTGGCATGTACTCTGCCTCTAATCCAATTTCTCCTCAGTTTGGTCTCTGTACAGCCTCATTCGGCCTGACAGCTATTTAATAAACCTATTTGCTTTTCTTTGACATGAGGCAGAAGTGGTGGGTGTTGAAGAGCTATAAGGCCCTGGTGGACCATGAAACCTTGTCCAACTCAACACTCTTCCAACTCAGCACAAATAGATTGTGTAGAACTCAAATTTAACCCATCCAAACCGCCTGCAGTTTTTTCTTTTTAATTTCTTAGCGTAACCCACATGAACTGGTTTCTTCCTCTCAAAGAAAACATTTATTTATTTCTTGCCTCTAATCAAATTTACACATTCAGAGATCAGGGAGCTTCTTCACAGACTGTCAACAGAGCATTATGGATGCAACCCATCTCTCTTTGAAACATTATTTTTACATAGCTCATTGTTGTACACGAAGCTGGTTTGCGCCCTTTGTTTTTGAAAGAACAGTATCTAAGGATGCATCCAGACAGGTATAATTTGAACAGTGAGCTTACTGTGGAATCTCACTGTGTTTTGGGTGGATGCACAATCTTTTCCAAATATTAAGTTCAGGAGAAATCCATTCTTAACTTAGCTTTGTGCAACACTGATTGGGTGACTTTCTGTGACATCATGGGGCCACTTCCTCTTCCGTCTCCAGAGCAACTTTCAAATAAAAAAACTGATTTGTGTTTCTTTGTTTGACAAACGAAAGGTAATGAACAAATATTCATTGATTGAACACCTATAATGCACTTTCAAAAGCAAGAAACATGGAAAGTCCTCTTGTAGCATGGGGAGAGAGCAAGTGAGAAAACTGGATGAAACAGAGTTTGATGAATTGATTAGTAGATAAATAGATAGATAGATCGCATCACCTTTTTTAATTTAAATAATACAGAAAAAACAAAACATCCACAGAAAAGAAAAAATGAAATTGAAAGAATGAAATTGAAAAAACACAGTTCAAAAACATTGAAAACAAACATACTTATTGTATAGTACTCCTACCCACCCACAGCTTCCCTTCGCCACAATTCAACTTCTTTAAATCTCTATCTCTACATTTGTCCTTGCATTCTCCAAATGTATCGTTATTTGTACTTCTTTTATCTCTTCTTTTCCAGTCCATACATAATAATAATAATAATAATAATAATAATAATAATAATTTTATTTGTATCCCGCTCTCCCCAGCCAAAGCCAGGCTCAGAGCGGCTAACATCATATAAATAAGACAATATGCATAATACAATATACAATATGCAAATAAAATAACATTCAACATTCAGTAAAATAATATAAAATAATACATATACTTTACATTTTTATTCTAGGCATATTAGCATATCTTTCTTAGAACAATACTTTAACATATAATTTTCGAAACATTTCCATTCCTTTTTAAATTTTTGATTTGACTGATATCTTTGATTAGTATATATTTCAGTAGCATTTCCCACATGGCAGTGGCTGCAAAAGAAAAGTTATGGAAAGGGGTGCAGAATGGGCAAAGTACATTTCTGAGGTGATTGTCTTTGTCCTATATATATCTCTAAAAATGATTCGTGCTTCCATTCTAAACATATTTTCCCTGTAGCGAGTCCAGCAGATTTTGATGGAGTTGTGTTTCAGATAAACATGCTTAGGATCACTTTATTTTGATTTCCAGATAGGTAGTGTCAGGGAACTGACATCGGAGGAAAGGGAGGTGGAAGGGCTCACAGAGGCTGGGAGGGAGTCAGCAGCGAAAGCAGGGACCAGCAGGGGGAGTGAGGGTACTCTGGAGGAGGGTCTCAGGAATGCTGAGAGAGACGCAGCAGCCAAAGCAGGAACTAGCAGGGAAGAGGGAGGGATGAGGGACACGTCCAGTGAGAACAGCGGGGAGGTGTCAGAAGCTCCCATAGGGAGACCCATGCTTCGCCGGAAGCTGCCACGTCGTGAGTCCAGAAGACGCGTTTCCGTTAAGGAGCTTCTTTGCTGGAAGCGCTTCCGCAGACAGCCACTGTCGGAATCTATGAGTGACTAGAGCAGACATGTTTGAGGAGCTCTGTCACACACCGAGGTTTGTGGAGCTGCACAAACTCTGAGGGAGCACGATTTTACGCACAAGCAGCTAATCATCCCATCATAGCATTCCGACAGTCTCTGTACGCTGCCTGTGCAGGAGAAAGCATCATGAGCGACCCAGCCGGAACCGAAGGAGCAGGGGTTGGAGCTGGTCCAAGCTTGGAAGAAAGATACCGAGGGTTGGAAATCCAACTTGCGCTGCAGACGGCGAGGCTTGAGGAGAGAAGGGCTCAGGATGCAGACAAGAAGGGGAGAACCACTCAGTTCCCCAGAAAGGTACCAGGATTGGTGCAGAAGTTTGGGGGGGACCCCAAGGATTACCATGCCTTTAGGACAGAGATGCAATATGCCCTTAATGTGCAGTTTGATGAGTTCCCTGATGAGGAATCGCGAGTTGCGTTCGTGATTGGGCATCTTGAGAGGGGGGCGAGGGACTGGGTTAGACCCCTGATGGCAACGCACAATGACGTCCTAAAGGACACTATGAAGTTCTTTCGTGCAATGGATATCATGTTTTCCAGCGATATTGAGGAAGGGGTGGTGCGCAGACAGCTAATGGCTTGCAAGCAGGGAAGTACTGGACTGAGTTTACCATGCTGGTTCACAGATTGGGGTGGGATTTATCGGCGGCACCCATTCAGATGCTATTTGAAGAAGGTCTTTCTTCGGCTGTGAAAGACGAACTGTCCCGGAGCCCCAGGGCGGTATCTATGGATCAGCTGACCAAATCTGCGCTGACCATAGGAGCGCGCCAGGAGGCAAGAGCCTTGGAGAGGCGGGAAGGGAAAGGGGAACGTTGGAAGGAGTTCCACATTCCAGACATTCCTGAGCCAGCTTTCCCGCCGGCAGAGCCGATGGAAATCGGAACAGCGCGCACGCGCGCAGTTTCAAAGCCCAGTGAGGGGGGGAAGAAGGAGGGAAAAGGCGCCCGGAAGTGCTATCTCTGCCAACAGCCAGGCCACTTTGCCAGAGTCTGCCCTCAGAGGAAGGAATGGCAAGGGATGGTGGGAGCTGTTGAGGGAGGAGAGCAGGGAGAAACGGAGCAGGTAAAAGCCAACGCCTGGTTGCCACAGTCTGGGCACAGCAGCCAGGCCAAAGAGCAGTGAAAGTGCCCGTGCCAGAAGCTCCTCAACCTGCTCTAGTGATTGAAGTGTCGCTAGAGCTGCAAAATGGACACTCCCTAAAAATAAAGGCGCTGTTGGACTCAGGCAGCTCCTGCAATTTTATGAGCAAGGAGTTTGCTGCTGAACACCAGATACAGACGATCCCTTTAAGCAACCCCCTGCAGGTGACCACGATCGATGGCAGGGAGTTGTTGGGAGGAGGAGTCAGCTTGCAGACCGTCCCAATGATAATGAGGGTGGCAAGGCACACAGAACTGATAGCGTTTAATGTGGCCACCTTGGGAGGCGCTCCCATTATTTTGGGAATGAGCTGGCTAGCGCTACATGATCCGCTGGTGGGCTGGCATCAAAGAGTGGTTTCCTTTGGTTCAGCACATTGCTCAGAACACTGCAAAGGGGAAAAGGGTTCAGCAGGGGCCCAAGCCACCCTGGCAGGGACTGAAGTAATGGAGAAGGCGAAGGTACCACCACAGTATGCAGATCTCAGCGACGTGTTCAGCGAGAAGGAAGCCGACCAACTACCCCCGCATAGGCCCTTTGACTGTCAGATCAATTTACTCCCTGGAGCACAGCTTCCTGTGGGCAAGTTGTATGCCATGTCAGACAGGGAAATGCAGGAGTTGCGAGAGTTCATTGACAAGAACCTGAAGAGAGGCTTCATCAGAGAGTCCAAAGCAGCGGGGGGTAGCCCAGTGTTTTTTGTGGATAAAAAGCACACGGACAAGCCGAGACTTGTATGTGATTTCAGGCGGTTAAATGCAGTGACAGAACCAGTGGCTTTCCCTATGCCCAGGATTGATGATATTTTGACCAGGGTGCGGAAGGGAAAGATTTTTACAAAGCTGGATCTAAGGGGGGCGTACAACCTGATACGTATAAGGAAAGGGGATGAATGGAAAACCACCATGTTCACCCCTTTGGGGGCATTTGAATATCTCGTTATGCCTTTTGGATTACAAGCAGGCTCAGCGTGCTTTCAATCGTTTATGAACCACGTACTGGGGCCTTTGCTCTACAAGAATTGCGTGGCCTTCCTAGATGATGTGTTGGTGTATTCGGAGAATGAGGAGCAACATGTGAGAGACGTCAGAGAAGTGTTGAGCAGGCTGCAAGCCAACAGGCTGTGGGTGAAACTGGAGAAGTGTCAGTTTCATACCAAGGAGGTGGAATTCCTGGGGTACCGCCTGTCAGACAAGGGATTGGCCATGGATCCCGGCAAGGTCCAGGCAGTGCTGGAATGGAAAACACCCAAAACCAAGAAGGATGTGCAGAGGTTCCTAGGGTTTGGAAACTTTTATCGTAAATTCATCCGAAACTTTGCCCACCTGACGGCGCCCATTACGGACTGTCTCAGCAGTAAAAAGAAGTTTGTTTGGACTGCGGAGGCGGAGCGAGCGTTTGAGGAACTGAAAAGGGCCTTCGCCTCTGAAGGACAACTTCTGCATGTGGATTTACAAAAAAAGCTGAGGGTCGAAACAGACGCATCTGACAGAGCCATAGGGGCGGTGCTTCTTCTTCTGCAGCCAGGGAAGGAGGGGTCAGAGTGGCGACCGTGTGCCTTCTTTTCGCGAAAGCTGAACAAATCCGAGAGGAACTACACGGTGTACGACCGGGAACTTCTGGCTATTCATGAGGCTTTCCGGAGATGGAGGCACCTGCTAATTGGTGCACAACATAAGGTGCAAGTGTGCACGGACCATAAGAATCTAGAGTATTGGAGAACTGCGCGAGTGCTCAACCAACGGCAGTTGAGATGGGCCCAGGAGTTTTCCAAATTTAACTTTGAGATTTGTTACGTGCCAGGCCCAGAGAACGTTAGGGCGGACGCTCTCTCACGCAAACCTGAATATTTGGAGGGGGAGGGAGCACCCGAAGAGACCCATGTCATTCCAGAGAACCGCTGGGTGTGTGGGGCGGCATTGGTGGGGCATGTTGAGGTTGGAACTTAACGGGTTAAGTTCTTCCCATGATGCCACACCATTCTGACGTCAATTTTGGAAGCTTGGGAGGAGCTTGGGAAGAGTATGCCAGTCCCACTCGGTACTTTGTGGGGAAAGGATGCAGTTTTGTCATGGCTGCAAATAGTCCTGGAAATTCCTGAGAAATGTTGGAATAAAAGCTGTAAATAGACAAACCTGGACTGTGTGTGTTTGTCTGGAAGCCAAGCTACATGACAGTTTTACACCGCTGTGTAATCTCTGCTACGGCGTGACTGAGAGATCGGAGCAGAGCGTGCGGCAGGAGAAGTGTGCCGGGCAGTAAAGAGCTAATTGAGGATCGTAAATCAATTAGCGGGGGTCGCGCCAGATCAAACAAATTCCACAGGTTATGGGTAACCTAAATCACCTATCGTAAAACTGTCACGGAAGAGCTGCCGGGAGCTGAGAAATCTGCGGTGTCTAGCAGAGGAGCACGGGAGCAAGCAAGCAAGCAAGCTGAAAGACGCTGTTGCTGAATGCTGTGGAGCTGTGAGCTGAGAGCAGCAAGGAAACGTTTCTCCACGCCAGAAGAGCTGGTGCTTTTGTAAGTACAGCTTGGGGCCAACTTGGGAGAACGGGAAAACATGGCAGATGGCCAGGAGGTGATTCAAGCTCCGTTTGAACAGCTTGAGGAACTCACCGCCCAAGCGTGGAATACCTGGGCAAGATAGGTGAGAGCGTGGTTCATAGCCACGGAAGTTTGGGACATTTCCCAGAGGGAACCAGTGCAACTGGTGGACAGAGATGCAGGAAAGCTGAAGTCTGTTTCTCTGGAGGAGAAAATGCAGAGGGAGAAAGCTATGAGAGCTGAGGTCTGCATGTTGAGAGCAGGTGTTGATGCAAATTTGCAACATCACCTGGATGGCGTTGAATCTGCGTGTGAGGCCTGGAGTGTGCTGAAACGTCTGTGTGAAGGCTCAGCAGAAGGCCAAGAGCAGATGGAAGCTGATAGCCTAGAGATGGCTGGAGCCCCTGTTCCTGATGATTTAGCCTCAAGGAGTGCTAGTGAGCAAGTCGGGGGGGCGGAAAGTTCCAAAGGCAAGTTTGAAAAGTTTTCCACTGAATCTGCTGGAATGGAGCGGCAGTTCAGGGGGGGCGGATCTGGCAAGGAGTGCTTCTCCGGAAGAAGGAGAAGGAGGCCAGCTGGGAGGAGCCCCAGGCAGTGTTTTTCCACTGGATTTCGTCGGTGCTACGTGTGTGGATCTCACGGTCATTTCAAAAGAGACTGCCCACAGAAAGTGAGAGCAGCTGCACAGGAAGGCTTCAAGGACACCTTCCATGGAAATCAGTCGGGTTTCCATGGGAACCAGTCTGGAAGGGGAGGTCAGCGTGAGAACGCACGAGAAGGACGAGGAAAACAACGTCAGGAGACTTATCAAATCACGGCTAGTCTGGCGTTGGCTGAAGACAGCCGTGGGACAAGCCAAGAGCTAAGTTTTGTTATTGACTCAGCAGCTAATCGCAATTTGATTCCAGAGACACCTGCTGTCGAGAGGTGGAACTGCACGGCAATTCCTGCCGGGAAGACTGTACTGTTTGCAAATGGACAGAAAAGAAATATGACTAATGCTGTAAATTTGCATTTTTGTATTTTACAGGAAACGTTGGAGTGTTGTACTGTTCCTGGGATGCAACACTGTCTTTTATCTGTGCCTTATTTACTGAAAAAGGGATTTACGGTTTGTTTTCAGGGTGATGTGTGCACAATCTCCAAAGGAGGGAGGATGCTTGCCAAGGTTAAAAAGGGGCAGAATGATCTCTTCATTCTTAAAACGTCTCTGGAGGGTGGTGGGAAGGTTGAGAAAGCACAAGCACTGCGTGCTACAATTCCCAATCATGATTCATGCGTACATGCTTGGCATACACGTACAGCTCATAGTTCTCTTGAAGAACTACAGGTGCTGCCGGAAGTTTCCAATGGTTGTAAGATCTCAGAATGTGGACATGCTGTAAGTTGTGAAACTTGCAAACTGGCAAAGGTAAAAGGATGCAGTTATCCAAAGGTTGAAAGGATAACAACAAGGCCTTTTGAACTGATTCACATAGATTTGTGGGGTCCTGTAAAGGAACCAAGTCTGGGAGGGTCAAGGTTTCTGCTCTCGATGCAGGAGGATTTTACTCAGAATTCCTGGATACATGGCCTCAAATCCAAGGATGATGCAGCACAGCTGATCAAAGGGTGGATTGAGGGGGTGGAACAAAGGTTTTCCACCAAAGTGCAAGCTGTCACAAGTGACAGAGGAGCTGAGTTTACAGGTTCTGCTTTGCAGAAGTACTTTCGCAAGAAAGGGATACGTCACACAGTGACTTCACCCAATCAGGGGGGGGTGGCAGAGCGGAAGTGTCAGGCTCTGGTTAAAACTGCACAGGTGTTGCTGGAAGACTCTGGGTTACCTCCAAGGTTTTGGCTGGAGGCAATCAAGTATGTAAGCTTCACCTGGAATCGCACCTACAATTCCATGGTAGGGGACACACCGTTTGGGTTGTTGCATGGCAGGAAACCCCAGATTCATTTTTTGCGTATGTTCGGGTCACGTGCGTCTGTGCCAGTACCTGCTGCTTTGCAGGGGCCAGACAGATCCAAGTTCCGAAAAATGATCTTCTGTGGGTATGAGCCAACAGCGAGTGCATGGAGATTTGCATTTCCATCAGGTGATCAGAGTAAGTTACTGATCAGTAAACACGCTGAGTTCTATGAGCAGGATAAAAAGACACAAGCTGCTGTCAAGCGTGATGTTCTTTCAGAGTGTCTCTCTGATTCAGAACAGGAAGATTATGAGGGGGAGGAAGAAGAAGCTGAGTCTGATGATGACGATCAGGTAACTGACCAAAGTCAGGAACAGGAGGAGGTATCGGTAGTTTCTCCACAAGTTGTAAAAAGGGAGGCCAAAAGCGAGCCTAGTTCTCCTGTGAGTGTAATGGAGAGGATTCGAAAACGTTTTAAGTCAGAGGGGGAATCCCGTGATGCTGAGGACACATTTCCTGGTGGCAGTGAGTCAGAGGTAACATCTGAGTTTATGCCCAGAAGGTCTAGTCGCACAACAAAGGGCATTCCACCTGAAAGATACCAGGCAACATGTGCGTGGGCGAGATTCGCACAGTGTGATTCTGGGAGTGTTGAAAGGGTTCAACAGGTGCCTGGGAAAGATGCTGGGAAGGAGCACAAGGCAAAGGGTAAGGTGTTGAGCTCAAAAAGGTCTTGTCAGAAGGTGCAGCAAGGGGGGGTGTTGAGGTTGGAACTTAACGGGTTAAGTTCTTCCCATGATGCCACACCATTCTGACGTCAATTTTGGAAGCTTGGGAGGAGCTTGGGAAGAGTATGCCAGTCCCACTCGGTACTTTGTGGGGAAAGGATGCAGTTTTGTCATGGCTGCAAATAGTCCTGGAAATTCCTGAGAAATGTTGGAATAAAAGCTGTAAATAGACAAACCTGGACTGTGTGTGTTTGTCTGGAAGCCAAGCTACATGACAGTTTTACACCGCTGTGTAATCTCTGCTACGGCGTGACTGAGAGATCGGAGCAGAGCGTGCGGCAGGAGAAGTGTGCCGGGCAGTAAAGAGCTAATTGAGGATCGTAAATCAATTAGCGGGGGTCGCGCCAGATCAAACAAATTCCACAGGGCAAAGGGAACTGGTAGAGGGAACGGTGCATGATGAATACGCCCAGGACAAACTCAGGGGTCTCAGGAGGGAGGGAGACAAACCCGGGGGTTTTGAGGAGAGAAACGGGGCGTTGTACTACAAGGGAGCGTTATATATACCTGAAGGTGAATTGAGGGAGAAGGTACTCAAGCAACTGCACGATAGCCCTACAGCAGGGCATTTTGGGCAACACAAAACCATGTGGCTGGTTACCAGGGAATTTTGGTGGCCCAAGGTCAGGGAAGATGTGCGGGAGTATGTGAGAGGGTGTGACCAATGCCAACGAGCCAAGGGGGAGAGGCGGGCACCGGCAGGGTTATTAGAACCACTACCCACACCTGAAAGACCATGGGAAACAGTGGCAATAGATTTCATGACTGATCTGCCAAGGTCCAGAGGGAAAACAGCCATCATGGTTGTGGTAGACCTGTTAACCAAAATGGCCCACTTTATAGCCTGCTCACATGCGGTCACGGCAGAAGAAACTGCTAAATTGTTTGTAGAAAATGTGTTTAGGTTGCATGGCGCCCCCTTGAGGGTGGTTTCAGACCGAGGGAAACAATTTACTTCCAGGTTCTGGAGGAAGCTCATGAGCTTACTGCATGTAGAGGTTAATTTCTCTACTGCCCGGCATCCGGAAACCAACGGGCAGGCGGAAAGAGCTAATGGTGTCCTCCAGCAATATTTGAGGTGTTATGTGAATGACAGAGAGAATGATTGGGTGGAGAAGCTGGCGTTGGCAGAATTTGCCTACAACAATGCAGAGAACGTGTCCACGGGGATGAGCCCCTTTTTGGCTAATCACGGGTGCCATCCCCGAGCCTTCCCAGGGGGGGAAGGGGAGAACTGGAGCGTTCCAGCTGCAGAACAGTTCGTTGAAGAAATGGAAGCGATCCATCGCCAGCTCCAACTTAACTTAAACAGGGCTAAGGAGGAATATAAGAGGCAGGCAGACAAAAACAGAAGGGAAGGTGAAAGCATTAGGGTGGGGGACCAGGTGTGGCTGTCAACCCAAGGGTTACCATTCAAAGGGGGTTGTAAGAAGTTAAGACCCAAAAGGCTGGGCCCATTTGAAGTCACGCAGCAGGTCAACCCAGTGGCTTTCAGACTCCGGTTACCGAACCACATGAAGCTGCACCCAGTTTTTCACAGGTCGTTGCTGTCACCGTATAAAGGGGACAGAGAAGGGAGGGTCAATAGGGGACCAGCAATGGAGGAGAAGGAACACAGCTACCATGTAGCGGAGATCCTCGATTCCAGGTGGAAGGGAGATCAAGTAGAGTATTTGGTAATGTGGGAAGGGGAGCCGGAGTCGGAAAACACCTGGGTCATGGCAGAGGATGTAGATGACGAGGTTTTAATAGAAACTTTTCATCAGAGATTCCCACGTAAACCTCAGCCAGTGGCGAGGTTCCGGAGGGAATACTTTGCCACCACCGACGAAGAAGAAGAGTTGGAGGGGTTCTCAGATTCCGAGGAGGAGGAGGATTCAGCGAGCCGGAACGAAGACCGATGGAGGGAAATGTTCGAGACGTCTGAAGATGAAGAGGATTCTTTTCGGGGTTTTATCTCCTCACCGCCCAGAGGAGAGAGTATGGGCGGGGGGGAAGGGGGCCCTGGAGGGGAGGTGGATGTTAGGGAACTGACATCGGAGGAAAGGGAGGTGGAAGGGCTCACAGAGGCTGGGAGGGAGTCAGCAGCGAAAGCAGGGACCAGCAGGGGGAGTGAGGGTACTCTGGAGGAGGGTCTCAGGAATGCTGAGAGAGACGCAGCAGCCAAAGCAGGAACTAGCAGGGAAGAGGGAGGGATGAGGGACACGTCCAGTGAGAACAGCGGGGAGGTGTCAGAAGCTCCCATAGGGAGACCCATGCTTTGCCGGAAGCTGCCACGTCGTGAGTCCAGAAGACGCATTTCCGTTAAGGAGCTTCTTTGCTGGAAGCGCTTCCGCAGACAGCCACTGTCGGAATCTACGAGTGACTAGAGCAGACATGTTTGAGGAGCTCTGTCACACACCGAGGTTTGTGGAGCTGCACAAACTCTGAGGGAGCACGATTTTACGCACAAGCAGCTAATCATCCTATCATAGGTAGATATTTACATCAGCCACCAGCCATTACAATTTGTGTACAAAGCGCAGACTTATACAACAACTAAGCTGATAAAATTGCCAAGCTAAATTAAATATGATACCATTTAAAACGAAAGAGAACATCGATTATGATTGGTTTATAATTTGTATATAAAAAGTTCATTTCCATCAAGTCACCACAGGAGTCCAGCAACAGGGGATGGGGCAGAAATATTTGCTGGGAGGTGGGCGTTGGTTCCTTTGGGTTGCCTGGGCAAGAGAAATGGATTAACAAATTTAAATCATCATCGTCATCATCAGTTCCCCTTCCCCCTGCATCATTCCGTCCAAAGGCTTAGTCCTTTTTACTGAAGGTCCAGTTTACATGCTTAATGGACTGGGCTTCTTGTACATGTAGCTGCAGTAAACACGTGTGACTCCTTTGCATACGCATACTTCATTCACATAAAAAAGCAGTTTTGTCACTCACACATGAAAACAAAGATCACCAGAGCCAATCACAAACGAACAACCACACCCTAGGTCAACCCCAACCTCTCTCACCACCAAAGGAACACAAGAGAATAGCAGAGAACCTGCACAAGCGACACTGACACAAAATCCCACACATACATTAAGTAAAATAGCAATATCGCCACCCGGCCCCAACCCCACCCACCACGGCCCCCTCCGCCTCTTTCCCCCCTTTTCTTCCTAATATAACACTAATGTCTCAGCAAATGAAACTGATCTGTAAAAATGTTACTTGGAAAAGAAAAAAGAGAGAAGCTCCTCATATATTTTTAAACCAAGAATTAAAAAAATATATACATTTAAAAAAGCAGTTTTGTAAAGTGCTTTGACAGTTCGTTTGTTTTTACAGTCAAGCAATCTATAAGTTTATTGAAATAAATAAAGTAAAATGTAACACAGTCGGTTTGCAGATACATGCACACAGTCACCCCTCTTCTTTGTGTAGAAGGGCTTTGCTAATGACAGTTGTATGTGGCCCACATGTAGGAACTAGTGCATATCTCCCCAACTTTCCATAAAAACAAAATCAGTGAGTGCATGAACCGCAGGTTATTGGGCTTCCCACACTTTAAATAAAACCCAGGGGAAGAGATGGTGAAGCTATTCCTCCCATGAGACTTTATCCAAACGGGAAGTGTGGCAAGCTCTGGAGGCTTCAGGACTCTAGAAGAGTGTTTAACCGTAAGATGAAACACAGAACGTCCTCGGCCACCTTGCAATGATAAGGAAAACTCAACTCCACACCCACTGAAATTATAAAGAAATTCTAAATCACTGTAGGAACGAGGCAGGAAAAAAAGAAAGCTCTTTCACAAGCAAGAAAAACCTTAGAGAGGGTGGGGGGACGAGTTTTGGTACAGCTCTGGTGTTAACTGGCCCAGGGGCAACATTTGAAGAGACAACTCTGTAGCACATCAGTAAAGGGTTTTGTCTTTTGTAAGTTTGTGTTGATTCAGTGAATTTGGTAAGTGAGAGGTTCTGCCCTTGCTGAACCGTGCTCAGTTGTAGCAACCACTAGCACTGTTTGTTTAGAAAGCCCCGATTATCACAGTGAGAAAAGCTTGTTAAAACCACAACCTCTAAACAAAAGCTGCATTAACCGAGTATCCCATGGGCAAAGCAGGGGCTAATCTAAAGACCAGCTGATAAAAATGGAGCAGTGTTAATTAAAAGAATATGGTAATAACTGTAACTGGGTTTTAAAGGGACACTCTTCAGATTATTTCTGTGGTGAACAGTAAAGATAATTAGCATGCTTTATTAGCTTCATAGATATGTGCAACCAGTACACACATTTCCCTTGCAAGGAAGTCCTACACATGTCGAAAAATCAGTAAGCAGGGGACCAAACGAGTTATTTGTCCAGAAGGTATTACTAGTGTGGCATAGCTTGACCACCTTTTCTGTCCTTGCCATATGGACAACAACAACAACAACAACAATTTATTTATACCTTCCCCGTCTGGCTGGGTTTCCCATACACAACCCTTGTGTGAGGCAGGAGATTCTGGGAAGCAGGAGAAGCTTGATAATGGCAGACAAGCTGTCATTTGCACAAGCTTCTTTAGCACTACTGATCTTGTCATTGAGGAACCGTTCATAGGGTTCTGAGGAAGCACAGGGTTCTCAAAACCCAATTTAAAAATAATTAGCCTGGGTGAGTATGGAGCCATAAGAGCACCAAACTTGGCTCTCCAGATGTTTTGGGACTACAATTCCCATCACCCCTTACCACTAGTCCTGTTAGCTGGGGATGATGGGAGTTGTAGTCCCAAAACATCTGGAGTTTGGCCATGCCTGCTGAAATATACTCGGAGTCGAGAGTGGATTTCATGCTCTTTATTCAGCTCATGGTGGTGAGGATGAATGGAAGTTCCCCCAGAATGTCTGCTTTATATACATTATTTACACAAAGGGCCCCACGTGATTGGCTAATTTCGTGATTCACCTGTAGGCCAATCAGGTTGCGGATTCACTTCCACCTGGAGCTGGATTGGGTGGCTTCTGTGGACCAATCAGACTGCTGCATTCTGAATCCTCTTGTTCTAGGACCAATCAGACTGCTGCATTCTGAATCCTCTTGTTCTAGGACCAATCAGACTGCTGCCTTTTGGATTCTATTCAACTCAGTACAGAACACCTGCATAAGAGGCTCCCATCCCTCCATTCTTCTGAAGTGGGAAGCCTCCTTTACTCGTGAGAGCTCTACTGTGGCTCTGTTTAACTAGACTTTTAAATTGTGGGGAGCAGAACCTCACAAGTACATGAGTCTCCCTGCTTCTGGAGAATGCGACTCAGCATGTGTGTGACTGTAAATAGGGGGGCTGTGGTGTGCTGGAGGGGGTGGGGCTTGTCAGCACCCTCTGTGGTTGTAATTGTGTGAGGGAAATGAACACTTGAATAGGGCTAAGGTCAGATCACCATCAAGATTCCAGGTAATCGGAGCCGGCCCACCCATGAGGCAGGGTGAAGCAGCTGCCTCAGGTGGCAGAAACACAAGAGATGGTGCCCGGTCCCTGCTCACTGGAATGGCCCCCTTTCCCTAACAAGAGAGAAGCGTTACAGCATGGGGCATTGCTGCTCCTCTCCCCCACTTCGGGGTCAGAGAAGAGGCATGGTGGGAGGGCAGGAGAAGGCACATTCCCATTTCGCCTCAGGTGACCAAATGGGACGGGCTGCCTCTGTAGCAATTTTCAACCTTATTGTTTTCTGCACTCTTTCCCCCTCTCCAGCACTCCACCCTGCTGTTGCAGATTTTTGATCCCTTCTAAATGTGGTCATAGTGTTGCTGGTGTGGATTATACAAGCTGAAGACCATGTGCAACAGATCCCTTGAAAGGGCAATAAACAGATCTCTTGGGGAACACAAGATTACAGAGCATAGTATACTATAGTTAAGAGTTTGACTTCATTTATAGGGTTGGCTGAGGAGCAGGGCATCTGAAATTCATGGGGCAGCAGTATCCCCTCCAAACTGCTTAGGTTGTGTTACACTGGCATGCGTATAAATTTTCAGAGACAGAGTGGATTTCGGTAGATTTGTATTACCATGTTTTAAATTAGAGGCTCTCTGGGATTCAAAGAAGTCAACAAGTTTGCTCTGCACGTCTGAAAAGCACAATTTGTTTTTGCTCTCTAACTCATTGCTTTTAAAATGGGGATGGGAATTTAATTTTGTAATGAGTACGATAACTTAATTTACATGCTTTTAAAATTATCTACCCATATTAGTTGCCCGTGCTTGCTGTCAGTTTCCTAAAATAGGACAAGGACTTTTCTTCTTTACTTTGAGTCTTTGCATTTGGGGTTGGGCACCAATCAAGGAATCCCAGAGTAGAGATGAGTAGCAGAAACTTGCCAATCATCAATTAAGAGAATGGGGGGGGGGACTACATATGAAGAAAAGTGAACGCTGGCTCCCTCAATTTCTTCCATTCACTGTTTTTCTGCTTTATACATAGATCCAAAGATTGGCTAATTATAGATTAGATTCCTCTTGGAGACCCCACCCCCACATAGAAAGCCTATTTGAGCTCTGATGGTGATATATTTCACATCTTGGAATCCCAGAAGTAAATGTTTGCTTTCAAGGTCATAAATAAGGAACAGAAGCGTCCTCTGTTTCACCCACACACCACTTTGTTTCTCTACACTTGCTCATTGCACAAGTGCCGGGTGAGATCCCCCTGGCTCAAGTTAGATTGGCTCAGGGGGGCAAAAGTGGAGCTACATTCCTGGGAATCACTCCAAGTCAATCTGAATTTGGATTGAACTCATCCCCATGGATCCACTAGCTTCCTTTCCCTGCCAGGGCTGTAGCTCAGTGGAAGAACATCTGTTCTGCATGCCGTAGATCCAGTCGATTGAGTCCCTGGGATGTCCACGTGGGGCTGGGACAAACCCCTGGTTGAAGCCCCAAGGCGTCTATGAAGACAATACTGAGCTGGATGGATGGACCAATGGTCTGGTTCAGTATAAGACAGTTTCCTATACTCCTATGTTCCCTTCCTCATACCCACCAATTCTCCATGCCTCCTTCCCTTGCTCTGCACTTTCCTGAATCTTTGTTGGAGAAGAATTTTGTGTGTGTGTGTGTGTGTGTGTGTGAGAGAGAGAGAGAGAGAGAGAGAGAGAGAGAATGCTTTCCTAATAGTTGAGATACGCATTATGTGTGCTGCATAAAGGTAAAGGGACCCCTGACCATTAGGTCCAGTCATGGCCGACTCTGGGGTTACGGCACTCATCTCACTTTATTGGCCGAGGGAGCCGGCGTACAGCTTCCAGGTCATGTGGCCAGCATGACTAAGCCACTTCTGGCGAACCAGAGCAGCGCACAGAAATGCTGTTTACCTTCCTGCCAGAGCGGTACCTATTTATCTACTTGCACTGGTGTGCTTTCAAACTGCTAGGTGGGCAGGAGCAGAGCAACGGGAGCTCACCCCGTCGTGGGGATTCGAACCGCCGACTTTCTGTTCAGCAAGTCCTATGCTCTGTGGTTTAACCCACAGTGTCACCCACGTCCCATATGTGTGCTGCATATATACTGCCTATTTCCCCATTTTATCCTCACAACAAATTTGTGAGGTAGGTTGGGGTGCAAGGTAGCAATTGCTCCGAAGTCATTTGGCGAGCTTCATAAATGAGTGTAGATTTGAAACTGAGTCTTCTCAGCCCTTGGTCTTACTCTTGAGTGACTGTGCCACACTGACTCTCACACAGCTGCAGCATCACTCGGTTGTGCTTCAACACCCAGCTGATATTCATCTATTCTACAGATTGTGAAGAAGAGTTTGGATTTGATATCCCGCTTTATCATTACCCTAAGGAGTCTCAAGGCAGCTCACAATCTCCTTTCCCTTTCCTCCCCCACAACAAACACTCTGTGAGGTGAGTGAGGCTGAGAGACTTCAAAGAAGTGTGACTGGCCCAAGGTCACCCAGCAGCCGCATGTGGAAGAGCGGGGAAGCGAACCCGGTCCCCCAGATTACGAGTCCACTGTTCTTAACCACTACACCACGCCGGCACTCTTAACCACTGTTTGTGGAGATGCTGGAATTTCACCTGGTCCTGGTCTAAAAACTGGGAGAAGTCAAACTGAGGAATGCTACTTGACCATGTTTCAATTGAGTGAGCATATTAGTATTGAAAATTGGTGGCTTTTCTTCCTGAACTGATTTGGAGCATCTTTCAGGGGATCCTTCTGGGCAAGCCTCAGTGAGCGCCACATTACCCATGATGCCAATCATATGCTTTGTCAGTCCCCCTCCCTGCTCCCCCGTTGTGGTCCCGATTCAGATCTGAGCTCCCAGGACCTACTATTTGCATGGAGAAAATCTCCCATTAGATTCAATTGGGCCTTTCTCCAGATGCAAATAGTGGGTACCAGGAGCCCAGTGCAGGATGGGACCACAGCAGGAGTCAAAGGGTTCATCCTTCCATCTCCTACTCCAGGGTCCAATCTGGATCAGGGCCTCAGCTCTGGCTATTTGCGAAAGAAAAAATCTTGCACTTGGGGGCAAACCACGTTATCAACGCCACAAGTAGTTTGGCTTTGAGATGAATCTGGGGTGCAGGAGTGTGCAGCGATTTCAGTGGCGCTTCCCAAAGAACCTCATGATGGATTGCGCCTCTGAATATCTGAATATCGTGTTGTTAGAACAAATCCTGAAAACACCACCCTAATGTATAAATAATGCATTGAATGCTAGTTTTATATTGTACACTCCTATTTTTGTGGTGATGGATTTACTATATAACAAGCCAGTCGTATGGACAGAATCAATGGAAAGGCAATTTTAAACAATATACAAGTGCAATCTTGCCAAGCCACGATACAGCAAGAGGGCAGATTATTAACATATGTCAGTATGTGAAAATGCAGCTCGTCTTGTTGTGGTTGTGACCAGTGCTCTGTAGGTCTTCCCTGTGGTATGATCCCTGTCGTTGCCAGAACTATGAGGGACAGCGTGCTTTTTTTCCAACCCTCTGGATGAAGTAGCCAAAAATCTGCGTCCCGAGATCTGTAAGGAAGTGTCTTTTTTCACTCCTGCAAGTACTCCCAAAATTAAAACACGAGAGTGGATTTTACATGTTTGCCCAGGAGTCAGATACAAATATGCCAAGCCACCTCCTGATTCTTACTGCGTCCGAAGACCAATATGTTGGATACATGACATGGATTACAGTCAAACCTTATTCTGCGTCCGCCTCCGCTTGCGTCCGCTTCGGCAAATGTCCGTGGCAAACCTGGGAGTACCGGAGCAGGTTACTTCCGGGTTCACCGCTTGCACATGCACAAAACGCTAAATCGTGCTATGCACAGATGCACACTTTTTGGGTTGCAGTAGGGCCTCCGGAACGGATCCCCGCCGTAACCCAAGGTTCCACTGTATATGGCTTTTTACAGCCCATGTCTCAGGGGGCTTGGGCACTGCCATTTTAGGAATATTTGGCGCCGTGGTGCAAAGATCCCTCCAGCGCTCCCCCTTTCCCAGAGTTGACCTTTTTTAGGGAGAACGACGCTGCCAGCAACGCACCCAGCTTTGTGGGGCTGGAGGAGGTGGGCAGCGGCTGGAGGGCATCTCCTCCGGCGGGGAAGAGGCGGAGGCTGGACGCGGCAGCTCCTGCCTCAGCTGGCCGCTTTGTGCTGTGGTGGCCATGGCAGGCGGAGGCTCTGGGCATGGCGCTGCTTCAGCGTGGCATGGCGCAGGCAGGCAGGGGTGGCGAACTGATGCCTCCGCGTCTTCCCTGGCCCCCTTCAGAACTTGGTGCCCTGGTGCCCTGCGCCACTAGCCTCTATGGGTAAGATGCCCCTGGGCTTGGGGTCAGTTGGCCCTAGATCTTTGAACATTGGGATTTGACATTTGAGTTTAAAGGTTTTGAGTAGAGGAGCAGGGGCGTCATGTCCTGTTTCACCGATAGAGGCAAAACAGGGATGTGCCGCTCCACTCCCACCGCTGCCACCGAAGCTTGCCCGACCTGCGTTGTGCAGCGGCGCATGCAAAGCACCAACAGCAGGACCATCTTATGGTGAGATCGCGCCTCGCCTCCTGGGCAGCCTAGCCCGGTGTTATGTACCGAGCTGAATCCTAGAACAATAGGATCCAGAATGCAGCAGTCTGACCCACCCAATCCAGCTCCAGGTGGAAGTGAATCCGTGACCTGATTGGCCTGCAGGAGCAGCCAATCAGGCTTCTGGAGGAAGTGAATCTGCAACCTGATTGGCCTACAGGAGCAGCCCGGAATTAGCCAATCATGTGGGGCCCATTGTGTAAATAATGTATATATAGCTAGACATTTTGGGGAAAGTTTCATTCATTGCTACTACGAGCTGAATAAAGAGCATGAAATTCACACTCAACTCCGAGTATATTTCAACCTGAGATCAAGGCCTTCAAGGTTCCCTTGAACCTTACTCTGTTTTTGCTTCTGTGAGGGGTGCTTCTTAATGTCCAGGCACCCCTTTCATTTCCTAATGGGAAAGGCATCCATCCAATGAAAAGAGACCCTGCACCTCAGTGAAAGTTGCTTAAGTTGGTGAGTCACATGACCCTTCCCCACCTTGTAGGGTAGTCTTCTGCTGGGAAATGATGCAAAGTATCAGAGACTTCTGCAATGACACAAAGGTCTATAGCCAACTTCTCATTTCAGCAAGAGACTGGTGTATCTTTCAGGTTACAAATAGTGTGCCCCCTGTCTCATGTACAGTGGCCCCCACTCCAGGGGGCTAAGGCTCTTTGGGCCCCCTCATCTCTCTCTTTTTTTGAGGGGGCTGGGCATTTGTTGAGAGCATACGTGGAGCCAGGTGCAGAGCGACATCAGGATGTCGCGTGATGTCGGGGTGTCACATTCGGTCCCCTCCATGTTCTTCGGAAGATGGTGCCTCTGCTCATGCACTCTGCATCTTAACCAAATAAAATTCCAAAATCCACATTGGAGCAACATGGCTTCCTTTGCGTTCTATGAGGCTTTACTGACACAGCGCTAACGTCTGGCTTAGGAGCAGTATGTGAGAGAGGCAGAACAGAAATCTTCCAAACAAGTGAATATTAGCAGCAAAGCTTCATGTTTCACTAAAACCTAAATTTCTTTTTTAAAAAATAATTTTTATTGAATGATTTTATGTTTCAAAAAAGAATACAGCCATACTACCACTAAATATAATTAAGAAATAAAAATTACATATATCCATATTTAGTTTGTTATTTGTTATTTACCATCTTATTTCCTCCCAGACATTGCATACAACAACACACATATGTGCAGACACCCACATACCCACACCCGCACACGAAATGATAATAATGAAAGTAAATATTTTTCCAATTTTTATCTTCCAAAATCTTTTCTTCAACTTTGACTTCCTGTCAAGTCCCTTTGCATATATTTTATCTTACATTTGAATGTACACGAAACAATAAACCTTTCTATATAATTTTTCTAATACATTCTGAAATCATAATAAATCCTTAATTGTTGTCCACCTCCTTTTAGTTCCTTTATCACTCTAATGCTAGCACGGAGTCAAAACTATTTTTGTATTTTTGTACTAAAACCTAAATTTCACCAGGGTTTTTTTTCTTCCTGGCACCACTATTCCCCATGAGGTCTTAAGCTCTGAAGTTTTGAACTCAGAATTTGTGCATTTCCTGCTCTGTCTGGTTTGCTTTCAGTATTTTTCTGTAAAAACACCAAAACCAAAACAGATTTCTACCTGGTTTTATTATTTCTGCGTCCAGCTTCTTATTTGATTTCTTCATTTTTGGTAACGAAAGGGGAATTCCACATTACAGTTTGCACCGCAGAGAGGACGAATATTGCTTGCAGTCAGTCTGTGAATGTGCCGGCGGGGGAAGGGGAGTCAAGGCACGGGACACGATAAATTTAATTTTGCCTGCCTGAAAGGGCCATTCTCCACCAATGAGATTAAAATATCACTGGCACTAGAAGTCAGTCCCAAGTATATTTCTTTTCTGTCAGCAAAACATTCCCCTCTTGCCCTCTCTTATCTAATGGCTTCTCTTCATCCTTGCTCCTCGCCTCATTACCGCTGGAAGACTTGTTGGTTTGCTCAGACTCTTGTCTCTCGGGCCAGAAGCCCTTAGCAAGAGCAGCTCAGAAAGTCTATCAGTGGCAAGTGGAGCTGCCCTTTGCTCAGAACAGCATTCAGTTGCTTCAAGAGATTGCCCTGCTAATTAGATGTATTTTGTTGTTGTTGTTTAGTCGTGTCCAACTCTTCGTGACCCCATGGACCAGAGCATGCCAGGCACTCCTGTCTTCCACTGCCTCCCGCAGTTTGGTCAAACGCATGCTGGTATCTTCAAGAACACTGTCCAACCATCTCGTCCTCTGTCGTCCCCTTCTACTTGTGCCCTCCATCTTTCCCAACGTCAGGGTCTTTTCCAGGGAGTCTTCTCTTCTCATGAGGTGGCCAAAGTCTTGGAGCCTCAGCTTCAGGGATCTGTCCTTCCAGTGAGCACTCAGGGCTGATTTCCTTAAGAATGGAGAGGTCTGATCTTCTTGCAGTCCATGGGACTCTCAAGAGTCTCCTCCAGCACCAGAATTCAAAAGCATTATCAAGTTGCAAAACTTGGTCAGTGCACAAGCATCTCTGTTAAATGTCTTGGTCAGTACCAGGCCTGGCTGCCTTGTCCGGATCTTTCTGGGCCGGTTTTCTGAAGCCCTGTTGCTTGATTTTCAGTCTAGAACCGTTGTGTCAAAGGCTGCGTACGTTCCATACTTGTAAAGCGCCCTTCCAAAGAATCCTGGAAACTGTAGTTTGGTAAGCGTGCCAGAAATTGTAGGTCTCTGAGAGGTGGGAGGGCGTTCCACAGGGCGGGCGCCACTACTGAGAAGGCCCTCTGTCTGGTTCCCTGTAGCCTCACTTCTCACAATGAGGGAACTGCCAGAAGGCCCTCGGCGCTGGATCTCAGTGTCAGGGCTGAACTATTTGGGAAGAGGCAAATGCCAATGTTGATTGCCTCCTCCTTCATATCTGGAGAATCAAAATGGCTAATGTATTACAGCCCAGCAGCATCTCATAGTGGCCTCCTCCTCCTGAAGACTATTTGTTGAAGTCTTGTGACTTGGAGGTCAGCAGCAAGCAGAGTGTCCTGGGAGATGCTAGAGTTCTGCCACTGGTTTCCTAACACCGCTGCATCTTTTCATGTCAGATTTGTGTCCATTTTCCCCTCCTGCATGGAGAGCCTGAGCTATCTGTCCTACATAAACAGCAGAAGCATGTTGTTGGCAGGTGATGGCAGATGTCTTGCCAGAGGATGTCCTGCTGATGGTGCAGCTGATGTGATTTGGTTCTGAATTCATAGTGGCGGAATCAGTCTGGAGATAAGAGTTGACACCAGGGTTTGTTGCAAGGCCATTCCCAAGGGATTGGGCCTCCTTTTGGTGACCTGCTGGCAAGTTGTAGTAGCCTTTATCTATTTCCTTATATTTAAAAGATCTATATATGCTGCTCCTCACCAAAGCATCTGGGAACGATTCACAAAAACAAGATTAAAACACAATGGAATAAAGGTAGCAGCAGATTTAAAAAAATAAAATAAAAACACATTTGTCCAATGGGAAAAGGATAACAAGGTTGGTCCCAGTTGGGTCTCTTTTTGATGGTGCAATAGTGACTCCCTGCTGCCTGTGTAGATTGGTGCATAACCTAAGCCCTTTCTCACATATGTGGAACTGCAGATGGCAAGGCTATCCTGTGTAGCACCGTGTGACACACACACAAACAGAAAGAGAGAGAGAGAGAGAGAGAGAGAGAGAGAGAGAGCGCATTCACTAAACATGGGTGAGGGGTCAACAACAGGAGCTCCCTTAAGGTTGTTCTGAGATCATATATGTGGCATGGTATGAACATCACAAAAGTGCTGTATAAATGCTAACTACTACAATCCACTCTGCTTTATATCTTTTCCTTTGGCCCAAGGACCACTCGCTCACCATTTGGTTAAAGGTCAGTTTTGCATCCCTGTTTCCTGTTCAACTGGGTCTGCAATGTTTTGCCACTCAGCACAGACGGGGTTTTCCTTATCAAATGGCAGGATTCTTGCAGCCTTTTTCCTGCCTGGCAGTTGCAGACATGAGTGCTGACTTACAGATATAACTAGTCTGAAACTTCTCTTTTGGAAAGACACCCCATAGCTACCTTGTCTGCCTGCACTTATAAGCCATGAGTGTGTGTGTGTGTGTGTGTGTGTGTGTGTGTGTGTATTTTCACTCTTTCTCTCAGCCCCAGGTCTCCAGATTTCTGGGGGACTCTGAAAGGGAAGCCATTTGTTCTCTTTTCCTATTTCTTTCTTGCCCTTATCCGAAAACAGCCACCCTATCTGTAAGCGACAACTGTGGAAAATGTGCCCTGGCCACTTGGCGCGAAAGATAGGCGAGACTCCGAAAAAATCTTCTCCACAGCTTATCACCTTTTTGCTGGCTCCACAACAGGCCAGCGTCCCAGCTTAGGAGGAAACTGACTGTCTGTAATCCTGAGCAGGGCCTCATCAACCACTGATAAGCTTCCCTGTGAACTTGCAGGCACTTCTGGGTTTATTATCCTTTCAAATGCTATAGAAGCTATTGCATGACAGATTAGATATATACACACATGCATACACGAGGTGAGTGCATTTATTAATATGGTTTTCAAATGTGATGGGTGTAAAGGTAAAGGGTAAAAGGACCCCTGATCATTAGGTCCAGTCGTGAACGACTCTGGGGTTGCGGGGCTCATCTCGCTTTATTGGCCGAGAGAGCCAGCGTACAGCTTCCAGGTCATGTGTCCAGCATGACTAAGCCGCTTCTGGTGAACCAGAGCAGCGCACGGAAACGCCGTTTACCTTCCCGCCAGAGCGGTACCTATTTATCTACTTGCACTTTCAAATTGCTAGGTTGGCAGGAGCAGGGACCGAGCAACGGGAGCTCACCCCGTCATGGGGATTCGAACCGCTGACCTTCTGATCGGCAAGCCCTAGGCTCAGTGGTTTCACCCACAGTGCCACCCACGTCCCAGGTGTAAGTTGCTGCAATTCTGCTTCACCCATTCCTCACTGACAGGACCTAGTTCACATGGTCCCCTGTCCCTGCATGCCATCCCACTCTGGTAACATATGAAATGAGAAAAATGCATGGGAGGAGTAGAAGACACGAGATGTATTGGGGAATTTTTATCGTTTGACATTTCATTGTGTTTTTATATGTGCCAGAAGCCGCCCAGAGCAGCTGGGGAAACCCAGCCAGATGGGCAGGATATAAATAATAAAATTACTAAGTTAATATATCACCACACCTGAGGCTTGTGCCTGGATAGGATGGGAGGAGAGACGTAACTGTGTTGATACATATCCTAGTGTTTGGTGGTGATACAGCTTAGCTGCTATTGATCGCTGAATTACTAGCCAACTTTCTCTGCCCAAATTCAGGACTAAATACAATGATGTGAGGAGTGGTTAGGCGGACATGTCAGTGATCTGGTGGCTGGCTGGGGATCACTGCAGGCCTTCCAGAGGATTGGCCAATGGCATCAGGCCTGGGTCCAGAGATTCCCCAGGGTCGGGCCCAACCAGCCAATGGGCATGCTTGGGTCTGCCCCCTGGGGGAATAAATTGAGGCTGGCCCAGCACTCCTCAGCGTAAGCCTAAGTCTTGACTGGAGGGGAGGTTGTAGCCTCTGCCAGCCCCTCCTTGCTTAAAGGTACCCTGTTAAAGGTATCCCTGAGGAGTTGCTTCTGTCCAACCCCCAGATGGGGGCTAGAGTCATAGCATTCCTCCAGCGGAGACCGCTATTTGATGTAGGTCATAGGACACCCCCCTCCACCATGGTGTGGTTTACCCTTAGATACACTTCCATCAGACGGGCTGGAGTTCATTAAATTGCTTGTTCCAAACATTTTCCATTTGTAAGCAAGTTGCAGCCTGTTTGAACCCCAAATCTATATGCTGCTTTCTTATCAAGTTATTTCACTACATAGGGAGTGACTGGGTCACATGGCCTTGACACACAACTTCTTAGTTGTGCTGGGCCCAGGGGTAACCCGTGAAACGCGGTCCAGGACTGGTCCAGAATCCGAAAGTTCCTCTAGGAGTCAGTCTGACAGGACACCAGGCAGGAAACCAGGCAAGGACAGGTACAGGATCTCAGACAGGATCTAGCACACAGCAATGTTGCTCCCGCAACCTGGGGCGGGGTCCGACAGCCTTTTATCTTTGTCAGGGTAGCAGCCGGTCCTGATCCCCTGGCAACTCACCTCCCTGTTTCACCCAAAGGCGAGCGCTCCTCCTGCGAGTACTCAGGTCTCTCCTTCTCTCCAACCTAAGGCTATGCAGCTTGGGAGATGTCGGTGGGTTACTAGACCCAGTGGCCGCCTCAGCCTCTCCTTGACCCAACTGGTAGTGGAGCAGCTGTAAGTGATGGCCAAGCTGAAGGCAATGAGGTCATCCCCACATCTGGAGCCAGGGCAGGCCCAGGCCCCTGACTTGGCCCAGCTGGTGTTTGTTGCAGGGGAACTTGTGCAGACTGGGACTCTTCAGCATCAGGCCCCAGACTTGGTTCAGTTGATGCCTGAGTCTGATCCTGAGTCCCAGGCCATCACATTAGGTAAGCCCATCAGTTTAGCCCAGAAAGGCATGGCATGCCACAGGGAAGGTGAGACCTGTTCCCCGGGGGTAATTGATTGACGTTTACCAGACTGCCTTGGGACAGTCACTGTCACTCAGCCAAACCTACACCGCAAGACTGTTTGGGCAATAATGGGAAGGGCTCTTGAGCCCCTTGGAGAACAGCAAAATAAAAATGGCATAAATGGAAAAAACCTGGAGCCATTTAATTTTGTGTGGCAATAGCCTCTTGGTGTACAAAACTAGATTGTGAGTACAAACTGGTGGGCAATGAATCTTGCCCTTTGTATGACGCTGTGCCAAAACCAACACTGACCACTGTTTCTGTGTTTAATGAGGACCAAGCCGTGATCCAGTGGCTGTAAAACACTGCATAGGATCATTATAACTGACAGCTGCTATCTACTGAAAGCTGAGACTCTGAATGGAGTTGGTGGAGCCCGTGTAGGGGAGCATGATGAGTCTTGGGTTGATAAAGAGAGAGTCTAATATCCTCCTCTGTTGCCTGAAACATGATTAGCATGCTATTAAGGGCCTGAACACAATGACAACTCACTTATTCAAGACCAAATGCACCAGATGTTAGGCCATTAGCGTGCGCGCACACACGCACAGACTGAAGAAAGGAGAAAGTAGAATCTTATATGTATACTTGAGATTATTTTAGAATTCTTGCCTAGGTTTCCTGTCCTAAGAGAAATAGAACCATAAATTCAAAGGTGCATGATCAGATCAGTACGTTTCCGAGCACAATTCAAAGTGTTGGTGCTGACGTTTAAAGCCCTAAACAGCCTCGGTCCAGTATATCTGAAGGAGCGTCTCCACCTCCATCGGTCTACCCGGACACTGAGGTCCAGCACCGAGGGCCTTCTGGCAGTTCCCTCGCTGTGAGAAGCCAAGTTACAGGGAACCAGGCAGAGGGCCTTCTCGGTAGTGGCGCCCTCCCTGTGGAACACCCTCCCACCAGATGTCAAAGAGAACAACAACTACCAGACTTTTAGAAGACATCTGAAGGCAGCCCTGTTTAGGGAAGCTTTTAATGTTTGATGTATCACAGTATTTTAATACTCTTTTGGAAGCCGCCCAGAGTGGCTGGGGAAACCCAGCCAGATGGGCGGGGTATAAATAATAAATTATATTATTATTATTATTATTATTATTATTATTATTATTATTATTATTATTATTTCTACAGAGAAAGAAAGTGCTTAGTTCCTTGCTGCATGATTGTGTGTGCCACAATAAGTGTGCAACGCCCAGGCTGAGCACCCGGCGGCAGCCATCTTGGAAGCAGTGTGCAAATCAGGATCTATGCTATATTTCCAGCATGGCCAGCAATCGATGTGAAAGGAGAGCACACCCTAGAATCCTCTCGTGGCTAAACTGGATATGTGTTGAAATCCAGAGTGAGTAGCTACATATATTGTAGAGGGAGTCCAGTTCTTACTGTGAAGTCAGTGGGCAGCAAGTGAAGTTGTATCTCTTCACCACCCCAAGTTTTGAATGGAGGTAGTACACACAAACACATTGCATAACTATGACTAAGGTTCCCCCAAGTCTCTTAGCCCAGAATGAGGGGTGATATCCATTCTGATCTCAGTAAGGGATTGAAAAGAAAAGTTGCTTTTACGGTGGAATTTCTTCTCTCTGTGTCTTTCTATTTTCTGCCACACTCCTTTTTCTCTTTCACTGTGAAAAATAAATGGTAAACAAGCAGTTTGCACTAAGTGAAGATGCTTAATACAACAGTGTAGTTGGAGATGGGAGGGTGGATTTTGGGAGGATGGAGGGACAATATGAATCATTTGTACCGTAATTGACACCTACTGTTTTTTAAAAAAGACCCAATGCTGAAATAAACAATAAAAATGATGTCTTTTTGTCAGATTAGGCATTTGTGTGGAAACTGTCATGTTCAGGCACCTCTGAAACACCCAGAAGCATTTGTGATCCTTTACTGATGGGGTAACAAAAGCTGCTGATTGTGGGAAGAGTGTGTGCCTATTTGCACATCAACACCTATTTCACAAAGAGGCCTGATGGATGAGAAGGTGGTGGGAGACTGTGGCCATGGAATCAGTAGCACTGAAAAGTCTCTTTTTTCCAACAATGTGTGACTTTGCCAACAGAAGGTGAATGGAGAGCATTTGTAAGAAGCTTCAGGTTCAGAAAACAGGCCGGATTAGAGTAGATCCGAATGCAAAGCCCCCTTCAAATCAACCCATTTCTGAAAATGAAATATGTGCGGCAATGTCCTGCCATCCCATTTTTAAAAAATAATTATAGAAATGAGTATGCCATAAAAAGGCTTTTATTCTTTATAATTGTACCTGTCTTTTTACACCATACACAAATGGTAGGAAATATCGTAAAATGCAGTCTGCTGAGATTAAATTAACATCTAACAGCAATATGTTCAGAGGCTTACTGTTTACACATTATGGCTATAGATTTGAATTAGTGATATTAACTGGAAATGTGATAGGTGCAATATGAAGGACACACAGAGAGAATAAACTAGAACTGCTATTTTGGACACCTGTAGTTCAGACTATAAGGGACACGGGTGGTGCTGTGGGTTAAACTACAGAGCCTAGGACTTGCCGATCAGAGGTCGGCGGTTCAAATCCCCCTGACGGGGTGAGCTCCCGTTGCTCGGTCCTTGCTCCTGCCAACCTAGCAAGTAGATAAATAGTTACCGCTCCGGGGGGAAGGTAAATGCCGCTCCGGGGGGAAGGTAAATGCCGTTTCTGTGCGCTGCTCTGGTTCGCCAGAAGCAGCTTAGTCATGCTGGCCACATGACCTGGAAGCTGTACGCCGGCTCCCTCAGCCAATAAAGAGAGATGAGCGCCGCAACCCCAGAGTTGGCCACGACTGGACCTAATGGTCAGGGGTCCCTTTACCTTAGTTCAGACTATGAAGAGTCTCCCTTAGATTTCTCTGATTTGCTGCACATCTCTAATTCCATTTTCCTAAGGGAGTCCTATTAAAACGTTGGACCATGTTCCAGATGGCCTGACCAAGGCCATGATCCAGCGGTGCTTCCCCATTACCAGCTAAGGGAAGAGAAAGAGTCTTAGATAGACCATATGAATTTTCCCCTCCCATAACTGGCAATGGGAGCCATATGAGAACTTCACATCATGTGTTTTGGTGTGCAAAAAAAAGGGTGCTTGATCGAATCATACATTTCCCTTCCCATAAGGCATCTTTGCTTCTTCAGATCCACTAATGGAGCCTAAGAGCGGCTTTGTTGTGCCTGTTATTATGTATTTGTAGTTTAAGTAAATGAACATACTTTAAGGAGGTCCATTCTGAAGAACCAACCTATCAAGTATCAATGAGGCTTATGGGTACCATTCCTTATTCTCTTCGGTGCCTTGCCTATATTTGCCTTGTACATCCATGGATTATAAGCTCTTCTTGGAAAGGTCACTTGTGTTGAGTGGCTCTCCTTCTCACTGCTCTGCTACAGAAAGTAGAGGGAGAATGGCCCCATAGCAGTATGGGTAAGAATGTGGAGGCAAGCGGAAAGGCTGATTTATGGTGCAACTGGTCTGGGAAAATCAAGGAGCGGACGACTAGACTGTATTTCATCGGAATTGACTAAAATGGCGCCGGCCGCTTGAAGAGGACTTTTGGACTTTTGGATCAGCGCGAGGAATTACTGGAGAGCATTACAAAGCTCACACAGAATTGTAAACAACATTGCTGTTTTTTTCAACTCGCTTGTGGAAACAACTCGGAGGTTATTAAGAAGAAAAACGATAATAACAAGGAGATGGGAAGATGGGACTTGTGAATATCAAAGCAGCAGAAATATGAGATGATCAGACCCCTACTGAACTCGAAACATGGGTACCCCCCACAAAAAAATTAAAATTCGGTTAAATATTTGGACTATGTGATATGTATTGGCATGATTTGGAATAATTAATATGATATGATTGGTTTGTTAAATGGAAATTTTTAAAAAAATATTTTTTAAAAAAAGAATGTGGAGGCAAGCTGTGACCTGGCATGAACCATTAAAGTGTTAAGGATGTCAGACTAGGATCTGGGATACCTTGAGTCAGCCACCATCCCTCACATGGTTGTGAGGATAAAACGGAGGTATGGGGAGCCACCTATAGTGCCTTGAGCTCTTTGGATGAAAGGCGAGGTATGTCGGTAGCAAACGAACAAATAAACAAGGCGTGTGCAGGTTCCAGCATAGAACCAGCAGCTCTGCAAACGTGTTGGCGGACGCACATCCAATTTGCAGAAATTCGCTGTATAACTCTACTGCTCTGTAGTTTTTGGGAGCAAGCAACTCTGGGAAAGAACCCGGAGCAAGAGTCTCTCTCAGTCAGAAGTTTGGTACGTGTTGATGCTTATGTTGAGCACTGGGTTACTGAGCAGAGCCTCAGTGACTTTTAGCACATGCTTTTAATTAAGAAGGCATCCCTGCTCCAGTTCTTGGCGTCTCTGGATCAAGAAAAGTCATGCAGCAGGGCTGGAAAGGGGCTCTGCCTGGACACCTGGAATGTTGTGAAATAGCCAACGTTCCCCCTCTCCAAGATGTTATTGGGCTCCGACTCCCATCATCTTCATCCTGCATGGTGGAGATTCCTGAATCTGGGCCTAGTGTAGAAGCGTCTTTCGTGAACAGAAGGTGTTTTTTGTAAAGAGGCATGGTCATCTCAACAACTGTTAGATAAACTAATCCAGAATGCGGCAGCTAGACTGGTGACTGGGGGCGGCTGCCGAGACCACATAACACCGGTCTTGAAAGGCCTACACTGGCTCCCAGTACGTTTCCGAGCACAATTCAAAGCGTTGGTGCTGACCTTTAAAGCCCTAAATGGCTTCGGCCCAGGATACCTGAAGGAGCGTCTCCACCCCCATTGTTCTACCCGGACACTGAGGTCCAGTGCTGAGGGCCTTCTGGTGGTTCCCTCATTGCGAGAAGCAAAGCTACAGGGAACCAGGCAGAGGGCCTTCTCGGTAGTGGCGCCTGCCCTGTGGAACGCCCTCCCATCAGATGTCAAAGCGATAAACAACTACCTGACATTCAGGAGACATCTGAAGGCAACCTTGTTTAGGGAAGCTTTTAATGTTTGACAGACTATTGTATTTTAATATTTTGTTGGAAGCCACCCAGAGTGGCTGAGGAAACCCAGCCAGATGGGCGGGGTACAAATAATAAATTATTATTAATTATTATTATTATTATTATAACTAACTTTTCTTTTCTTTTAAAACTTGTGATTCAACCCCACCCGCACCCCTTGGTGGAATTTTATGCATTCCGAAAGCAACGCATTTTGCTCTTCCAAACTATTTTTATGAGGCCATGGATAAATCCCCTCTGACAAGTATGAGCTGGTGATATCCAGATAGGGAAGGAGCTTAGTCAGAGGCAGAGAAATCACCACGACCTTTGGGTTGGTAAGAGAACTTGCACAAAGGACTCTTGTGAGACATCACCTCTTCTTCACCCCTCTGTGGAAAGGCAGGAGAGGTGGATGACAGAGGCTTTACTCTCGCTGATGAAATAGCAGGGCTGTCGGAGAAGAAATGTTGCTGCAGAGAACTTGGGCTTCTCCGAAACATTCCACCCAACTCCCCTCTTGCTGCTCAAAGTTTGGCTGCGTGAGGCAGCACATGTACAATCTGGGCTGGGGACAGACGGACACGAAGAGTTTGAAAGAATTATGACTTTTCCTCTGTTGGGAAAGTTTTGTGTTAGATGATGGGATACATTCCAACGGCCCACATTCATCAGGGACAGCCCACATTTTCCGATACATGTCTCTGGCACATGGCTGGCCCTGTTTTGTATTTGGGGAGTACCTTGTGAAAATTGCTGATGGCGTGGATTGCTACAGGTTGCCATTTTTCAGGCATCAGACCCCCCACCCCCGGTTCTCTAGAACTCAAATGTACGATGGAAGTTTGGGAAAGACACATCTTGTCTTTAGTCATGCATATACATGCAAGAAAGGGTGGTGCTGTGGGTTAAACCACAGAGCCTAGGACTTGCCAATCAGAAGGTCGGTGGTTCGAATCCCCGTGACAGGGTGAGCTCCTGTTGCTCAGTCCCTGCTCCTGCCAACCTAGCAGTTCGAAAGCATGTCAAAGTGCAAGTAGATAAATAGGTACCACTCCGGTGGGAAGGTAGATGGTGTTTCTGTGCGCAGCTCTGGTTCGCCAGAAGCGGCTTAGTCCTGCTGGCCACATGACCCGGAAGCTGTACACCGGCTCCCTTGGCCAATAAAGCAAGATGAGCGCCACAACCCCAGAGTCGTCCGCGACCGGACCTAACAGTCAGGGGTCCCTTTACCCCTTATACATGCAAGAATATGAAAGCTGAGGGTCAAAGTTGCTGGAGATGAATGGAGGCAGCTCGTGGTTTTTATTTTATTTTTTATTTGCAAAAAGCAGTTGTGGGCGGTTGGATTGGGACTCCTGCATGTCTGGAAAGTTGAGCTGATTCCTCCATTCCAGTTTGTGGAGGCAAATCTCACAGCTCCCTCCCCCAAGAGCTGGTGTTAGCCACAGAGGGGGAAATGTGGTGCTTTTTTCCGGGGGGCGCGCATACCCATAAACATTTTGTGAATCTTTGAACTTTTGTCCATTTACTGTATTTATTTTCCCTGATTTGAACTATAAAATTGTGGTTTTCTTGAGTCAAAATGAGAGTACCCCTAAATATTTTTTTTTGGGGGGGAGGAAGCACTGGGGAAATGTATAGGCACAAGTGAAGGGGTTGCATACTAATGGCAACTCTGATTTGGGATTTGCACCAGTGCACAATTGGTGCAGGAGCAAAGGCAGGACTGGCCCAATATATTTTGCCTGAAGAGAAGGGCAAAAATTCCTTATGCCCTATGCCCTATGCCCAATGTTATACATGGGGGAGGGGGCCTAGTAGAAATATGGCCTTAGTGGGGATGGATGACACTCTCAATTTTGTTTTCTCCCACTTTCTCATTTTTCCATTCTTAAGTTCCGCTCACCACATTCCTGCATCCATTTGTGAATCTGAAATATTTCTCATGGGAGTTCGCCTTCATTTTAGTGTGCACCTTTTTGTAAGCAAGTTTCCCCAATATTATGCGTTTGTGTGCGTTATTTTCACTAAGACCTGCATTGACGCACTCTTTCCCCTAATAAATATGCCCTTTGCAGACCTTTTTCTCAATTGAAGAACAGGATCGCTACATTTCTGTTTACATATTTATTTGAGGAACTGCAAATTAGGTAGGTGAACCTTGCTCAATATCTCCCGTGTCCCTAGTCCTCAGTGGGCCCTTCTCTTCCATCCTGCACTTGCCTGGCAGTTCCTCCTCTGGGCATAATTCGCACTGTTGCCCGGGGTGAAAGAGGGAGATGGATGGCCAAACAGTGGAGATGCCACTAAATACTACTTTGGGTGCATTCAGGTGCAGGGACGCGGACTTATAAAAAATATTGGGGGGGCCCGGGAAAGCTCATGAATAATAAGTAAGCTCATGAATATGCAAATAAAGTGGCGCCGCCTCCTCGTGAGCGAATAGGGGAGAGCGTGCTGCGCCTATTAATCAGCTCCGAAGGAAATTGGGTGGAGCTTTTGCTCGGGAGGGAGGGCAGGAGGCATGCAGCCCGACCCTGTGCATTTTGGGCTGGGGGAGGGGCGGCGATGGCGCTCTGCTGGAGGGGCGCCGGAGATTATTGGGGGGGCAGAGCCCCCCCAAACGAATTTTTGAGGGGGCTTGGGCCCCCTCAGGCCCCATGGAGTCGGCGCCTATGTTCAGGTGATAGTGCTTTCATAAAATATACCTAATCAAAACCTGTCTGCTGTCATCTATTGTTGTCTAAGCTGGGCTTGTCCTTAGTATTTTGCTTGCACTTGAATTTTCTGATCATCCTTCTGTTTTGTTGCTTTATGACATTTTTGTATATAGATACCCTGAAGGTCCCATTAGGGATGGAAGATGTGGGATATATCTTTTTTTATAAATAACTGGGCACACATTTGCTACAATGACATGTAAAGGTAAAGGGACCCCTGACCATTAGGTCCAGTCGTGGCTGACTCTGGGGTTGCGGCGCTCATCTCGCTTTATTGGCCGAGGGAGCCGGCGTACAGCTTCCGGGTCATGTGGCCAGCATGACTAAGCCGCTTCTGGTGAACCAGAGCAGTGCACAGAAACGCCATTTACCTTCCCACCAGAGTGGTACCTATTTATCTACTTGCACTTTGACGTGCTTTCAAACTGCTAGGTTGGCAGGAGCAGGGACCGAGCAACGGGAGCTCACCCCGTCGCGGGGATTTGAACCGCCAACCTTCTGACTGGCAAGTCCTAGGCTCTGTTGTTTAACCCACAGTGCCACCCACGTCCTTACAGTGTGGGCGTGGCCAAATTTCCATATGAAAAGGGACTTCTGCAGAGGACGTGTGCCTTGGGTGAAGAGGCCCTTAGGTATTATGTGCGAATATCTTTTGCACACCTGGAAAACAATGCTTTAAATTACTCTGCATGGAGCAGTTTGGGATAGCTAGTTCTAGCAGTGGCAACATCAACAATGCTCAAAGCAGCAAGGAAGAAGGAGGCGACCCTTAAGGAAATCCTCAAGCCCCATCCCTGACTCCCCTCAATTTTTACCAAATCACACACCCTTCTAAAAGCAGTGCCTAAGGGTGCCTGCTCAAGAAGTAAGGGAAACATCACCCCCCCCAACATAATCTAAATGCTAAAGGCAATATAGTTGCAAGTTGTAAAAGACTTGGCATATAAAGAGATCCTTTGTTGCAACTTACGACTCATTAGTCCTGTTCATTTTCATGTCTGTGGTTTTCAAACAAGACATCAACATTGGGGTACAGGATTCCCAGGGCCCCATCACAATTACATCAAACTAAGCTCCACTTTAGAGCAGTTATAAATTACCTGATATGTTACAAGCAAAAAAAAACGGCACTGGTTATCTAAAGTTCTGGAAAGGCACTCAGTTCTCAGGTTGAAAGCCTAAAGTTAAAGAAGAAAATACAGTTTTATATACTTCTTAAAAATGATCTCAGGGTCAGGAATCATCAGTCATGCTCATATTTGTGGGTGGGGGTGTTCCAGATGATGGAGCTGCCTTTTTCCTTTTTATCAGCAGAGCCCTGTTTCGCTTTAATTTGTGTATCTCAGGAGATATCGTGAACTGGTATGTCTTCTGGTAGTTGATCGCAGGAGAGAGGAAAAGTCCATTTAAAAATGAAAAAGTGTCCGTTTGCATTAACAGGCCAGCACTTTTGCCTGCTTGTAATCACACACCTGCCTGGTTCGGCTAGTTCCTCCTCATCGGTCTGTCTCTGTTTCTGATTCAAGTTCAGGTTCTTCTGGACTTCCACAAATTACTTCTGCATTATCTAGCACATTTATCACCCACGTTTCCTCCAAGAAGCTCAAGGGGGTGTACAGAAGTCCTCCCTGTTTTACCTTCACTGCAACCCTGTGAGGGAGGTTGGGCTGAGAGTGAGTGACTGTCCCAAGGGACTGTTCCAGTGAGCTTTGTGGCTGTGTCGGGATTTGAACCCTGGTCTCCCAGGTCCTAGAAGGGACGCGGGTGGCGCTGTGGGTTAAACCACAGAGCCTAGGACTTGCCGATCAGAAGGTCGCGGTTTGAATCCCGTTGCTCGGTCCCTGCTCCTGCCAACCTAGCAGTTCGAAAGCGCGTCCAAGTGCAAGTAGATCAATAGGTACCACTCCGGCGGGAAGGTAAACAGTGTTTCCGTGCGCTGCTCTGGTTCGCCAGAAGCGGCTTAGTCATGCTGGCCACATGACCCAGAAGTTATACGCCGGCTCCCTCGGCCAATAAAGCGAGATGAGCGCCGCAACCTGAGAGTTGGCCACGACTGGACCTAATGGTCAGGGGTCCTTTTACCTTTACCTTCTACTCCCAGGTCCTAGTCCAACACTCTAACCACTACGCCACACAGGCTCTCTATGTATCCCAAACCCAGACACAAGGCTATGAGCAGACTTAGAGTAACTCCAAAGTTTGCAGGCCTTGAAAAAAAGCTTGGGGTGGGAAGAGACCCAAACTGGCCAATAAGGACTCTGATGGGCCGACCAGGAAGTGGAAACTGTAAACCAGGTGGGAGAGGGAAGAGAATGGAGTGGCTAGAAAGGAATGAAAAAAGAGACACGTAGATATAAAATAGGTTTGGAGAAGCATCTTATTCTGTGGATAGGTCATTTCCTGTTTACACTGAGAAGTTATTTTTAAGTGTCCCCAGGGACAGAAGTAACAGTGCTGAAATAAATGGTTGAAATAAATAATGTGGACCACCCAAAATCCAAAAGGTACTGTATTTTTCTTTTTTTATAAATAATTTTTATTGAATGATTTTATGTTGCAAAAAACAATACAGCCATACTACCACTAAATATAATTAAGAAATAAAAATTACATACATCAATGTTTAGTTTGTTACTTGTTATTTACCGTCTTATTTCCTCCCAAACATTGCATACAAAAACACACATGTGTGCAGACACCCACACACCCACACCGGCACACAAAATGATAATAATGAAAGTAAATATTTTTTTCCCCTTTTATCTTCCAAAATCTTTTCTTCATTTCTTCAACTTTGACTTCCTGTCAAGTCCCTTTGCATATATAAGGTACTGTATTTTTCTGTGTATAAGACGCCGCCTATTTTGGGGGAATCCAAATTAAGAAAAATGGGGGGAGATTGGCCCAGAGTTGTTGAGCTTCTTTTTTTGGGGGGGTGGCCCAGGCTTGGTGAGCTTTTTGGGGAGGGAGATTTCCGAAAATCGCTCACCCGCCTGACCTACGCTGCCACTCACATGCATCGCAATAGCCACCTATCCTCTGTTCCCGCACCAGCAGAACCGCCAATCAACCTCCCTATTGCCGCAGCGACAGCCTATCAACACCAGCCCTTGCCGCAGCCACCAGTAACACACCACATAGCCGCCGACAATCTCCGACTCGTGGCAGCAACCAATCTCACGTCCCCCTTATGCACTATCCATGTAGAAGACGAACCCCAATTTTTTACATAATTTTTTAGTAAAAAAACACCCCTCGACTTATACACAGAAAAGTACAGTAAGTAGTGAAATACTGACGGTTGTAGTTTTCTTTGGCAATAGGAGGTGGCCTTGTTGGTCATCATTTGTTTTTGTTTAAAGGGGTGGGGCTATGAGGGAGGGGTGTGGTCTGAGGAGGAGAGGGAGGGGCTAAAGGCCACCTGAGAACCTGCTCCTGATTCAGACTTGCAGACAAAGCTCCTCAAAGCTCATCTCTGGAGAGTGTTTCCAGTGGGTCTCTCTTCTCCAAAACTGGTGCGTGTCTTCACCCTAAGAGCTCTTGTCCCTTTAGACAAGATTGATGGGCCTTTTGATGGCTGCTAAGGGGACTTGCGGTTGCTGGCTTTCTTTGCAAGAGTGCCCTCCTTCCCTTCACACCTATTCTTAATGTAATTACATTAAATAGGTAGAAGAAAGTTTGCCTTCCCCCTCCTCCCCATTGAGATTATTACTTTTCAATCTGCGTTAACATGATCTTACAGCTGACTGAGCACTCCCCTCTGACCTTTCTTGCCTTGGGAACAGCGCCCGCCTTAATTGACAGTTGGGATCGTGAGCTCTGCTGAAGGGAGATTAGCAGTGGCTTAGCTAATTAGTATTTAAATGTTTGCTAATGTTGCAATGGGCTTGCCAATGGCAATCTTATTAAAAACTGATCCAAAGGTTTTTTCCTCCTTAGTTTTACAGAAAGGGAAAATAAGCTTTTTTTTTGAAAATAAAAGAGAAATGTCCAATTACATTTCTTTTGATTACATCACCCTACATGGAACAGCAGGAGCTTTGAAGTTTTTTATTATTTCTTTGTTTGGTTATTAAATTTATATGCAGCTCTTTATCCAGGGATCATAGAGCAGTTTACAGTATAAAAACACAGAAATATATACCATTAAAATCAAACAAAACAATACACTACACACTCCCTACACACACGGAGTTTAAATGGCCACAGATTGTTTAATTAGCCAAAGGCCTAGAAGAAGAGGAATTTTTTTGCCCAGCATCTAAAGATTTGTAATGAAGGCACCAAGGAAGCCTTCCTGAGGAAAGCATTCCACAAGTGTGGAACCAGTACGGAAAAGGCCATTTTGTGTTACTGCCCTCTGCAAGGTGTGTGTAAATTCATAAGGGGAGATGTGATCCTTGAAGTATTGCAGTCCTGAGCCATTTAAGACTTTATCAGTCAAAACCAGCACTTTGAATTGGGCCCAGAAACTAACTGACAGGCAGTGCAATGCAGTGCAGGATTGGTCTAAAATGTTCAAACCGTCTTGCCCCCGGTGAGCAACCTGGCCACTGAATTCTGCACCAGCTGAAATTTCCAACCTGTCTTCAGAGGCAGCTCTGCGCATAATGTGCAGATGTTCCATTCAGTTTCTTTGTTTTCAGGTGAGCAGCAATGGTGGTGACCTAAGCGCAATGATATTGTTGAGGAGACATGGGCTTGTACAAACCCTCTCATCAGCTGTCCCTGGAACCACGGTAGTTTCCTTCACATGTTATTTGCATGATGGAAGCTCCGGCCTCTGGTGTCATGAGGCTCCTTGTCCCCCCACAATGTCCACATGCAAGAAGCCTATGCACAGACCCTCCAAGTGTCCCTATTTTCCAGGGACGTCCCTGATTTACAGAAGCCATCCTGGTTTTTGATCCTGGAATGTTCCACTTTTCTTTAAGATGTCCCTATTTTCATTGGAGAAGTGTTGGAGGGTATGGTAAAGGTAAAGTTACCCCTGACCATTAGGTCCAGTTGCGGACAGCTCATGTGGCCAGCATGACTAAGCTGCTTCTGGAGAACCAGAGCAGCGCACGGCAACGCCGTTTACCTTCCCACTGGAGCGGTACCTATTTATCTACCTGCACTGGTGTGCTTTCGAACTGCTAGGTTGGCAGGAGCAGGGACTGAGTTAGGTTGGCAGGAGCAGGGACTGAGCAACGGGAGCTCACCCCGGCATGGGGATTCGAACTGCTAACCTCCTGATCGGCAAGTCCTAGGTTCTGAGGTTTAACCCACAGTGCCTGTGCATATAGACCTCTATGCAATATGGAACCTGCATGATGGGCCCGTAGGCTTTCAACAAGTAGACATTGGAGGGTGCGGAGGACCTGGCTTCCCAGGAGGGAGAGGGGCAAAGTGGTTGGGAGGCAGGAACTGTGCAGGCGCACCACCAATTTCCCCATCCCCCGCTGCCTTTCCCCTCCCCATCTCAGCAGCGATAGTGATGACATTGGCAGGAAACTACCATTGAGCTCCACCACAAAGGGGAAGCCACTTCTGTAGTTTTCTCTTTATCTGTTCTAAAATAAAGGGGTTCCTGCTCAGAATGTTGTTTCTCCTGTTATTAGCCTTGCTTCTGATTGATGGAGTTTTGATGCTGGGTAAACATGTGGCTGCTCAACCAAGCTTTAGACTAAGCGGCATTCATTGCCACCTTGGCATAGTTATGTTCTCAGTTATTGTTCATTGAAGTTGCATGTAAATGGACTATTGATTTGTTGTATTTTAATGTTGTTTCCAGCTCTGGGAGCAATCCAGAGTGGATTAGAAATACTTTATATATTTTAAATGAATAAATACTCATTAAAAGAATAAATATTTGAATGAATAAATATCATTTTAGCAGTATGTAAAGAAACGCCATTTCTTGATAAAATAAATATATTATTTCACTAACTCTCCTCGTATTTCTATTTTCTCTATGTATCATAATATTTGTCAGTTTAACTCATAATTTCAGTCACTAGTCATCCAAAGAAGGCAGTTTTATCATCAGTTTGTGATGTTAAACCACACACACACACACACACAACACAACACTTCCACATCCTCAGGTGAAACCTCACCCTTTATAAACCCTAATAAGGTAACTAGTGAATTGAATGGCAGGTCAATACTGATAATTTTATTGATTTCAAACTGGGATCTGTTTAAATGCATCTGACACTACTGGAACCATTTATAATAGGAATAAACACATCTGAACCCTGGAGAGCTCACTTGGTTAGAGGTTGCAGGTTGGGACAGCTGAGTATTCTTGCATTGCAGGGGGTTGGACTAGAAACCTCAGGGTCCCTTCCAGATCTACAACTCTATGAATCTATGAACCAGTCTGACCAGTCTGGACCAGCTTGAAGCAATCTAATTATTAGCTTTGAAGAATCATGAGGGATTGATACACACAGAGAGAGCATTGCAATTCATTGTGTCATTCTGTTAAGTGTGGCTTGTTAGTGGAAGGCCAGCCACTCTGGAGCCCACAGAACAGTAGCACTAAAAACGTGGTCTGTGATGATGTGGTCCCTAGCTGGACTTTTATTCCCAAAAGGCCTCAGTAAACTTTATAACTACTGGACTGGACTGTTGCAGCTGAATGTCTGCTACTGCCCTCTAGTGGACGGAACTGATGCATGTATTAGCTTTTGAAGAGGGTCTGTATTTGCTTCTGCCAAAGCAACATGATATATAACAATGCTGAGTTCCGTGTCGAGCAAAGTTATTTCAGAAAGCAAGCAAACGAAGGCTATGTGTTAGGCAGAAGTGCCTCTGAAACAGCAGGAAAGAACAAGAGTCGGGGGGGTGCTTCTATTCAATTTCCTATAGCCTTACTTTTAGGAGATGGGAGTTGACTGTCATGGCTTTCTCACTCAGGAAATCAAAGTATTTCTTGATGGCAGAGCACTATTAGTGTTTAACATATGAGTGAATCTCATATGGATTACATTCTGGGGACAGCATATACAGCCACATCACATATAGTAAGTACATTGGATTCAATGGCAGATGGGATTACCAAAGTCTTTCTTCCCAGATGCCCAGCCCTTTTGCCCCCTTTTAATTATCTTTTGACAAGTGCATAAAGCCGAATGTGTGCAAGTTTAAATGCATGAAAGTTACAAGTTAAATGTATCTGCATTTAAAGCAAAAAAAAAGTCAGGCAAGTGCCTTCTGATCTGAATTAAAGTCTGTGTCATAATGGCAGAATTAGAGATTGGTAGCAGAGCAAGGGCCCAAGCTCTGGCATAGTTGGACAGAATTGGCTGCCTTGCAGTGTTCCACTGTTGGGCTGAGCCTGTCTTGGGAACCCTGATTTGGGCTGGATCTGCACACAGGGGGAAAACACACTATAAGAAAATCAGAAATTAGATTTATATAACAAAAACAAAAAAAAACCCTATGGAAAAAGCATATAAAAAAATTCTTGCTCTCTGGCGCCATCTGGTGTTGCATGTTTATAGTGCATTCAAATCGTTTCTTCACTAATGTTGCTGAGTCCCAGATGTACCTGTAATTATAGAAGTGCCTCACCAAGTGCAGAAAATGACATTGTTATTGCCCGGGCCATTTATTTGACCCAGATCCCTTCTGGTTTGCATGGTCAAAGTTGTAAGCTATCATCAGAGGCAGATTTCGGGCAGCGCAATTTGTTCTGTCACACTCGGTGCTGAGCCTAGGGGGCGCTGCAGGGCGTCACAACTATGACATCGTGAACTGAGCAGAACGGAAGGTGAGAGGCGGGAGGCACCGAATTTTGGCCTTGCACAGGGCGCCGCTGAAATTTGAAAGATCAAAGTTCGTCCCTGCCATTATCAAGGGGGAGGAAATAGGCTCAAACTGATAAGTCTTCCGAAAGCTACCAAGCAGTTTGGAAAACCAATGACAAAGAAAAGACATTGCCTGTATGAACCAATATTTATGTAAAATATGTTATTGGGGGCTAGAAACCTCCTTTTTTAAACATGAAAGCTGACCATCAATACATTCCATGCTTCTTGTGCAATGTCACAGAATCATGTAAAATGCAAGGGCCCATGTTTTTGTTTGTTTGTTTTAAAATCAGTCCTTGAGCAGAGACTTTTGTAATGGAATTCCTTATCTAAGACTAATGAAGGTCTGCAAAAAGAATGAGCAGTTGCAGAAAAGACATTGTGTACCTGGTGGAAATGTTTTGTCAGTCTCCAGGTTAAGGGCCAAACTATTATGCTGGAGATCTTATTCATCTCTCAAATTAAAGCAACAATAAATTGCAGCCATGGAGATGGGGTGCTAATTTGATTGGGGAAATGGTTCAGGGACTGGGATGTTTAACTCTTTCCCCTCTGCCATTTCCCCACTTCAAATATTTTCCCTCAAGCTGGCATTTTCAATGAAATAGCAGCTGGAGGAGGTGGCGGTTTAGCTTGAGGGAGATGGCGCACAGGGAAAGGGTTAAATCTCCTCAGCCTCTGTGCTATGCCCCTGGTCAAATTAGCAGCATCACAGTTGAATTTCCTTTCAAAAATAATAATAATTAGGAGATCAGTCATGGATCTCCCAGCATAACATACCATCTGGCTCCAACACTTGCCGTTTTGCCCATTTTGAGTGAAAATCCAAGTCTGTCTAATGCATCATCTCTTTCTGTGTGTGTACAAAGTTCAAAGTGCCAAACGAAGGTAGTGTCAGCCTGATGAAACTTGGTGGCACTGAAAGCTCCTAAAGGGTGCCATTATTTTAGATAATTTCAGCTCGATTTTCTGCTTCGTTGAAGGCACAAGGAAGCTCTCCACCCGTTAAATGTTTTGCACAGCCAAGTGTTAAATCGCTTCATATCAGAGCTGAACCTCAACCTCATCACCCTTAATCTTTCTGATTGGTTACGTCTTTGCTTTCTGTCTGAAGGCTGAGAATCCGAGCGCCAACAATCAGCACATCAAGCTGTTCTGGTCTTGGAAGAACAGCCGTCCCATTCAGAAAGAACTCATTCACATTTGTGTTTCTCAAGGATGGACTCTCAGCCTGAATATACGCCATGCTGATTCACATTCGTGGCTGTCCTCACCTGAGGAGGAGCCATTGGAGAGTTGGTGGACAGCCTGAACCAGGGGTGGCTGAAAAATCTGATTTCAAGGCAAGCCTAACTCAGTCACACTTCCTGAAACAACACGCGAAGCAAAACACCACCTTTCTACCAAATTCACGCTACCCTGAATTTTGCAGTTCTGCAGCAAAGCAATGCATATGGAAATGCATTAACGAGAAATGGATATAATGGTGAAAACAGCGCACAAAAATGTGGGGAGAAATTGTTTTGCAAAAATGTGTAATCAGTCAAATAAATGCATACAAGAATGAGAAATTTATTATTGTTATTATGAGAATATTATTAAATATTATTATAAGAAATTTATTATGAAAAATTTGCACTAAAACGTTAACGGATTTTTATGAGGACTTAAAAAATACAGTCTCAAACTGATGTAGAAATTTTGGAGTGGAACTTAAGATTGGTAAAATGAGAATGTGAGGGAAACCGAAAATGTCAGCTTTGCCTTTCCTAGGCTGAACGCATGTAGGCCGACTGAATGTGCGGAGGCACCAATTCAGATGTGCCTGAGCCACTTCTCAAATGGCGCTCAGTCAGGCCCTGCTAGGCCTAAGGAACCACCGAATTCAGCAAACATAGCCGTGGTGGCCTAAAATGGATGACAGCAACGGAAAAGTCCAGTCCAGCGCTGTGTAACTGGTGTCTTTTGCTGAAGTCAGGTGACAAGCAGTATGAGACCATGACAGCTGAAGATAAGAGAGGCTGAGAAGATCGCCGTTGAGCAGCATGGCAGGTTGTGGTGGGGAAATTACACACATGTGTTCCCCCCCCCCAAGGTGCTGCTATGAAATGTGTCTATGTGACTTGGGCAAGTTACCCTAAAGTGGAAGATGATGGCAATTTGCAGGGTCACTGAGTACCCTTCCCCAAGGAAGATTCTGGTGTCCACCTCTGGACCCAGTTCCAGAATGGCATAAAGGTCTGGACCCACCTGTTTCTTCGCTTTTCATTAAGAAGGTGGCACATCAGTGTGTTTTTTGCATTACCTGAGACGAAACGTATTCTACTTGTATATTGTTCCTTTACAAATGAATGCAAGCATCTGAACTAGATACAGAAGTACAGTGGTACCTCGGGTTAAGAACTTAATTCATTCCGGAGATCTGTTCTTAACCTGAAACTGTTCTTAACCTGAGGTACCACTTTAGCTAATGGGGCCTCCCACTGCTGACGCCGCACGATTTCTGTTCTCATCCCGAAGCAAAGTTCTTAACCCGAAGTACTATTTCTGGGTTAGTGGAGTCTGTAACCTGAAGCGTCTGTAACCTGAAGTGACTGTAACCCGAGGTACCACTGTAGTGTCACTAAGTTCCCCATCTGCACTGTATATTTCAAGCAGCATCGTACCACTTTAATCAGTCATGACATCCCCCAAGGAATCTTGGGAGCTGTAGTTTGTTAAGGGCAATGTCTGTCCAGGCCTAGTATCTCAAGCCTTTCTTTTTTTTAAATGCCCAGGTGTTTTCAAAATCCTGATGGAAGGCACAGAAACCTGAAAATTGGAATGACTGACCACTCCACCTTTAAAAAACAACAACAACACATTTTTGAAAAAAGCAAATTTAAAGGTGGACTTTCGTGAAACTCCCTGAAAACCGACCTCTCTGCAGGGGCTGCCATGTCCCCAGACTTCATGTCCTCATGCGAAAAAAACAAAAAACAAAAATGTTATGTCAATTTTAAAACATAAAGGTGACTAGCACAAAAACCCCTGGAGCTAACCACCTGAAATTTGGTAGTGTTAATCCATTCTGAAGAAGTGACCATGTCTCTAAACATCACGCTTCTGTGTGGAAAAAGGAGAAAGGTGTTGCCATTTTGGTTTTGCGATGCAAATCAATAGGATTTCTGGAGATTTGTAATTACTGGATTGCAATCTGGATTTGGCTCCAGGGTGTGTCAAAATGGGTCCGGATTGGTCCCAACCAGATTGGGTCCAATCCCAGATTTCCAAATGGGACCATAAAATTGGATGGGGGGGGGTTGTCAGTGCAAATACAGTGAAAACGGGCAGTATTCCTCCTCCTGCCGGATTTCCCTGTTATGCCTGAGGAATAAAAAAACTTTTATGGCATTACGACAGCATTGATGACAAGAGTAATAATGCTCACAGTAATTAGGACAAGCAGGGATTCCATTTCCATTACACGAACCAAGCGATTCCGTGCTTTAATGTCTCTCTCTTCTCTTTCTAAAAAAGTCCACGCTGGAGCTAAATCTTAAAACTAATTTTTTTAAAAAAGTAGTTAACAGGATCTTTGGAAGCAACATGGAATTTTAAAATCGAATCTGTAATTTTACAAATGAAACTAATGTGATTTATATATCATACACTTCCATTAAAACTGGGATGTCGTTTGGTCATGTCATCTCAGTCACATATAATAAAAGCATATATGCACCAGGGTTGCAGTTGCTTCTAAGGAACTTCCTTTAATTAGTTTATTTTGGGGGGAACAACGCATTGACCTGGAGGCTGGATTGTGTTGCCATGGCCTTCCGGGTTTGGGGGGGGGTTTAAAAAATGACAGGGCCTTTCCTTGCTTGTGCTGAACAAGTCCTTGACTGTCACCAGAGCACCAAAATTCAGTGGCGTAGCGTGGGTTGTCAGCACCCGGGGCAAGGCAAGTAATTTGTGCCCCCTAACCCGTGGATTTGCGCCCCCTAACCCTAACCCCCAGATGTTGCGCCTGATGTGGCCGGGCCCCCCTGCACCCCCCACGCTACGCCACTGCCGAAATTAACCATGAGGTGGAGTTCCTCTTGGTCCCGACTGCAAAAGACAAGGCCTCAAAATGCAGAAGGGTGTTTCTTTGGAGCAGGGGGGCAGAAACCAAAGCTAGCTCCGCCCAGTGCGCCCCAATCCTAAATGTCCAGCATGGATCCCTGACTTTCAAATAGGGAAAAGTGGATTGACAATGACAAGGCCTGAAGGGATCCTTGATTCTGTAAGCTCATTCTTGAACCAGAATTAGAATTCTGATATCCGTTTAGACTGCCGGTAAGGATTTGCTGAACCAATAATTTGAAGTGGAATACAAAAAAGGGAGGTATGAGGAGGTCCGGGAAATAAGTTAAAGAAAAATAAGTTATAGAAAATATGTGTGTTTTTTAAAACTGTTCTTATTTTGTATTTTTCTTTTTTCTTTTTCATTTTTACTGTATTATTTAAAAAAAACACCTTAATAAATATTTCATTTAAAAAAAGATATCCGTTTAGACTGCCAATGTGTCTGGCCCTGTTGTAATGCTTGATGTTTTATTGTATTTTTAATATTCTGTTGGGAGCCGCCCAGAGTGGGGTAATAATAATAATAATAATAATAATAATAATAATAATAATAATAATGTATCCTACAGTTTACCCATATCCTGATGTCACAAAGTTGCATGTTTCCCACTTCCCATTCCACATCCTTTGCTCCTGTTGGTGGAGTTTGGAGTGTGGAAACACACGGTCTACTGGATGCACAGCTTTTGAGGTCACCACTGCATGGAGTTCTGGCCTCAAGGTTTTCTTTTCATATATATAATATTTTATTAAGTTTCCATTTTATAACATTTAAATCCATGCTTGTTCTTCACAGTAGCTTTTGCTCTTACGAGCTGTTTGACTTCCCTCCCTCCCGCCTCATGGTTACCATATTGCCTTTCTATGTCATAGCTTTTGTATCTTTTCCTGCTTATCTTTCTTCAGTTCAACTGTCAAATTCTTAAATAAATATAAGAAGGTATAAGTCATAGTCGTTACATAGTCATTTTTAATGAGTCCTGTTAGGGTCGTTAAATGTTTGCAATTGTCCTTCAAATATTGTACAAATTTACCCCCGTCTTTTTGGAAAGCTTGATCATGCTGCTTTCGGATTTTCCCAGTCAGCTTTGCCAATTCTGCATATTCCATCATCTTCTTCTGCCACTCTTCAATTGTTGGTAATTCCTGTTGTTTCCATTTGGGGGCTAAAAGAGTCCTTGCTGCTGTAGTTGCATAAATAAATTTGAGCACAGAGTCTCAGGGCACTGCGAGGGATGCCACAAACTTTAGAATAGAGTGTGACAGGTGGGGGCACTCAATTTTGGTGTTACCCGGGGCACTGCTGAAATTTGAAACTCCAAGGTCTGCCACTGACCAGGACAGCAGATCCAGCCTCCAATAAATGCATCACCCACTCCTTTTGCTGCTGCCAGGGTGAATGCGGGACGTTCAGTGCCATGAGCCTTATTTGCCCATGTGTTTCACGGAGTGTTTTGATTGGCATGGAGGAACGGATGTTAGCAACATCTGAAGGCATGCAAAGATGACAGCTATCACCCGACTCCAGCTGCTTAGTTCTGCCAGACAATATAGGAGATAAAAAATAATGTGAAAAAAGAAAGAAATTAACATACAATAATCCTTTTTTTCTTTTTCTTTTTTGCTGGGACACGGGTGGCACTGTGGTCTAAACCACTGAGCCTCTTGGGCTTGCCGATCAGAAGATTGGCGGTTCGAATCCCCGCAGTGGGGTGAGCTCCCATTGCTCGGTCCAAGTGCAAGTATATAAATAGGTACCGCTCCAGCAGGAAGATAAACATCATTTCCATGCGCTGCTCTGGTTTCAGTGTTCCGTTACGCCAGAAGCGGCTTAGTCATGCTGGCCACATGACCTGGAAAAACTGTCTGCGGACAAACGCTGGCTCCCTCGGCCTGTAAAGCGAGATGAGCGTCGCAATCCCAGAGTCGTCTGCGACTGGACTTAACTGTCAGGAGTCCTTTACCATTTTAATCCTATTTTTAATTGCAAACATTAGAATTTTGGTGCATCTGAGCCAGGGCTCGTTACTAAAATTGCAAACTGGCAAAATTCATATTACAGACCAGCTAATGGTAAGTTTTGGTGACAGGAGGTTTCTGGTATGTGGTACGTCTTGTGGGTCACAAGGTGGGCAGGCATAATTGTGGCATAATTGTGACCTAACACGCAGCAATGGCGCGTCAAAGATAATATTACAACTCCTCCCACCCCCGTCCTGAATGCAATGCTAAATCTCCTGTCATGCGTGGAATGTAATTACCATTAAGGTTGAAAAATGAGAGAGATGAGCAGCAGTGGCAGTTTTTCTCAGGTTTATGTAAACATTGCCTCCAAGGAGGAGGCTGGAATGCTAGAATCAAAGGGGCCCTGTCACATCAGCGCTCTAAATCTCTAAGCGGCTGCCTTGGAATCATCTGGCCTCGGTGAACACAGGGAGCCGATAAAAGCCTTGGCTGAAGCCAGCGCCAATCTGCTAATTTAAGAGGGAGATGGCCCTATAGTCGCTGTCCCTCAGAAAGTAGCAATTTTGGCACTTTTGTTCCTGGAAGAAAAAGAAAGATTTGCTGGTTTAGAGGAACAACAAATGGCCAGGAAAGAGGCAGAATGCATTCCTCGGATAGTTAATACAGGCTGGGAGGCCACCCTTAGCCCTGATGTTGTGAAGACGCAATAGATATTTATGCTTGACTTTAAGTCAAAGTTAAAGGGCAAGTTCACTTGCGACATTCAGGGATACATTTGAGCTCTATTTTGGGGAGTTGCTAATGACTTGTGGGACTTTTTATCCCCAGATGCATCAACAGGTGCCTCTGATATGTCCAATGAGGCCAGAATTAAGCCAGGATGGTAGAGGAGCAGCAGTTACAGGACATCACACAGGGGCGGATTTTTAATCTTTCGTATTACGACACTCTGTGTGAGGCCAAAATTTGGCCCCTCAAGGATCTGCTCAGTTATGGATCTTCTTGATTTTCTGCCCCCTCAGCTCAGTGTCCTGTGGGGTGGGGTACAGCCCGCAGCGCCCTAAATCCAGTGCTCCACACTATTTTTTTGCATTTTCAACCTTCTTCAGACCACATGCCAGTGTTGGGCAGGGTAAGAACAAAAGTGGTTGGCGCAACTAATGTACATTTTACCTTTGCAGAGTAGTCTAGTGTCAGGAGTGGGTCTCAGAAGCAGGTCAGTGAACTCTTTATTTCAGGCTGACTCAGGAAGCCAGGCCTAATAAGCACAGCAACCTTTCACAGTAGATCATGAGTAGGCAAACTAAGGCCTGGGGGCCGGATCTGGCCCAATTGCCTTCTCAGTCCGGCCCGCGGACAGTCCGGGAATCAGAGTGTTTTTACATGAGTAGGATGTGTCCTTTTATATAAAATGAATCTCTGGGTTATTTGTGGGGCATAGGAATTTGTTCATTCCCCCCCCCCAAAAAAAAAATTATATAGTCTGGCCACCCACAAGGTCTGAGGGACCGTGGACCGGCCCCCTGCTGAAAAAGTTTGCTGACCCCTGCAGTACTGTAGATCATGCTCCTATGCAGCAGTTGTGGGGGCTGAAGGCCCCCGCTTTCCCACAGCTGCCTAAGCTTCCTTCTCCCCCAGATCTGAGACTCTGTCGCCATGCCTGTTTTTGCTCCACCCTCTTCATACCTCTTCTGGTTCTGGGAGCTCAGCAGAAGGAGGTGCAAGGAGAGTCCTGAAAGCCAGAGAGAGAGCATTGAAGGGCTGCACTTGGCCCCCAAGGCTGAGTCACCTGTGGGAAGAAATACCATTGGCTGCCTCCTTCTTTGGCAGCTCCTCCCTCTCGTCACCCACCATCTGGGCACGCTCAGAATTAGACCTTCTGCTCTCGTCTTTCTCTCTTTCAAAATAGACTGCCGAGGTGTGCCAAGAGATCTGTGTGTGAGCACCAAGAGTCCTGGATCAGTTTTAGCCCAGTTGTGTGGAAGAGCCCGTCAGGCTGGGACTAAGGTGTAGAGTTGCTATGTGTCACGATATAGAAGCAATGCGGCCGCGAGCTACTGCTAGCTTGAAAGCAAAACATAATGGGAATGTTGGGACTGTTTCCGTGGGAAACAGAGGGACAGTCTACTCACAGTGCGAAGCACCGGAATTAGCTGAGAGTGTAATATGAGCTGTACAGGAAGTACAGTAGGTGGAGTTTGACTCTCTGCTGTTGGAGTTTGAAGAGAGCAGACATGTTTTTCTGTAACGCTGCAAAGACAGAAATAAAGGCATGTAAATACGTTTCTGTCTATCTCTTTCCCCTGCCCGGGGGGGGGGGCAGGAAAGAGTGGTGTGTTCTCCTCACGCTGAGAAGGATCGCCGATCGCGACCTTGCCTGGATCTTGCCGGGAATGCAGACAGGGAGGTCAACCGGAGATCAAGCCGGGTGCCTGGAGAGTGGCCAGTTTCTCCTGATAATGGCTTGAATCTCAACACTATGAGGGGCCTGAACCCTCAGAAGCCAGCTTGGCATGTTTACTTGCTTTTTGGCAGCTGGGCGAAGAGGTTAAGAGTGAGCTGTGGGCCTGTAGCCGCATCTCAGCTCTAACCTCAGGAGATATCATAGTTCAGCCCTTCTTAACCTCTGAACCTGAGGTCTCCTCAAATGAGGAGCAAGGGGAGTAGGACCTTCCAGTGGATGATGATAATAATAATAATAATAATAATAATAATAATAATAATAATAATAATAATTTATTATTTATACCCCGCCCATCTGGCTTGGCTTCCCCAGCCACTCTGGGCAGCTTTCAACAGAATATTAAAATGCAATAGTCTCTTAAACATTAAAAGCTTCCCTAAACAGGGCTGCCTTCAGATGTCTTCTAAAAGTCTGGTAGCTGTTTTTCTCTTTGACATCTGGTGGGAGGGCGTTCCACAGGGCGGGTGCCACCACCGAGAAGGCCCTCTGCCTGGTTCTCTGTAACTTGGCTTCTCGCAGCGAGGGAACTGTCAGAAGGCCCTCAGCGCTGGACCTCAGTGTCCGGGTAGAACGATGGGGGTGGAGACGCTCCTTCAGGTATACTGGACTAAGGCCGTTGCCAATGATCCTGAGAAGCAATCGGATCTGGACACCTCTGCCCCAGGACAGGACACCCCTGTACTGTCTATGGCAGAGCCATTCCTTGATCCAGAGCAGGATTTCAGAACGTTCTGGCCTAAAGCTAGAAGAGTCCATCTCAGGACTTAGAATTCTGAAAGGAAGAACACTGGTCTACATGCAAGGGAAGGAGCCCAAAGCAAACCTCTTCCTTGAATAACCATAGCCTCACTAAAGCTTCTTATTTCTAAGAGACCCAGTCATCTGAACTCGACAATCCTCACACCACTAGCCTGGCTTCCTGACTGGCTCTCGTCTCTCCCAGGCACACAGCTGAGATGCTTCAGAGCTCCTGCCCAAGTGGTCACTGCTCCCAGGAGGCTACTCAGGAGAAGAGGGACGGCATGGGAACACCTCCTTGGGCCTGAATGAGAGCTAGGAAGGTAGAGAGGCTGGTCCAGCTCCTGTGTAAGCTCCCAGTGTGACCAGCTTTATGACTGAAGCAACAGCACCATCTAAGCTCCAGATTTTCAGACTTGGGGACATGGACAGTAAAGTGCTTTTTGTTGCTTCAGTCACACATCTTCAGAATGTAAATAGTATTACTTCTGGCCTACCTTGCAAAAATATTGTGAAGATTATTGACATCTTTTACAGCAGGCATGGCCAAACGTGGCGCTCCAGCTGTTTTGGGACTACAATTTCCACCATCCCTGACCACTGGTCCTGTTAGCTAGGGATGATGGGAGTTGTAGTCCCAAAACAGCTGCAGGGCCAAATTTGGCCATGCCTGTTTTACAGCATCTCACATCTGTTTTTGGATATACACCTCTTCCATTTATTGAGATGACAAATGGAAATCTGTTAATCATTGAACTGTGGTATACAAAGTTGGTGTTTTCTGTTTGGACATTTTTTTTTGGGGGGGGGGAGGTTGTTTTGGTTTTTGCTATAGTACTTTCCACAGTCAAACAGATAAGCTACTGCTTAGTTTGAAAAGTGGCTTGCCTCTTCAGCAATTGGATTATTTTTATTTTGGTCCGAAACAGGAAGCAATACTCTTGCTACACACATCATTATATTGTATGTGCACATGCCCTTTCTTGAGATCTTGGCCATAACCACTGAAGCCAAATGAAATACATGCAAAGAATTTTCAAAACCAACATCTAAGTTGGTTGAAGATCTTCGGACTCATTCACAAGAGGTGTAACATGATGTTGATCAATAAGAACATTGCATCTAGCTTCTAAGTTGTGCCCTTCTCCTTAGCCCTCTGTCTTAGCTTATTCTAGGGAAGGGTGGGAGAGATTAGGTGCCTTCTAAACTGATTCAATTTTTATTAAAAATTTAGTTGGGATAAATGTATTAATGTAGGCTTGTAACACTCAAGTAGAGTAAAAATACCCCCGGGGCAGGAATTCTTCAGGAGAAGTGAGACAAAAATTGAATACTTTGGAGAGGGTGAGAATGTTCTAGTGTGTAGAAACCCTTTTTGCAATGTCACACAGCTAAACAGGACTTTTATCAGAGTGTACTGGCGATAAAAGCCTGGGATGGAAGAAGATATAAATGAAAAAACAAAGAGTCGGAGAAAGGAGTCCCGGCTAATGAAGAGTAATGTCTTTGTTGATTAATTTTACTTCAGATGTATTTGGGGCTGCAATTAAGAGAGAGTATTTTTACTTCCTGCTAGCCTTTAGCTTCCTATCAGGAGTCTGTTTATTACTGATAAGTTCTCAAAAATTGCTGCAATGGTGGCCAAGACAGGCTGGTGGGGAGGGAGGCGGGAGAGAGTGAGGAGACAGGCAGAGTTGGAAAACAAAAATTCCTCAGAGCTTTCATCCTCACTGGAGCGCTTTTGCTTTTCGACTCCAGACGAGGCCTGTGAAAAAGGAGTTCCATTTTATGGCTCTCCAAAGTATCAGAAAACAACAGGGAGTCAGTCTGGTGAGATCTATCCTTCCTTCCTTCCTTTCCTCAAGATTAAATTGTTTAAAATATACCTTGGTATTTCGTTCAGTTTAAAACAAGTGATTTGTAATGTTACTTGTCTGGATAAAATCTAAATTGTATCCAGTGGAACTGGATGGTGGGGGAGAAGGATTGGTGCATAATAATGATGAAATCTACCAGGTTTTCTCATCTAGTGACCCAGAAAGCCAAATATAGCCCACCACCCATGTACAAATGGCCTACCAAGGGCTCCTGAGCCCTCTTGTTTTTGCTGACTGCCCAGGACTGCTGAAACAAGGGGTTTTCAAACCACCTGGTAGGTCACTGTCAGGGCTGCCTCAGGTCTCAGCTCACAAAAGACCAACGCCAAGTGCTTCTTATATACAAGGATGTTTATTGCAGTTCATTATTGGTTCCACAATTGAGGCGTGCAGCCCCACGTCTCTTAGCCTTAGACCGTTGAAGTCCCTTCTGAGTCGGTCCCTCCCCTACACCAGCTTAAGATGCTTGCTTTGCCCCACCTCCTCCTGTCTTTCCTTTTCCGCAGGGTCTTTCTGCCCGCTGGAGTTCCGCCCCTCCTGGATTCCTCTGACGCTGAATCTCCCGATGGCTCTCCCTCCCTCCTGCAGGCTTTGGGACCTGGCTCCTCCCCCGGGCTCTCTGTTTCCCCGCGCGCTTGCACATTTGAACTTGGCGCGCGCGCCCAGTTTCCAACCCTTCTCCTGATGGTTACGTCACTCCCCTCACTGCTCCCCTCCCCTTCCGGGAGAATAGCTTGTTCTGACCTCTCCTCCGTTCCAGCCGACGGAGCTGCTTCTCCTGACACACTGGAACCTCCCCCCCCCCTTCGCTGCGCTCTGGAGGGGAAGCCGGCCCTGATCTCCAGCTGCTGTTTCGGGATTCCCTGTTGGCTCTTTCTCCCTGCTGAGTCCCCCCCTGGGGCTCCTCTCGCCCTAGCTACAGGCGCCCCCTCCTGGGAATCCCCTGATTCGCTGGAGAAGCTCATGGAGTCCCTTGGGCCACAGTCCTCCTCCTCCTCACTGTCCTCGGACTCTGCCCAAACGTCCTCCCTCTCCTGCCTCCCATGTGCCTCTGCCCCTGAACCCCTGACAGTCACTATATATGGTCCGTGGACTAGATGTGTTGTGGGACACAAGTGAAACTTAAGAACATAAGAAGAGCCCAGGATGAGGCCAAGGGCCCATTTAGTCCAGCATCCTGTTCTACCACAATGGAACTACCACCTTGGAAAAGCGTGGCAGCACAACACTTGCCACACTTGTGTTTCCCAGCAAATGGTAAACAGAGGTAGACTGTTTATTACGGTGGAAGCAGAACATAAGCACAGTGGGTAGCAGCCATCAATGGCCTTTGGTCAAGGTCTCCTTTAAAGCCATCCAAGTTGATGGACATCACTGCATCCCATGGAAGCGAATTCTGTTGTTTAACTATGAGCAATGTGAAGAAGTGCTTTCTTTTTTCTCACCTGACTCTTCCAACATTGAGCTTCATTGAATGTCCCTGAATTGTAGTATTATGAGGCAGGCCTAACCACTTTCCAGACCCTCCAAGTGCCCCTATTTTCCAGGGACAGTCCCAGATTTACAGAAGCCATCCTGGTTTCTGATTTGATCCTGGAATGTCCCACTTTTCCTTAAGAAAATGTTGGGGAAATATTGGAGGGTATGGAGTTATGCTACCCTGAGCCAAGGAAATAAGTAACTATAAAATATTTAGAAGACATTTGAAGGCAGCCCTGTATAGGGAAGTTTTTTTTAATGCTTAATGTTTTATTATATTTTTATGTATGTTGGAAGCTGCCCAGAGTGGCTGAGGCAACCATTATATTTATGATGATGGAATAGGACATCCCTAGTTTCACTGGAGAAATGTTGGAGGGTATGACTTTTTCCAATAATTAAGTACATCTCTGACCAGTCTCCCCCACCTTACCATTTTTCTACACTAAAAAGCCTTTTGTTGTAACCTTTCTTCAGTAAAGAGTTGTCCAACCACTGGGTCATGTGGCGTCCCCTTTTCTTAACCTTTTCCAGATCTGCAATATCCTCTCTGAGATGAGGCAACCAGAACTGTACACAGCATTCCAAGTGCAGCCACACCAGAGATTTGTCTGAACTACATCTTAGGGTTCTTGTGAGGGGAAATTGAGAGAATATGTAAGGTGGTTCACCAAAACAAATGGCTACTGAAATGATATTTCGTGACATTCTGTTCACACAGGTCCATCAAAGTGCATTAATGGGCTTGCTGCAATAATAGAATAGCAAGTTGTTATTATTTACCACACACATACACAGCTCAGGGCTGCACACACAGCTCTTCCCCCAGTCCACGTTCTCCCCACAAATTCAACCCCGTGGAGAGAGAGAATGACAGGTCCAAATATCTGTGGGATATAAAGCTGTCAGTCAAGTTCAACATTCCAAGAGGACTAACTGGCTCTATGTGGCAGGCAGTTTTGTCAGTTGGTTGGCTGGCCGGTTGCTCCAAGGAGTGTGAACTGGTAACTGCTCGGATGCAGTCTTCTCATTACTCACTACTATCTCGTATATAGTTTATCTGTTATGTAACCTAAGGCTGCCTTCAGGAACAACTCTGTAAACCTGAATGAATCTGATAGTATAGTTGTTGTGGTTTAGTCGTTTAGTTGTGTCCGACTCTTCGTGACCCCATAGACCAGAGCACACCAGGCACTCCTGTCTTCCACTGCCTCCCGCAGTTTGGTCAAACTCATGCTGGTAGCTTCAAGAACACTGTCCAACCATCTCATCCTCTGTCGTCCCCTTCTCCTTGCGCCCTCCATCTTTCCCAGTAATAGGGTCTTTTTTCTTTATAGCATTGGACTTTCGCTTCCAGGCATATCCGCAACTGAGCGTCCTTTTGGCTTTGGCCCAGCCGCTTCATCAGCTCAGAATCTACTTGTACTTGCCCTCCGCTCTTCCTCAGTAGCATGTTGGACGCCTTCCGACCTGAGGGGCTCATCTTCCAGTGTCCTAACTTTTATATGCCTGTTGTCTTTGTCCATGGAGTTTTCTTGGTAGGGATACTGGAGTGGCTTGCCGGTTCCTGCTCCAGGTGGATCACGTTTGGTCAAAACTCTCTACTATGACCTGTCCATCTTGGGTGGCCCTGCACGGCAAAGCTCATAGCTTCTCCGAGTTATTCAAGCCCCTTCACCACGGCAAGGCAGTGATCCATGAAGGAAGATAGTATAGTAGTTTATGTTAATATGATTCAGATTCATGTGTGTTTTCTTTAAGAGGGACAGAAAGGGATTATCAACCAGGAAGGTATAATTATTGATAGGACTCAAACAAGTTAGCAACCTGCTTGTCACTGCATAAGCTCAAACAGGGGATCGCTTAAACACTGCAAAATTATATAAACGTTCCCACAATATCATGGCTGAATGAGGATTTGAACCAGAGTCTTCACATCCTACTAAGCTACTAAAACATGCTGACTCTCAGCAGCAATGCCAAGTTTACATGATATATCAAAAATAAGACTTTCAGGGTCACATGCCTTGTGGTCCAGGGTTGCTTGTTTGTGTGCTTTGACCCAGATGCACCACTTTTCAATGCTACAGGGAAGGGGGTGCTTCCTTTGTCCACCAAGAAGCAGAGCTATCAGCAAGTATACCCACCAAGGCAGCTGTACCCTCCGGCTTATGGAGACACCACTGGTTTAGCATCAAGAGCAGCTGCCCTCCAGTCTGTAAGAACTGGTAAGGGCCTTCTTGGCCTTGCTCAGATGGGAGGAAGTGGCGAGTGCATTAAGCTGGCCACCTCCTGGGAGCTGTCCACTGTTTCAGATCAGCAGCCTAAGCCCTAAAAGCACCTCGAATGCAGCCACGCCATCACAGTGTTCTGTGATTAGATAGTCAGCCTCCATTCTCACTGCCTGCCAAAGGGATCCAACAGGATAGTATGTCTGAGAGATGTGTGGTCCTAAGCTAACAAGAATACACGGCGTGCTTTTCAATCAGTTGAAACAAGCAGGTTTAAGGGTGTGGTGAATTGTGGCTAGTGACTTGACATCCTCTCATCCAAGGGTATGTTTCTTCAGTAGCTCTGGTTCCTTTTCACTTGCTTCACTTCAGTTGACACCTTCTACCCTGGTCTGTAGATCCATCCCCCTTCACTTCGTTCTTCATTCAACTTACCTTCCATCAGATATCTGACTAGTCTACAGGGCACAGAAATCCATGTCTCTGTATACCTGTTATAGGCATGAAGGGGGGGAAAGTACTGTATTTTTCTGTCTATAAGATACCCCATGTATAAGACGTCTCCTATTTTGGGGTACTCAGATTTAAGAAAATGGCCTTGGCGCTATCCGTGTATGAGACGCCCCCTAATTTTTGACATAATTTATTAGGGGAAAAACCTAGTCTTATACATGGAAAAATACGTTATGTCTAATGTGAAAGTAGTGTTCCGCTAATGCTTTCCAATCATTATGCACAGACCAATAATAATTAACTTCATTTGTTTATTGGAAGCCATTTTTGAAACAATTTTAATTCTCTCTTTGGGCAGGACATTGCTTTATTATTTATTGGCTGCATACATGCCAGGATGGCTGCTAAGTAGTTTGCAAGCATAAAATCAATTATGAAATCCATACATAATTAAAATACGTGATAAAACCATCAAAACGTTAAAAATGTCCCTATTTAAAATATACAATAAGACAGTTATCCTATATACCAACTGTCAATTAATAACAGCTGTTCCAATGAACTATCAAATATATTTATGTGTCAAATGTTGATGCTGAGTTATGAAATGCTCCTGAAATAGTCACACATCCGGTGAATATTTGCCAGCAAAGTTTTTAGAAGATAATTCTGAGGAGTATCACTTGAGGCAAATGTATTTCAGTTCTGCTCTAAATCATCCACCAATTTTGATCATGCCTTCTTCCACTGGAAATTCCAGGCAGATGATAACGTGCTCCCTCCTTTTGCTCCCTCCATACTGGAAAACCTCAGTTTTATGTTCCCATCCCATCCATTGTAGGGATCCTAGCCTTACATCAGTGATAGCCAACAGGCTGCTGTGCACATATTTTGGACTATAGCTATTAAAATGTTTTGGACGTCAGCCATGGGCAATGCTGTCTGGGCACAACATTGGCTAACCCTGTCCTACATCAAGCTTACTAATTTAATGGGAACTGTTTTGAAATGTTTTGATCACAGAAAAATATACCTTGCCCTTGTCTACATCTTTTGCAACTCCCCCTCCCCTTTTTTTCTTGGATTATGTTAAAACTCCTTTTACAGCTGCTGGTGAAATCTTTTATGTATGTGCATTCCAATGAGACCCTTATTCGATTTTCAGGATGCAGGCCTCCTATTGATCCATGAAATTAGGACAGGACGAGGACTAAAGATTAGCTGAAAGACAGCAACCTTTGCCCATTCTCAACCACAAATGTATTTCCGCCTCAAAGAGATGGCAAATGTATTCCATGGAAATGAAGGCAGTTATGTCCTTGGTGGAGAAGTGATGACATGGTGGAGAAGAAGACATGGCTGATTTCTGATGTCTCCTCAGCAGTGCTGAAGAAAGGGCTGGTTGACTCACACAGCCTGCAATAGATGCTAGTCAATGGATAACAGGAGCCATGGGTCAACCTTGCCACACACAAGCCTTCAAAACGTTGCCTGTCATGTCTTGGTGACAATTTAGCATCGCATGGTGGTTCAAGTGTAGTGATCCCAAGGTGAGACATCTACCTACCTGCTGGAGTTGCACCATCTGAAATCTGCACCAGGTTTGCTTTCTCACCGTAAGCATCCCTATGCCCACATGATGCCTGGAAGACTGTTGTCTCCATAGATCCAGCCCGAGCTCCTTCTCAATGTAATGGGTGCAATTGCTGGATGGTAGAGAAATCACATTTCCTTCCAGTAACTCCATGTTGCAGTGGGAGTGCTGAGGAAACGTAACTTCCCAAAACTGGGTAGATGCACTAGCTGGAATAAGGATGGGAAGACTGTGGCCCTCCAGAAGTTGTAGAATCATAGATTTGTAGAGTTGGAAGGGACCCGAGGGTCATCTAGTCCAATCTCCTTCAATGCAGGAATTTCAAAATCCCATAAACAATGTGGAGGGAGGAAAATTGCAAGTTGCATTAGTGGCAATACAAGTTGGGTTCAAAGATAATTTGGGGTAGGAATCACTGCTGTTTATACGTAACAGGGCATCAAATCCCATTTCTCTAGAATTCCTCTTCCAGTTCATTCTGGAATCGATAGTTTGGCTATTTTATCTCATAGTGACAACCACAGATGGCAGAAAAGTGTTTTAATTCTTGGAAATCTTTTAAAGAATACTTTTAAAAACTACGGTATAAAAGGAAACCTCTTGGCAGACTTAGACTGAACCTTGCACGGTATAAATATAATTTGTAGGGAAGTTAACAGAAACTATATATGAAATATGTAACTGTGTAGTACAAGGTAATCAACAGATAAAGTACAGTGGGACTAATTGGAAGTCATTTTTAATTTCTTGTTTTATAAGTTCTATAATTGTTCACATCATTGGGAGTATAAATGATATAGTTATAATAATTGTGTTGGTTCATATATTGTTATTGCTTGTTTGTTAATTTGTTGTTTGTCTGTTTGTTTGTTTGTTTGATTGTATGTTTGTTTGTTGGTAGGTTGGTTTCTTTGCTTTCCTTGCATAAATGTATCTATTTTAAAACAATAAAGATATACATAAAAAAGTGTTTTAATTTTATTGCTGTTTTTCTTTCCGTGAAGGAACTCCCAAATATGCTCTAGCTAAGTGGATTGAACTTCTCTGTCTCCCTCTCCTTCTCTGTCTCTCAGTCTGTTCCTTGTCAATTCACATCAGTTTAAGGTCAAGAAAGCTAATAGGGAACAAGGCGCTACAAGATTTGAACTCAACCTTGCTTTCCTTAGGAACATAACTGACAATTAGCACAGGGATCAGCATCAAAAAAGAGCAACCCAGCATGAAGCCTGTCTAATTAGTCATATGAACGAAGGGCTTCCCCCTCACTTCCTCAAGGAGCACATGCCTGTCAGATCTTATATGGCAAAAGCCGCTCTCCCTCCAACACAAGGCTGAAAGGCGGTTGAGAACAGGTAACACCAGCTGAAGAACTTAATTAAATCCTTGCCTAAGACAGAAATATTTCATGGGTGCCTATAGGGGCTTCTGGTGCAGTTCATCATAAACGTTTGGCCAGTGATAGAGAGTAGGGGGAAGGTGACTCCCCACTATGAAAAAGTACCACCTCCATCCCCAGCTTTCACCAGATCTCCTCCAAGATCTTCTTTTCCTACGTTGACAGACAAGTATCAGCCCATGTCAGATTATGAGATGTGTGGTATGAAAAGCTGCCTATTTCTCATCGTCCTTTTTCAAATATTATATCTTCCTACCCCAGACGTCTGGGTTCCTGTGAACCACAAGAAGAGTAACTAACTCTCAAGCCTATTCTTCATCCTTGATTTTGACTGTCGTGTTTTACAAAGGAGCGTTCAGTTCTTCTGGCTGAAGGCCTGCTTGAAACAACTGCACTCAAAAGGCAAAGATCAAGTGAGTGGGTTGGTATGCCCAACGGAGGACCTTAAGGTTGAGGCTCTATAAATGGCAACACCCTAGAGGTCCCGGGCCCTAAGGAAGTTAGATTAGCCTCAACCAGAGCCAGGGCCTTTTCAACACTGGCTCCAGCCTGGTGGAACGCTCTGTCTCATGAGACCAGGGCCCTGCAGGATCTGATTTCTTTCCGCAGGGCCTGTAAGACAGAGTTGTTCCTCCTGGCTTTTGGCTTGGAATTAACTTGATCCCCTCCCCCTCTTTCCTTTTTCCTTCTGTGATGGAACTCCTACTTGGGGACTTCCCTGGCTTTTTTCTGGCCCACGTAAGACCAGTCTGGATAGTTAGCCTTGGTGAAGACATGACATTTTCATCTGCAAAAAAAAGTTTTTGAGTTTCTGCTGAAACGAGGTTGCATTTTAATGTTGTATTTTAATCTTGTTTTTTAAGTTGTATTCCAGTCAATTGTTTTACATCTGGTGTTAGCCGCCCTGAGCCAGGTCTTGGCTGGGGAGGGTGGGGTATAAATAAAAATTATTATTATTATCATTACTATTATTAGTTGCCATTTGCTTCAGTGCCTTGATGTAACTCATTTAGGACTCCTAAATGTGTTTCCTCATCCTCTCAACTCAGGAGCAGGGAACCTTTTGTTGTTGCTGAACTACAACTTCAATGACTAAGGATGATGGAGAGCCAAGGTTCCACATGCCCACCATAACTCATAATTCTGCTGACTGCATGTATACCTTGCCATTTTGCAGAACACGGGGTAAATGGTATAGCATATGTGAAATAATATTACCCACAAAACAATTCAATGAGTTGAAAGGAAGTGACTCACCCAAGACAACTTGGGGAATTCCTTGACTGAGCGGGAACTTGCACCTAGACCTCCCTGATACGACTCCTTGATTTCTTCCGTTTTCTGCCTAGAGTAGTAGTATTTGTGATGCTGTTGCATCCTATGTAGAACTAAAGGGCCTCTGATACTATACTTGACACCAGCCTTTCTTTAGCCATATCACTTGGATTGCATTGCCCTGGTATGATGCACTGTGCTTAATAGAAGGTTTTTTTTAAAAAAAATAAGATAGTAATAATAATAATTAAGTTTTTACATCAAGGTTAAGGTACATAAAAGCATAACAATACTAATAACAATCTGTTAGATCACCCTTCTCTCGGAGGTTGAATCCACTTCTACTTTAAAGTAGCTTGACACTAGAAAAAATTAGGACAAAACTTTGAGAATTTTTAAGTAAAAACGATGCTGAGGATCATATGATTACTATAACTTGGGAGACGCTATAGTCTTGAGAGGATATTTTATTAGTGAGCAAAGTAGAATTAGAAAGGAAACAAATCTTGAAAGATCAGCCCCTTCAAAGGAAATTAAAGTTCTACAGCAAAAGCATTTTTTAAAAATGGTATCAAAAGGTCTTATTCTCTTTTACTTTAAAAGCATACTAAACTCTCCTCTTTAGATAATGCAAAACTTTCATGCGTGCTTCAATATTTAGATCAACCCTGCTATGAATTTGTTGACAAAACTCAGATTTAAGGAAAGGAATCTGAGAAATATGATTATGCCATTAGATTTTTATTACATTCCTTTTCCAACCTAAGATACAGGAAGTGTGCAACTGATCAATATCACTCCCTCTGTTTCTGATGTTCGGAGGTGAGTAATGTTGCTTTTGTAGCCAAAATGGCACTCCTTGTCCACAACAGAGTGTTGTCAGTAGGCTTAGGTAAAACCCAAGGTTTGCAAAGGTACAAAAAAAACTTTAGGCGAAGAAACCATGTGGGGGTGAAATAAAAACAGCCAAATGGTGACTAGACATATTCAGTGAGCATGGATTCACTGTTGGTGGGTGTGGTATGGAAAATTGTGTGGGCAGGGAAATCGTGGAGAGTCTCATGGCGGAAAACTCAAAGTTGTAACATTTTGTTGCTGCTTCCACTTGTCCTCCTGTAAATCTGTGCAGGTCAAGGATGCTGCAATAAAAAGGTACAGATTCCTCCTGCTCCAAGCTGTCATGTGGGAGGGAAATACAGCTCTGGTATTACAGCACTCAGGTAAACACAAGATGACCGAGGGAGGGGGGATGTTAACTGGTTGACAGCCTGGTGAGAACATTATCAGAGTAAGACCATCTGCATTCCTTCCAGGGAGAGAATGATAACTGCTTCCACTCTGGGAAACAATTATCTATGGTGATTGCTATGGCAGAGGGAAATTCTGGGACAGCACACCATGTGACAATTTCATCCTCCTTGTGAAAATGGAGGTATTAACTCACACTACATGGTGGCTGCAAAATGAGCTATTTGCATTTAACAGTTTACCAGAAGCAATGGATTTTGTGTGTGTGTGTGTGTGTGTGTGTGTGTGTGTGTGTGTGCCACAGCATACAACCAAGACATCTGCAGAAATGTACAGAAAAATCTGCTGATCAGCTGCTGCACACAAATGATTCACCATGTAGTGGGGACTGCCACATTTTAGTGGACATCCATGCCTTCGCCATCTCTGAAAACCTTGCAAGGTATAAAGTACCCAACAGTAAGAAGACAATGAAGCAATGTAATATCAGTAAAAGACCCTGGAGTTCTTGGGAGTGTATTGTAGTTTTAATGCATTGTAGCCATGTATTTCCAATGGAACAATTAATGGTAATTGAACCCATGAAAAGTCGTTAATTATATTTATATATATATATATAACTGAAGGATCAGTAAGAAAAGGAGAATTTCCTTAACATTTTTTTTTCAGCAAGGTTGCTGTAAAAGTAGCCTGTCTTGAGTTGTCTGGCTCTCTATCTGCTCTGGATTTGGGCTTTAAAGTGATAAGGAAGCTTTATCTCAAAGCTTGTGTGGTTTGGGAGACACTGGCAGTCTGAAAAGCTCCGCTGAGGCCAGCACAAAAAAATTACAGGCATCAGCGGCTGTGTGAAGTGCAGAAAAGTGGAAAGGAAGACCCAAACCAGCTGAGGAGCGTGGAGACATTCTGCAACAACAACAACAAAAGTTGCACTGCGGAATGCTAACATTCAGGGTGTCAGCCACCCATTCATGCCATGCCCCTTTCGGGGACACTCCATTCCATTCTCCCTCCCCACCCCCAGTTCCCATCTGCTTTTTAAAATTCTCCAGCTGTGAGTATTGCATAGCCACTGAGCCATTGTTCTGTCCTCACTGGGCTGTTTGGGGGGTGATTGCCTCCTTAGGGTATTTTACACCCACAAACCCCCTTTTTTACAGTCTTGGGGTTCCCCTGAGTCTGCTGCCCTAGCTTCTTCTGTGTGGGTGGTTCTGTTTTGGCTGCATAAGCATCCATACTCAAGAGAATGAGTTAGCTTTCAGTACATAGGAAGTACACACCCAGTTGATGCAGCTAATGTCCTGGTCAAAGACGTTTGTGTCCACGGTCCTGTATCCAAAACCCTGGAGATCCACCACTAGTCAGCCTAGAGAATATGGAATTTGAAATAGAGTCAAGAGTGGATTTCATGCTCTTTATTCAGCTCATAGTGGTGAGGAGGAATGAAAGTTTCCCCAAAGTATCTGCTTTATATACATTATTTACACAATGGGCTGCACATGATTGGCTAATTCCGGAATTCTCCTGTAGGCCAATCAGGTTGTGGATTCACTTCCATCTGGAGCTGGATTGGGTGGCTCCTGCAGACCAATCATACTGCTGCATTGTTCTAGGACCAATCAGACTGCTGCATTTTGGATCCTACTCAACTGAGTACATAAAAGAACTAGATGGGCCAATGATCTGGTAAGCTCTTTGGCCTGGTCTCCACCCACAAAGCAGCGTGGGATTTAGGGTAGTGTGGGTGGTTTTCTCCCCGGTGCCGAGCCGAGGGGGTGCAAAACAGCGCACTTGAGAGCATGCACAGAAGGCGAGATGGGGCGGGAAAACTGCGAAAATAAGAATTGCGCGGGGGGGGGGTTGTCCTAGCTCAGGGCCCTGCACAGAGCCAAGGTTTAAATCAACCCAGCTGTAAGGACGGAAACAAAAAAGGAGGGTAGCTTTGGTCCAGACTCCACCAACTGCTTCTGCCGAGGAAGCAAACTGCCAGCGCTGGGACCTCGAGAGGCTAGAAGGGTCGCGCTGGGGAATCTCCTGCCTTTGCTAGGTATTTTGGGACCAGAGCTGGGATTTGCTAATGGGGCCAAAGCTCCTCTGGCGCCATCCTCCCAAACCGGACTGATAATGGGACAGATTAGGCAACGCAAGGAGGGAGAAGGCCGGGCAGTCGCCGGTGCGCCTCTTGCGCTTTAGACTCACATTGCAACAAGTGTGGGGGGCGGCGGCAGTTCTCGGCTCTTCTGGTTGGCCGCCAGTCCGGGGCAAAGTGGGCGGGTCGCTACCTAAAGGGGCGGGGCAAGGCTGGGGGGGGCAAGCGAGAAAGGGGGAAGGGGGAAGGGGCAAGCAGCCCCGCGCTCTTCCCGTTCCCCTCGAGCTAGCCTGATTTGGCAGGACACAGAATCTTTAAAATCCACCAATTTGCAAGGCGGGGAGGGGGGGAACCTACCTTTGGCCAGGTAGAAGGGGGAGGGAATTGTTTGATCGCCAAACAAATCCTAACCGGCACCTGCACAAACATGGGCGTAGCTAGGATGGGGGGGGGGGCAGAACTTCAGTTATCTATGCATTTTGATTGATGGGGATAACTGGCCCTCCCCTGGCTACGCACATGTGCCCAAACAGGTGTTCCATGTCTGCTCCCATGGTGTCCAATTACCCAAAACAGTTCCTGTTTGTGGGGATATTTTTTGCCTAGGGGAAAGATGGCGAGGCGCCTTTTCCCACGCCCATGTCCTTGTGGATCGACGTCTCCTAGATTTGCCTTCCTTCAAGTCTCTCCTCCCTTCCCAGTCTCTAGAAGTTCAGTCTTTTGCGGTTGCATCTTGAATTTCGCGCGCGTAACGGCGACTGTGAAAGGAAATTGGCGATGTATTATATTTGGAGACGTGCTCTAGAAAAGCCAAGCTTGATGCTGAAAGGCCAACGGGATAAACTAAATCCTTTCGAACTAAGGGTCACAATTCTCTGTTGAAAAGCCACAGTTCTTGGGGGAAGTGTGTGCTTTAAATGCACGATGTGTCGGCGGCATGTTTTTATTTTACTCCAACCACAATCCCTGGTCATCTCCGTGGGATCCTAGCAATGTTGACTTGGGACTTAGTCTCGTTTAGGCTGCAATCCTATTATGCTCACTTTCCTGGGAGTCAGTCTCGCTGAAATCATTGGGATTTACTTCTGAGCACCTTCTGTTGAGGAGAAGCCTCCAAGTAACGTTCGTCTTCCATAGCATTCCACATCCAGACAGTTTCTCCCACCTTCTCAATTCCACTCACACTTTCAGGAAGTGACCTTTAACCTGGGGGCGGGGAGCTCTTGCCCGGTTAACCAGTCGGTACCTGGCACCCCAAACCTAAACAGATCACTTAGAAGAACGAATTTCTCCTTGGGATCAACAGGGATTACTTTGAAAAGGCAAGTCTGCAAAGAAAATTACCCACACTGATTCCTGAGCTGTTTCTGTAGTGGCAGAGGGGGACTCAGCCTCAGTAAGGTGAAAGAACTCTTTATTAGAAAGTGAGTATTCTAGTGTGCCTGAGCCCGATGGGAGTTCTAGTTCAAAATTTCTAGAGGACACCAGATTGAAGAAGGATCCTGACCCAAGTAGTATACCACAGTGTGCACACTATCCATTTAAAGCATTACTTCCTCCAAAGAATCCTCAGAGCTGTTTTTTTGTTAAGGGTGCTGGGAATTGTAGCACCGGGGTAAACTGCAGTTCCCATGTTGTGGTTTTGGGCGGGGTGGCTTTCAAAGAGTGGAGAGTATGTAGCCATAGGCCATACGTCCCAGATTTCAATTTTGTATGTATTGCGGAGCTCAAGCTCATGGGCCTTCACATTTTTTTTATAAACCCATCAGCAAATGAGCTCCACTCAACAGAATGAGCAGGAAATGAGGACGCTTCCCACCCCTGTCCGCAAAAATTTTTTTTTAAAAATTAAAAATGTAGCAGAGTTGCCCGCTTACCATATTTTTTAATTTGCATTGTCATCTAAAGCAAGCGGAGGAGTCAAACTCACCTAAGTGTGCCACTGTCTCTGTTGCGTGAAGTTCCATCGTTTCCAAGGATGCATATGCTGAATGGAAGCCGCTTTAAAAGTACTTCGCTTTGATTGGATAGTGCTGGTCCCTTGTGGCTGCGCGCACACCACACCTGTAAAACACATCCCCCAACCACGCACCCAAAGAATCCTGGGAACTATAGTTTACCCACTACAAGTTCAGCACCCTTAAACTACGGTTCCCGGGATTCTGTGTGCGCGCTTTGAATGAGCTTCTGCTGTAATGTGTGTATGTTAAAACTATTTCATTTACACCCATGGAGAAAGAGACACACAGTGCCTGCTGAATTCTGGCTCGCTTTGAATATGTAGGTAGAACAAGGAGCCAGCTCTAGCTTAAAGAGAGAGAGATGCTTTAAGGTACAATCCTGGGCGTGTTTACTCAAATGTAAGTCTCACTGTGTCCAATAGGCTTATTCTCTAGTAAATATGTGTTGCGCTTCTACTCCCTATGATCAGAACGTGTTCCATACATTATAGGCCCGGTGTTTGTGTTGACGTGAGCAGGGCATCTTTTGCTACGCCCGCGTTCACACGTTACGCGCGTTTCTTTTACCAGATCCACCCTTCCTACGACGTTTGCGCTCGATAGCTTCGACTCTCGGTCGATGGCAGGCCGTCTCCGTCGGAGGCCTGGCCCTGGCTCCCTCGCCTCCCCTCGCCTGGCCCGCGGGAGCCGGCAAAGTGTGAATAATTCTCAGGAAGGAGTTACACTAAGCGCGAAAGCTTTTAGCACATTATCCGCTGGCAATTGGACTATAATCTAATTGTCAACCCTCGGGTCTTAATCGAGCTTTCCCCCCTCTTTCCACCCTCGGATTTGCATCGGGGAAATGCCTAATGGGTTTAAGAGCGCCTCGCTTTGCGCTGCAAAGAAGACACCTCGGCTGAGAAGGAGGTGACATTGAAGGGGCGCGGGCGGTGAAATTGGATAGAGGTCGCCAAAGTCTCGCGCAGATGGCGAGACGCCTGGGGGCGGGGGGGGAGACAGAGACTCTTTCAGAACCGGGTCAGGAGGATCTAGGTCTGTCTGGGCTTTCCGAAAAGGCAACGGGGGATTCTCCTGCGAAAGCCCCATTGAAACAAACCGGGCTGCGCAAAAGGCACGCTTGCGCGCGAGACTAGGGCTCCCGAGCCCGATTGCGCGCTTCCTAAGGACCCTGCCTTGCGTCACCCAAGCCCCCATCCCGCTCTGTACGACTGGTTTAGGCTGTGATGCTTGGACTTACGCCTTCCAATAAGCCTGACATTTATTTATTTAATTTGTCTCACGCATATATATCCCGCCTTTTTCTCCAAGGAGCTGGAGGTGGCACGCATGACTCCCCCTCCCCTTCATTTAATCCCCCACAATAACGCTGAGAGGTAGGATACGTTGAGAGGTAGCGGCTGGCCAAAGGTCACCCAGTGGGTTCCATGGTCAAGCGGAGGTCCGAACCCTGGTCTCCAAGTCTGACACTCAAACCACTACACCGCACTGCCTCCGACGTCCAAATCTTGGCGCTCAGCTTCTGTTGGGACTTACTAAACATCTCTGGACCATCGTCCTGTATAACGTGTGGCACCTGCCACGACATGTTGCAGAGTGTCTGTTTTGTTTTACAAATTTCACCGCTTTATTGTAATCAAACCTCTAAGCGGGTCGCAAGCAACGCGAGCAGTTTACAATTAATCTGAGCGGTTTTCCCACCTCCTGACAGGAATGCTCTGTTCACGTTGCTCCCAATTAGCCAGCAAACAATTCTTGTTGTCTGTATTTCCCCCCTGTCAATCAACCTCCCGTGGTGACTGAGCGTGCGCAGTCCTCATAAGGCTTTTTGGGGGGTGGGGTGCCGCTTTAATCCCCTTCCCTAAATAAAAATTGTACCCTTTCAAGCCTGATGGTTCCGGAATATTCAGATACTTCTCTATGGCTTTATTAACTACTAATTGCATTAATAGTTGCTGTTTGCCTTATTACATGCTACTGTGTTTGATGTTTGTTGTGATTGCAGTGTCTGTTGTTGTTTGAAAGCTATTGCGGTTATGGTGGGCTCAACATTTATTTTTGGAAACGCGGGGTTCAATGAGCATACCAAACTACCCGTTGTTACACAGAGGTCCAGTTTTGGCTTCATTTCTGTCGGCACCCACCACCTGCGATTACTATTGAAGGGAGCAATAATGCGAGCTGAGAAACTTAGGGTGAAGGGAAGGCGCATCTCTTCCTACTACACGGAAGAAGTTCTGTCCGCCTTCTTTAACTCCAAATCTCTGGAGAGTTTGTGGGACTAATCTAACTGGGCTTCACTTCCAAATGATATGAGGATGATAGGGTGGGAGATAGCAAGGTTTGTATCCTTTGTTGTGGGTAAGCCTACTGATGATCACAGTTCAACTTGTTATTGTTGTTGTTTAGTTGTTTAGTCGTGACCCTCTGGACCAGAGCACGCCAGGCACTCCTGTCTTCCACTGCCTCTCGCAGTTTGGTCAAACTCATGCTGATAGCTTCGAGAACACTGTCCAACCATCTCGTCCTCTGTCGTCCCCTTCTCCTTGTGCCCTCCATCTTTCCCAACATCAGGGTCTTTTCCAGTGAGTCTTCTCTTCTCACGAGGTGGCCAAAGTATTGGAGCCTCAGCTTCACGATCTGTCCTTCCAGTGAGCACTCAGGGCTGATTTCCTTCAGAATGGAGAGGTTTGATCTTCTTGCAGTCCATGGGACTCTCAAAAGTCTCCTCCAGCACCATAATTCAAAAGCATCAATTCTTCTGCTATCAGCCTTCTTTATGGTCCAGCTTTCACTTCCATACATCACTACTGGGAAAACCATAGCTTTAACTGTACGGACCTACAGTGCAACTTAGTGTCCTGCAAACAGGATCAAGGCTTGACCTGCTGGACCAGAGATTTCTTCACACCTCTCTCTCTTCTTCTCCGCTGCACTTGCAAGCCACCGGGTTAATGCAGATGAGGCGAGGTCTACAGAAAGATGCGCAGCGTTTGACCTTGAGCACGTTGGATGAGGTTATCCTGCCTTCTCTTGAGATGGAAAGGGAGCGAGTGGCTGCACGGTAGCAGGAAAGAGGAAAGAAGAGTTTTGAACTAATGCCAGTGTTGCTTGGAGACAGAATTGGCATTCAATACTCCAGTTCGACCCTCGCTACAACCCTGTAAAGTAGATTAATCTGAAATCTGACCCAGGGTCGCCCTAGTGAGATTCAGCATTGATGGGGTGGGATTAGGACGCCGGTTTTAGGCCTATTGAATAGGAAGCGCGGGCGCCAGTTTTAGCGAATTATACGTGTTAATTGGCCCAGAAGTCCGTCACCAAAAACTGTTTTGTGAATTACCGCGGGTAAGTGTATAACTATCGCTGCTTGTGCTCTGGATAGCGCTTCAGGCATCCGGTGAAGTGGGTAGGAAGTCCTCCAAAGCTTATTCTTTATTATTTATTTGTTAAATTTGTATACCTCCTTTCATCCGTAGATCCCAGGGCGGTTCACAACGCATGTCATATTGAAATTGAGGTTGCCACAAGATTCTAACCAAAAGCACCAACCCTCCTATCGCATTATAAAGTAGCTTCCTTTCATCACAATGGAATCCTCTTCACAGTAAACTATGCGCAAGATCAGCCCGCGCAAGACCTGTGACTTGCCCTCTAAAAATAGGATTTAGGGCAATGGCAGCTGGTGCCCATTGGGACTGTTGGAGCAGAAAACAGGGAGGTCTCTGAGCCAACTAATTCGAGTTTTATCCCACCTTGAGACTGAGGAAGCTGGATGTGGATAAGAAGACTGGCATGGCAGTGCCCTGTTAACCCCCACTAGCTGAGGGTAGAAAAGGAGGAAGCATTTGCTAAAATTGTTTGTGCTGTCACGAGATTTTTTATTTACTTTTGAGGCTGTAAAGCTACATTTCTGGAGTAGGAACTGAGTCCCATAGAAGAAAATGGGGATTACTTCCTTGAAGGCATGTTATGGATTTGTGCTGCTGGTGTGTTGGGGGGGGGAATCCCGGAGATATAAAGCCCACACCAGAGAGCCAGGGCGTGGGACTAAGACCTGGGAGACTAGGGTTCAGATTCCCTTTGGGCCCTGAAGCTCAGTGGGTGATCTTGGGCCAATAACTGCCTCTCAGGGTTGTTGTGGGGGTTAAATGAAGGGGAGAACCATGTAAGACACCTTGATCAGGTGGGCTATAAAAACAAGGAAATGAAGAAAGGAATAAGTTCTAGCCAGAGTTAGAAATCCCACCAGAGATCCAGATTGAGTTCCATCACTCAAGTGTGCCTTGATCGTCTCCGTCGCCTGGCAGGTGAGTTTATCACAAAATACAGATGTCGTGTAGCAAAATAGTCTTCTGGGATTATCCCAAATCTCCGGAAGATCACTTGATACACACAGCGCAATCCTAACCATATCTCATCAGAAACAAATCCTACTGAATTCAGTGGGGGGGGGTCACTCCCAGGTAAGTGGGGTTAGGATCGCACCATTTGGTTACACTCCTGGGATTCACTGGGACTTGCTTCCCTCACTGCGAGAAGCGAGGCTACAGGGAACCAGGCAGAGGGCCTTCTCGGTAGTGGCACCCGCCCTGTGGAATGTCCTCCCATCAGATGTCAAAAAGATAAACAACTACTACCTGACATTTAGAAGACGTCTGAAGGCAACCCTGTTCAGGGAAGTTTTTAATATGTGACATTTTAATGTATTTTTAATCTTTGTTGGAAACCGCCCAGAGTGGCTGGGGAAACCCAGCCAAATGTGCGGGGTACAAATAAATTATTATTATTATTATTATTATTATTATTATTATTATTATTATTATTATTATTATTAACATGGCTAGGATCGCACTGTTCAGGAGGAATCGTCACCTCCTTAGCACCCCTGGTAATCTAGAAGACGCTTAAGGAAGCCACTGAATCCTGTGGGATTTACTTCCGAGTAATTATGGATAGATTACTATCTATCCATGTGCTAACAGTGGCTAACAGAACAGCAATAAATTGGAATAAACTGGGAATGCAGATTGACCAGGCAGTGATAGTTCTAGTGGGTCGGTTAACGCGCAGTAGTACCAAAATCCAGTTTGCAAGAAAAGGACGTGTTTGGGACCTGTCCGACCTGCAGAGAGGCGGCGCCTTACTGGCGCCTCAGCACCCCCGATTGGCTGGATTCAGGGCATGCACAGCAGCCCCAGTTCCACAAAGCACTACCAGGAACTTAAGCAACCAGGCGGCTCCAGTTGTTTCCTTAAGGGACAGGCTTTGGCAGCTAAAGGAATTTCTCTTCCCCCAGCTCCTCTCTTGGGGGGTTTTCCTGTCTATATAAGGAAGGCAAAGGGCGTCTGAAGAAAGGGAGGTCTGGGGGGTCGTGCCTCAGACCAGATTTTTAGGTGATCTGCTTATTCAGCTCTATTCAGTTCTGTGGGTCCTGTGGATCTCCCGCCCTCTTGCTCCTAACTCGACTTGAACCCGCTGAAGGAAAGGCCCGCATCACGTCCCTGGAAAGTGAAAGTCCCCTGAAAGCTGGTCAGGTTCAGTGTAGGCTAGGTTTAGCCCTGCTTTTGGACCCATTTCAAAAGCAACTCCCACGGCCCTGCTAAATGTAGAGTATGCCCCCTTACCTGGGAGTAAGGGCCTTTAAATTCAACGAGACTCATTTCTGCGGAAAGAAGCGTGCTTTAAGCCCCATCGATTTCAGATATTTACTGCTGGAGCTCGAGCTCTGCGTTCAGTAAATGTGTATAGGATTGAAGCCTTAAAGTGCGCGCTTTCCTCTTCCCATTGAAGCCAATGGAATTTGAAACGTGTGCTCAGATTTGGTGGGATCGTACTCAGGGTCGTGCTGGAAGCCAATTTCTCTGCAAGCGCACGGGTTACGCTGTTTGGGGATGGCACCATCCGGCAACCTTATAATTCGCAACGGCGCGTTTCTGAAAAGTGCGTTTCTGCTTCCGGCAGGTTCAGGTTGTTTAAGGCGAGAGTGAAAACCCCAAAGTTCCCCGAAGCGGTACCCATTTTTTAAATCAGTCCAGGGGATTTATCTTGGCCAATCCCGGAGGGAACTGAAATACATATAGCCTGAGTGTGGAACTCTTTCCTTTAAGAGACGTGCCTGGAAGCTGGCAGTTTTCTTTTTCGGGAAAAGGGGCAGTTGGATGAGTTTGGTCAAAGGTCAGTAACAACACTCTGCATATGCTCAAAGGCGATCTGCACTTTCCTAGGTCCCAGGGCTAAGAGAGCTGGCTAAACTAGATTGCAATCCAGTTCTGCTGAAGGAAAAGGAAGCTTAGCCCTCGGATCTCATTTTCCTTCCAGAACCACACCCCCCCCCATGCAATTATTTTACATTAGCAGTACTTGAGCTCTAGAAATGCAAAATGAACGAAGGCCAGGGGAGCCGGCGTGCTTTCGGGTTCAGCTTCTCACCCATTTACTTTCTCTGAGAAGTCCTAATGAACGCGGAGAGGTTTTGCTTCTGAATCGACAGGGAAAGTGACTGCCGACGTCCGCACACCTCTGGCAACAGGCTGATAATACACTTCTGTTTAGGACCGGAAGAGTTAGTTATGCATTTAAGGTCAAGCCAGATGGCTTAACTGATGTGTGGATCCGATTTATAAACACAGAATTCCAAAACTCACCAGTTCGCAAGGCTGCAACAGGGAAAACGTCTCACACTTTCCAGATACATTCCAGCGCCTGCAATTCTGGGAAGCTTTAGCGAAGGAAGACACGGGTTTCAGCTGGAGAAAGGATATCAGTTTCTGCTTATGGGGGCGGGGGCAATACGTGCCCAAGTCAGTAAAACTGAGGAATGGAAGCTGATGCGGGGTTTGGGTGATGGCACTTTCAAGAAACAACCAGCATCCTATACTGCAATTTGATAATGCAGCCTGACCTTAATCCGTTTTTACTGGGAAGCAAGTCCCACGGAGTTAAAGCAAGCCTGTTCCCCCCAAAAAAAACTGTGGAGGGGAAGGCGCTGCAGTTTAACAGTCCGATTTCGTGCTTATTTTCTCCGATGCAAGTCCCACCGAGTTCAGAGGGTCTCACTTTCCAAGAAGTGTGCATAGGATTGCACTCCGGTCCGGATTTAGGGCTGGGGTTTTACACTGTACAGTTGGACAAAGTCCTCAAATGTCGCTTAGCGCTGCGAGTGGCAGCAAGAAAACTGAGACCCTCGGCTTAACCTGGTTAGGATCGCAGCCCAAGCTGACCTCCAGGGAAAGCATATGCTGACCTGTAAAGAAAAAAGAAGAAAAAGCGCAATTTTTGTCGACCTACTTTTGAAATCATAGGTAGAGGAGACGATTTGGTCTTCCCAGAGTTAAACAGTGCATGCTCTGAAAACAAATTTAGTTTAAAAAAAAAACAAATTTAGTTTGGTGTTCAGTGCATGTTAATTAAATTTTGCAAAGGAAAAATAAACTAAACTAAAATCTTAGGATGCGAATCCTTTATACAGACGCTTTCTACCGATGGCCTTTTATAGATAGTCCCGACCCCGATCCAAATACGGTGCGTGGATATATTACAACCTATGGGACACCCAAGGAACAAATCAGAACGGTTTACGGAGCATCCGTTGAAACATGCGCATTCCTATATTAGTCGAGGGAATCGCAGGGGTGGAGTGTCACAAGAAGGCTAATTCCTCGGATTTAATCCGGTTTGGCCCAATGGACGCCCATCGGCTTCAGTCAAAAGGGACCCGCTTTCTTCGGGATTTGGATCCGGGTGTCGAAGTGACTCTGGGTCCATTTATGCATGGGGCAGCTGGGAAGGTCAATGTGGGTAAATGCAGCGCAGAGCTGTGGGTGAAAGTGAGCAGCCTTCAGGATCTCTCGCACACTGCCTGCGTGGAAGGGAGCACTGCTGCCACCTGTGGGGCTGACTGCCCGTGGGGCTGAGTTCACTGCTTACAGGCGCGTGGCGCGATCTTAAGCCTATTTAGTCGGAAGCAAACTCCCAAATAGCGCAGCGAGGGGACCGCATTGAGAAACCCTTGAACTACCACTCCAACCGGGTTTCTTTGAATAGGGGTTGGAGTGGGGGGACGGGACCTCACACTACTTATTTTCAAGTAAGCTTTCTGTGGGATTGTTCCGGAGTAAATGGCTCAAGCTTGCCCTCTCCGGCGCCGATCCAAAATACGCTGCCTTGGAAGGAAGTCTCGCTGGAAGCAAAAGCAAAACAAACCTCATTCCAAAGTAAGAAGCATATTTGAGATCGGCCGCATTATCTTAACCTCATTCCGTTAGAAAAAGACAGTACAGTGGTACCTCAGGTTAAGTACTTAATTCGTTCCGGAGGTCCGTACTTAACCTGAAACAGTTCTTAACCTGAAGCACCACTTTAGCTAATGGGGCCTCCTGCTGCCGCCGCGCCGCCGGAGGACGATTTCTGTTCTCATCCTGAAGCAAAGTTCTTAACCTGAAGCACTATTTCTGGGTTTGTGGAGTATGTAACCTGAAGCGTATGTAACCCGAGGTACCACTGTATAGACAAAGAGCGGTCTAAATTTAGTGCAAATCGGATCTCAAAAGCAGTGAAGATATTTGGGTTTTGGCTGTAAGGAATGGGAAGAGTAAATAATAACAATTTTTAAAAACCACGCGTGTTTGTATAGTGCGATTCACACACGCAGAGACACACCCATAGTTTGCAGGCAGCGGTCGGGACTAAGTCCCAGCGCCTCTTGGAACTGATTCACATAACCTTGCCATCACTTGGACCTGAATGAATGTGTATGGACCCGAGCAGGAAAGAAAAACAGGACAGCATATGCTTCGCCCACCCAAAGATTCCTGGGAGCTGCAGTTTATCCCACAGCTACAATTCCCAACATGCTGAGCAAACTATGACTCCCATGATGACTTAGGGGAAGTGCGCTTTAAATGCGCTCTTAAGTGTACAGCGTGCACACAGCCGAAGGAACAAAGCAGACACATCTGTCTCTGGTGTTAGAGCTCTGCCGGTTCATTCGCACGTGCAAGAAGCCATCAAGAGACGCGTGAACCAGCCCTTGGAGCGGAAGCTGCGTGGTTTAGTGGAAGGCAGTGTCCACAGCTAGCTGGTTACTGGAGCAGCCAGATCGCTTTAAAGGCGTTTTCTTCCCTAGGAAATGCGTTGCCAGAAAACGTCCAGCTTCCGAATCAAGGTGGTTAAAGGACAGGCGTGTCCATTTTTAGGCAGATCCGTCGCCGCGTAGGCAAAGAGAGTTCCTTAGAGTTAGGGCAGAGTAAATTCACTCTGCTGGGCTGCAGTCAGTCCCCGCTACGCCTCTGAACAAAAGGGGCGAGGGGAAATTGTGCAGCGGTTGTGGAACCGCGAAATCCCGAAGCCCCTTTGAGAACAAGCGCTCTTGCACAGGATCGGCCGGAAGACAGGACAAAGTCGCTGAAGGGCGAGAAAGAGAAAAGGATAATAATTCCTTTTGACAGTGGCGTAGCGTGGGGGGTGCAGGGGGGGCCGGCCGCACTGGGCGCAACATCTGGGGGTTAGGGTTAGGGGGCGTAAATCCACGGGTTAGGGGGCGCAAATCCACGGGTTAGGGGGCGCAAATTACTTGCCTTGCCCCGGGTACTGACAACCCACGCTACGCCACTGCCTTTTGAGAAACACCTTTAGTACAGTGGTACCTCGGGTTAAATACTTAATTCGTTCCGGAGGTCCGTTCTTAACCTGAAACTGATCTTAACCTGAAGCACCACTTTAGCTAATGGGGCCTCCCGTTGCTGCCGCCGCGCCGCCGAAGCACGATTTCTGTTCTCATCCTGAAGCAAAGTTCTTAACCTGAAGCACTATTTCTGGGTTGGCGGAGTCTGTAACCTGAAGCGTATGTAACCTGAGGTACCACTGTATAGGGAAGTGCTTGATGGAGAGCCGGTGGGAGTAAGACCGGGCTCTCCCTAAGCTGGTGAGCCGGTGTCTTGGCTGCAATTCAGTCTGCGGGCGGAGGCGCCTCCATAAGTGGGTCGGAGTAGCCAGGAGTCCCGTAGGCAGCGCTGGCTGTCAAAGCGGCAGTCAGTACAGTGGTACCTCGGGTTACAGACGCTTCAGGTTACAGACCCCCGCTAACCCAGAAATAGTACCTCGGGTTAAGAACTTTGCTTCAGGACGAGAACAGAAATCGTGCGACGGTGGCGCAGCGGGAGGCCCCATTAGCTGAAGGTTAAGAACAGTTTCAGGTTAAGAACGGACCTCCTGAACGAATTAAGTTCTTTACCCGAGGTACCACTGTACTACTTGACAGGAAGGAGGGGGAGACGTTGGGGTGCGGGGAGCAAAGAAGTCTGGGAACCAGAGATCTGGCCTTGCAGTTCTCGTCGTCTGAAACCTTTTCAGTGCAGGCAGAAGAGTCTTAGGAATGGTTAAAGGCCTCCTTAAGGACGCAGGGCAAAAGAGCATGATGTTAAGAACCTTTGTTGTGGATATATACAGGGGGTGTTTTGAGCAGGAACTCGGGGGGACTGAGTTCCCTTACCTTTAAAAAAAGTAATTTTTTTGTCCGGGGTCGGGGGCTGGAATGGATATACAATCCAATGTCTGAGCCAAAAATCCACCTATATCTGTAATGAAGTTTTGGGCATTTCTAATCCAAATCATTGTCTGCTTGAGTTTAATAATAATAAACCTTTATTGTCACTACACCACCTGTGTGCAGTAATATCACATATTACATTTAGCCACTGCTGGGGGGTGGCATTGTGACTGGGCCCATAATAAACAAACAAACAAACAAACAAACAAACTTCGTGGTGAGCAAACCATGAACGCTCGTGGAGCCAGCGAGCTGCCCGGAGATGGAGAAATCAAAACGCGTGGGCTGAAATCCAGAATAGGGGTGGTCCGATGCCCTCCATGGAGGGTCCCCGCTCCCTCCTGAAACCCCGAAAAAGGACCAGGGGGAGACCTCTCCAAACCCTGGTTTCCTCCCCAGAACTAAACTGTTGGCTTGAAAGATAAGGCAAGTTTGGAGAGACCGGCGCTTGCCCTCCCGCGCGCTCTGCCTTCCTCTCCGGTGGGATCAGCGAGGCCTGACGTGGGCAGGCTCTGATTGGCTGGCAGCCGATAGGATCTCGGCGGCCAGCGAATTAAGGCGGAGGAGGAAGGAAGGCGGATCTCGTTGCGAGCCCTCCGGCCCTGGCAGACGCCTCTTCCATCCGCACCGAAGCGCGCGCTCTCCTTCTCCCTCTCCTCCATCCAGGGAGCAGGGAAAACGATGGTCGCCGCGTAAACTGCGCCCGCGCGCTTCCCTGACCTTCCAGACTCGTCCTGGGGAGTCTGGCAAAAAGTTCTGGCCTCCCGATCTCCCAGCCCGTGGGCTCCTTCCTCCTCGCTGCTTCTCCTTTGGAGCCGTCTGGGTAGCAGGAGGGAACGGCTTGGCTCTGCGCGACCATCTGACTCTTTTGGGGGTGCCGTCCTCTGCTCCGAGACCATGGAGTACACCGCCTCCCCCAAGCCGCAGCTCTCCTCCCGGGCGAACGCCTTCTCCATCGCCGCGCTCATGTCCAGCGGGAGCTCCAAGGAGAAAGAGAGCGCCGAGAGCACCATCAAGCCTCTGGGTGAGTCTCCGGAGAAGGAGGGACGCGCCGTCGGGGGGTCCTCTTCTCCATGCCCACCTGCCCAGCCTAGAGGGGCTTCCGCCTGGGATGCTGGAGTGATCGCTTGGGGGGAATGGAGGGAGGGGGTGATCCTGTCGTAGGATCATAGAAGGGACCCCCAGGGTCATCCAAGCGAAGCCCCTGCAATGCAGGAAAAGAGACAGGTTCCTGCTTAGTTTTGCAAATGTGTTGGCAGTTTTAATGCGGCACCAAGCTCGTTGGGCCTTACTCCCTGGTAACTGTGGGGGGGGTGGCGGGGGGAAACGTTTAGAAAGGACAGCTTTCCAAAACAATAATTATTCGTGGGGTGGGAGAATGCCTTTCCTAAGTTAGACTGGATGGTTCAACTTCCCCTTCACTGGGATGTTCTCAAGGATGCCTTCCAAACGCCCAGTTGAAAGTGTTAAAAAGCAACGGAAGCGAACGCTTTTCTAAGTAGCCTGGTATACAATTAAAATACCCCTGTGTTACGACGGGGAGTTCCGTGGTTCTTTAAAGGCTGCAATTATCCGACGCATCGTTTTCCTTTTAAGAAGAAGCTGTTTTTAGAGGGGTTAGATACAGGATCTGGCCCCAGTGCCGTATCTCCGGTCAGAAATAAAAACCAGATACGATTTTGCTAAGTTGAGTTTTCTTGGACTGCTCTTCCTCTCTCCGGGCAAAAGAGGCCGTCGATCCGGAAAACAAACTTTTCATCCTAGAACTTTGGGGCGCAGCTGTAGTTGTAAAATCAGCCCAAGGACCAGCTGATTAAGTGGGAATCACTTCTCCCCAGTTTGTTCGTACACTTTTTAAACTAGGGAGAAAGAGTTGAAGGAGAGGGAGATTCAGCTAAAGTAATTACTAGCAATCAATTTTTTTTTTTTTAAAAAAAAGCCCGAAATTCTGTGAACATTTGCTGCACAGGAGACAACTGCAATCCTGTGCACATTTAGCTGGGAGCAAGTCCCAGGATCGCTGGGCAAGCACGTTTAGCTTGGTAGGATTTGCTTCAGGATGAAAATGGGCCCTCCTTTGGAAGGAGTTTGTATTCAAAATAAACTTGTCCTCTGGAATCCCTGGGATTCGTAATAGCCAAGGCTGTGATTCTGAATCTGGAAGCCATTAAAAAATAAATAAACCCGACCAATTTCAGATAAATGTATTTAGGATGAGGTGATCATAAACTAAGGAGTCTGAAAGAAATGGGATTTGCTTTCAAATACAAAGAGTCCGTTCACATCCCTTTGAAGTCGAAGGCAAAACTTCGCTGGACCTGAATTGCAATCCACAACAGGGAGCCCATATTTTTGACTGTGATCTTTAAAGCCTCTGAAGTCAATCTGCGCTATCCTGCATGGATGGACGTCGCATCCTAAAACATCTCTCCGTTGAGTAAATAAGATTTGCTTTCTGATAAACACGCCAGGACTACAGTTTCATACTCTCTAGTAAAACTTTCCACTTTGACTTGAAAATAAAGCCATTTTGATTCGTACGAGAACTTGCTTCTAATTCCAGAAGTTTAGTGCGTCAACCCAAATACCCAACCCAATTTATCCTGGCTTTTGACACTCGATGTGTACGCTTTTTAGGACCCACCTAAGTTATTTCAAACTGTTTTTAAATATTGTGTTTGAATGTTGGAACCCGCCTTTTGGGTAAAGGGCAGGTGATTAATAATGATAATGATAAGTAGTGGAGAATGTGAAAAGTTTTGTGCCTTTTGTTTTAAATAAGTTTTGTCGACTTGTATAGAACCTCAATTACAGAATTTCCTAAGAAAAGAGTAAATATGTCTCTGCTCCAAGGACGTTTCAAGGAAAATAACAAAGAATTATTGCACTTTCTTTATTTTAAGATACTATTGTGCTGATTTTGACCTTTATAGCACTTCCAGCTTTAGGTACATTATGTATTTAGATCCTTTTCTCTTACAGAAGCTTTAACAAAAAATACTTATCATAAAATCATTGCTCAGCTCTTTGTGTGGGTTTCCTTTATGGCTGTTTAAGAAACATTACCCAGAAACCCTTAACTATAAATTTTTCCACACCACTTCCCTCTGTCAGCTAGCCCACCCTTTAACCATTAATAGAAATAACGCACCTTTAGAAAACTACCTTTTTCTCTTGGTGAATAATGAAAGGAAGAGCGAGAGTTCTCTCTCTTTTTATATAATTTTAATTAAATTTTATTTTTAAAAAAATGACAAAACATCCATCTTACATATAATATATAAAAACTTCTTGGCCATCTTGGCCTGAGACTTCCCTCTTCCTCAACTAATGGTTTTCCTAATTATATTCTGATATTGCGTTTTGTTATTAGGAAGAGCGAGAGTTCTCATTGGCGTTGTTAAAAAAAGGTAATTTAAACAGACAAAACAAAAATCCGAAGGCTTTTAAGTACAAAAAAGATGCATTCAATATAAGCAAGATAATTTTATATTTTATCTTTCTGAGCTTCGGTCACAGCGAATTTGTTTCCGGTTATTTACAGCCTCTTTTTTCTGTTCCGAGTATGGACTGGCTCGTGGTTGCTTAGACTTGCCTTTGCGCCTGTTCTTAAGAAAATATTACTTCCCGCCTCCTACGGCAGTTTTTAAGTAGAAATGAGCAGAAAGATCCTGGACAGGTTGAAAGAGATTCGGTACGACCATATCCTTGAGATCTGCTAAACCGACTAAGATGATCACCAGGAGATTGGACCGTGCAGGATCTCGATTTTTGATTCGGTTTCCTTGTTTGGTCTCTTGCTGAGGAAGAAACCGGAGGCCGAGGGCACTGGGTTTTCTTTGGAGCGCGTTCCCAATCGACTTGCTGTAGACATGCCTCGCCCTCTAGCTCCCATCTGCCTTCTTCCATTGGAAGTGTAGGCCCAACTTGCCGTCTCTTCTGTTCAGCCCATTTCCCAGACTCAACCGCGGAGTCTTGCGCGCCCAGGGGCAGATTAGAGGCAGAGTCACAGATACGGCTGGCTTTGCTCGGTGGCGGATTCCGTTGCCGTGAACTGGGGGTTACACTTTGATCTAATTCGGTCCATTTAATCCCAATGGGACAGCTATCTGGGAAATCCATTATTATGCGTTGGAGCTAGGAGTCACTGTTGAACGTGTGAGACGCAACTTGATTGTGCTCGCGCCATACACTTAAAGCACCCCCCCCCATTAATCCTGAGAACCACAGTTTGCTGGGAACTGCAGTTCTGGGTGGTGGTAAACTACAGTTCACATGATTCTTGGCAGCGGGTGCTTTAAAATGCGCTTAAGGGTTACACCAGGACTGAGAGCGAAGGCTTAGAACTTCCCTCGAGTGTCTTTGGCATATATTATCTGAATTAAAAATCGCTAGATCTCCGTGGGAGAGAGTTATGGGGTATTTTGTGCCACTAGTTTACTCAACTAAAAACTGGCTTTCTAGAGGAAGTCCCGTTGACATAAGTAAGAGCGTGACAAAACCATTGAACAACAAAAACCTGACAGAGGTTCCTGCTAAAATCCCAACAAAACGAGTGCTCTCTTCTTTTCATAGTACTTTTATTTATACATTTATCAAAAATTTGTGTAACCCGCCTTCCATCATACAGATACCAGGGCGGGGTACGGAACGCAAAACCAAACAATTGCCACAAAGCCTCCACTGCGCTTAAGTCCCTTGCTGGGAGGTGAGATATTTTAAATGAAGAGTTTGAGATTTCTGGAGGGTGCGATCCTGTGTGGATGCGTTTATACACCCTGGATCGAGGGAGGCGCAGTGATTTCCGTGCAGACTGTTAGAAGTCAGTGAACTTCATCCCAAGGAAAGCCACAACCCACCTGAGCGTTTCTCCCTAAATAAACCCCATTTCAAAGGAGCGAGACTGCGTAAAAGCAGAGTTCATTAATTTCAATGGTGTGTGAAACTACTGGTCAGTTTGCGCCCTGCGGGGAACCTCGGAAGAGTGTTAGGAACAGAGACGTTTTGTCCACCCCCAAGTCTGGATGCATATGTCATCCTTAGTTATGTCCCTTTCCAAACCGTAATTATTTTAATACCCCACTCAGCTCCGAAGTTTACACTGGATCAGTGAGTTGGGCAACCCAGCCGCGAAGTTATTTGGATTTGAGCGCACCCTGACTTTGAATAAAGCCCGAGGTTTTACATCTGTCCGATCCCTCTGAAGCTGAAATATTGATCCTGAATAAAGGGGTCGAGAATCAGGCTGCTTCTTCCCACCCCTTCTTGACTTTATTCCAAGGTTACAACACAGCTTTGCCCACTGCCATAATATCACAGAATGATCATTCCAATCCTCAATCCCACACCACTGTCAGGATCAGGCTTCGAACCTGCCTTATGGGACATGGACTGTACAGGACGATTAGATCTGCTTCGTTATTGGAAGTAGATCCCACTGAATTGAATGGGGTTTTCGCTTGGGATCGCAGCGCACATCTTACGTGCTCCAAACCTGCGCATATTTCCTTGGGAAGGAAATCTCAGCCGTTTTTAACATCTCAGGGAGTCGCAACCTTTCAACTGGGCTAGTCCGGTTGGAAACGTGTATCTGACCAATTGGTGGTGTGTGATTTCTGGCATTTAGTGGGTGAAATGCTTTGGATCAGTCTTCGGCTGGTGCGACCCCAAATCTTGGCACAGGATGCGTCCTGTGAGTTGGTTAGGAATGGGCCGCCGGAGTCGCTGGTCCGATCCTGCCCATCTGGGACCAGTTCTATTTTGGGTTTCCCTTCCATAGCGCGCCGCTCGCTTCCGACGCCAGCTGGATAAAGTCTCCCTCCACCGCCAACCACCACGAAGCCCCTCAAGTGGTTTCTTTATTTAAGGGCGGCGATAATCAGGGCATTTAGACAGGCTCCCTGCCTTCAAAGTAACTGGGCCCTTATCAGTTGGCTTCGAACAGCGCCGAGGCGCGCGACCCAGCAGGGGAAGCTCTCCTGCGCAAGCCTCCTGAGCACATTCGAGAAAATTTTCCCGGTGGATGCTGGCCCCTGAACTGGATTTAACAAGCAGCTGCTAAGAGGGGGCCCAGGGCTTTACAATGCAATCAAATTTAAGCCTACTCAGAAGTAAGCCCCTCCGAGTTCAGTGGGGCTTACTCCCAGGTAAGTGGACGTAGGGTTACATCCTGAGAGTTTTAGAATTAAGAGTCCTATATCTGGTTTTAGCTAAAGCACAATCTAGCCTCTCTCGCCTCCATCCCGACTGCGCACAAACCACTAGATCCCGATTTTCTGGATACAGCTGGGGCGTTAGGGGGATCTCTGACTTACTTTCTCCAGCTGGATCCGTTTCCTTCGCATTTCGGCTCTAGTTTCTGGCACTTGAACTCTAGACTTGTGCGGAAGGTGAGGCGTGCTCACGATGCCCACATCTGATAGCGCCCCGCGGAGAGTTACAACGCCAGGAGGTCAAGCGATGACTTTATTTCCCGCTCGGTCCCCTCGCCTGATGAAAATGGGGGTTTCTTTGGAAACAGCCTCTCTCCAGGCGGAGGGACTGGAGAAAGAAATCCAATCAGAAGAACTTGTCTTCTGGAAGATTGATCGGGACGATCAGAAGCCGCAGGGTGTTTGGAGGCGGTTTCCCCTCTAGACTTGGGAAGGTTCCCAAATCTGTGGTCCTTTTCCCTACCTATATCTTAATATTTATGTGCTGCTTCTCCATCAAGTTCTAGCCCCCCCCCCAAAAAAATCGCTTTTATCCTCGCTACAATCCTGTGAGGTAAGTTAAACTGAGATGTAAGTACCGGCCCAACGCCACGCAACCTGGTCCCAGCATGACACTCCAAGCATAGGTGCCAACTCCCTGGGGCTCTGGGTGCCCGAGCACCCACAAAATTCCCCATGAAGGGGCTGGGCGGGGACCCACAAATGTCCATGCCAGCACCATGCATGCTGCCTGATATCCACGGCCCTGGGCGCCCACGGTCACAGGAGCAAGTTGGCACTCCTGACTCCAAGAATTCATTTCACTGGTAATCATTTAATTTCAGTTACCCTTTGCAGGTAGAAGCAAGCCACAATAGAGAGATGCTCTACCTATTCTATGTAGTTCTTTTGTTGATCACAAGTTGGGGCAGGATCCAGCCGAGAAGCGCGAACCTAAACATGTTTATTCACAGAAGGCTCAGCGAGAGCTACTCCAAGGAGAATGTCCAGCCCCTCGTGAAATCCCCTACACGTTTAGTCGGAGGTAAATCCTATTAAGTTCAATGGGGCTTATTCCCAGGTAAGTGTGCCTGGGATTTCAGGCTCAAGGTGCGATCCTAGGCTTGGTCTCACAGAATGCAACGAGGCTTACTCCCACGGAGATGCTAAAGGATTAGCAGCCTGCGCCTTCTATTGAAATCCAAGGAAAGCAGTAACAGTGCTTTGAATTTTGGAAAGGTTAGCTGGGCTTTTGGTGTTCCACCCGTTGTTTGCATCCAGATGCAAGTCTTGTACCTATTTTCTTGGGAGGAAGCCCAACGGATCTCCTTCCGAGTAGACTTGCATAGGAATGCGCTGTCGGTTGGGGAAGGGGGGGGCGGGAAAGCAGTTTAAACTCATCCTGAATAAATAGAAAAACGCCTACGGAGTTCAGAGGTACTTCCTTTCTTCCAAGTAAGCAGGGTCGTTAAAAAATAAATACGTAAATTACACCCCCCCAAAAAAAAGATCCGCGTCTTTGATTGCAAATCATCATCTTCCTTTCGCTTGGTATCATCTACACAAGTTTTTTGAGCTAAAATCTTTCTGGTCGGGTTGTACGGTAAATAATGTTTTCAAGGACGTAGCTTTGTGCCACACTTCGAGGTGCTAGGCATCAGTGAGGAGGCAAACCTCTAAATCTTTAGGTGGAAAGTGAAAGTTCACGTGACAATGCTTCAAGATCAATAAATAAACACAGTGGCGTAGCGTGGGGGGGTGCAGGGGGGCCGGGCGCACCGGGCGCAACATCTGGGGGTTAGGGTTAGGGGGCGCAAATCCACGGGTTAGGGGGCGCAAATTACTTGCCTTGCCCCGGGTGCTGACAACCCACGCTACGCTACTGAATAAACATACACTGCGAAGCGGAATGCCAGAGCAAGTCTGGAAGGTTGACGCGCTAGTTTTTTATTTGCAGGGTTGTTTTTAAATGAAGAGCATTCATTCATTCATTCATTGAGGTGAACCCCGAGCACAAGCCTGAAGTAGAGAGAAATGTAGGCTTGGTGGGGGAAAGGAAAATTGGGGGAAATAATTTTCCGTTCCCTCCCCACTCCTTGTTTCCGAAAAAATGGGAGTGAGAACGGGACGTAAAATTTGATTTCCACCGCTTGTCTACTCTGCAGTTGTTCAGAAACTAATAAGTGGGAGGAACGGACAAACTGGGGGGGACAACCCAACTCCCGCCCGCAATCTTTTTCGTTTTCTCCCAGGCCTTCCCATCTAAAGTGAAGCGGATGAAACACCGGTTTCTTGCCGCAGAAAGCAAGTGGCCAGCGTTCTTGCAAAACATTGTCCATGGCGCGCTTCGAGAGTGGGCAAAGCCGTCTCGGGGCGGCGTCTGCACTCGTCTGCGAGGCAACCAACAAGTTCTCTCTTCCCCGTTCTCTCTTCTGAAATCTTGAGGACAAGACGCGATGGAAATCAGGAGGTGGCGGCAGTGGAGAAAGCTCTCCAGACGCAACACTTTCGCTGCGCTTTGATTGCTTTTACCTGCCAATTGCGGTGACTGTATGTAGCCGGCTTCCTGCCTAAAAGTGCCCGAACGCCTCTGCTGTTGCTGTGCGTAAAACGCAGGGCGGCAGGGAATTTAAACACCGTATCCTCTGCCGCTTGAGAAATTCAGGGGGCTTAAAGTCGCGGGATCCTGGCCGCAGTTTTCAAGGCTCCGCTTTCCCAAAGGGGCCGTAAGTTCATATGGGTGAGGGAAGAGACAGGCAGACGGAAAAGAGACCCCCAGATAGTCTTGGATCGGCAATAGCCACGACGATCTCTCCAATTTCGTGCGCGTCGGTTTCATTTGCTGGAGTTTAGGACCTGCGGGCGCATCGGTTCCCCTCCTGGTTATTATTGGCTTTCTGCTGGAATTCTTCCTAGTGTTTGTCAGGTCCACCTCTCTGCTCCTCCTGGCAGCAGGCTGACTTGCTTTCCCATTTTTGCTCTGCTGTGGTGACTCGATTATTCACCAGGAGCAGCGATCTCACTCCGTCGTCGCCCTTTCTCTCTGTCCCATTTGCAGAGCAATTCGTGGAGAAGTCGTCTTGCTCCCAAACGCTCGGCGACTTGCCCGCTTTGGAAGCGCCGCCGGGGGATTTCGGCAGCGCCAGCCCCTCTTCCCTGTGCACCGAGCCCCTCATTCCCACCACCCCCATCATTCCCAGCGAGGAGATGGCCAAGATCTCCTGCAGCCTGGAGACCAAGGACCTCTGGGACAAATTCCACGACCTCGGCACCGAGATGATCATCACAAAATCGGGGAGGTAAGGCTATACCTTCAAAGAAATCGGTTATATTTTGGCACCACAATCCACAGCTGGACAGTGCCTTCGTTAGGACTAACCAAAAACGTCACAAAATAGTGACGAGCTTTGGTTGGTGGTCCTAAGCAAGGCATCAGCTGCGTGTGAGATTTGGGGAAGATGTTGCTTCAGCACAACTGCTTTTGCTTATTTGTTGTGCAGAATTACAATGGAGCAACTGAAAGGAAAGAGGGGTGAGAATAGAAGTGCCCAGGGCAAAAAAAGTTGACTCAAAAGTCTGGGAAAGGGGTAGTTTATCACCAGCCAGCGTGCAGAGCTGTGGATTTACCCAGCCCACGCTTCAGGCATCTGGATTGTGCTAGAAAAGCTTCCTTTACGCAGAAAAAGGTGCTGATCTGCTCCTCTCCGCTTCCACGCCTCATTGCTAAAAATACTGAGTTTGAGGTGTTGTCAGATGACATGAAGGTTCTTGTCCTCTTTTTTCCTTTTTGATCTGTGATGGCTGTTTAACACAGGCATGTCATGGGTTGGATGTTGGTGTCTCCAAGTGAAGGGCCTGCCTTGTGTATCAGCCACTGTAACATTAGACCACTTGAAGTATTTGCTTGTAGTCTGCACCTAAAGGTTATTAATATCAGAGTAATAGTTAGAATGAGAATGTTATGCTTCCTTTCATTTTGACGTGAGGGAAGAGCTGTAGAATACCAACTATACAAACTGCTGCAGTGCAAAAACCAGCTTTGGGATATTGTCTGGACCTGTTTGTTTCATTTTGCTTTAGGCTGCAATCCTGCACCCACTTACTTGGGAGTAAATCCTATTGAACGCAATGGTACTTACTTCTAAGTAGCATTACATTGTAGTGCATGAGCAGTACTTGAGAAGCTTAGGATGGAGTAAAAAAATGTGTGCCCTCAGTTGAAATCTGTAAAATAACCAGTAATTCCCCCCCCCCAACAAACCTACATTAATATAATTTATGGATTAATGCTATTTTCGGAAGGGTCACCAAATCAGTCTGTTGTAGCAGAAACAAAAACAGAAAAGGCTTGCAGCACCTTAAAGATGACCTCAGTTTACTGTGACGTGAGCTTTTGGGGACTAAAGTTCACTTTGTGCAGTATATGAATCCGCCTCTACAGCTAATAAGCAGAGCACCCCATCCATAATAGGCATAAAATGGATATGTATTCAAGGAACTTTGTAACACTGGAATCTGCCTATTATGAAATCAGACCATTGGCCCATCCAGCTCAGTGCTGCCTACATCGACTGGCAGCTGCTCTCTAGGTTTCAGGCAGGGGTTCCATCCAGTCCCACATGGAGATGTTAGGATATTGAATCTTGGACCTTGTGCACTCAAAGGAGATGCTCACCCTCATTTCTTCCTTGTTTTCATTTCTGCTAATAATTTGCACATTCCACACACCCCATATAAAAATAATTAAATTACAAAATTTCCTTAAGCCAAAACCCATGGCTTAAAAAGGGGGAGATTGTAGGTTTGTAGTAGTTGTTTGTTTTAAAAGCTTTTCTTAGTTACCCCATTCTTAGGGTCCTTTGCAGAAGTCCCACCCAGATCTAAAAGCTCTAGGGTTAATCAGACTTGGGAAAGCCTGTCTGAGGATTTAGGATTCTGGTTTCATTCTTCTCACAAACACTCAAAAGTGAGTTTCCTCCCTCTTCCTGGGCCTTTCCAGATTACAGTACAGTTTCCTTAAGGCTATTTTACACAAAGGAAATCTGGATTTACCACAGGCCTATACAAAACTCAGCCGGGCTCTAAAACCAAGCTCATCTCCTTTGGCATGATACAAGTGTTGACGTACGCATATTTATCCCACTATATACTTAAAATATAACTTGCTCTCTCAATGAAAGCAGTATATATGAAGGCAGTGGTGGGAATTTTGCACTTTCCCATTGACAAAATATTGTTCCATAAGCGCTGGGAAAATGCCATTGTCACAACAGGAACTTTGAAAAGAGCTGTCACGATCCCATGCAACTCTTGAGCAACAACTCTGAGTTTACCATGCTATTTCATCTTTTTAGAACTATAATGTTTTAAGTGTTTACCCAGAAGGAAGCTCCAGTAAGCTCAGTGGGGTTTCCTCCCCAAAAGTTGCAGCTAAGAGCTACAAATGGTGCCTGTGAAATCACTAGCAAGTGATACAACCCCTCTTCCACGCTGCATAATTTTGTTATATTTGACAGGTTCTTTTTGTTTAGTTCATTAGACTGCTGCTTAATTGTCCCACTTAATATGGGAGCGCTTAAACAATTTGACACCTGCAAGGCTGCTTTTTTTACAATACCACAATTTCATGCCATTTCATGTGGAAAGGAGGGATATAAATTGGAAACACATAGCTAAAATTCCCCTTGATTTTTTTAAAAAGTTAGCTCTTAGGAAATGGCACGCACATTTTATTTTTTAAAAAACAGATCACCTTTCATCCTGACTGGTTCCTGGGCAGATGACAGATACAATGCTATTACATTTATCAACACCATAATATTCTTCATAACAATATACAGTGGTACCTTGGGTTACAGATGCTTCAGGTTACAGACGCTTCAGGTTACAGACTCCACTAACCCAGAAATAGTACCTCGGGTTAAGAACTTTGCTTCAGGATGAGAACAGAAATCGTGCTCTCGCGGCGCAGCAGCAGCAGGAGGCCCCATTAGCTAAAGTGGTGCTTCAGGTTAAGAACAGTTTCAGGTTAAGAATGGACCTCCGGAATGAATTAAGTTCTTAACCAGAGGTACCACTGTATTTACTTTGGATATGATGCAGAATGGAAGTATGACCGACTTTTAATTCGGCAACACATCTAAAAACCTGGAGGCATATGTATTTTCCCATTCTCTAGGTTAGGATGTGCAGTGAGATGCCTCAACTCGCAAGCTTGCTGTCATATCCAAAGCCACGACTGCTGTTTATTATACTAATTTTCGCTCTTCTCCCGCATAGCCTCCATTCTGCTTGTTGCTTCCTTGCCATATTTCCCCCACTGAGCTCCACATGACCAGAGGATTCCATTCCATTGTGTTCCTACAGATCTACAGTTGCATTCTTTACACCTCCTTCCGCTTGCAGCCTTAGGCTTGCTCACCCTGCACTGGAAGGGACATGACAAGTCTTCTTACACGACTCTCTTTCTTTAACTGCCTGGGAGCTGCATGTGGCTGTCAAGCTGCAGTTTAAAATACATTTTAAATGTTTAAAACGCAGAGCGGCTTCAGTCAATGTATATTTGTAGGGAGATATGGATTGTTTTAAATATCCCCAAACAAAGATATACAGAAAATGCTTGGAATTTCCCTGTCTCTCTGGTAGGCTAGGCTTATAATGTCTGTTTCTGATCAGTTTCAAAGGGGCTGTTTTCTCTGGTCCCTTATTTATATATTCATCATCTTGTTTGCTTCTGTCTGCTTCAGAAGAATGTTCCCGACCATTAGGGTTTCCTTTTCGGGCGTGGACCCGGAAGCCAAGTTCATTGTGCTGATGGATATCGTTCCAGTGGACAATAAGCGATACCGATATGCCTACCACAGGTCCTCCTGGCTGGTTGCTGGCAAAGCGGACCCTCCTCTGCCTGCAAGGTCAGTTCATGTGCAAGTCATATCCATTACACACACCCCTCAAATCTCTGCTGTGAATCCTCAGTGTTGCTTTGTAAATACTGGGGCCAGACCAAGAACTGACAACTGCAGAAACCAATGGTCAGGAATACAAAATCCTTGATAGGAGTCAAAAGTTCTGTCCATTCCAAAGGTGGGCAATCTGAAGTCTTATGGCTGCATTTGGCCCTTTGGTCTAACATTATGTGGCCCTTGGTTCAATTTTATGCAAGTAGCAAGGAGGAAGAAAACTGGAAGGAAAGGGGGTGGGAGAAGAGGAGGTGGTTCCATCTACTTTTGGCCCCAGGCCATGCCCCCTTTTGACTCCTGTTCCACACACCACTGTTTTGCAGCCCTTGACAGATTACTTCCAAGGAAATTTCCCCAAGGGTTGTCCATCCCTGCTGTATTGTTGAGCTTTTTTATAGGACCCCCCCCCCCAATTTTGAGCAGTGTATGGCAGTGTGCATGATCCAGCTAGATGCAAGCAGATTTTAAAAGGAGAGTTGCACACTGCCCCCCACAAATCCTAGGTGCAATCTAATCAAAGTAAAAACAGGTTTTATTAACGTTGGCTTAATCATGCCCAGAGATCTTAAGAATTTGCTACCCTCCCCTCCCCAAAAAACCTTGCAAAAGTTTTAGTGCCAAACAGTTTAAATGGCACTTTAAACTGAAAGTATTGTAGCAAGAAGGAAATAATGTATATATTATACATTATTTCCTTCTTGCTACAATACTTTCCACTCTTTAACTTCAAAAAAAAATCCAGGCATGTTTGGCCAAGTGCAAGTCAAAAATATTAGATTACAGCTTGATTCATGCAATTACATTATTTTTTCAACTGAAGACTAAACCATGGGTCATGTTTATGCACTGCAGTCAATTAATTGTCGACTTGCTCTGCAAGTCAAGGGGACACGATCCCTTTTTCAGTTTAAACGTTCAGTTTTTTCAGCTTCTGTAGCCACAGAACTTCTGAATAATAAATGGTGTGTGTGTGTGTGTGTGTGTGAGAGAGAGAGAGAGAGAGAGAGAGAGAGAGAATATATCTAGGAATGACTGAGCGCCCCTTGGCTCAGTCTGCAATCCGACTCAGTAAGCCAAGCCATTCCACTCTCGGGAAAGCTGCTGCCCCAAGCACAACTCTAAATTCAGACCCCCTTCATGTTCCCCATGATGTTTCAAAATGCACATTGAGATCCAAATCTCTTTCCCCAACTCCTGCAATATTCCAAATCCAATGAACCATTTCTTCCCTTCTCCTAAACTTGCCTGCTGCCAGAGCTGTGCTGACATGGGTGCTATCTCACTTGGAGGCCTCCATGGAAGGTAAATAAGGTAAAGGGACCCCTGACCATTAGGTCCAGTTGTGGCCAACTCTGGGGTTGCGGCGCTCATATCGCTTTATTGGCCGAGGGAGCCGGCGTACAGCTTCCGGGTCATGTGGCCAGCATGAGTAAGCCGCTTCTGGCAAACCAGAGCAGCGCACAGAAACACCCTTTACCTTCCCGTCGGAGGGGTACCTATTTATCTACTTGCACTTTGACGTGCTTTCGACCTGCTAGGTGGGCAGGAGCTGGGACCGAGCAACGGGAGCTCACCCCGTCACAGGGATTCGAACCACCGACCTTCTGATCGGCAAGCCCTAGGCTCTGTGGTTTAACCCACAGCGCCACCCGCATCCCATGGAAAGCCTTCCTCTATTTCCATGGCACCTGAGATGCTTCAGTGTAGTTCTCCAAGGCAACTGAGTCCTTAAACTTTGGACAGTAGGTGGCTGGGAGAATGTTGTTTCTCTGATGCCTGTCAGTGAGGCATTCAAGGCCCCAGAGGTTTCACACTGAAGCTCCAAATGAGACCTCTTCATTACCACAACTGCTCCAAAATGGTGTCTGGTACTTCCTAGAATGGTTTGTCTAGGGCAGGGTCAGGTGATGTGATGATCCTTTCCCCAAGATGTTGTTGGGCTATGACTCCAGTCCTCCATGACCACTGGTGGTGTTGGCTGGGATGGTGGGTGGTCGAATCCAGCAGCGCTGGCCACCTCCTGGACTGATGTCATCCTTCACAAGATGCAGCACAGAGTGAAATGAGTCAATCTGGCTGAAAAACAACCTCCTCATCCCACCAAATTATGAGATATGATGGACGGTTACCTTACACAGGGGTTTCTCAGTGGTGGCCCTCAGAATTTGGAATGGCTTCCTGATGGAGAATTTGGCTGGCAGGCAGTAAAGACAACTTTATCCACATCAAAGCTTTTTCCTATGGGGGAAAAATATATCAAAACAATTTCTCTAACTGTCCAGATGTGGATAAACTTTGTTCAGAAATAGGACCTTCACTATGCAGTCTATACATGTCTACTCAGAAGTAAGTCCCACTAAGTTCACCTGGTATAGGACTGTGGTCTCAGGCAGTCTCCTTCAACTGATGCTTTTGTCTATTGTATTATGAGGAATTTTTTGGCAGATTAAGCTGAAACTCTCAATGGCAAAAACTTTAAGCATGTTGGCAATCGAATATTGATTAAGTTCCAGGGGTTTTAAGTTCATTTTTTCAGGGATCACTATTTGAAGACTGAACCCACATGTGTGTGTGTGTATGTTTAAGTGTTGAAGATAGAAATATATCTGTTGCGTGCTTCGCGAGGTTGAGTCAAATGAAGTTAACTTGTTGATGTCGAAAAGATCTATCCATACGTTTACTTACATAGGTGATTCTCAAGAGAAAGGGGGGGCGCGGGGGAAGGAATCCCTGCCGTAGGTAAGCCTTGGTGACATCCATACCCTCAGGCTCCCCCCCCCATCATTTTTGTAGAGAAATAACTTTCAGCACCACAACTGCTGAGACCGATATTAACGAGGATTAGCCAATATCATTTGAAAGCATTTCCATTCATAAACCTTCACTGCGGATGACCATTAAATCCTCCTTTTCCTGCTGTCAGCGTGCAAAGTGGCTCTCCCTCCCTGGCGCTGTGAATGGAAGGAGCAAAATTCTTTTGGAAAAATCTATTGTGAAACTTTCCGCGGGTCCCCAGTCCCAGAATACGACTAGCTTATATGGCTTTAGGAACCAGACCAAACCTTTGAAAGACATACCTGTCTTATGAGTTCTAGCTTGTAGCTTAAATATTCTGCTTGTCTTTTCTTCCTTTGGGGTTTTCTGTTTTGTTTCTTTAACATTGGTACAGAGTGTTGATTAGTTTCCTTGACAATGCAAGCCACCTTGTGCTTTTAACTCCTTGCTGACTAAGCCAAGATCCACCACAGGGCAAAAAAATAACTTGTTGCTCAGTGGTAGGTAAAAGTACAATTGGTTTCTTGATTATGTGCTGGATAGTGGGCGGTATTCAACAGAGTTTTACTCAGAGAACACCTATTAAAAATAATAGACAAGACTAAAGTCCTGTCTGCACCATACATTTAAACAAACAGGGCCTTCCGCAAAGAATCTTGGGGACCACAGTTTGTTAAGGGTGTTGAGAATTGTTAGGGGACCCCTGTTCCACTCTCAGAGCTACAATTGCCAGGGTGGTTTAACAACCAAATCCTGTTTCTAGGAAACTCTGAAAACTGTAACTCTTTGAAGGAATTAGGAATCTCTTGACACCTCTCGCCGCCCTTGACAAACTACAGTTTCCAGGATCCATGACGGTTCAAAGTGGTATGATGACTGCTTTAAATGTATAGCGCAGGTGGGACTTTATGCGGCCTAGGACCCACATACCTATGGGACCGCCTCTCCTGGTATGCCCTGCAGAGGACCTTAAGGTCCACAAATGACAACATTTTGGAGGTCCCAGGTCGCAAGGTGGTTAGATTGGTCTCAACTAGGGGCAGGGCTTTTTCAGTACTGGCCCCGACTTGGTGGAATGCTCTGTCGCAAGAGACCAGGGCCCTGCAGGACTTGACATCTATCCGCAGGGCCTGCAAAACAGAGCTGTTCCACCTGACCTTTGGTTTGGACTCAGTCTGACCCTTATGTTTCCATCCCCTTACGGTTTTGATCTATGGGCTACATTTAAAATGAGGCTGCATTTTAAATTGCATATTAACTTGTATTTTAATTTGGATTATTATTATTATTATTATTATTATTATTATTATTATTATTATTTTATTTTACTGTAATTTTAATGGTTTTAGCCACCCTGAGCCTGGCTCTGGCCGGGGAGGGCGGGGCATAAATACAATTTATTATTATTATTATTATTATTATTATTATTATTATTATTATTATTGTCACATTCATTAAATTCAGTGGCACTACTCTGAGTAAAACTATCCAGTGATTTGTCTGTTTTATATTCTTTTTTTTCCTCTAAACAGTCCCTTTCCTTCATTTTTATCCTGCTCAAAACCCTGTTATGCAGATTAGGCTGAAGGAGAGGAAGAGAGAGAGAGAGAGAGAGAGAGAGAGAGAGAGAGAGAGTGTCACCTGGAATGCTTGATGGCTGAGTTTCCTTTTCTTAGTCCAGTCACTATACCATGTTGGTACTCATGAGCCATTCACTGTTCTTTCAAGCCTTGATCAGAACAGCTGCAGGGGAAGAGGCGAACAATCTTCCATTTTTGGGGGCGGGGGGAGGGGGGAGAGACAATGCAGTGGATTTGCTTAATAATAATCTAAAATGGAAGCATTAAGCATCAGCTAATGAAATAAAATTATGACTGAGATTGCAAAAGGAATGAAAGGCCCAGGAAATAATAAAGCTTTAAAAGAGAAACAGGCATTCATGATTCAGGCCAGCAAATGAATAACTTAATGAGCCTGTTTCAGACATCGCTTATCTCAATCCTATTAACCTGGGACTGTTCCATTGATTTTGGTGGAATTTACTTGCAAGGAAGTGGGCTTGGGGTTGCTGTTAGTTAGGCAGCTGGACCTGAGACAGATTGACTGGGAAGTAAGTCCTACTGGGTTCAGCAGGGCTTACTCCCTGATTAGCATTGATGGGATTGCCGTGTTTGTCGCAGAAGTGGATTCGAGAATGTCATACGTGGCAGGTCTTCAGGCTAGCTGTGTGTACCATTTTGCCGCCTGAGGCAAAACAGGATGCGCCACCTGCTGCTGCTTCTCTGCTCACCCTGCTGCTTCTGCAATTTTGGGCGCCATTTCAGCCAATACAGGAGGCAGTGGGGCACCCACAGGGCTTCCGCCACCTTAGTTTACCTAATGGCAGAGCCGGCTCTGCATCCAGAAGAGTCCTAATGAAAAGCTGGGGAGATGTGCATTGGGAAGTGTTATGTACTGAAGTTCCCACCCTGGGCCAGCAGGGGGATACTGTAGATAGTTTTCATTCAGGTCCACATATGCAAATAAGGGATTGAAAGTGACGTTCAGTGATTGGATAGTTTCAGAAAGTTGTTACAGTTGCGTTGTACTGGAGCTCTATATAAGCAGGCTGGCTGAACCCTTCAGTTCAGTTCTGTTCTGGCCTGTGAATAAACAAGAGCTGTTTGAAGAATCGGTGTGTCGTCTGATATGTTCACCCACAGCTTAACTGGAAGCCCTGTGTATCATGTTGGCAGGGGCAAAAGCGGGGGGCGGCAGCAATTTATTAGCTAACCAGCTCCAGCTGATCGAAGGCTGCTGCTACCCTACCCTCTAGTAGCCCATTTCAAGGCTTATTACCCAGCTGGAGGTAACTTGGGGTCTCCACTGTGGTAAACCCCACCCATCTTATCTGTTGGCAAAGGCTGGCAATGATGCCATGCTAGGTCTCCACTTCCCTGGCCATTGATTTCGGTGGTACTGGAACGGGCTTTTCTATTGTACAGCAGTTTCTTCCCCACCCAAGACCGAAAGTCTGCCCCTGGAATCAGGGCCGGATTTAGGTTTGATGAGGCCCTCAGCTATTGAAGGTCATGGGGCTCTTTATATGTCCAGCTGTCCTTTGTCAACAACAAATTGTCACTGTTTTTTGTGTTGAATATATGTTATTTGGTAATTTATGGACCTAAAGCCATTTGCACATAACAAAATATGTATTTTATCAAAGTAATTGTTGGACTGAAATACAGTTGGAAATGTACATCCAGTTTTTTCCCCTTTAAATATTTTTGGGGGCCCGCAAGAGAGTGGGGCCCTAAGCTATAGCTTGTTTAGCTTATACATAAATCTGGCACTGACTGGAGTATATTGTTAAGTAGGGCTGCCGTATTTCAAAAAGTGAAAATCCGGACACAAAAGTTGTTGCAGTTTTTTTTGGCAAAGTTGTTGAGCTATTTTTGTGTGCAAAATCTCAAAAAGAAAGTTTTTTGAGCTATTTTTAATGGAAATCACCCAAATCTACATCAACGTGGATTTTCCCGGACACTTCAGCGATTTTTGCCCAGACACTGCTTAAGAGAGCTGAATACCGGCCATATCCAGAGAATTCCAGATATTTTGAACATCCATAGATGACTTAATTTGTGTGCTTTCTTTCTGAGACTGATACATTACTAATTTCTTTTGCCACTGGGGCGGCGGCTGTTTCTTTTAACATCTATAGGATATGGAGCCAGTGAACCCCTTTTCACTGGCATATCTTTCAGTCTGAGCCTTCTCCTATATTACTCCTTCAGAACAATCTTTCATACATTGCATTGCTTTTTCTTCAAGAGGAAGATCTTTAAATAAAATAAGAATAAGAATAAGAATAAGAAGAAGAAGAAGAAGAAGAAGAAGAAGAAGTAGAAGTAAATAGGGTGCCTGAACTTGAGCTGGGTTGTCAGTGTTGTTAACTGGCTAGGCCTAGCAGACTAGGCTGGGAAGTTGTAGGGCAACTCTCTTACAAAAGCAAACGTCCTGAACACAGATTGGGTTGATTGACAGGCCCTGTGTCTCTTGGCTTTCCAGACTGTACGTGCACCCGGATTCTCCGTTCACGGGGGAACAATTGCTGAAGCAGATGGTGTCCTTTGAAAAAGTGAAGCTAACAAACAACGAGCTGGATCAGCACGGTCACGTGAGTAGCTGGTCCTGTGGGAAGGGAAACAATGTCCGCTCTCTCAGGCAATGACACCTGCCGGCACACCTGGTGGGAACGGGCGTTATCAGCAGAGCCCCGGTGGCTGTTGGGAAGGTGCTGCTGTTTTGAGGTGGCTGTGAAGGGGTGCGAAATGTAATGGGGGGAGCAAGGGATGCCTTGGGTGGGGGCGAAGGTTCTGTCATTTATACCTCATTTATCCTTCTCTTGCTTCTGTCCTCTTTGTTCAGCAGCCCAGCATCTTAACATCTTTGTAGTCACCAGCCCATGACCCCATTTAACAATTTCTCTCCTAAAACAGGCTTCTGTGGTGGTATGCTTGTCCCTGCCCCCTAATAATAATAATAATAATTTATTTTATTTTATTTTAGCCCTCCCTAGCCCAAGACGGTCTCAGAGCAGCTAACAATAGTAAAATGATACAACATTCTAAAATCATTTCATTATAAAAACAGTTTCTTGTGCATCTTTCCCCCCATATAATCATTATAATACGGACGTATTATTGGGCATGTTCTCTTTATCAGTCTTGTGCAAGCCTTAGTGATGTAAATTTCAGTTTTGCACAAGATCTCCGTATTAAATTTCAGTTTTGCACAAGATCTCCGTATTAAATATTAATGGAAATGCCTATCCCTCCCTCCTGGATCACAAGCTACCATTTTGCCCACTGTGAAACATTTACTGGGATGGATGGCAAATGGTGGAACAGCAATGCACACCAGTCCCTAAAAAAATGGAAATGTGCGGAAGCTAACACAGTAAGCTTGTACACACAGAAAATCAGGTCTGCTTGTAATAGACATCCTCCACTTGGAAGTATCTTGAGATGGGCTTGGAAGGCCCATTGGTGTGAAAAAATTCTCCTGATTTAAGTCCCATTGATTTCAGTGGGGAAGAAGCATAACTAAGGGAGGCTGCGATGCTATGCATAATTTACTGTTGAATTCAGTGGGACCTACTTCTGAGTAGGCATGTCTGCAGTCACACAACTCTCCTTGTTAGCTTTTAAGAAGAATTTATTTCTCCCACTGTCATAATGGAGAAATGATGGTGTGATTGTTTGTCCTTACTGGATGTCATTATTCATTAACCCTAAAGAAGGCATCAAAGTCCCTGGGTGGAAGTCTTGCAGCTGTATCTATGTGATGGTTGCTATGAAAAGTGTGTTTCTAATAAATAGAAATGAGAGCTTTAAAAAATTGCAATAGGAGTAGCTGAGCCAGCTTGTCAAGAATACAGTAATATGACAAAGATATATTGTCTTTCCTTGTCTCATAGAATCTAACCCAAGAGCCCAGGGCAACTAACTCTTAGTAGTGTGGTACATTATCTGGGACCAGACTGCTGCTTTTTTAGTGACATGAGCCTTGGTGTTCTCCAAGGAAGACAATTATTCACAGAGTGTTTGTGATTATACTTTCTCTACAGAGAGCTATTGGCTTTGATCAGGATCAGCAAAGGCCACTGCGTTCCTAAGGACTATAAAAAAACCATATAGTGATAGAAACTTTTTCTGCACCAAATCCTTCTGCTTTTGCAATTGTTCATAATGACAACATGAGCTGGTCTTACACAGTCAGCTGAGTGAGGCAGACGGCAGAAAAGGATCACATTTCTGAACGTGCATCCAAATTCTGTGCAAATAGTAATAAAACCAACAGCTAAATGATAGGATGGAAGATTCTGCTCCAGCTTTTGCTCTTAGGGAGTGGATGGTTCATCCGGAATATTTTTTTGAATGCAGAGAAGCATTTGATACCCTTCACCTGCAGTCTGAAGTGGGGCAGTCCACATTGTCCCATCATTCTTCTGATTCATCATTTTTCCCTCTTAGAAATCTTTAAATTAGGAAAGAGATCTGTGAGGGAACAATTTATTGCACATTGCTAATTATAAGGTCCTAGCCGTGAGCTGTGGAACAGTTGATATATGTGTTGCAGAAAGGTGTTGCAGAAATCTTGGGCGGAAGTAAAAAAGTTGGTAGTTGTTGGGATTTGAATGGATGCTAGGAGAGAATATATTTATTAGATATTATCCTTCCTCCCTCAAGTTTGTGAGTTCAGCAGAGTGCATCCCTTTGCAGCTTAAAAAGAGAAGCTTAGATGGGCTAGTTTTAGTCTTTTAGTTTAAGTAATCCAGAATGCTTTAAGACAGAGCGGATTCTCCTGGTATTTCCCACCTTTCTCCCCCTTGAAACAATAATCACGCAAACAGTCTTATAATAGGTAAAAACAACACTTACTCAGAATACTAGTTGAAGAATAACAAATACCGCAGCTTTGTTCAGGCAGACTTAAAATGGTAAATCAGTTACAAAGGCTTACTTAAGCCTTGCTTAAAATGGAGAATGTAGCTCAGACTTAGCAGATGCTTTCACATTGCTGGCATGGTGATGAGTGGTAAGAGAGTAGGCGAACACGCCAAAGCAGGCAGGAGAATATATAGCTATGCCCTCCCCCTGTCAGGGCACAGTGGGGGTGTCTCTCACAGAGTCCTCTCTAGCAAGTTTACAGGAAAACTTTGTAAGCTTCAGCTCCTATCTAGCAAAAGACGAATTGTTGGTTTGACTGCACTTTAAATACCCCACAGTAGTGTTGACTTGAATCTGAGTAGCTCTTCCCTTTATCTCCTCTCCAGATAATCTTAAATTCAATGCACAAATACCAGCCTAGGGTTCACATCATCAAGAAGAAAGACCATACAGCTTCCTTGCTTAACCTGAAGTCTGAAGAATTCAGGACATTTATATTTCCAGAGACTGTGTTTACTGCTGTCACTGCCTACCAGAACCAATTGGTAAGTGTTCTATAACTCTTATTAGTCTTTTCATCAATGCTACTACTGGACTGAGAGACAAAAATGAGGGTTGTGTGCCTGAATTGCAAGGATGAAGGAGACCTCTCCTTCTTTCCCTGCTACTTTTTGTGCTTGTAAACTGGATCAGGCCCCTGCAGCAGGTTCCTGTTGAAAGCCATCCCCTCCTTTGGAGACAAATATGGCGGGGTAGCAGATGATATTCAACTGATGCAGGAGCACACACTGGATTGGGGCCCGGCAGCTGCTTTCTCTTAAAAATGCAAGTGACCTGCTTAAAAAGTGTGAACAATGTGACATGATTTGGTCCTAAGGATGTCACAAAGTCTTACGTCTGCTTGGGGTAGACCGGCTGCAGCATTAAACTGCAATCGGAAGTCGTTGGGTGTTTGTGATGACATTCCAGACACGGTGAGGAAATACAGTGGTACCTCGGGTTAAGTACTTAATTCGTTCTGGAGGTCCGTTCTTAACCTGAAACTGTTCTTAACCTGAAGCACCACTTTAGCTAATGGGGCCTCCCGCTGCCACCGCGCCGCTGGAGCACAATTTCTGTTCTCATCCTGAAGCAAAGTTCCTAACCCGAGGTACTATTTCTGGGTTAGCAGAGTCTGTAACCTGAAGCGTATGTAACCTGAAGCGTATGTAACCCGAGGTACCACTGCATTGTAACATTTGGGCATTTTTAATTTAGAAAAGGGACGTGGGTGGTGCTGTGGGTAAAACCTCAGTGCCCAGGACTTGCCGATCGCATGGTCGGCGGTTCGAATCCCTGTGGCGGGGTGAGCTCCCGTCTTTCGGTCCCAGCTCCTGCCCACCTAGCAGTTCGAAAGCACCCCTAAGTGCAAGTAGATAAATAGGTATCGCTTTATAGCGGGAAGGTAAACGGCGTTTCCGTGTGCTGCGCTGGTGCTGGCTCGCCAGAGCAGCTTCGTCACGCTGGCCACGTGACCCGGAAGTGTCTCCTGACAGCGCTGGCCCCCTGCCTCTTAAGTGAGATGGGCGCACAACCCTAGAGTCGGACATGACTGGCCCGTACGGGCAGGGGTACCTTTGCCTTTACCTTTAATTTAGAAAAAAGATGAGTTAAGGGAAATGATAGAGATGTATAAAATAACTCAGCTGGGGGTGTGTGGGAATGGATAGAGAGAGGCTTTTCTCCATCTCTCGTAATCCTAGAATCCCGGATCATCCAATGAAATGGAATGTGAGAAGATTCAAGACAGACAAAAGCACAGGAGCCACCTCCTAAGGGTCAAGGGGTCTTTGGCCCTCCCAATAAAATATTTGAGGGGATGCCTCCCCAAGTTGATGGACATTGCCAATGCTTTCGAATGGTGTGCATGCTTGATCTATTATGCGGGCCGGGCTTACCTGGGCCCCGCAATATTTTATTCAGGTTAGCGCCCCTGGGCAAAAGGAAGTCCGTCTTTATACTGTGAATGTGGAATTTGCTATTACAAGACAAGATGCCTTTAAAAGGGGTTAGACAAATTCACTGCAGATAAGCCTATCAGTGGCACTAGCTATGGCGGCCATATTCCAAGTCTGCAATTCTATGGTTCTATGACTCTACTTCTGGTATTGAAGCTGCTGTGTGGGGAGAGCACTATTCCGTTCATGTCCCGCTTGCAGACTTCCTATGGGAATCTATCATTTTCTAGGCTGGTCTGGGGAGCGGTTTCACAGAACAAAGAGGGCAAAGGACTTCTCATGAGCCAGTTCCACAATGGAACCTTCAGAGACTTTGACGAAAGAATCTCCCTCTGCCCTTTGCTTTGTGAAATCTCAAAATAGCTTTCTGACACTCATCCCTAAGCCATGTCAGAAAAACTCTTCTCTGGTCCCGGATGAGGGGCTCACATCCAAGCCATTTGGAGAGGTGTTGCTGGAGAATCACAAGACCGCACTGCTTATGTCTGAAAGGAGAACAGCGTTTCCCAACACCTTCCTAATACAGGCAAGTCTGAGCTTGCTGATGAAGCCGTGAGACATGGTGCGTGATCTGGCTGAAGCTGAATGCGCGGCCTGAAGCCACGACAGCATACTAGAGCTCCAGATCTACACTGGGCAGGTAAATGGCCATGCCCAGTAGGGGAATGGGGAATTCTAAACACTTTCTAGACAATTTCTAGAGTCTGGTGTCCATCCAAAATGTGCATATCATCAATCCACAGGGGCAGACTCTCTACGAATTCAAGACCAGAACACATTCCCCATACCCTCCAACATTCCTCAGATGAAAAAAGGACATTTTTCAATCCCTGCAACTGACCCTTCTCAACCTGCCGTTTTTGGGTCCCCCTGCCCCCACAGAGCATTTCTGTCAGAAGAAGGGCAAGTGCCATCGCTACACCAATGGGACACAGCACACACACACTCCACCACCCTGAGAAAAGCCCTTAATCCTGATTTAATTTTATTATTTGGTAGATTTACAAAAGGAAAACACACACCAATATTATTATTTTTTTAGACGCAGATGCACAAAGCAGTTTTTTTAAAAAAATCAAGACTCCTTGCACTCTACAAACCCTTTCTTGCCACTCAGGGTGGCCCTGCCCTCTGTCTGCACCTCAGAGCAGGCGCACCATGCGCGGCCCGCCCTGATTTCAGTAGCACCCTTACTTTGTTCCCCCCAAAATGAATCTGTTTTGACCAAATGTATACGTAGTTTTAGTTATTTAGATGCTTAGAACTTGGCGCATTTCCAAAAGGCTCAGAATAGTAGATAGCTGCATTTTTGGCAGTTTACATCCCTTTTGGGACGCGGGTGGCACCGTGGGTGCCACCCACAGAGCCTAGGACTTGCCGATTAGAAGGTCGGGGGTTCGAATCCCTGTGATGGGGTGAGCTCCCATTGCTTGGTCCCTGCTACTGCCAACCTAGCAGTTCAAAAGCACATCAAAGTGCAAGTAGATAAATAGGTAGCGCTCCAGGGAAAGGCTAAACGGTGTTTCCATGCGCTGCTCTGGTTTGCCAGAAGCGGCTTAGTCAGGCTAGCCACATGACCCAGAAGCTGTATGCCAGCTCCCTTGGCTAATAAAGCGAGATGAGCGCCGCAACCCCAGAGTCAGTCACAACTGGACCTAATGGTCAGGGGTCCATTTACCTTTACATCCCTTTTAAAAAATAGCCACAATCTATCACATTATCCACACTGAACACAGTGCGTCTTGCTTGTGAGCGGCAACCCTCTGTATGCTTACATGACAGGGACCTCTGCTGAACACAACTACGCTAAGTTCCAAATCTTCTAGGTTTTCAAACCCGATTTCAAAGGAAACTTACCACATGGAAGTAATTGGTGTATAAATGAATTACTTAAATTAAAAATAGAATTTATCTGCCTGGCAGCTATGTGTTTACCCTTCATATAGATCCTACAGTCTTATAAACTTTGAATCAAGCTTCAGGCCTATGAAAGGGGGGGGAAGGTGTTTGCCTGGACAAAGCAGTTTTAGAAAGCTGTGGTCTGATTCTCCAGCACATCCCGTAAATACTGCCAAATTTCCCTCTGGAAATCCTAGAGACAGAGGCTGTCGTATTACGTATGACTAATGAAAATGGAACCTCTCTTATTTTTGCCATTTCTTTCACTGCTGGTTTTAAGGGGGATGATTACATTTCTGCGGGTTATTAGATAAGGGCTAAATACATTACACTTTCAACAAACTATCTCACATTTAAGATTTAAAGGTCATGCATTTGTTTAAACAGTCAAGCCACTACGGGAGAGTTGAATTGTAGGTCAACTTTCATTTTTACAAGCTTTCTTGGAGATGTTCTCATGATTCATTTGGGAACTGGGAGTTTAAAAAATGACGGCAACAGCGTCCAACAAATCTGCAAACCACCTTCCCATTCTGATGTTAAACTGGTGTTGCTCCTGTACTGAGCATTTTCTGTGCAACAGCTATGCTTTGTGGATTCCCTTTTTATGGAGAATCTGCACAATACTGTGAAAAGAGTCCTGTTTTGTTTGTCCCCTTGAACAGCTTCCTTTTTTTTAAATTCGGAGCTTAGAAATATTTTTTTGAAAAACAACCTCAGTTTATATTTTTAGGATTAATCTTATTTTTGTGTTGGTAAATTGTCTTTTGACATTGTGATCTACCTTGGGACCTCAGGGTGAAAGTAAATAAGCAGATATTAACCACACCATTTCCCCAGGCAAACATGGCTTATCTTTCTTGTTTCTGGCCAATTCTGTCTTATCTAGATTGCTCCAGATACTTGTAGATTGCTCACCACAGTCTTCTCCATGGTCCATCTCTCCTCTGTAGGAATCAACTTTGTCACTTTGCTTCCCTTTCGAAATGACATTGCCAGAATAAGAATAATACCATCCCACAGTGAGAAAAATTATCTGCTTCTGTACTGGTGGTGCTCAAGATTGAAAATGTTAATTCCCCTCATGGAATTGAGATATGTCTACCCTTCATAGTATTTTTAAAAAACGAGACAACTTTATTGCATTCCTGTGTAACCAAGTCTCAGTTTATCACCCTGTCAACATTCTCCACACAAAAACATGTGGCCATTTTGGATGGTTATTTTGGCGGAGATACTGTGAACTGGTCCAGTCCTTAAGAGGGGGTCTGGTTTCAGTAGCTGTCCTGGGTCCCAATAACACCGCACTCCTGATTTACAATGGTTTGAGCAAGAAAACCAGACTTTTACACTTTGGGGGCTTTCACAAATCCCTAAGGAGAAATTTTTGTTAGACTTATTGAAATGTTTAGCTTTCCTTGGAAATTCCTGGGATGTTTAACTTGAGCAGGAGTTTCCACTTTTGCTGCAAAATTGTCTTTGACAGCTGAGGAACAGTTTAGGTCTCAAGAAAGTTCTCACGTTTTGTAGCAAGCCTCCTCGCTTTTCACAAATTTCCTCTCATGTACTTCCGAGGAGAAATATGTATTACAAAAAATGCTTCACATTTTGCTTTAAGTTGCAACAACTATAGTTCCTGAGCCCTGAAGGCTAATGGTGGTCTTCAAATGCCATTACAGAAGAAGCAGGAAGTCACGTCTTTGCCAGCCTGCCTCTGAGATGAGATAAATTTGGTAGAGGCGCAGCAGGGGACTTGGTATGGATGGTTTGGTTGAGGTCATGCTCTGTAAGACTGTCTCCTCAAAAGCTGGCCACAAATGCACTCTGCTCTTCTCTGTTTCCAGATAACCAAGCTGAAGATTGACAGCAACCCTTTTGCCAAAGGATTCAGGGACTCATCTAGACTCACTGATATTGAGAGGTAAGAGGGACTTTTCGTTTACTTTTTGCTCAAGATAAGATAATGCTGAGGAGAGAGGAAGAGCTGTTGTGAAAAGTGTTCTGTCTTCTCCCACGAAGCTGTAGCGTTTGCAAGTTCATGTTGCACTGTAAGAGGTCTCAGGTGCTTTATATAAATACTCAAAAATAATAAGTTTGCTCCCCTGAAGATCCCCCCACCTTTTCCAATTGCTGCTCTAAAGGCAAAATGATCTAGTGAGCTGGCCACTCATATAACTTATATGTGTATCTCACATAAACACACATATGCATGACTTCGTATAAAATAAACACATAACTTAGTGGTTGCCGTTTATCTCTCGCATTTTTAAGTCTTTCTCATGTCTTTTCTTAACAACCTGTATGTCTTTTTGTCCAAGCCCACAACCAGAATATTCACCTTCTCATTCAAACCCTCTGCAAGGTCATGGAGATAGTCCCCATCAGACTATTTCAGAACATGAACATGCTTCTTCGTTTGCTTGTGTGAACGTTTGTTTGATCATAAAGATGTTGATGGAACCTAAGGGACAAGGTATAGGTTTAGGATAAGGTATAGGTTTTTCTAGATTTAAAAAAAAGCCTCATTAACTCCAACCAAAGGACAACTGGAACCCAGTGCAGATATTAAGGAACTGTTGTCATCATTAGGCACTCTCTTCTCTTTCTTGGACCATTGCAATGTCCTTTTGTCTCATGAAAATGAGAATTTGCATGGCTATTTTTAATAGCCTACTTTGCTCCATTTATACAGTAGAACCTCAGTTGTCAAACGCTTCGGAAGTCGAACGTTTCGGCTTTCGAACACCGAAAACCCAGAAGTGAATGCTTCCGTTTTCGAACACACCTTGGAAGTTGAATGGCTTCCCAGGCGCGGTTCTCCATTTTTTCAATGGATTTTGCCAACTGGCAATTGTGCCTCGAACATTTCAGAAGTCGAATGGTCTTCCGGAAAAAGGATTACGTTTGACAACCGAGGTTCTGCTGTAATGGGTGTATGAAGGCAACCATGTTGTTTCTGTCCCACATTTTAAAAATGTGGTCAGATCATCTTAGTCCCTTAGCAGGATGGCAGCTGGTTTAGCACAGATTATTTTAGCTGGTCATTTCTATGCCAAGGGCAGGATCCCAATCCCAACCCCATTCACTGAATACCCCCAGCATCAAAATCATTTGAAAGGGTGATACTAAATCACACATTTCTGCAAGAAGGTGACAGTCCTTTCTAAGAAGTAAGCCCCATGAATACATTCACACCTGTGTGCAACAAAAATGTTTTTGATTGGGCTATTTATATACCACATGATTTCTGATGTTCAAGTTGCACCCCTGTCCAGCTGGCGCTTTGGGCAGGTCCCATACTTACATGCCTGGCTTGCTATGTGATTACCACTCCATCAGTAATGTGGTGACCTTCAGATATTCTTGGATTCCAAGTCTCATCAGCCACAGGAAGCATGACCAGCGGTCAGGGTTGATGGAAGTTGGTGTCCAAACACATCTGGAGAGAACCACACCAGCTACCTCAGGCCTAGTGGACTGGAAACAGTTTGGCTTAGTGCAAATTTATACGTACCAAAAACCTTTCATTACACAACTCCACTCATTTCATTGAATGACGGACCTTGAAAACAACTTGCAAAGTTAATAGAGTCTCAACTGCCATTTCTGGAAACAAACAATATTATCAGTTCCATTTACATGCCTTGGCACGGACGGTTTGCCAGTTCACATTCACACCTTCTTGAAAGGTGGATATTTGATTAGCTCTTGTAATCAGATAATCCATTTTTTGAATGGACTTCCTAAGGCAGACACACTTTTGTGTATGAACAATTTGGGCTATAGCATGGTCACCTATGCTGGGCAAAGCATCTGTGAGGACTTTTATTCACTGCACACTGCCTGTCTTTGGGTTGACCTAAATAGTGTGAATGTGGGACAAAGCTTTGGATTTAATTTCCAGATATTTAAGTCTGCTTTTTTTCCTAACTAGCCTTTAGGGAGGGAAGCAAATCAGATCAATTGATCTTTAGAGACCTAAAGAAATCAAATTAGGCTGGAGTCAGTTACCGCACTAAACCATCTAGTAATTGGATTGCTCCATGTAACTGATTGAACACTGCTTCTATCTGCTGCAATAGAGGCTGGGCTTCCTTTCGGTTGATCTGAGAGAAAAAACACATCTTTTTATGACATGATGACAGACATTGCACTTTTCTAGCCTAATTGAATATGTTTTTTATAAATACACGACTCCAACAATTTCAAACTTCCCATTTCAAATTTACGGTCTCTGCCAGGACTTAATTTGAGCCAGGGCTCCACTGCGGAATCTGTGAGCTCAGCCTGTTTTCGATGGCAGGGCTTTGTCTAAGAGCATAGACAGAGTGCTTTCCCTCCACTGCTGAGATCCTTGTTGGGTGAACACCTGGGCTTAAAGGCAAACTTCATACAGAATGGTTTCCAGGCAGGTTGAGCCTTAGCCCAATACCAGACTGCCTACACAGTGCTAGGTAGCATTTCTGCAGGCCCAGTTCTCTGCAAATGGATTCCTATCGGTATTCTGTTGTATTCAGAGCCAGAGGGTTCATTGTCACTGCCCCCTTAAGCATAGTTTGCATGTCTACACAGAAGCACATGGGCGAGGCCATCTGAGTAGATGTTGCTCAGTCAGCCATTGTTCTCCCAGCTAGGCTCCCATCACAGGTAGGACAGCCATCATACCATGTTGTGATCATGTGTTTCTGATAGCTGCACGCATACTGCAGCTGGATATGGCTGTTGTGCGTGTGTGTGTGAGGAAGAGGATGGTATAGTTTGTTTTTGTCTTCTGCCTGTTAGTCACCCTTTCCCTTCTTCTGCACTGAGGTGCCTGGTGAATTTATTTTTATGCCTCCTTTGGAACCCATTTCGATGACTCACCTCTGGGGGTTGTTGTTGTTGTTTGCAATCTGGGCATTCTTCCAAATGTGCAAAGAGGCAACTGCACGAAACGAAAACCTTTTGAAATTTAGAACTAAAGAAGTCCTTCACGCTGGTGACTGCCAAGCCATGGCACTCCACATCCGCTTTGGCGGTTTTCTTTTGTCAGGCGTTGAATGGAGAGGCAAATTTGATTCGTGAGGTTTTATTATTTGTTCTCTCTCATTAATATTCTATTCACCAGCAATCACGTGAAAACAAAAGAGGAGAAATGATGAGTGGGTGACTTCTTACTGCATGGGTGGCCAAACTATGGCATGGGGAGAAGTCTGCGACTCTTGGGGATCAGCCCCTGCCTTCCCTTCCCAGCAGTGGCAGACTTTGGGCCCTCAAATTTCAGCGGTGCCCTGCGCCTATGCTAACATTTGGTGCTTCCCTGCTTCTCGTGCTCTGTTCCACAGCACTGCTGTGGTGCCCCCTGCAGTCCGGCTGAACCAGTCCCGCTACCCTAAAACAACTTCTTTTCCCAGTGCAGCCCAGTTGCCTCTCCCAGTAGGTTGGAGTCAAGAGACTAAACATATATGGTTGCACAAACAAGAATGGTAGTTGTTGGCACCTGCCTGTCTCAGGAGACAATAGAGTGTGCCTCCAGGGGTTGAAGTCATTAGCAGCACCAGGGCGCAAGCCTGGGAAGTGTGCATGGAGGTCCAGACAACAAGACCCCCCTCTCGGCCTCGCTGATGTGGTCCAAAGGCAAGCAGAGTACAGTGGTGCCCCACAAGACGAATGCCTCGCAAGACGAAAAACGCGCAAGACGAAAGAGTTTTCCGTTTTTTGAGTCGTTCCGCAAGACGAATTTCCCTATGGGCTTGCTTTGCAAGACGAAACGTCTTGCGAGTTCTTGCGAGTTTGTTTGCTTTTTCTTAAAGCCGCTAAGCCGTTAATAGCCGCTAAGCCGCTAATAGCCGTGCTTCGCAAGACGAAAAAACCGCAAGACGAAGAGACTCGCGGAACGGATTAATTTCGTCTTGCGAGGCACCACTGTAAGTTTGCCTGCAGGAGTTGCTAGAAGGAGGCATACAAGGTGACACCCAACCGTCTTAGGGACTTCACTCTGGATTTGTGTAGGGTTTAAAGGTAAAGGGACCCCTGACCATTAGGTCTAGTCATGGCCGACTCTGGGGTTGCGGCACTCATCTCACTTTATTGTCCGAGGGAGCTGGCGTACAGCTTCCAGGTCATGTGGCCAGCAGGACTAAGCCGCTTCTGGTGAACCAGAGCAGCGCACGGAAACACCGTTTACCTTCCCGCCAGAGTGGTACCTATTTATCTACTTGCACTTTGACGTGCTTTCAAACTGCTAGTTTGACAGGAGCAGGGACCGAGCAACGGGAGCTCACCCCATTGTGGGGATTCAAACTGCTGACCTTCTGATCGGCAAGTCCTAGGCTCTGTGGTTTAACCCACAGCGCCACCCACGTCCCTGTGTAGGGTTTACTGCTTAGTTTTTTCTACTGAAGATAAACCACAAGGCAGCGGAAGTTTAGGATCAGAGTTTTCTTTCTCCTTGTTGGACTACCTTTCCAGCTTCACGAGCCCCATCTGCCCCTTACTTCCCTCTACAGACAGCACATGCAGAAAATGCCTTCTTCACCATTGGACCCATAACTGGTCTCATCTGCTCAAAGAGCAGTGCTATCTTATGTTTTGGGCGTACCTGTTGGGTTGCTTTTGCTTGAGCCCTTTCCTGGAATTGCTGTTCTTTGTTAACTCGTTTTTTTTATGGAGAGCCCAGCTGACCTTGCTGTTGGCCTGTTGGAGTCCACTTTTTCTTTGTATTGACCTGTTTTTTCCAGTCCTGATTTGTGGGTTCATTTGTTTTGGTCACAATTGATGTATGACGTATTTCCATGCCCTGTCAGCTTTACATGGAGAAGGGCATAGCTCAGTGATGGAGCATCTGCTGTTGCCAGTCATTGTAGACCACCAGTACTGCGCTAGATGGACCCAACGCCTGACTGAATATGACAGTTTCCAGTATTCCTGTGTTCTTATTAATAAATCTGCTCTGTCCTATTTCCACATCAATCTGTAAATTAAAAACCAAACATTTGCATTATTCTTGAACATAATTTTTTTCATTTGAAATGGATTTTTGTGCACATTGTCTCCCAAAGCATGCATTTAAATCCCAAATACAGATTGTTGGTACTTTTCAAAATTGTGTATTTGTCCAGAATGTGTGAATCTGTTTAATTAAAGATATGGAATGAACAAAATTCTCCTCATCCCTAATATAATATAATTACAAGACTGGCCTGCTTAATATAAACAGGCAAAGAGTTGTTGAGGCTTTAGGAGCCCATTCACCTGTAATTAAACCTTTCCTGTTTGCAGCCCTTTTTATTGAGTGGGTGGTGGTGATTATTGTGCAGAGAGGGCACAAAACCAAGAGTGTTGTTAGAGAGTGACCTAGAGGTCCTAAGCCATGAATTTTGTGCACCAGGTTTGTGCCTACAAATGGTTCTCCGTTCACGTCAAAGGACGAGGAGCTCCATGTGTGCTTAGAGCTGTCCCATCCATTGAAGTGAATGGGGAAGTCATCTAGTGCTGGGACATATATATGTGCTCATGTGTGTGTTTATTCAGAGGTCTTGATTGGAAGCTATGGCTTCTATCAATCATGGAAGAAAAATATCTGTAGCATTTGTGACTGTTCTTTAGGATTCCTTTTAATGGATGGTATTGTCAAAGTTTATCTTCAGAGAAAAATGGGGTTAAGCATCAGAGGCAATGTATATCTGACTTATAAACATGCCCAAAGCTTTTCTAAAATTAAAGTAGAATTAAATAATTATTCACAAACTGACTGGCTCAGTATGTATCATTTTTGAAAAATGTGCAGTTGTGCAGTCTAAAAACACCCTAGATTGAATTTCTGCCTCAAATTGCCATTGACGTATTTTTATGGGGTAGAATTGTAATAAGAAATATATTGATCTGCCTGCTGGTAATTTATAAAATTATCTGCATCTGCTTATGAAAAACACCATCGCAAGGTGGCGGTGTACAGTACAAGGTGATCTTGCAGCCTAAGAACCTGTTGAGACATAAACGAGAGGAATCTTAGCATCACTAAATTGGGTGACAAAGCTTCCGTTTACAGGTAGGGTCAGTCATGGTGCTGCTCAGCTATTTGTGAAGAGAGCTGGATCCAGTCCCTGCCTGCTCCCCATATGTTAGCTTACATTTGTTTGGGGTCATCAGAGTACTTCCCTAGTGGCTGTGCATGTTTCAGCTGCATGTAGGAATTATGTGTTTTGTATTTGAAGAACATCTGGAAAGCAACATCGCATGAATTTGTGTGGTTTCAGCGTGTGACCCCCAGGTTTTCTCACATATGTGCTAAATCGTACATGGCCGTTGCTGGAGAGCAATTATTCATGTGTATGTAACAGTTATGGGGAACCTGCTATCTTCCCAGATATTGTTTGACTCCAACTCCTGCCATCCCCAACTCACCTGGCCCAGTAATCAGAGATGGAAGGAGCTGAAGTCCAGCAATTTACAGGCTTCAACTTAGGTTTGTCATCCAAATACAATGGTACATTTGTTCTCAAACTAAACCCGTTCCGGGAGTCCGTTTGACTCCCGAAACTGTTTGAAAACCAAGGTGTGGCTTCCAATTGGCTGCAGGACCTTCCTGCACTCCAGCAGAAGCTGCGTCAGATGTTTGGCTTCCAAAAAACGTTTGCAAACCGGAACACTTACTTCTGGGTTTGTGGCATTCAGGAGCCAATTTGTTTGACAACTAAGCCGTTCGAGAACAAAGGTACCACTGTAATATAAAAAATAAAAGGCTTGCTTCTGCAGTTACCTCTGTGCAGATGTTCACAGCACCTCAAGCTCAGGGGATGGAGCCACAGACGCAAGTCTCAAGTGGCCTCAGGTGATCTTGCCTTACAAACCGAGGTGGAGCTGATGAGCGCTTCCTGGCAGCGATCTCCATTAATGCCGCAGGGTTCTTGCCCATGCTTGACAGAAATGAATGGAGGTTGGGTAGGCGCATGCTTGGCAAACTGCACTGCGTTAGAGGTCAGGAACAGGAGACATTGGGGATGAGTCTGGTCTCTTGAGTATTGCCCGCTGGTCCCTGACATGCCAATTTGCAGACAAGAGAGGAGTATAGGAAGGAGTTTTGCTGGTAATCCAGCTTGACAGATGAGTGGGGCCAAAATCCCGCCTTCTACCCCCTCCGTAGAGCAACCCCCCACCATCAAAACCAGTAGCTGAAAAAGTAACTAAATGTTAACACCATGGAGTATTTACTTCAAGGGAGTGTATTGAACCAAAGCCTGGAGAGCCTTGCTCATCGACTCCATGGCCTTCGTAATAACATGAAATGGGGTTTTTTTTGCATTTCTCCTTTTGCTAGAATCAGGGGGGAAGGGGGCATTCAGATCCATAATGTAGCCAATGCAGCCTCTTTCTCTCCCCCTTCCCCTTTTCCTTGTAAGATCTTCTGGGAGATAACGCTGGATAGCCACTGTCTTCAATCACTTAAAAGGCAATAATTCAATTATAGCCTCCTCTCAGTAGCAACTGCCATTGCTTTCTGTCCACTTCCAGTCCCCGCAAGTAAATTGCTTCAATAAGATTCTCCTCCCTCTCCCCCTTTCACTCTTTACTCTCATTTCCCCTCTCCTGCAAGAGGCTTGTATATGTAATGATACCAGTGATATTCCAAGGACAAAATATTCTCGGTTCTTTTGTAAGGAGATGGGATCACTGTGATGGATTTATTGCACTGTTTGGTAAACTGTCCTCCCCATTTTATTTTATTTTTAAATGTAGTAGGCTTTGCTGAAAGGCAATGCATTTTTAGTTAGCCTGAGTTACCAAATGCGGGTTCAGCAGGGATCTCTGCCAAAGGCTAGGTTTAAATGGCTTCAATTAACTGGATTGTCTATGGGAGCAGGGATAGACAGCTGATTTGAAGTGCACCAGGTCAGACTGGCCTTTGGGGAATCCTGATAGATAAAATGGCTTTGTTCATTAAATCGGTTCTTCTTCTTACTACTACTACTACTAAGCTTTCTAGCAGTGCAGCTGAAATCTATGTGATGTTTCTTGTTAAGTATTTGAAAAAATGAAATGAAACTTCGGGTGAATTCTGTACTCATAGTGAACACACAGAAAAAGAAGCAAATTGCTTCTCTGCCCTGCTGCGTGAGTTTAATCAGAATCATTACAAAAACCTGTCCCATGAGAAGCTGAGGCAGACGGGATCAAAGCGACCCAAACTGCAGTGACCCCCAGCACAGTGGGGTCAAAAATAAATACCATCCTCTATCACAATCTCCTGACTGTAAAATCTGCAGTGAGTGGTAGTCACTGCTGAATTGGCTTGAATTCTGTGCCCTCTGGCTTGTGATGCTTTGGCAGCTCTGGAAATAATCTGGCTCCCGGCCGGGGAGAATTTACACAATTATGTGCTAGTGCAAGGGTAGGGAACCTCAGGTCTGGGGGTGGCGTTGAATGTGGCCCTTCAGACTTCTTTATGTGGCCCCTGGTTATGCTTTTTTGCATATCTCCTCCTGGCCATACTCCACAAATGCTTTTGCCTGGCTGCAGTGTGCCTTTGAACAGTGACAAATGCCTTTTGCGTGCCTGGGTGGAAGATGGAGAGTTGTGTGTTGAAAGCTCTGACTTTTGCATTGCCCACTACACAAAGCTTCTGGCCGTGCTCTCCACTGAGACGCAGTCCCACAGAAAATTATGGGGAGCTTACTTTTCCAGCCCTAGTGGTGCAAGTATTTAGGCATGTTTGCGTTCTGGCTGATTCCCATCCCCTGGTGCCCTGGCATTATTCTATTGTCCAATCTATAATAACCAGGTAGAGTTACGATTTTTCCTCCTCTACCACCAACAATATCACCCAGTGGGTGAAAATAATCTACTGTGTTAGGCTGTGGGTACAAGTACAAACTAGTTAGGATGTAACTCTGCATGATCTTCTGCCCTTACTAAGGCTCCCAGTAACAGGTTTATTATCTGCTACTTTGAAAGCTTCTCTCAATGTTCGAAACTGAAAAGAAAGTATGTGTGGTTCTGATGTTATTTTAATAATTGTCAGCATATACGCGGGTGGCGCTGTGGGTTAAACCACAGAGCCTAGGACTTGCCGATCAGAAAGTCAGCGGTTCAAATCCCTGTGATGGAATGAGCTCCCGTTGCTCGGTCCCTGCTCCTGCCAACCTAGCAGTTCGAAAGCACGTCAAAGTGCAAGTAGATAAATAGGTACTGCTCCGGCAGGAAGGTAAACGGCGTTTCCGTGCGCTGCTCTGGTTCGCCAGAAGCGGCTTAGTCATGCTGGTCACATGACCCAGAAGCTGTACGCCGGCTCCCTCAGCCAATAAAGCGAGATGAGCGCCGCAACCCCAGAGTCGTCCGCAACTGGACCTAATGGTTAGATAGTGTCAGCAATAGCATCTGGGATTGGTTGCAGCTGTGAAGGTATTGGCGGCGAGCCTTTAGGCTCGGGTGGCGGTTAGGCATTGGAATAATGTGGTGTGGTGTGTCGAAGGGCTAGGTGTGGCCATCGCCTATGCCTTCAATTTTTGGGTATTCCGTTAAAGGAATCTGGCGGTCGTGTGTTCTGTCCGATGCCTGCTTGGCGGGAGGCCATAGCACGACCCTCGGTGACATCGGGGGGAGTCTATAGTTGGATTAGCATCAACAGGCTCCACCTACTGGTGAATAAACCCACTTGCTTTAGAGATCCAATGCCTAAGCCAATACCTTTTCCACTGCTGTAATCAATAAAGTTGTGGCCTTTCCATGCCCATTAACCTTATAACATGTGTCCTTGTGTATTCATTCTGCATCGGGTCCTCGAACCACAACCATATGTCAGGAGTGCTCTGATGGTGTTTCCTGCTTGGCAGGGGGTTGGACTCGATGGCCCTTGTGGTCTCTTCCAACTCTTCTATGATTCTATGATTCTAATGGTCAGGGGTCCCTTTACCTTCAACATGCCCTTTAAGATCCTCTCTATGCGCCCATCATAACTGGGGCTCCTGCAACTCTGTTCTAGTCTATGGGGTACTCTATTTTATTGGGTACCCCATAAAGTCAATTTTCAGTCTGACTTACCTCAGTCAAGACTCCTGGTGTTTTTTACGGGGATATCTGAAAGGGCCTTCAGTTCAAAAGAATCCAAGCGCATGCTTCCATTGTATGTCCATCAAACAGCTGCCCAAGACATTTTGACACCTGAGGTAAACCACAAAATGCCCCACTTTCCCACCAGGGGAACGTGAAGTGAAGATTTACATCATGAACGAGATGAGGGGATAAAGATCTAAGTCTGAATTTGCTGTCCTTGCGCATCCTGCCACCTGAGGCAGTGGCCTCACCATGCCTCTTGTCTGGGCTGGCCCATACTAGGAGTAGAGGGAGCTATTAAAGAAGTGTATAGATGGCTTTCAGTCTGTTGCTAACGTGGAATGTTGCCTTTCGCAGAGAAAGCGTAGAGAGCCTTATTCAAAAGCATTCCTATGCACGATCCCCCATCAGAACCTATGGAGCAGAGGATGAAGTTCTGGGAGACGAGAACCAAGCCGCCCAAAGCAGAGGTAGGAGAACATCTGATCTTGAAGAGGTTCAAGACCAGAACCTTTGGTGCTTTCAAATGAGCCCACAATTTGGGCTTCTTCCATGCGATTCCTGTATCATCGTGAATCTGATTATGCACAATGCTTGGAATCTGCGTGCCCTCTCCTTTTATTTATCAATTATTTTTAAATGACCCAAGATAAATAAATTAAATTTGTTATTTATTTTTAAATAACCGGCCCCCTGAAGAAGATCAGCTTTGCCTGCTGTGCATGTGGCAGTGACCCCTTTTAATAATAATAATAATAATAATAATAATAATAATAATAATAATTTTATTATACCCCGCCCTCCCCAGCCAAGACTGGGCTCAGGGTGGCTCAGGGCAGCTAATACCCGATATAAAAACAAATTGATTGAAATACAACTTAAAAACAAGATTAAAATACAACAGTAAAACATTAAAATATTAAAATACAGCCTCATTTCAATGGAAACTCAAATAAAAAACTTTTTGGGGGATGATAACGTCAAGTCTTCACTAAGGCTAACTTTCCAGACTGGTCCTGCATGGGCCAGAAAAAAAGCCAGGCAAGTCCTCAAATAGGGGTTCCATCACAGAAGGAAAATGAAAGAGGGGGAGGGGATCAGGCTGATTCCAAGCCAAAAGCCGGTGGAACAACTCCGTCTTACAGGCCCTGCGGAAAGAAATCAGATCCTGCAGGGCCCTGGTCTCATGAGACGTGTGTCCACCAGGCCAGAGCCAGTGTTGAGAAGGCCCTGGCTCTGGTTGAGTATGCCCCCTAACCTCATGTGGTCTTGCTATGGCAGCCCCATTACTTACATCAGTTGGTACTTTGGATATAGTTGCTCTTATGCAAACCTTGACTCTTTTCCTTTGTTTGCAGGATCAGCTTTTACCACTTCCGACAACCTGCCCCTCAGTTCCTGGGTCTCGTCGACCTCAAGTTTCCCGGGATTCCAACACCCGCAGTCCTTGACCGCTCTTGGTTCCGGCGCCGCGTCCATAGCCACGCCGATTCCTCACCCGATCCAAGGCTCCCTGCCCCCATACAGCCGCCTGGGAATGCCTCTAACCCCTTCTGCCATTGCCAGCTCGATGCAGGGCAGTGGCCCGACGTTCCCTTCTTTCCACATGCCCAGGTACCACCACTATTTTCAGCAGGGTCCTTACGCAGCGATCCAGGGACTGCGCCACTCCTCTGCGGTGATGACCCCTTTCGTATGACTGACCTAAGGCGAGAGAAGCCAAGACTTGGCAGGCAAACCAGCCTGGGCCTGTTGGGAAGGCCCAGGGCGAAACGACTAAGAAAACCAGCTTGCATAAAGGCGTTGTGGAGTTAGATCCCTCCTCTTGAAGGATCCGTGTTAAGGGATGGTTAAGGGAGCTCGAGTGGCTCTGAAAATGGGCATGGCCCAAGGGACTTCAAATGTTGCAAGGTCTCTAATTAAACGCTGAACGATCTGAAGGTGCATCATAACCACTAGATGTGAGGCTGCCATCATGCAGCAGTGTATAGTTTGAATTGTGTATAGACTTCCCCTCCTGACAGAGGCCAAAGAGGCAATACTGTGCTGATAACTTCATTGCTTTTTATGAATGGGGTGGGGGGGGCGATATTTGTTGCTTTGAGCATGTTTAGGCTACTTCAGCATTAAGCTCGCTATGAAAGAAACAGAAGGAAAAGACTGCACCATTCCCTTCCCCGTACCATCCTTTAAACTCCTTTATTTTAAATATGGAATCCAGTTAGTTAAGAACACTGGGCATAATCCGCTGGAATTCCTCCTGCATGAGCCTTGTTTGAAATGAATGGAAGCTGTTTCACCAAACCATAGATAGGGTTAACCACAGTTTGCCAAATTCAGATGATAGAACATGCCAATGGTTCATATAGCTCAGGTGTTTTTTTCTTGGATACTGACAGCAGCAGGGAGGACTGATGGTAAAACAGGGTGACTGAAGATTGCTCTGCATTCTGTTATTTTATTCACAGCTCATTGCAAATGTTGGGACAATTTTTGGGGTACGAATCTATGGTGTCTGTCACATGCACCTCACTCTTACCATCTGCAATGGCGATATATCTGGAATTGGTGAGGGTGAGGTTTAGCACCGTGTTACTTTGAAGAACATTGTAAAAGGCTGAAGAGCAGCAGCTTCAGGCTTCATCTGTCTGTTACTCAGCCCTGATCCATACATGTTGCTCTGGGGCTGGATCTTATGACTAGATCCCATGCCTGCCCAGTAATTTGGTAGGATCGTATAAGCAGTATTGATGCCAGTGTCTGTGGGCCATATTGGGTGTGTTCATGTGGTCCCTGGGAGTCTATTTATTTATTTTTGTACTTTTCCATCCTGCCTTTCTTCCATCATGGAACTCAAGGTAGGTTACATGGGATTTCCAGGTAATCTCCCATCTGGGCACATGCCAAAACTGCTTAGCTTCAGCAAGATGGCTGCATCATGCGGACCAAGAGCACACCCTTAATTGATCACCAGACATTATTGGAGCATTGTGGGAGGCCACAACTGATAACTGACAACTCCGTTGATCTGACATTGTATCTACGAGGCCTACCTGGGTTAGAAAAATATGTCGCAGAGGAACATTTAGAAGTGGGAAGTTGTTGGCACCTGCCGTTGTTCACCTTCAAGGCCTTCTTCCTTGCATAATTGCATTTTGGAACAAAAGGTGAGACGTGAAGCGTTTCCTTTCCCTGATTATTTTGTAACGCAGAACACTACAAATTCAGTAGATAGGCATCAAGAGTTTCCGTAATGAGAACGAGCATGGAAAAACTCAAAGAGGTACATCGGTGTGTGGTCCTTGCTGAAAATTAGAAAAACGCAATAGGGAAAACCTCAGTCCTGGAAGGGTGGTGGAATCCAACCCACTCCCAATCAGACACCCTGAATGGGAACACATATCTGTAATATGGAAAGACCGAGAGGAGCAGAAAGCCACATCTCATGATGAGTCAACAATGGCCCAACCAGCATTTTTTCAATTCATTGTTTAAGCAAGTTCCTAGCTAAAGAACCGAAAGCATTGAAACTACATTCTAAAAGGCCCAATAAATTTTCAGTTCTCTTGATTTCTAATTCCATAGTATGAAGATTTATCCAATGGATAAACTGGGGGCTGCAAAGGATTGCAACCTTGGTGTTGCCCAATCCTGTTGAGAAAGATCTAGAGAACGTTAAGGGAGGGTGGCATCACAGAACCACTAGCTGTATGGGGTTGCTTAAAACTGACTCTCTGGCTGCTTTAGCAATGTGGAGAGCCTGTAGTGTTTAGGATCTGGCTCTGCGATGAGACAAGCATTACCTTACCATGTTCCCAGAACCCAGTGGTTGTTAGAGCCAAGGACAGGCTGAGACAACTTCTTATTATTTTGTCCTCACCCTTCTTGCTGCTGAGTTCTTTAAGACCAACAATGAGTCATGGTGTAGTGGGGGGCAGTTGTCCCAGACACAAAATTGTTAGGGGCGCAAAATTTCAACACTGCCTCAATACAGCTGTGTGCTTCCGTTGCTTGGCTCCATTGAAAACTGCTTCTCCATGCAAACCAGGAAGTGATGCGGACACCATTAGGCAGTTGAATGTCTATGTGTCCTCCATCTGTTTCTCTCCACCCCACCTGCTATTCATGGCCCCGGGCACAGGCAACCCACGCTATGCCACTGTTACGTTCTACGTAAGAAGGTAGGTAGCAGGAAAGTGGGAGCAGAGTGAAGTTGTGGGGCACTGTCCCGTTTGCCCTAAAGGATTTACCTCCGCTGCCTGGATCTGCTTGCAAATCCATGGAAGCAGGTTGGAAATGATGGTAGAAACTGCTTACCTGACTGATGGGAAAGAAGAAACAATCCGTTCCTCCCCACAGGTTCATAGCTGCTGCAGTTGGTTCACCCTAAGCCTAAGGGCCTGTGATTTAAACCAGACTTAGGGTACATGTAGTTTATCTGCCACTTGTGGGCAGATAAACACTGAAACGGCTGCTCAAAATAGTGGGCGCAGTAGATGACTTTGTGGGGCTGTTAGGCACACATCAAATTTCATGATGTAAGTAAGGGTTCCCTCTTCTCATTTCTGCAAAATGTGTCATGTCCCATTTGCATGTGTTGAGCATTTCCCAGTACAGTGGTGCCTTGGGTTACATACGCTTCAGGTTACATACGCTTCAGGTTACAGACTCTGCTAACCCAGAAATAGCACCTCGGATTAAGAACTTTGATTCAGGATGAGAACAGAAATCGTGCTCCGGGGGTGCGGCAGCAGCAGGAGGCCCCATTAGCTAAAGGGGTGCTTCAGGTTAAGAACGGACCTCTGGAACGAATTAAGTACTTAACCCGAGGTACCACTGTACTGCAGAGATTGGGCAGCAGCTGCACCTGCGCACTGAAGCTGTTGGACTAGGATGCCTTTAGGGTTGGGGAGTCAGCTAAACGTTTTCCTTTTCACTTTTCCAACTTGCTTTTACCACAAAGATTCTTTGATTTTCCTGCTCATTATTTGCAGTAAATATGGTTCTGGTACTTCCTGAATCTTAAAAGGATGAAGGGTTTATTTATGACAGTTTCTGGTTTAAAAGATCAGGGTTTGATATTGTTTTAAAATACTGAAGAAAGTGATTTCAGTCAATAAATGTGTTACTTTCTAAATAACTTGTTTTTAAAAGTATTTTGGACAAAAAAATTACAGATTGCTGTATTTTAGCTTTGGCACATTATAAACGAGCATTTAGTTTCTTACTGTAACACCAGAAATAGGAGGAAAGTGTTTCTGTAAACATAGGGAAAGTAAAAACTGGAGGTAGTCTCTCTTAACAGAATGTATTACTGGTCTGTTTGCTGTGTTAAATGGTTTAAATTAATTGTGTGAACACATTCACCATGTAATGACGTGTGCGTGTGCGTAATTTGGGAGATGAGGGCAAAATGTTTTACGAAAAAGAAGTTGAGTATGTAAGACTGCAATCCGAAATCCACTTATCTGGGAGAAAATCCCATTGAGCACAATGGGACTAATATCTGTGTCGAAGTGTATAGGCTTGCACTGCAAATTAGAAAACAATATGCAGCATCAACAACCAAAAGATTCTTTTTAAGTGCAATATATTTATTTCTGCCAGAAATATAATATCAACATGATGTGATATTTCAAGCACTAAATGTGATTTGTAAACAGCTTAAAATGATTATATATAAATATATATATATATCACAAAGTTGTACATAAGTGCAAATGTGTGGATATTCATTTTTTCCTTTCATTAAAATACTGGGATTTTTAAATATGGTATGTGTTCATTTGTTCAAGCTTGTTTCAATTTTAAACCATTTGACATATAGTATTTTTGAATGGCCATGCAGAGCACCTGCTTTCTACCAGCACCCCAAAGTCAAGACCCAAAGCAGGACTTGAGGACAAATAGGCCTCTCTCATGTTTATATTCCCCAGCTGGTATTGAGAGCCAAACTGCCTCTGTTTGTGGAAGCAGCAAGTATCCATCTTGATTAGTAAAGGTAAAGGGACCCTTGACCATTAGGTCCCGTCGTGGACGACTCTGGGGTTGCGGCGCTCATCTCGCTTTACAGGCCGAGGGAGCCAGCGTACAGCTTCCAGGTCATGTGGCCAGCATGACTAAGCCACTTCTGGTGAACCAGAGCAGTGCATGGAAACACCATTTACCCTCCTGCCAGAGCAGTGCCTATTTATCTACTTGCACTGTGTGCTTTCAAACTGCTAGGTTGGCAGGAGCAGGGACCGAGCAAAGGGAGCTCACCCCGTCGTGGGGATTCGAACCGCCAACCTTCTGATCAGCAAGCCCTAGGCTCTGTGGTTTAACCCACAGCGCCACCCATGTCTTGATTAGTAGCCACTGATTACTCTCTCCTCCTTGGATTTGTCTAATGCCCAGTGCCGGATTTATGTATGAGCTAAACAAGCTATAGCTTAGGGCCCCACTCTCTTGGGGGTCCCCCCAAAAAATGAAAGAAAAAAACAACTGGATGTACATTTCCAACATATAAGATAAAACAAACAAATAAAATAAAACCTACATACAGTTACAGCTTAATAATTATTTCACTATTAATATACTTTTTAATTGCATTTCAGTTCAACAATTACTTTGATAAAATGCATATAGTGGTGCCTCGCAAGACGAAAAGAATCCGTTCTGTGATTCTCTTCGTCTAGCGGTTTTTTCGTCTTGCGAAGCAAGCCCATTGACGGATTAGAGGATTAGCACTATTAGCGCTATTAGCGGCTTTTAGTGGCTTATCGGCTTATCGGATCAGCTGATAAGCGGCTTAGCGGCTTAGAAAAAGGGGGGAAAGGAGAAAAAAACCCCACAGGAACTCGCAAGACATTTTTGTCTTGCGAAGCAAGCCCACAGGAGATTCGTTTTGCGAAGCACCTCCAAAACGGAAAACTCTTTCGTCTAGCGAGTTTTCTGTCTTGCGAGGCATTCGTCTTGCGGGGCACCACTGTATTTTGTTATGTGCAAATGGCTTTAGGTAGAAGAAGAAGAAGAGTTTGGATTTGATATCCCGCTTTATCACTACCCAAAGGAGTCTCAAAGTGGCTAACAATCTCCTTTCCCTTCCTCCCCCACAACAAACACTCTGTGAGGTGAGTGGGGCTGAGAGACTTCAGAGAAGTATGACTAGCCTAAGGTCACCCAGCAGCTGCAGGTGGAGGAGCAGGGAAGCGAACCCGGTTCACCAGATTATGAGTCCACCACTCTGAACCACTACACCATGGTGGCCTATTAGGTAGGTAGGCACACTACCTATTAGGTCCATAAATTACCATACAGCATATATTCAACACAAAAAACAGTGGCAATTTGTTTGTTGACAAAGGACAGCTGGACATATAAAGGGTCCCATTACATTCAGTAGCTTAACAATAATAATAATTTTTATTTATACCCTGCCCTCCCCAGCCAAGGCCAGGCTCAGGGCAGCTAACAAGCAATAATAAAAACAGGTTGAATGAATACAACTTAAAAACAAGATTAAAATACAACAATTAAAATACTGAAACATTAAAATATTAAAATGCAGCCTAATCGCAGGAGAAGGAAAAGAAAAAAGAGAGGAGGGAATCAAATTGGCTCCAAGCCAAAGGCCAGGTGGAACAACTCTGTCTTACAGGCCCTGCGGAAAGAAATCAGATCCTGCAGGGCCCTGGTCTCATGAGACAGAGCATTCCACCAGGCTGGAGCCAGTGTTGAAAAGGCCCTGGCTCTGGTTGAAGCTAATCCAACTTCCTAAATCCAGCCCTGCTAATGCCCATTTAAAGCCATCTAAGTCGGCGGCCATCACCATGCTCTGTGGTAGCGAATGCCAGATAGTGCAGGCCTGATCCTGCGATATCTCCATTGGGGAGGAGGAACAAGCTTGGTGGCCAACCGGTGGCACATGCCATTTTTTGAGAGACCTTCTCCTTTGCCCTTTTAACCACACGACTCCCTTTTTATTTGTGTTTTAGCTCAACAGAGCTAATTTGGCACTGGAATCTAGATAGATTTTAGTCTGGGTTTGGTAAGAAACAAATCCAGTTGCACAGTACCGTGGGGCACTGTGGCGTTTGCCCTCCTAGGTGGGTCATAAGGAAAGGTTTAAATGAGTGTGATGTGATTGGCCAGTGGGAACCCAAGGGGAGGAGTTAGAGTTAGAGCTGGAGTTGTTGGGAAGTCAGTTGTTGGGAGTTGGAGAAGGAAAAGGGAGGATAAGTCTGTGGGTTGGTCTAGTTTTGATGTGAGGGAGTGAGAGAAACTGTTAGGAGGAGTCAGACAGACAGTTGGGATAATCAGTTAGAAGTTATTAGGAAGGTATAGGCCGGTATAGAATCATAGAATCATAGAGTTGGAAGAGACCACAAGGGCCATTGAGTCCAACCCCCTGCCAAGCAGGAAACACCATCAGAGCACTCCTGACATATGGTTGTCAAGCCTCTGCTTAAAGACCTCCAAAGGAGGAGACTCCACCACACTCCTTGGCAGCAAATTCCACTGTCGAACAGCTCTTACTGTCAGGAAGTTCTTCCTAATGTTTAGGTGGAATCTTCTTTCTTGTAGTTTGGATCCATTGCTCCGTGTCCGCTTCTCTGGAGCAGCAGAAAACAACCTTTTCTGCTTATCCTTATAGAAACTAAGGATAAGAAACTGACAAGAAAAATGGCAGCTTTCCCTTAGTCTACGTTTCTGTTCTCCTCTGACTTGGTTCTCCCAGTGGTATATAGGGCCATGGTAGGGACAGAGGAAACTGCCATATGCCATATATTGAATTAGACCACCCATCAGGGTCTTAGCCAGACTCCATTGGGCCTGTCCTGTACTTTCAGGCACAGCCTATAATGAAGGTGTGGAAGGGTGTGTGTGTCATGGAGAGGTTAGTTCCCCTTGTCTGACTTCTAGGATATCTAGGATATCTTACGGAGTCCTATTTTTCCTGAGTCGAACAGGATGGGCAGAGGTTTCCTCCCTGCACCCATGCGTTCCCTTGGGACTCCTCCATACTGTCAGCATCGCCCTAGAGCCAGTGCACCAACTGGACTCTTGCACCTCAACCCCGACTGGGCTAGGCGAGCTGGGAAGCACTGCCAGAGACCTCCTTCTCACAGGAACAGGTCACAGTGCTGTGGACTCACAGCTTAGAGCTGAGAGCACCAGATTCACTGTCTCAATAATACAGTCGTTGCGCAGCAGAGTTTTGCAGAGTCTTGCAGAGTATAAACCACTCGGAGAGCAGCTCTGTAGAATATCTTCCTTTTATTCTGTAACTACAACTATGATACAAAACTATATACAGAGCTGAATGTTCTAAGCATAAATCAATGCTACACTGAGAGTCTGCAGCTGCACTTAGCAGCAATCTTATCTCCAGAATCTCTAACACTCTCACTTTCTCCGATACACTGACTGACTGACTCTCTCTCACACACACAGATATGTTGCTGGGCAGAATAAGTAGATAGGCAGGACACACCTCCTTCTCTCTGGAGAGTCAGCAGAGACCATCAGGAGATGGTCAGGAGATTCTTGGGTATGGGAGGGGTGAAATCTCCTCATCCTCCCCCATTTCATCCGACCATTTCAAGAATCTTTAACATAACTGCAATTTACACATACACTCCAAAAGTTGTTCTCTGCTTACAACCTTGGTTAACATATTTGCAGGTATCTCTCTCCCGGCATATAACACACTGTGACAATACAAATGAATAAGCAGCTTCTGGAAAAATCTTCACACACATTTCTTCCTCTCAGATACAAATTGACATTTCTAATTAGGCAGATTTGAACAAACCATTTTCAGAACTCAAATACACGCTTTCCTTCAAATATCAGGTAAGGAAACAAATGCAGCGTTTTGTGTTATTACTCTCAGCACACTTCATGCCTGGTTTAAAAACCCCACCAGAGTTGCTCGTGACCGCAGTCTTTGCAAACTCTTCAGAAAACCTTTTCGGTGGTACACCCTTGGTTGTTCTCTCGGACCTGCGCAGAACTCTTTGATCCTCTTGTTCTGGTGCTTCCTCCTCTTTGGGAGAATGGGGAGCTAAAGTATATGAAGCTGCTAAGTCTGAGTCAGCGTCAGACTCACCTGAGGCTTTTGGGCTCTGATAATCTGTGCCATCATCTGGAACTACATTGGCATCAGGATTATCACCACCAACAACACTTGCCTCCCTCTTAACTTTCTTTGCTCCTTTTGCACCATCATCACAAATGGGATGGCACTGAAAAACACCAATCCTGTCCCATTTTGGATTGTCATCAATACTCCTGTTCAGCCTTATGGTTTTCGTGTCTGTGATCAGAACACGATAAGACCCTTTCTCATATCCTAGGAAAACACCATGTTCTCCACGCTTGCTCAGTTTGTCACCCTGCGAAGTGTGCACCCAAACCTCCGAACCAAAATTTTTAAAATGCTTTACACATGGCTTTCTTCCATGAAGCATCTCATATGGGGTGCAATTTACACTAGACTGGTACCTCCTGTTATACACATGACAGAAAAACGAAAGAGCTTCAGCCCAATAAGGATTGGGCAGCCCCGAATCATGTAACAGTGTTCTGATTCCTTGCTGCAGGGTCTGGTTCACTCTCTCACATAAACCATTCTGCCAGGGTGATCTGGGCGTGGCGGTCCTATGCTCAATGCCCTGTTCAGAAAGAAAACTCTCAAACTCTTCTGAACAAAACTCTCCACCCCTGTCTGTGAAAAGAAAACGTACATTCTCATTATGTACATTTCTGAGCCATTTACAAAACTGGCGAAACTTGGTAAAGGCTTCAGACTTTTTCTGCAGCATATAGACCCAAACATATTTCGAATAGGAGTCTATCAGAACCATGAAAAACCTTGAATTGCCTCTAGAGAGCGCTAGGGGCCCCACTAAGTCTGCATGAATGACTTCATATGGTTTCTTGGCCTCTCTCCCAGACTCTGTACCTTTGGGAGCTTGCCTTGCCTTACTCTCAGCACAAGAAACACATTTCATGTGGTAGGGACATTCTTTCAACTTCATACCACAGCCTGGAAATTCAAATGACCATAAACGCGATGATAATAATGAATACATTGGTCATGCAACTTCTCATTCTTATCCACAGATAAATTGCAACACTCTTTCTCAGTTGCTTCTGCAGTGCCTGTACCTGAAACAAAAGGCAATTGATACAATCCATTTACACATTTTGCATACAAAATGAGCTTGCCATCTCTAAGAATTTCACAGCAAGATTTAGCAAACACCACCTTAAACCCTTGATGATCAAGCTGGGAAACACTCAACAAATTGTCCTGAATATCAGGCGCATACAGGACATTCTTAATAGTTGCATTCAGGCTCTTTAAGAACACAGTTCCCTGAGCCACACTCGTGAGAACTGTCCCATCTGCTTGATGAATTTCTTTCTCTTGCTTCTCAAGCTGAACAAAGAGATTCTTATCTTTGGCCATGTGGTTTGAACAGCCAGAGTCGACCATGAAGAAACTCCACCCACATTGACTGGAACAGCGAGAGATCAAGGCCTTTGAAGTAGCAGGTGCTTGGGGATTTCTTCCTCCTCCCCCTCTGCCTCTGAAGTGTCCCTTCTTCTTTGAAGACTTCTTGCACTGGAAACTTAAATGGCCTTGTGCTCCACACGAAAAGCACCGCTTCAATTTCAAAGCTTTAACAGCAGCAGTTTCACTTTCACTTTCCCCTGCTGAAGACTCAGGTACATTTTCAAGCACATTTTTAACAGCACAGTTTTCCCGGCTTTCTTTAACAGCCTGTCTGCGATCCCACTCATTCAGAAGCACGCTAGACACATAATCTTCTGTTAGCCGGTCAGAAGGCTTTGTAGAAATCTGGGCAGCCACTCCATCATAAGACTCATCTAGGCTATTGATCATTAGCATTGCAAATACAGCCTCTGAAATAGCCAGGTCTCGCTGAACAAGGTCCTGTCTGAGACGCTTTAATTGAGACAGATGGCTAGGCAAATCACCACCTTTCTCCAACTGCAGCCTGCACAACTTCTTAAAGAAAATCACACTGGAACCAGCATTCTGCCTCAGATGCATATCTCTCAACTTATGCCAAACAGCTTGTGCAGTCTCTTGACCCTCTAAGTTCACCGACAAGTGGTCTGAAACACTCAAAACAATTGTCCCTCGGGCTTTAATATCTGCAGCATGCCATTCAGCCCAATCATCTGCATCCTCATCGGGAGGGTCATCTTCTATTGTGTGAAATAGCTTCTCCCTCTGTAAAAGCGCTTTCATCTTTACTTGCCAAACTGCATAGGTTTCAGGCATGAGGAGAGGAAAGGACAGAGCCATCTGGCCAGAATGTGCACAGGCCATGTCTGCTATTACTTAGAGCAAGACACTTCCCTCGTGCAACACAGATAAAGCCTTGACTCCTTCAGCCACTCTCTCTCCCACTCAGAGCGCAATTAACAGGCAAACAGGGATGCTATCTTCTTCCTTTGGCAGTCAGCAACATACCTCCATAAATCAAGCAGCAGCAACAGCAACAGCGGCAGCTTGAACACTCTGCTCCAAAACAGCTCTGCTTCTGGGCACCGCAAATCAGTCCAGCATGCAGCGTCCGTTCCACCGTCCGGCAAACAGCAACAGAAACCTCTGGCGACTGGGACAACTGGGATGACTGGAACAACGCCAGGTCAGACGACTGGAACAACGACTGGGCCCATAACTGATGTCAGCATCGCCCTAGAGCCAGTGCACCAACTGGACTCTTGCACCTCAACCCCGACTGGGCTAGGCGAGCTGGGAAGCACTGCCAGAGACCTCCTTTCTCACAGGAACAGGTCACAGTGCTGTGGACTCACAGCTTAGAGCTGAGAGCACCGGATTCACTGTCTCAATAATACAGTTGTTGCGCAGCAGAGTTTTGCAGAGTCTTGCAGAGTATAAACCACTCGGAGAGCAGCTCTATAGAATATCTTCCTTTTATTCTGTAACTACAACTATGATACAAAACTATATACAGAGCTGAATGTTCTAAGCATAAATCAATGCTACACTGAGAGTCTGCAGCTGCACTTAGCAGCAATTTTATCTCCAGAATCTCTAACACTCTCACTTTCTCCGATACACTGACTGACTGACTCTCTCTCACACACACAGATATGTTGCTGGGCAGAATAAGTAGATAGGCAGGACACGCCTCCTTCTCTCTGGAGAGTCAGCAGAGACCATCAGGAGATGGGTATGGGAGGGGTGAAATCTCCTCACATACAACTTGTTTACAGTATTGAGTATTCATCCTGATTTGCTTGCTCGATGTTTACACAGAGGTTGGAACCATGTCCTTTCTTCAAGCATTTGTTCTGCTTAGTGGGAGGGTATACAACAAGGAGCCATCCATCCAGATTTGCTTGTGCAGTGGTTATTTTTAAGTTTTTTAGGTATTTAATTACCCTTTCTAAAGTACTTATCGCAAAGTGGTGTACAGAAAACTAAAGCAACAACAGACAACTTAAGCAGCAGCCAATTTTGGGGGGAAAGTCTTAACAGTTAAATACAGAAATGCCAAATGTTAAATACAAAAAAGATAGATGAATATTGGGAAATTTTGGAACAAGAGGGAGATAGACTGAAATTGCAGAGTTTTGAGAAATTAAAAAACAAAGTGCGAGATTGGCTTCATTATTATCAGATAATGGAGGCATACAATTTGGACAAGAAAATTGGCTTCCAGGTGGAAAAATCAAAATTAGAAACAGAACTGCCTGAACCCAAAACTAAGATTTTGTCAAAGATGTATAACTTGCTGTTGAAATGGAATACACAGGATGAAACGGTGAAATCTGCTATGATTAAATGGGCACAAGATGTTGGACATAACATAATGATGGCTGACTGGGAACAGTTATGGACCACAGGTATGAAATTCACGGCATGTAATGCCTTAAGAGAGAATATTATGAAAATGATATACAGGTGATACATGACACCAGTCAAGCTTGCAAAAATCTATCATTTGCCCGATAACAAATGTTGGAAATGTAAAGAAACTGAAGGTACATTTTTTCACCTTTGGTGGACGTGCCCAAGGATTAAGGCTTTCTGGGAGATGATTTATAATGAAATGAAAAGGGTATTTAAATATACCTTTCTGAAGAAACCAGAGGCCTTTCTCCTGGGCATGGTCGGCCAAATGGTGCCAAAGAAGGATAGAACTTTTTTTATGTATGCCACAACAGCAGCAAGAATACTTATTGCAAAGTATTGGAAGACACAAGATCTACCTACTCTGGAAGAATGGCAGATGAAGGTGATGGACTATATGGAATTGGCAGAAATGACTGGCAGAATCCGAGACCAGGGAGAAGAGTCAGTGGAAGAAGATTGCAAGAAATTTAAAGACTATTTACAGAAATATTGCAAAATTAATGAATGTTAGAATGATGTCAGAATGAAGTTAAGTGGTTTAAGCAGCAATGTTATAAAGGTGTATGTAAAAATGGATTGTTAACAGGTGAGAATCTAAAGTTATAATATATTATGTTAAAGGACTAAGATAAAAACAAAGAGGGAAAGAAATTGCTGAGTTAACTAACTGAATTGGAATACAAAAAAGGGAGGCGTGAGGAGGTCAGGGAAACAAGGAAATGAATGTAAGGTATGGAAAGACTGATGTTTTTTTTAAAGTGTTTTTTATCTTTTTTGTATTCTGTATTTTTTCCTCTATTTTTATTTTTATTTTTATTTTTCTTCTTTTTTAATTCATGTAATTCTTTTCTTTGAAACCTTAATAAATATCAATAAAAAATAAATAAAAATAAATCCACTTTAATTGTGCACACCTGCATTCCTGGTACATGACTGAATCTCTCCTGCAAAATACTGATGGTCTGGAGGTGACCCGGCAAAACAAACACAAATGAACTTTCAGCATCTTCACACCAGCAGCTTTCATTAAAATTGGCCACACGATGGCATTGTTGCACCACTGGGGTTGCGAGCTGGAGGGAACAGTCTTCCACTAAGGAGCTCTCATTTTAAAGGAATGAATGCTAAGTGGAAGAATAGCATAATATATCAAGAATTGCCTTTGGATTCAACCAACCAGCCATGAAATCTAGCCTTCTGCCTCCAACAGTGCTAAACAAGGAAGCTCATGAGAGATCTAAACCTCCTCCCAGATCACTTAGTTCCAATATTTGCTAATCAGAGATGCATTGCCTCTGAATATGATGGCAAGAACACAAGGACAGACAAAGACCTATTGAAACCTTTTGATTCAAAGGAGCTGTCAGAATATGTACAGATGAGAAAGGTACAGGTATATATGCTACTGATAGATATAATTTTCCATGAATTTGTCTACTTTAGAAGATCTCTCTTTTAAGGACATTTAAGCTTGTGGCCATTGATACCTTGAAGCAGCAATTAACTCTGCAAGTCAGATTTACTGCATGTACGGTATCTGTCCTGCATCTACTGCATTCACAATTTTACAAGTCAGACCTTCAACAGAGCGTTGCATTGTATCCCCAGCCTTTTGAAGGAAGAAGAACTTTTGTTCAGGGCTCCAAAGAGGAATTCTGCCTTCCCTTGGATTAGGCCAGTTTTACCAGGAGGCTCATTGTCACACACGCAAATTCCTTCCCCATCCTTACTCTCTAGCAGCCGCCTGAAAGACGGCCTCCCTTGGAAAATCAAGCTGGACTGGAATCGCCCAGAGCTTGAAGGGAAAAGGACTCCATTGGTGTCTTTGCAGCACACTACTCACCCAAGGAATTCCTGGTCGTAGTGGAAGTTGACAACCATCCCCAGGAGAGCGATCAGCAGCTGTGGGAAGTTCCAGCACACAGCTGCCTTGTATTCCTACATCCTAAGGATGGTGTGCAACAGGCTGGTGAGATGTTCCTGGAAGAGAGAGAGGTGCAAGTCACTTTCCCTGCTTTTGTGCAGAATACAGAAACCCCTCGCTATCACCCTGGGAAGAAGGAAGCCAGAAAGCAGGTGGTTCGTCCTTACCACTTGGGTGGCAGATTCCTCCAAGGGGCTTTGGTAAAGCTGCTCGGCCATGAGATGGAGCAGTTGTTCTTGGTCGGCCGATGCCAAAACCTCCTTCCATATTCTCTGGCAGCCTCTGTGATTGCAAAACCAAGAGCAGTGCTCAAATTCGAGTCTTCTGCTTGCTGCCCTGCCCCAGAGAGTGGAAATGGCAGCAAGGGCTTTCTGAGTGAGCCCTGCAGCCTGCCAACCTCCCCCTTAGCCCAGTAGAACCTGGAGGGCTCCATAACCGAAAGGAAACTGGAGGAGGTATTCAACCACTTTCTCCAGGCAGTGGTGTGACAAGATGGAGAAAGCGAAGACGGCCATGTTTCTGTCCTCCCCTGTAGGCCCCTGGGTGATTTTGTAGAAGGCCTCCAGCAGCACCTCCACCTGTCAGAGAAAAGGAGAGGGTTGCTTGGAGAGTACAAGGAAGTGGGCTGTCTGTAGGCAGATCCCTCCATCCCTCATTGAAAGAGGGACCCTTGACCTGTGCCACCATAGCCATCTTCCTTCAAAGGTACCACTCAGGGTCCTTGGGAGTATTGGACCCAGGCAGCTCCAGGAAGCCAGTTTCCCTCTCCATTGTGGGCCAAGAGAGGAAGCTTGCCCGTCTGCTCCCAGAAGGAGGAGGATTCCCCAGTCTTGAACCCATGTTTCTCAGGACCCTTGGCTGAGCTTCTTGTCCTGACATTGCCAGGCCCCTCTCAACAAACATGTGTCCTGGCCACTCAATGGCATGTGGTTGCCTCCCCTACACCAAAATGGAGATTCTTCGTCTCTCCTACCTTTGCAGACACCATACCTCTACTGCCTTGCCGCTAAACTGCTCGATGAACTCTTGCAGCAGGTGGGAGATGTCCAAGGGGCTGAAGCTGCTCTCAGGAACCAGGTTGCTGACCAGGAAGCACATGGCCTCCAAGAGCTGCTCCGCAGGGAGAAAGGCGCCAAAGACCTGAAGCAAGAGAGGAAGGTCAGAGATGCCCACAGGGCAGGGCTGGGGAGCAGAAAGCACCTGGGCTTTCTCTCCGGAACCCAGAACATGTGGCTTGAGAGACTGCTGTGCCTTATGTAACAGCGACTTACCCTGGCAAGAGAGTAGCAGTCATTGATGAACAATGCAGGAACCGGACTTCTGGTGGAATTGAGGACCTTCTGAGCTCTGATGGTGAGTGTTTGGTTCCTGGACATTCGTGCCAGCGTCTCTGCAAAGGAAAGCCAAAGGGTTAGTTCGGGTCTTGCTCACCCCACCCTGAACAAAACCTGCATTCTTCCAGTCTCACCTTCTTTGTGCCGCAGGATGGGCAGAAGATGGCAGAGGGCTTCTGCTGCCCACTGCCTGCACTCCGGGTCTGGATCCAACGTGCACAGACAGGAAATAGCCACCAGTTGGCCAAGGGAGGATGCAGGAAGCGCTACCAATGGCTGAGAAGAAACCCAGAGAAGGGACTGATAAGAGAAGCAACCCATCACCATTTTTCCTACAACATTTTTATTAAATTTTCAAAACATTCCAGAACATTTAGCATCCTATACAGAAAAAATCAATTTCTTTTTGACTTCCCACCCCTCTTTTCCTGATGTTTGCTTTTTACTTCTTTTATCAGCTGTTTTACTCACTAGGATTCATTCTGCTATGGCCCAGCTCTGTTCTCAAAATTGGGTATGTGCTGGGATGCTTGATTGTCCCTAGGGCAACTTGCAGGGTGGGCCTAGAAGGAGCCGTCTGAAGGCCTTGACAGCCCTGCATGGTTGCAATGCTTTGCTTCAGTAACTCACGTATTCCTGGATCTTCTGCAGGAGGTTGGAAAGATCTCGGAGCACCTTCCTTCGGACCATCTTCTTCCCACTCTTCATCGTGGTGACAACATCCGTAAATCTGGCCTTCAGCTGGTCCTTGCTGAAGCCTTCGGGAGGAACATCAGCCGCATCTGGAGAACCTGTGGTTGGGATGCTGAGGGGAGAGAGGATTAGCACTTGTGTCAAAAGGTTTTATTGCCTCCCATCCTTCAAAGACCCCTAGTACCACCACCATAGAAATGGACGGGGGTGGTGGCTTTTGAAAGCAATTTGTTATGTACTGAGTTCAATAGGATTCATAATGCAGCAGTCTGATTGGTCCACAGGAGCCACCCAATCCAGCTCCAGGTGGAAGTGAATCCACAACCTGATTGGCCTACAGGAGAATCCCAGAATTAGCCAATCACGTGGGGCCCATTGTGTAAATAATGTATATAAAGCAGACATTTCAGGGGAACTTCCATTCCTCCTCCCCACCACTATGAGCTGAATAAAGAGCATGAAATCCACTCTCGACTCCGAGTATATTTCACAATTGATGATGGGGGGGGGGGTTAGCACAGCATTACCTTAGAGGAAGGATCCTCCCCTTCTTCCAGACTGATTTCCGAGATTTGATCCTCATCGAAATCAATTCCCTGTCCATAAGAAAAGAGAAAAGAGAAACAGGAACGTCAGAATGTGAAGAATGGACCAGACCCATTCATGTTTTTGTGTTGATCAGGAAAGCGCAGGCAAGGTAGGTTGGGAAACAAACTGGAAATCTCTGTCCTCCATTTCCTTAGAGACCTTATTCATCCATTCATTCCTTTAGAGCATTTGTACCCTTCTCTTAAGCCAAAAAGGCTCCAAGAGAGCCTTCTATGAAATCAAATGCAAGACACTCCCTAATCGCAGACTTCTATTGTAATAAACAATCTGACCAACAGAAATACAACACACAAGGAAAGGGTGCAAGGAGGGGAGAGGAAAAGACAAGTCACAAGCTCTGGCCCCTGGGTCTAGAATGCTATTCTCATCTCTCCCACTGAGGCAGCCTGATGAAATGAAATGGCTGCCGCCAGATGCCAGCTGGGGGAGACAAGGCCTGAGGGAGCTGGCCTGTCTCAGCAGAGCCCATGGCACTGTTTCTCATCCGTCCTTCCTCCAGGAGCAGAGCTCTGCCAGGCCTCCTGCCTTTCCCTCACCTGCACCTGGGAGCAGCCCTCCCCTATGATAGACTCTGTGGACAGGTGAGCAGCAGAGCTCTGCAGAAAAACCAGTTCCATCTAGCACCCCCTTCCCCTCCACTGGGCCAGCCGCTCACCCTCTCTTTTCTTCTTCTGTTTTTCCCTTTCTCTCCAAACTATAGTACAAAGATAACATCCAGTGTGTAGAAATAGAAATGAAGCCTCTCCCAGATTCACATAAATCGGAAGGAATCCTCTGTTCAAAATAATATTCAATTGACTGCAATATAGAAGACTAAATTTTCTTTTTTGGCATTCCTACTCCCCTTCCAAAAACTTGAGCAAAGCTCAACCCTTTCTTTGACTTTGGATAGCTCTTTGCCAAACTTGGTGATACCATTGATCTAGGTTCTAGAGTTAAGTCCCCTGGCCACGGCGACCTCCACTTACCTCCAGGAGTCTTTGGGACGCCATCTTCTAATGCAGTGACTGAGCGAAGGTCACTACAGGCTACCTCTGCAAACCTCAAGATGCTGAGGATGGAGGAACCTCAATTCAAACAGTCACAAGCTCCATTGCTAGGCAATGGCCCTTGAGAACATGGAATTCCCGGCCTCAGTGCCAAGGTTCTAGGAGAGTCTGTGAGGTCTAGTGGTTAGAACAATGTGAATGCCATGCAACTCAAGGGTGATGTGTAGATATTCTTTGAAATGTACAGTTTAATCCTTTTTCTCTTGTTTTTATCCTGCTTTGCAGACATGGAGCAATGGATCCAAACTACAAGAAAGAAGATTCCACCTAAACATGAGGAAGAACTTCCTGACAGTAAGAGCTGTTCGACAGTGGAATTTGCTGCCAAGGAGTGTGGTGGAGTCTCCTCCTTTGGAGGTCTTTAAGCAGAGGCTTGACAACCATATGTCAGGAGTGCTCTGGTGGTGTTTCCTGCTTGGCCAGGGGGTTCTCACTTTTCCAACTTGCTTTTACCACAAAGATTCTTTGATTTTCCTGCTCATTATTTGCAGTAAATATGGTTCTGGTACTTCCTGAATCTTAAAAGGATGAAGGGTTTATTTATGACAGTTTCTGGTTTAAAAGTTCAGGGTTTGATATTGTTTTAAAATACTGAAGAAAGTGATTTCAGTCAATAAATGTGTTACTTTCTAAATAACTTGTTTTTAAGAGTATTTTGGACAAAAAAATTACAGATTGCTGTATTTTAGCTTTGGCACATTTCAAACGAGCATTTAGTTTCTTACTGTAACACCAGAAATAGGAGGAAAGTGTTTCTGTAAACATAGGGAAAGTAAAAACTGGAGGTAGTCTCTCTTAACAGAATGTATTACTGGTCTGTTTGCTGTGTTAAATGGTTTAAATTAATTGTGTGAACACATTCACCATGTAATGACGTGTGCGCGTGCGTAATTTGGGAGATGAGGGCAAAATGTTTTACGAAAAAGAAGTTGAGTATGTAAGACTGCAATCCGAAATCCACTTATCTGGGAGAAAATCCCATTGAGCACAATGGGACTAATATCTGTGTCGAAGTGTATAGGCTTGCACTGCAAATTAGAAAACAATATGCAGCATCAACAACCAAAAGATTCTTTTTAAGTGCAATATATTTATTTCTGCCAGAAATATAATATCAACATGATGTGATATTTCAAGCACTAAATGTGATTTGTAAACAGCTTAAAATGATTATATATAAATATATATATATATATATCACAAAGTTGTACATAAGTGCAAATGTGTGGGTATTCATTTTTTCCTTTCATTAAAATACTGGGATTTTTAAATATGGTATGTGTTCATTTGTTCAAGCTTGTTTCGATTTTAAACCATTTGACATACAGTATTTTTAAATGGCCATGCAGAGCACCTGCTGGCTACCAGCACCCCAAAGTCAAGACCCAAAGCAGGACTTGAGGACAAATAGGCCTCTCTCATGTTTGTATTCCCCAGCTGGTATTGAGAGCCAAACTGCCTCTGTTTGTGGAAGCAGCAAGTATCCATCTTGATTAATAAAGGTAAAGGGACCCTTGACCATTAGGTCCAGTCGTGGACGACTCTGGGGTTGCGGCGCTCATCTCGCTTTACAGGCCGAGGGAGCCGGCTTCCAGGTCATGTGGCCAGCATGACTAAGCCACTTCTGGTGAACCAGAGCAGCGCATGGAAACACCATTTACCTTCCCGCCAGAGCAGTGCCTATTTATCTACTTGCACTTTGACGTGCTTTCGGACTGCTAGGTTGGTAGGAGCAGGGACTGAGCAACGGGAGCTCACCCCGTCGCGGGGATTCGAACCGCCAACCTTTTATCCTGCTTTGCAGACTCTTGTTGTGTCCTAAAGCTGCTGACATTGATTTAAAAGAAGGTGAGACAAGCCCTGTTCTGAGGTTTGGAAACTCCCAAAACACTGAATGGAAGGGATGTGGAGGAACAAGGCAGAGGAAAAGTCCCTTTCCCAAGGCCCAAGGAGAGGCCTGAGGTGTCCCCAGGCAAGTCCTGTCCTGCTGGGGCCAAGCTGCCCTTCCCCACCCACAGCTCTTCTTGGGCAGAGATGCAGCAACTGACCCTGTAGGCCTTCATGCCCAACTTCATAGAATCATAGAATCATAGAGTTGGAAGAGACCACAAGGGCCATCGAGTCCAACCCCCTGCCAAGCAGGAAACACCATCAAAGCACTCCTGACATATGGTTGTCAAGCCTCTGCTTAAAGACCTCCAAAGTAGGAGACTCCACCACACTCCTTGGCAGCAAATTCCACTGTCGAACAGCTCTTACTGTCAGGAAGTTCTTCCTAATGTTTCGGTGGAATCTTCTTTCTTGTAGTTTGGATCCATTGCTCCGTGTCCACTTCTCTGGAGCAGCAGAAAACAACCTTTCTCCCTCCTCTATGTGACATCCTTTTATATATTTGAACATGGCTATCAAATCACCCCTTAACCTCCTCTTCTCCAGGCTAAACATGCCCAGCTCCCTTAGCCGTTCCTCATAAGGCATCGTTTCCAGGCCTTTGACCATTTTGGTTGCCCTCCTCTGGACACGTTCCAGTTTGTCAGTGTCCTTCTTGAATTGTGGTACCCAGAACTGGACACAGTACTCCAGGTGAGGTCTGACCAGAGCAGAATACAGTGGCACTATTACTTCAAGGGGGCTGTGGGGCTCAAGCCCCTCTCAGATTCCCCACAGGGGGGGGGCTTATCTGGGCCCCACAGGCAGCAGCAGGCAGTGCCTGGCAAATGCACCCCACCTGCCGAATTTCTAACTGCCAGAATAATTGTAAATGTACAAACCAATCCAAAATAGAAGGAAGGAAGAAAAGGGGGAGAGAGATAACCACCAATTCTGCTTCTCTTTCTCATGGAGCTTTGCCTCCCATTGGCATAACCCCTCATCCCACTGAGACCTCCAATATAGGAAGGTGATGGTGCAGGCACCCCCAAACTTGACCCTCCAGATATTTTTGGGACTACAATTCCCATCATCACTGACCACTGGTCCTGTTAGCTAGGGATGATGGGAGTTGTAGTCCCAAAACATCTGGAGGGCCGAGTTTGGGGTTGCCTGTATATGGTGCTTTAATGCTCAGGAAATGGCATGTGGTGATGATTATTAAACTTGCATGCCACCCTTCATGTGGGCCATTTCAGTGACTGAACCCTCAAGGTAAGAAAGCCTCCTCTGCAGCCTCCACACAATCCATTCTAGAGGTGGAAAGGAGCCAAGAGACCCCTTAGACCCCCAGCGAGAGGGCGAGGGAGACGGAGCTTTGCAAGCAGAGGCTGCTGCTCCAGGAAAGGTCTGGCTGCTTCTCTGGGAGCCATTGGCATCAAGCGCTGCCCACCCTGGAAAAGCCTACTGGCTGATGAGCTCTATTGGCTAGCCTGGAGCGTCAATCAGCCAGCTAGGGAGGGAGGGCGAGGTGCCTAGCCAGATAGGGTGTGCAAGAAAAACAGGTTAGGGTGAGGGAAAAACTTTTGCATTTTATTTCTTATGACTTCAAGAATGTGACAAAAGGCAACCCAAAGGGAGCAGGGGACTCTGTGCCCCTGAAAGTGGAAACCAACCCATCTTTGGAAGGCCAGGTGGCCACTCCAACTGGGAGTTTGCTCCTGGATGAGGCCCTTCTGGCTCCCAGGGACCGCCGGGACCGTCAGGGCTGTCTTAATTATATGCGGTGTGGGGTGCAAAGATCCGCCCAACGGCCCCCCTCCCAGTTTCCCAGTCCCAGAAACGCAGGAGGGTGGAGCCGGCCAGCTGCCTCAGTGCCTCGCTGGCTTGCTCGCCCCCGAACTCACGGCGCAGAGCCGCCCACAGCAGAAGAGCCTGCTGTGGCCCTCCGACTGATGGGCGGGCTCTTCCCCAGACTCTCAGCCTGGTGCCCCTTGTGGGAATGTTCTGGGGTGCAGGAGAGGATATACTGACTAATTATATCCTTATCCAACTTGTGCTAACAAATTCCCAAAATATCAGCAGAGTTTATAGACATTCCCCTTTAAGTTTGCAACGGTAATGTGTGCACAGGTTCGCTAGAACCTCTATAATAATTACTCTGGTAATTTCCCCTTTTGTTCCCTCTTAAAATACAAGACACGACACAGTCTTTATAAAAGTATAAAAGAGTTTACTCACGTTCTGTTCACAATATGATCCCAGAAGGCAGACAGGCTTAAAAAGGTTCATTCATTCAGAATCTATCTTGTAGCAAAATAGTCCTTTCCTCCTCTCTTGGCTGGGAGCCAAGAGAGCATCCTTAGATGTTTCCTCATCAAAGGAAAATGGCAGAGAGAGAGAGTGGCTGCCTGCCCTGTGCTTTTGTCATTACCTGCACAGGTGAGGCCACACCCACCTCTGGTCACATGCGGAGGAAGTCCGTCCCCAGGAAGTTTACCTGCTTGCTGGACAGACATCCCTCCCCATGTTCTAACATGTACACTCTAGGAATGTTGTCATTGACTGCTCCTGTGTTTACATCCCACACCCCTGAGAGCCTGGCACCCGGGTGCCCCACACCCCTCGCACCTATGGGTAAGACGGCCCTGCTGATGGTCAAGGAGTCTCTCTCAGCCAGCTCCAGCCAGCCAGGCCCACAGCCTTGCTGCATACCTAGGTATTCTCCAAAGTTTATAGAAAACAAACCCTTATTTTCTGTGTCCCTACTTTGCTTCCAATCTTATAGGTACTTAATCACCTGAGTTCACTATTACAGGGAGTTATGATTTTATAGTTCCAAGTTCCAGCACTTTGAGAGGCAGAAATGACATTTTGTTCTCCCCGTAATACAAGGAACGATACCCAACTAAATCATACTCAGAGTAGATCCACTGAAATCAATGGACTTAGGTTAATTAAGTGCATTGATTTCAATGACTCTATGAATAATATTGAATATCAGCCCACATCTTTATGAATCTATATCATGTTCTTCCCCTAGTCAAAAAGTCCCAATTCCTTGAGCATAGGGGAAAAGACAGCTGTTTCTTTTCTAACACATTATTTGATTCTTCTTGTTATTTAATTTTAACCAGAGATCCATTCTAAACTGAATTGAAATAACTGGGGCATTCTCATTTAACAAATAAATGCTTTTTGTAATGCCTCCTCCCCTGATTTCCAAAATACCATATTTACTCAAATGTAATGTGCCATCGAATCTAATGCATGCCCTAATTTTTGTAACATAATTTGGCAAAAAAAGGTGTGCATTACATTTGAGTAAATACGGTATATCATTTAAAAATAAAAACTGGCCACCCCCATGTTTACACTTTAGCCACACCCACTTCCATATTTCAACCACTCCCACTTTGGCAAGGAGCACTCAAGGGCTGAGCATCAGTCAATGTAGTTGTTGGCCTGAAAATATTTGGCCACTCCAGGTATTAGAGTAATAATAATAATAATAATAATAATAATAATAATAATAATAATTTATTTATACCCCGCCCATCTGGCTGCGCCTCCCCAGCCACTCTGGGCGGCTTCCATTAAAACCAAAAATACAATAAAATATCACATGTTAAAAACTTCCCTGAACAGGGCTGCCTTAAGATGTCTCCTGAATGTCAGGTAGTTGTTTATTGCTTTGACATCTGCTGGAAGGGCGTTCCACAGGGCGGGCGCCACTACCGAGAAGGCCCTCTGCCTGGTTCCCTGTAGCTTTGCTTCTCTCAATGAGGGAACCGCCAGAAGGCCCTCGGCGCTGGACCTCAGCGTCCGGGCAGACTGATGGGGGTGGAGACGCTCCTTCAGGTATACTGGACCGAGGCCATTTAGGGCTTTAAAGGTCAGCACCAACACTTTGAATTGTGCTCGGAAACGTACTGGGAGCCAATGCAGGTCTTTCAAGACCGGTGTTACATGGTCTCGGCGGCCACTCCCAGTCACCAGTCTAGCTGCCGCATTCTGGATTAGTTGTAGTTTCCGAGTCACCTTCAGAGGTAGCCCCACGTAGAGTGCATTGCAGTAATCCAAGCGGGAGATAACCAGAGCATGCACCACTCCGGCGAGACAGTCCGCAGGCAGATAGGGTCTCAGCCTACGTACCAGATGGAGCTGGTAAACAGCTGCCCTGGACACAGATTTGACCTGTGCCTCCATGGACAGCTGTGAGTCCAAAATGACTCCCAGGCTGCGCACCTGGTCCTTCAGGGGCACAGTTACCCCATTCAGGACCAGGGAATCTTCCACACCTGCCCGCCTCCTGTCCCCCCAAAACAGTACTTCTGTCTTGTCAGGATTCAACCTCAATCTGTTAGCCGCCATCCATCCTCCAACCGCCTCCAGACACTCACACTCATATGGTATCATTTAAAGATAGGAAACATTTATTTCTTAAATGCTACATTAATATAGTTTTGCACACAGTGCCATCTGTTGGTTATACAATGTAATCCTCATATACTGTAGAAACATTCTACTAGCACCTGTTAACTATGACTTTTAAGCTACACATTCTGTAGTAACTTTGCATTGGAAAGAATAAAAATTAGATGTCAACTGATTAAATATGCTTAGCTTAATCAACTGGATTTTAGTTGAGTGACGTATTAAATGAACAGTACATAGCTAGATAAATGATCTAACTGTTGTAAAATCCCATGGAAGTTCAGACACTTTACTGGTGGTGGAACTCTTGAAGAGAGTGATTTGCGTGGAAATTTTTCTGGTGCTTAGTTTTTCTTCCACTATACAAAATGTGAACATGGTAACCATTTACTGAGCGATAATTTACCACAATGTGCATTTAGCCATTTGACAAGCCAGAGTAAAAGTGTAACAATAAATAAATTTCTATTGTCCTTCCAGTCACTTTTATTATCTTTTTTTGCCATAACAAGATATTGTCACATATCAGGTGTGATATAACTGTCTATAGCTTTAAAGGACTATGGCAAGAATTTCCCGTTCCTGCATAAATTTCCATCTTCCTCTTTGAGCACATACAAGCACATTATGCAGCGTGACAGAGAATCCATCAGTCTTTTTTTTAAAAAAAAGGCAAACCTCATTTGGCTGAGTTGGAATACTTTATTTAATATCTTGCAAAATATATTGTAGTCATAGACTTTTTCAAAATAGCTGGGGCATATGAAATGACTGATTTCACTGCAAATAATATTGTTCTATTTATACTATACAACACCTTCCTGTTGAAAATAATGGCATACAAATTTACACTTGGCTTCATAGTGGACAAGTCACAATTTAAAATACTGGTAGTTCAGCAACTTCTCTTTCAAGTCTGTTTCTGAAATTCTTTTGTAATAAGATAGCTGCTTTGAGATCCTGTATTGAATGTCTTGGGAGACTGAAGTGTTCTCCTACTGGCTTCTCTGTCTTGTGATTCCTGATGTCACATTTATGTCCATTTATCCTTTGGCGTAGGGTTTGGCCTGTTTTTGGGACGCAGGTGGCGCTGTGGGTTAAACTACAGAGCCTAGGACTTGCCGATCAAAAGGTTGGCAGTTCGAATCCCCACAACGGGGTGAGCTCCCATTACTTGGTCCCTGCTCTTGCCAACCTAGCAGTTTGAAGGCACGTCAAATTGCAAGTAGATAATTGCTCCGGCGGGAAGGTAAACGGCGTTTCCGTGCGCTGCTCTGGTTCGCCAGAAGCGGCTTAGTCATGCTGGCCACATGACCCGGAAGCTGTCTGCGGATAAACACCAGCTCCCTCGGCCCATAGAGCGAGATGAGCGCCGCAACCCCAGAGTCGGTCACGACTGGACCTAACGTTCAGGGGCCCCTTTATCTTTACATTTGGCCTTTTTTAATATATATTTTATATTTTTTTAATATTATGACCGGTACCAACATTTTAAGCTTTTTGGTGCCACATCAGGCCCCAGAAAGCTTAAGAGTTTTTAAGTTGGTGACTGTTTAACTCATTCTGTTCCATGTGTTGTTGCTTTTAGAACTGTCCTTTATTTGTTCTGTTGAACTGTTTCAAAGGCAGATTTAGAGCTGTGTGAGCTAAGTGCAGGTACTGGGCACTGAACCAAGGATGCTTGGGTAAGAGAGCACCCTGGAGTCTTCCCTCCACCTTCCCAAAGCCTAGTCAGCACTTTCTCAGATTTGGGGAGGGGGTGGGAGGGCTCTAGGGCCCTATCAGACCCCCCCCCCTCTTTCCCAAAGCTGGGTGCCTCCTTGCCCAACTGACTGTTTTGGGTTTTCTAATCTATTAGTGTATTCTGTTGCTGGCATCTGTCTGTCTTGAGAGACAATGGAGTGTGCCCCAGGGTGAAGTCAAACTGCTGGAGAATCACGACACTTGCTGTAGCTTCCAAGACTGGTAATTCGTAACTGCTGCCTCCTGCATTGGTTGTGCTGTGTTAGCAGCAAGGACCTCTCTGGGGCACAAGCCTGGGCAGCGTGTATGGAGGTCTCGGGACTCAGATACCGCACATTAGTAAAGAAACAGCAATTTGAATCCGCTATAAACATGCAAGACCAGATGGGGCCGGATGAGTATTGTCAAGGTGTTTGTCAGTGGGCCCCAGCTGGTTGCCAAGGAAAGTATAAAGACAGGGAAAAGTTTCTTACAGGCCGATTTTATTTCAGTTTTTACAGAGAGAGGCTATAGAACCCAGCCTCTTGGATAATGGCGTTGTCCCGAGTGAATCTTCAACGCCCCCCTGTGTCTCTCCCACTTCCACATTCGTCATCCTTATCACCTCCTCTACGGGTGCCACTAAGTGTCCTCTGTCTTTGAGCTCTTTGCTCTCCTACTTTTAAGGCTTGCCGGGTTCTGGGAGATAGAGTCTGGAATGCTTTCTAGCGAAAATGCGTCTGCCAGCTGCTGCTCCGGTTCTGCCTCCTCCTCTCCCATGATTTCCCAACTTTCCCCCTCCTCTGCCTCTGAGCTGCAACCTCCCTCAAACCCCTGTTGCAAATCTATACTGTCTTCTTCTTCCTCCTCCCTGGGAGGGTCTGGATGGAAAGGCGGTCTCCACCGTTCCTCCTCCACCCAGTCCCTGACAAGTATAGCAATAAGGCAACAGAGGTTTAGGTTCAGAGCTTTTCTTCTCCTAGATTGACAAGCCCCATCTACCCCTCCTTTCCCTCTACAGCACGTGCAGAACCTGCCTTCTTGAATAAGGGACCCACTATTGGTCTCATCAGGGGACGCGGGTGGCGCTGTGGGTTAAACCACAGAGCTTAGGACTTGCCGATCAGAAGGTCGGCGGTTCAAATCCCCGCGACGGGGTGAGCTCTCATTGCTCAGTCCCTGCTCCTGCCAACCTAGCAGTTTGAAAGCACGTCAAAGTGCAAGTAGATAAATAGGTACCGCTCCAGCAGGAAGGTAAACGGCATTTCCATGCGCTGCTCGGGTTCGCCAGAAGCGGCTTAGTCATGCTGGCCACATGACCTGGAAGCTGTACACCGGCTCTCTCAGCCAATAAAGTGAGATGAGCGCCGCAACCCCAGAGTCAGCCATGACAGGACCTAATGGTCAGGGGTCCCTTTACCCTTTACCTTTATTGGTCTCATCCACTCAACTGTCTTCCTATTCCTAACTCAGCAACGGTTTGGGACCCATCAGTTCCCCTTACCTGGTTTAGCCGGCCATTCGAAAGCCATTTCCCAGAGTGTGGCTTCTGTCATATGCTGACATCTTTTAGGAGTCACAGGTGAGAGCTGAGTACAAAATGCGGGGACGAAAGGTGGGCAAGTTACCCCCGAAAAAGTGTCTCCCACCAGCTACCCCTCCCCTAACATTCCATATACTACATCATGGGTCAGCAAACTTTTTCAGCAGGGGGCCGGTCCACCGTCCCTCAGACCTTGCGGGGGGCCGGACTATATATATATTTTTTTGGGGGGGAATGAATGAATTCCTATGCCCCACAAGTAACCCAGAGATGCATTTTAAATAAAAGCACACATTCTACTCGTGTAAAAACACCAGGCAGGCCCCACAATAATCCAGAGATGCATTTTAAATAAAAGGACATTTCTACTCGTGTAAAAACATGTTGATTCCTGGACAATCCACAGGCCGGATTTAGAAGGCGATTGGGCTGGATCCGGCCCCCAGGGCTTAGTTTGTCTACCCAAGCACTACTTGTAAATGTTCTCTTCTGCACCCCCACCTTGGTATCTGTGCATATGCAGGGTGGGTTATCAATGTTTTTAATAAGCGAATAATGCCCTCTGGTCATTTGAATAACACATCTCGAGCTTTTTGCTCTGAAAGCACCCACTGCAATGCCTATGCGGTCTGCTTGTGACACACCATGTGCAGGATTGCATGGCTGTTCTGCGAGAGGCTGTGGCTGGTTCTGCCTCAAGGCAGAGGATTGGATTAGATGGCATTTTGGTTCGTTCTGACTTTGATACTGTAATGTCCAGCTCCAGGCAATTATCCATGCATGATGACAGTATTAGCCTTTAGCCACCACACAGAAAATTAAGCAGATAAGCAAGCATCAATTATTCCCCCCAGCACAATTACAAATATAAACAGAACCTATATGATAAAGAATCTATTAAAATAGAACCTCATATAAAGGCCAACTGGTGTGAATGTACTTTATTCTAAGATGTATAGTGATTAAATATTTAATTTTACGTACACCCATGTATAGTCTGTCACAGCAAGTGTTACAGGCACTTTTGTTTTGTTTTGTAAACCTGAAAAAGCAAGCCTCCAGCCAAGCTCAGAACATTATTGTTTCGCTCAGAAATGCATACAGTGATATAACAAAGGCTTTTCAAGAGATCAGTCCAGCCAGGAAGAAAAGAATTCTTCCAAACAGAAGCACAATTTCAAGCTGCTTCCAGATGACCTATTTACTGGGCATTCATCCTGGTTTGTTTGCACGAAGTGTGCATGGAGGCTGGACAATGTTGCATCAAACAATTGTTGTTTCACCCCTTCTAGCGCATCTACTTATCATGAGAAGACTTATTTGGGGGGTGGGGAAAACTCTTGCTATGCAAGAACGCTAATCGACTTTAACCATGCAACCCAAATTTGCTATTCTATTATTGAATCCCACCTGAAAATGGTGACCTGTCTAGAAGTGTCCTCAGACTGGGGTTGGATGTTGATCACCTAGTCCCACTAAATTCAACAGGAATGATTTCCAGGGAAAGTCTGTGTAGAACTGCAGCCTGAATATATTCATTTGCAAGATTTAGTAGATGCCGTTCCAAAACAAATGTAATGTGCAATTAAATAACCAAGTTAAAATTTAAAATCAATCTTCTTCTTTTAAAAAAACGTAATTAAAGTGGGATCGTTTATAAGTGCAGAGGCTTCGTGTTATGGATCTGTCCATTAATCAGCTTTGAATATTCAGTATAAAAACAGGAATGCTACTGATTAGGAGCTTGCTCATATGTCTGAATATTCTTGATCGCTTAATGTGACTTGACCCCTTTGACCACCCTGTTTTAGTCACAATCAAGATCCCAGTGCAATTTCTCCCACATTTTTAACGCAGAGTTACAAATGAAAAGAGGATTTCAATTAGCATGAGCAATTGTGCATACAAAACCAGGTGGGTAGTGGTTATTCCAGATCAATTAATAAGAGAGTACATAGTGCAGTTTTGTGTATGAACTCTGGGTATGTGTTCTGAGGAATATAAATTACTGCAGCGTTACTGCTCCCCACGAACATGTCCTTAAATCTTCCTGCTTTACAGCAGGCAGTACAAAGAGCTCTCAATATGTGAATATTTGCAGCAGTGGGATTAAAAAGAGTAGACTTATGTCTCAGTAAAATCCATCTGCAAAGAAAGCCTTTATCACAAAACCCAGATACTGTTAAATCCAGGGTTAGATGCTTAGCTAGCATAAATCAGTGTTTATCTATTGACTTTGGTAGAGCTATTTGGGAGACTAGACCAGCTAAGGATTGACTCTTGTTTGAAAAAGCAGCCTCAAAAGGCAGCAAGCCCCGCTCCAGACTTTCTAAATAATGAATGGCAAGACAGTTCTCGTTTCAAAGACATTGTGCTTTATTTGTAGCATTCTTCGCCGGAGGACAGAGAAAGCTGGATAAAGCTTCTAGAATGTGGGCGGACGTGACTGAGAGTGTAACAGTACACAAAAAGCAAGGGCTAATGGGATGCAGTTTCTGTGGTTCAGAAGCTAGCTAGTGAAGTGGCACATTTAAAATTATATATATATATATATATTAAAAGTACAAGCTGGTCTTTTGTATGAACAGTTTATTGATTAGGGCACTGATAGGCAGAAGGTACACTACGGTTCACCTGACCAGAACACTACAGTTCACCAGTTTTGGATGGATCACTTAATCCTGGCTAGCAAGTTCTTGCAATAAATACGATAAGGCAGATTTTGATCTAGGAAGGTTCCTAATGCTCTTAAGGAAGAGTACATACTCAAGAACATATAATGCAGATTAGTGATGCCAGAACTGTTAGGAGATTAGGACTGTGCACTCCTTCTTTGTAAATGTAAGACAGATTGGTAGGAAATTTTAGACCAAAACAAATGTCAGGACAGGATGGACAAGGCATCCGAAGCAGCAGCAGCAAAAGTAGAAGGAATGTGAAATGGAGAAAGCTGGAGATAAAAATCAGTTAATCACAAAGACTCTGATAGTATGGGCAGCAACTGGGGGAATCCAGCGTACTCTTATGAGTTTGTACAGGGTGGTGGTAGTGGTAGGCTGTATATCGGAGTTCCTTCTAATTCCTGGATCCATCATGGATTCAATTCCTGGAACAGCCAGGCTAGCTTCCTGGTAAGGTAATGACCGTCTAAGTATGGGCCATTAAGGTAACAAAGGAAGTGGCTCTGTGCCAGAAAGAAAATGGGTGCCACCCCCTCCCTCAACTTGCTGGGAGTTAGAAAGACTCTGTCCGCAAAGCAACTTTACTTCTTTGACAAGATTACTTCGTGAAAAAAAAACTCCATAAAAGGCATAAGGAAGGCAGATTGCTGAATCTGTTGTCTGTGAGACCGGTGAGAGCGAGGCCTGAACATTTGTACCCTGCCGAAAAGGCTCCCAGAGCAGCTTACAGGAATTCAAAGCAAGGCTACCTGCAGGCTTACATTCAAATAAATAGATCACACACAACACACAAGGGGAAAAGGAGAAGGAAGGCCAAGGAAAATAAAACTCAAAATGCAGGCACCAGTTTTCTAGACGGTTGCTCCTATATGGACACAGTTCAGAGGCAGGAAGTGCCTGGTGCAGCCGGGGCTCCAGCAAAGCAGGGGCAATGAGCCCTGGCATGGATGGAATGGCTGCTCCCAGATGACAGTTGTCAGGAGAGGAGGCCAGATTATTATTATTATTATTATTATTATTATTATTATTATTATTATGAGCAATGGAGCTGGCCTGTTCTATCCTGAGCTGCGGAGCCTCTTCGTGCAGGGGCAGTCTATTCCTGCATCCCAGCTGCTGGGGAGATGGAGTCTAGCTTTCTCCCAATTGAAGTGTTTGAGGACCGGGACATTTGCAGAGAAACCAAAATGCTTGTTTACAGAGCTATTTGCTTCTTCCAGTACACTAGCATTAGTTTGCCTGTCTTCCCAAGTGGTGTGTAAAATTTTTCGGAGACACTGCTGATGTAATCTTTCGAGGAGTTGGAGATGGCGTTTATAAGTGGCCCATGTTTCACAAGCATACAGTATGGTTGGTAGATCTCCGAAAATTTTTACACATCACTTGGGAAGACAGGTGAACTAATATCAGTGTACTGGAAGAAGCAAAGATCACCAGTGTTGGAGAAATGATTCTTTTTTTTTTTTTATAAAATTTTTATTGGGTTTTCACATTTTATATAGACAAAGACAAAAACAAAAACACAAAAAACATAAAAACAAACAAACAGAAAAGTAAAACAACAAACATATATAGTTTCCAGAAAAAACTTATTTTCTAACCCTGGTCATTGACTTCCCCCCCACCCCCTCCCTTACATCCCTATTCCCAAATTTGTATCAGCAAATTGGTATTTCCTTATCCATCTTAATATTAGTCCTTTATATATATATATATATAAGAAAAAAGCAAAATTAAATTTATTCTAAGTTGGACCTCAATTCCCTTCCAACGATTTCCCATTTTGTCTTAATTAATAATCTTGTTAGCTAAATCCCATAGTCTTAAGTGTTGTTAAAACTAGATTCTTCCCTCCCTCCCTTCCCCGGTTTGTGTCCCTTCCGAAAACATGTCCAAAATAGCAATTATTAGCCCGGATTCCTTACGTCCGAGGCTCTCAAATCTCTTTCAGTCCCTCTCCGCCGGCCTAGTTGGCAATCCTTTATGTCGGTCTTCACGTCTCGAAAGAGTTCTTTCACAATCAGTCCAAAATCTCTTCCCATATTTACAAGCAACTGCTGAGGAATTTCCGCAAGGCATGAATTTTGAACATAATCAAAGTCAGAGTCTATGTGGAGGCCCCAATTATATTTCTTTATTTTAAATTCCTTGATTTCATAAATTCCCAGGGCCTCCACTTTCATCTTCTGGATCTTTCGTAGATTTGTAGTAGGTTCAGTCCAATAGTCTCCTTGTTTATATTCCACAGATGTCAGCTTCTGGACAATATTTTCCCATTTCAGTTCTTCTCTTTCTTGTTTTGTCTTCTCCTCTTCTTTGGTTATCATTTCCGGCTCAGCTGTGGATTCTTTCTCAGCCAGGTTCTCATTACATTGAACAGAACTACTTGTTTCAGGATTCAAGGTCATCAATTGTTCACTCATAGCCGTAGTCTGTTCCTGTAAGATTCCAACCAAATAAAACATCCTTTCGATTTCTCCCAGTATCTTTCCATCCACAGCCATTGTAATTCCACAGATTTCCCCCTAGAGGGAATCTGGTTACTTAGTGTTCTTTTCTCCAACAGTCCTCTGTCTTATTATTGATTCTTTGTTTCCAACAATTTTAGTTCAATTATAACTCCTTTTAATCCAGAGGGGTCTTAAGTAGCAATTTTTCTACTATTAACAGTCCATTTGACAGCTTTGACAGCTGTCAAACTCTGCTCTTCTTATACCAGCTCCAAAGTAGGACACTCCCGAGCCCGGGAGGGGGGGTTGCTTACAACAGAAATATACCCCTTCCAACACTCCTCTCTCCTGCTCAAAAAGAGATTCCTTTTCGAAATCTTGGAAGTTACTGTCTTTTTAAACTCACCCTTTACAGGGTAGGCACTCCAGCTTAGTTCTTTTATCGTTGCTCTGGATCGTCTGCAAGGGGGGGGGTGCGGACTTCCTTTTAACACATCCCCCGATCGTCTCAAATTCAATAGGTAAAATTCTTAGAATCCAAATTCAATTAACTCACGGGTTCTTTTTCTCAGCCGAATTTCAAGGAAGGAAGTCAGCGCTCTCCGGTCATGGCTCGCGGCTTCGCTCAGCAGAGGTAGCGATGGACTCTCGGTGCCACGCCACCCCCCGTATCCCCTCCGCAGCCTTTAAAAAGGCTCTTTGCGAATCAGGGGGGGCGCTTAAGGCACCCACCGAGTCTTCAGTCCGCAGGCTTTCGTGCCTGCGGTTTTAAGGGTCCCCGTGTCGCCGGCACGGCAAAGACCCGTCCCCCGCTGAGCCGATTCCCTCCGGAGCTCGGAGGGGATCCGCCATTCCCAGATCGCGCGAACCCCGGAAGTCCCCCGAGAAATGATTCTTCAACATTAACTTTGTTGGACTGGTTGTGCGGATGCCTGATGATCGTCTTCCAAACTATTCCGAACTTAAAGATGTAAAGCGTAATGCTGGTGGTCAACAAAAGAGGTTTAAAGACTCTCTCAAGGGAAATCTTTAAAAATGTAGTATAAATACCAACAACTGGGAAACACTGGCCTGCGAGCGCTCCAGTTGGAGAACAGCCTTTACCAAAGGTGTCATGGACTTTGAAGACACTCGAACTCAGGACGCAAGGGAGAAACATGCTAAGAGGAAGGCACCCGCTTGGCAAAGCCACACCGTGATCAACCCCCAAACGGAAACCAATGTCCCCACTGTGGAAGGACGTGTGGATCCAGAATTGGCCTCCACAGTCACTTAGGGACTCACGGAAGCCAACCTTACTCAGTTACAAGTGATCGCCAAATTAAAAGAAGTCCCCCTGCACCCCAGCTGCCGGGGAGATGGGACACTGGAGAGAGGAAGCCCTCTTCCTTTCGTGCCTTTAGGAGCGCCGCTGGTGCAAAGAGGCCACGTGGCGGGGTTGGACTAGATGACCCCGGGGGAGCCCCTTTCGAACTCTGGAATTCCACGCGGCGAGAGGGGAGGGGGCGGGGCCGGGCGCGCGCGCGGACCGACAGTTGCCCGCGCGCGCGCGAGAGAGAGAGAGACTCTTTCTCTCGGCCGTTACCTCGCCGCGGGAGCGCGCGCGCGCGCGCTCTTCGAGGGAGCCTCTTCCTCCCGCTCGGGCCTCGTCCCGCCCGCCCCGCTCCGGGAAATGGGCCGGCCGAGGCGAGGCTTGGCCAAGAAGGCGCCGCCCCCCTCAGGCGCTTCCCCTTCTCCGCCTTCTCCCCCTCCGCCGTTGCCTCAGGAAGGCAGGCGGCAGCAGCAGCAGCAGCAGCAGCGGGGCCTGAGCGGAGCCGGCGAGCCCGAGCGCAGCCCCAGCCGAGCCCACGCCGAGAAGGGACCGGCCGGCGCCCGCGGCCTCCAGCAGCCTCTGGGCCGGCAGCTCCCCGGCGGGGCCTCCAGCGCCATGAAGCGGGGGGGCGCCGGCAGGAGGGGGGCGGCGGCCAAGAACGGCAGCCCCCGCCCGGAGGAGCAGCGCGAGCGCCTGGCGCGGGGGCTCCGCGAGTGCCAGGACTGGCTGCGCGGTGAGAGGCGGCGGGAGCGGGGCCCGGCCCTGCCCAGTGGGCTTACTCGGGAGCAAGCGAGCCCACAGCGGGGCTTCTTTCCCCCCGAGAAGTGATGTGGCGGAGGCGGAATTCGCTTCCGTGTGGACGCGAACCCTTCCTCGGGTTTAACGGGAGTTCTTCTTTGGGGTGGGGGTGGTTTCGCTTGCAATAGTTGGTTTCCGCCCCCCTTCCAAAAAAAAATACATAAAAAAGCTTTTTTTAAAAAAAAATTACGTTGAAGGAGGTATCCAAACAGGTAACAAAATGCGGCATTTTTTTTGGGACATTTCTATCCATGCTCAGAAATAAGGTTGGCAGAAAGGAAGTCAGCGAGTCGTCAGGATAGTTAGAAATAGATGGATGGACAGGCGACCGTCAAACCCCCTTTTGACGAGAAGTCGCTTCACTTTCCCTTTTGGGTGTTTTTAATTGTAGATTGGTCTTTATTGCATTTTGCGTGCTGTGAGCCACCTTGTTGCAGGTTGATGAAAGAGCGGGTTATTTTTTTTAATATATATATATTTATATGTATTTCGCGGGTAGGGCTTGAATGGGAATGGAGAGGATGCAACCTGCTGCTCAATTCTTGGAAGGGGTGAAAATGGGAAAGGGCTTAGATACTGATGGGACCGAGAATTTATGAGTGAGAAGGCAGAGGACATCACCCTGACTTCAACTAGGGATGCTGCTCTCTAAATCACCCTTTCGCTGGGACGATAAATTGTTCCTTTAAATCAAGACACCCAATAAAACCTCTATGGCTCTTTCATTTCTTCAGTTTGCTTCTCTGATACTTGGAAGGTTGGCAACCTAATGAAAATCCTTGTGATCAATTTCAGTTTACATTTATAGAGCTTAAGCAAAGGGTTGTGAGGGTTCTTTTTTTGGGGAGGGGGATAAGTTAGGCTTTTGTTTTCCATGTTCCTGTGATTTTTAAAAGTGCTGAAATCATAAAGAGACGTACCTTTTTCTCTGTAGATTGTGTTCTATCAAGCTGTCTCCTAAATTGTGATGTAAGAAAAACATGGCGGGGTTTGTCAGCTTTCCTTAACAGTGCAGAATGTGATTTTTATCTCCTTAGGTAACATAGTATCTTTTGCTGGATTACTACAGAATTGTTTAAGGACTGTGCATACTTGTCCTTTCCTCAGGCAACATGCTATATAATACGGTGCATAAGACTGCAATCCCATGTGTTTTCTAAGGAGTATACCCCACTAACCTCACTGGGACTTGCTTAGGAGGAAACATGCATAGGATTGGTCTTCACATGCAATAAGCTTATTACCTAAATAACTTTTAAGGCTTTTAATTTAACCAATAGCATGAATTCAAAGTAATGGTCTGCATTTGTTTGAATTGGGAACTTAGATCTGCATTTAGTCCAAGTATTAATAATCATGCAGAAACTAAACAAAATGTTATTCAGGTTCATTTGGGCTATACATGCTGTAACTCAGTATTGATACTTGCTATTGTTGGTGGTAGTGGTGTAAAGCCCTAGATTCAAATAGAAATAAAAAATGCAAAAAAGTGCACATGAAAGAACTTTGTAAAAGTCATCTCTTTTTGCCCAGAGCAAATTTGTGAACTGCTGTAAGTTGAAATACAACTTTTAAAGAAATAACTGTGCAGTTAGAAAGTCTAATGAAATTATTTTGTTTTTTAACACAGCTTATCTGAATGAAACAGGAATCTTCATCGCAAGAGCAGATAGCAAGATATGGATTACCCTTATAATGGGTAGGAAGAAATATATGTTTAAAATTGTAGTTTTTTAACAATGCAGTTTTTTAAACAACTCCTAACCCACAATAATACTACAACCAGACTTAACACAGACACTGGCACCAGAGCCTGCAATAAACCCAGATGCCAACTTTGTTGCCACATACACCCGGACAACACCATTACTGGCCCCAACAACACCACACATACCATCTCGGGACTATTTAATTGCTCATCGTCTAACATTGTGTATGCCATCAAATGCCAACAGTGTCCTTCAGCTCTCTATATTGGACAAACAGGCCAAACCTTACGCCAAAGAATAAACGGACATAAATCTGACATCAAGAATCACAAAACAGAGAAACCAGTAGGAGAACACTTCAATCTCCCAGGACATTCTATTGTTGTTGTTTAGTCGTTTAGTCGTGTCCGACTCTTCGTGACCCCATGGACCAGAGCACGCCAGGCACTTCTGTCCTCCACTGCCTCCCGCAGTTTGATCAAACTCATGCTGGTAGCTTCAAGAACACCATCCAACCATCTCATTCTCTGTCGTCCCCTTCTCCTTGTGCCCTCCATCTTTCCCAACATCAGGGTCTTTTCCAGTGAGTCTTCTCTTCTCATGAGGTGGCCAAAGTATTGGAGCCTCAGTTTCACGATCTGTCCTTCCAGTGAGCGCTCAGGGCTGATTTCCTTCAGAATGGAGAGGTTTGATCTTCTTGCAGTCCATGGGACTCTCAAGCGTCTCCTCCAGCACCATAATTCAAAAGCATCAATTCTTCGGCGATCAGCCTTCTTTATGGTCCAGCTCTCACTTCCATACATCACTACTGGGAAAACCATGGCTTTTACTATACGGACCTTTGTTGGCAAGGTGATGTCTCTGCTTTTTAAGATGTTGTCTAGGTTTGCCATCGCCTTTCTCCCAAGGAGCAGGCGTCTTTTAATTTCGTGACTGCTGTCACCATCTGCACTGATCATGGAGCCCAAGAAAGTAAAATCTCTCACTGCCTCCATTTCTTCCCCTTCTATTTGCCAGGAGGTGATGGGCCCAGTGGCCATGATCTTTGTTTTTTTGATGTTGAGCTTCAGACCATATTTTGCGCTCTCCTCTTTCACCCTCATTAAAAGGTTCTTTAATTCCTCTTCACTTTCTGCCATCAAGGTTGTGTCATCTGCATATCTGAGGTTGTTGATATTTCTTCCGGCAATCTTAATTCCGGCTTGGGATAAGCAGGGAGACAATATACAGCCTTGCCGTACTCCTTTCCCAATTTGGAACCAATCAGTTGTTCCATATCCAGTTCTAACTGTAGCTTCTTGTCCCACATAGAGATTTCTCAGGAGACAGATGAGGTGATCAGGCACTCCCATTTCTTTAAGAACTTGCCATAGTTTGCTGTGGTCAAGGACATTCTATACAAGATCTCAAAGTAGCTGTTTTACTACAAAGGAATTTCAGAAATAGACTGGAAAGAGAAGCTGCTGAATTACAACTCATTACCAAACTTAAAACCATGGAAAGACCTGGGCTGAACAAAGACATTGGATTCTTATCTCACTATACATGACTAAACCATTTCTCACCTTCTCACCCCTTGCCTTTTCCTGTAAGACCTATTACAGTCGTTAAGAGTCGTCAACAGGCTCATCTCAGCTATCTGCCTATCTCCCATTCCCACCACCCTTCTGAGTAACACCCCTCCCCACCTTCTCTCTATATAGAAGGGTCCGGCAACTTCTGTTTAAGTGTATCTGAAGAAGTGTGCATGCACACGAAAGCTCATACCAAGAACTAACTTAGTTGGTCTTTAAGGTGCTACTGGAAGGAATTTTTTTTATTTTAAGTATGATATTGTCACTGTTTGAGTACTGCAGATGCAGCTTAGATTCATTTAACTTCATTCTTAGAGTTGATCTCACATTTTCAGACATCTAGTGACCAAATACTTGAGGTTTTCACAATTCTGATGACAAGGGCCCTAATTTTAAAGTAAGATGCATGTCCACAATTCACCATAGACTTCATGTACTGGTGATACAATCTCTACTGTTTTCTTATTTATTCATACTACGTAGCAGAGGTTACACTGATAGTTTAAGTGTGCATGTCTCTGTGCTTCTAGTGTAATGAAATTGCTCTCTGGACATAGTATCATGATTCTACCTTCTGAGGAGCCAGTATTCAAATAGTTTGACTTCAGTCTTTGTTGATCTGGGTCATGCTCTCATTTGTACAGTTATATATCTAAAATACATTAAAAATAAGAAAGAGTAGTATTCTGGGTCCCTATTGCTGTTCCTAAGAACTAGGTGTAACTTTTAAAAGATTTTTAAAACAGGAGGTTGAAGTAACTTACCTTTTTGATTATTTGTTTTAAACAGCCGCCGTTGCTGGAATTCTTCACTGGTAAGTTTATCTCTGTTACAAGGTCTCAGCAGGCATGTGTGTCTCATCAAGGTCCACCTAAAATTGTGATCTTGTTATATTATTAATGCCTTAGGCAATAGTTCCTATATTTGAGTTTTCCTGTCTCTCTCCTTTTATATGGACAAGCAATCAGAGCTTCAATCTCTCGTTCTTTTTTACCCAACCTTTTTTGTCTACCCACACATCTTCATGCATGCACCTTCCCCTGCTATATTTTTCTCTTTGGGGGATGGTTTATTTCCCAGGTCCAGGAAGCTAGACCCTTTCCTGATGAACTGCCATGGGCTAGATCCAGAGTTTGAAATTCGCCAGGCGCCTTTTGCACCTGGCTATTAGCCACTTGTGGGCTGATATCTGGGCACCAGGATGGCACCTGATGTCTCCATCATCTGGAGGCACATGCCTGGGGATCCTTGGATCTTGTTTGCCTTCACACACTAGCAATTTACACACTGTAGAATTCAATCTGTGATATTTTATCTGCACAATCAGAATGAATTTCAGGAACTAAAAGTTGTATTGTAAAATACGACTTTTGAGCCATCTGGCCCTGTTTTGACAACTGTCATCCTGGTTTAAGGCAGCATGTGGTTCTGCTTAGGGAAGTCTGCTCTTCTGCATCCTGTATAGAAACGGAGTGGGCTGGGGGGTGACAGCTGTATTGCCCTGTTCCTCATCTGCTATCCTCTCTGTGTAGGCTAAAAAAAAAAAAGTACACCATTTATTTTTGTGATCTTATTTACAAGGCTGTTGTAATTTTATACTAGTTCCTTTAAGCTGCAGATTTATTTCTGAGTTTTGTTGGTTTTTGTTTCTTTAGGTGCCATATAACAACTCTCTTTGAAAATGACCGTCACTTTTCTCATCTTTCAACCCTGGAAAGGGAAATGGCTTTTCGAACTGAAATGGTTAGAGCGTCTGTACTTTAAGTGACACTGCTATTTTTAAAGCTGTTACCCAAAAGCTGTTAGTGTTTTTCAGCCAGCCATGGATGCTTACCAGTTCTGTAATAGTAGTTTAAAATAGTATACATTCTTGCCTGTGATTTATTTTTAAAAAATGAAACAGCCATGAAAGCGGATTTCTGAATCAAATGGGTATTGCAAATATTGGTATGATAACCTATTAATAAAATAAGATTTTAATTTTTCATCTTTCATTATCTCAAATTACCTAGAATGATTAAATTTATATTTAGTCGTGTTTATTCAACATTTCTGGTCTTCTACTTTTTGAAAGCAAACACTGATTACAAATTATTTTTGGCTGAGTTTGAACATCACACTAAACTGTGGCAGCAATGAGTGTAGCCTCCCTTTAGGTTCGTTCACTCCCCAGCATGTCTGTGAGAAGATTGGAAGCTTCACCTTCTGTGTTTTAAACTGCAGCTTTTCACTTCACTGTCCCAACAAACCTTAGTAAATTCTATCTATGGGTTTTTTTGAAATAAGCCAACTTTGAATTGCAGTTGTTAGCTACGAATATTGAAATAAGTCAACTTCAAACTGCATTTTTTGAAGCTGCCGTGTTTCAATGAACCTTGTTTGTTTCTTTGTCACTAACTGCAAAAATAGTCTTAAAGCATTTTACAAGTTTTCAAGAAAACATACAGTACGAAGTGTAAAATATATCACTGTTGTATTAACAAGCAGTGCCCATCCTTTAAGAATATAAAAAGGGCACATCCTACCCCACCATCTAAAGATTAATGTCAGAGACTGGGTAGATAGGAACATGTTCTCCTGATGCCTAAAGGTTGCTAGTGTTGGTACTAGGCACATCTCTCTGGGGAGAGAATTGCACAGTTGGGGAATTGCCACTGAGAAGACTTCATCTCATGTTGTCACTCTCCACATCTCCTTCAAGGTTCATGTGGGGAGATGTGATCCCTAAGCTATCGGGGTTTTGAGTCATATGGCTCAAAACCAGTATTTTGAATTGAGTCCAGAAACTAATTGGCAGCCAATGTAGTTGGGCCAGGTTTGGCATTATATGCTCAAACCTCCTGCTTCCAGTCAACAAATGTGGCCACTGAATTCTGCACCAGCTGCAGTTTTGGAATTGTCTTCAAAAGCAGCCCTACATATAATGCATTGCACTAAGCTGACCTAGGGGTTATCAAAGCATAGACCAAAAAAAACTAGGCTATCCCCAGAAAAAGGAACACGACAGGGGTGCCCAATTTCCCCATTGCTTTTTATTTCGGTCCTGGAGGTGTTGCTGAACATGATTAGAGATGACCAGCAAGTTAAAGGTGTACAGGTCGGAACTAAACACTATAAGTTAAGAGCGTTCGCAGATGACCTTGTATTGACTTTGCAGGAGCCAAACACTAGTACAAAAAGAGTGTTGGAAATAATCCAACAATTTGGGCAGGTAGCCGGATTTAAATTGAATAAACAAAAAACTAAAGTCTTAGGGAAAAACCTAACAGATATGGAAAAGAATAAGTTTCAAGAAGAGACAGGTCTGACGGTGGTTAAGAAGGTGAAATATCTAGGGGTTAATTTAACATCTAAAAATTTGAATCTGTATAAGGACAATTATGAAAAATGCTGGTCAGAAATTAAAAAAGATCTAGAAATATGGTCAAATTTGAGATTGTCAATGTTAGGCCGAATTGCAGTGATTAAGATGAATGTATTGCCTAGAATGTTATTTTTATTTCAAACTTTGCAGATTATTGACAAGATGGACTGTTTCAAGAGGTGGCAGAAAGATACTGCGAAATTTGTCTGGCAGGGCAAAAAGCCCAGAATAAAATATAAAATATTAACAGATGCAAAAGAAAGAGGGGGATTTGCCCTGCCGGACTTAAAATTGTACTATGAAGCAGCAGCATTCTGCTGGCTGAAAGAGTGGATGCTCCTCGAGAATACAGATATCTTGGACTTAGAAGGTTTCAATAATGCATTTGGCTGGCATGCATATCTATGGTATGACAAAATCAAAGTGCATAGTGCCTTTAAAAATCATATTGTAAGGAAAGCATTGTTCAACGTTTGGATGAGATATAAAGATCTGTTGGAAAACAAAACCCCTAGATGGTTGTCACCCTTAGAGGCTAAGGCCCACAAGAAAGTTAATATGGAGGACGGATGGCCAAAGTATTGTGAGATCTTAGAACAGGATGGAGAGAAACTGAAATTAAAGAGCCATGAAAAACTAAAACCCAAAGTACAAGATTGGCTCCACTATTATCAAATAATGGAGGTTTTCAAACAAGACAGGAAAATTGGCTTCCAGGTGGAAAAATCAAAACTTGAGACAGAATTGTTAGAACCCAATACTAAGAATTTGTCAAGAATGTATAACTTGCTGTTGAAATGGAATACACAAGACGAAACAGTTAAATCAGTTATGATTAAGTGGGCACAGGATATTGGTCATAATATTATGTCTGCTGACTGGGAAAGGTTGTGGAACACTGGTATTAAATTTACGGCATGTAGTGCTTTAAAGGAAAATGTTATGAAAATGGTCTATAGGTGGTACATGACCCCAGTTAAGCTAGCAAAAATTTACCATTTGCCTGATAACAAATGTTGGAAATGTAAGGAAACTGAAGGTACTTTTTATCATCTTTGGTGGACATGCCCGAAGATTAAGGCTTTCTGGGAGATGATATATAATGAAATGAAAAAGGTATTTAAATATACCTTCCTTAAGAAACCAGAGGCCTTTCTCTTGGGCATTGTCGGCCAATTGGTGCCAAAAAAGGATAGAACTTTTTTTATGTATGCAACAACAGCAGCAAGAATACTGATCGCAAAGTATTGGAAGACACAAGATTTACCCACCTTGGAAGAATGGCAGATGAAAGTGATTGACTATATGACATTGGCGGAAATGACGAGCAGAATTCGTGACCAGGGAAAGGAGACTGCGGAAGAAGACTGGAAGAAATTTAAGATTTATCTTAAGAACTATTATAAACTTGATGAAGCTTAGAATGTCGAGATTTTACAGAGAGAAAGGGTTGCAGTAATATAAGATCAGATTAAGAAAGGACTATGATGAATTAGGATGGGAAAGAACATTTATAAGTTGCTATAAAATTTGGACATGAGGATGCAGAAAGGGGAGGTATGGGGAAGTCCGAGGAAAGAAGTTTATGAAAGGACATTTTGAAATTATATTTGTTTGTTTGTCTGTTTTTTCTTCTATGTTTGTTTGTTATAAAAACTTTTGTAAAACTAATAAAAATTTTATAAAAAATAAAAATAAAAAAAAACTAGGCTATCCCTGTCCAGATAGGGCTGCTATTGCGCCACCAGCTGAAGCTGATGGAAGGTGCTCCACTACACCGAAGCCGCTTGTGCCTCAAGTAAAGGTAGAAATATCCCCAAACTGTACACCTCCTTTACAGAGAGTATAGCCAGAATAGGTTGAACCCCACTTACTCCGTTAAAGGAAGCACCCACTAACAGTACCTCAGTCTTCCCTGGACTGAGCTTCAGTTTATTGGATCTCATCCAGTCCATCATCGAGGACAGACACCTGTCTAGCCCAACCCACTGCCACACCTGCTGATGTAAAGGAAAAATAGCAACCAACCATAGTTTATTATTACTTCCGAATGCAGCCTTTCTAGTATTGGAGAATTTTGCAACTGATGTTGCTTACTTGTAATTAAAACCAGGTAACTGAATTAGTACTGCGTGTAACAACCTCTATGTTTTCTGTCAATGAAACATGTTATATGCCCAATATATGTTTAAAATCAGTTCATTGCATTTGATTGTTCATAAATGGTCTGCAGTGATTTGGACTATTTTGAATAGACTAATTGCAATCCAGCATAGTGCAAGAGTGCCACAAACCAGTTAGGAAATTTTGCTTTCCAAACCATAGAATGGGAAAGCTTTGACTGGGGTGTTCTGTTTTCACTCAGTTATAGTAGTTTAGGTGTGGTTTTAAAAAGGTTAAATAGATTCATTGGTACTCAAATTAATAGCTGTAATTTATTGACTTCTGTTGCTGCAAGAGAAGAATACAATGTGAAGGTTCCTGCTAATTAATTTCATCTTAACATATATATTCTCTTTAGGGTCTCTATTATTCTTATTTCAAGACCATCACCGAGGCACCATCCTTTTTGAATGGAGTCTGGACAATTATGAATGACAAGCTAACTGAGTATCCTCTTGTAATCAACACATTGAAACGATTTAATGTCTATCCAGAGGTAAGGCACTTCTTACATTTTGGCTTTAATTCCATTACGTGGTTGTATGCATAAATCCTGTTGAAATAAATGATATTTCTTGTGCAGAATTAAACACCTCTACTTAAAAGGCAAGGCAGCAACAGGCCTCCTCAGTGGTGGCTCCACATTTATGGAACACTCTCCCAAGTGAGACATGCATGGCACCATCACCATTTGTTTTTATGTGCCAGGCAAAAACGTTGGTCTCCTAGGCTTTTAGATCTTAATTACCTGTTTATCTTTTACTGGAATGAGGTTGAATTGGATCTGCCTTTTTATATGTATTATTGGTGTGTTTTAGGTTATTTTATTCTAGTTTTTACACTTTTAAAAATGATTTTTGTAAGAATGCTGCTGTTCAATTACTGAGTGTTATATCCAATTGCAGTCATGTAACAGATCTTGTTGGACTCTAATTCCCATCATCCCTGACCGTCGACCCTCTGGCTAGGGCTAATGGGAGTTGGAGTCCAGCAACATCTGGAAGCCCATAGGTTCTGTACCTGCTCTGTAGACTGTGCCACAGGTCAAAATATTTGAGTATACAGATGCATTGATCAAGAGAGCCTGAATACCTGAGTGAAGAGAGAGCACCATATTTAATACTGTAATAGGATGCAACTGAAAAATTGATGACACATGATGCAACTCCAGAGGCACAGAGTGCCAAAATGAGGGCACCACCACTGAGAAGGCACTAGCATGGATGCCCATCCCTTGGGCACTGGTCACAATTAGTACCTTGCATGGGCTCAGAAACAAATGGACAGCCAGTGGAGCTCACATTTTGATGTCAAGGCATAGGTAAAACTCTACAAAACTCCTTGCCAGTTGTAGGAGGGAGATAAATACACTGTGGTTGTTTTAGTGCCAGATGCTTATCCAGTGCAACAGCTGGTTCAACCCTTAACATAAAACCTGGAGAAGGCTGTATGAGTATGCTTTGTAGTACAAGATTATTGGCGCTGTAGTTTGAGCTTCCATCTCATAAACAATGTTGTAAGAGGTCAAATGTAGTATCCTGGAAGAAAAAACATCTTAAACTAGACAGATATTGCTGAATAGCAACAGATAAGCTTCTTTTAATCATCAGGATAATCTGAGTCAAAAAATTCTTTTGAAATTCTAAATCCTATTTTCTGCACAGGTTGTTGTAGCCTTTTGGTACCGATTATACACAGAAACGATGAATGTGATGGGTATTCCAACAAAGAAATGTTGGACAGTGAATAGAGGAGAAGACCTCAGTCCTGTTGAGAGCTGTGAAGGCAAGTGTTGCTTGGTCTTTGTTCATTATTGGATGTTTTGCATGATGACATATGAAACACCAGAGGAAGGTTTACAAAGCGTCCTTTGTGTAGGCGAAGAAAAACTGAGGTGTTTGCTACATCTGTGGACTGATGAAAGATTTTAGTTTGCAGTAAATAATTTACTAAATTACAAAAATAAATTGCAGTAAATAATTTACTGTATTACAAAGAATCTTCAAGTGGCTTTTTAAAGATACTGAAGGGCATTTGTGCTTTTTCAGGTTTTGTAAACTTGTTAGATGAAAACACCATCTTTAGTTTTTCTATCAGTTTGGAAACCTTCAATCTTAACAGAACATTGTGTCTTGGCTATTCTCTATATCACCAAGAAACAGGGAGTATGTGGGCAAATTCACCCCGGTCATCAGTATGACTGATGAAGCATAAACATTCATCTCAAAAAGGATGGCACCAGTATCTCACCAACAGACTGAAAGTTAGGATAGCTAGGAGGGTAGGGGAAAGATTAGTAGCTGGTTTCTATATTTCTGTAAATTCATGGACCTTTCTCCTGCTCCTTACTCAGTCTTAACTGCTGTTAGGATGGCAGGAAGTACTGCATTTGTGGTGATTGGATACTTCCAATTAGCAGCCACAACACTCATACATTTGATTCCTTGCAATAATGCTTCTGGATCTCAATCTGTTTTCTTTTTATATCAGGCTGGAAATTTGCAATCTCCTAGATGGAAATAACAAAATGTACAGTCTTATGGATTTGTTTTCACAAATTAGGTGTGCATCATGCCTAACTGTTACACAGGCATCCTTTTTGTTGTATTGTTTTACAACTGCAGTCATAAAAAGTTATAGATACATGCATATTGACAAATATCTCTTGCAACTAATGACAGTGGAGAAAATTGTCTCAGTTCCTGGGCTTAATTTATGACAGCAGACATCTTTTGTTTCAACTTTTAAATGCCTGCTGACTTTTCTATTCTGCCAGGTCTGTGCACGCAATTAGGAATATATCTTTCCACGACAGTTAATTGATGTCTGATTTTAACTTTAGGCATAGTTTTTATTTTATGGTTTTATGTATAGTTGTAAACTGCTTTTATTCTTTCAAATGAATTAGTCATATATAAACATTTTTATAAATACATAAATATTCTTTATCAGCATGTTGAGTTGAAGACTTGTTAATGTAAGACCAAAAATAGACAAAAACAGGGAAAAATTAAAATCAGTTCATAATTTATTCTTATTAGCTGATGTGACAGTGAATTATCTAAATATTTTTTGCTCTTTGCTCCTCTATGCTTCCATACTGCAGAAGATGTTCATACTGGAGCTTCTGATGTTCCAGCTGAGGTGGTCCCTCCTTCCCCCAACTGCCATCACAAAGATCATCTTTTTCTGAGAGGAGAACAGATTTGGCTTTCTGAAATGCTTTTTTCCTTGTAGCTTGTCTTCACTGTTGCATTATATAGTTTTAATAATGCTTGTTTGTTCTGTAGGGTTGGGAGATCCTGCTTCTTTTTATGTGGCTATGATATTTCTTCTGAATGGATTAATGGTGTCAATATTCTTCCTATATGGCACATACCTAAGGTAAGGTGCACAAGAAGAAAAGCTGATACACTGAAAGTTACTATCGATTTTTGTATTTTTAAATATACAGCACACTGCATTTTATGTGGAGTCCTGCACACTAAGAGCCAAATGATGTAATTGAGCTTTAAGATGTTTGTTCTAATCTTATCTCCCCCTTTCTTTTAAATCTCCCTTTTTATGAGACTGAAACAAAAAATTTACTTTCTTGAAATCTGGACTAAATTTTTGTAGCTTGCTGTTTGAAAAATATACCAAAGGAAATGTGGCAGGATAATAGAACAAGAACAGATTTTGTAGTGTTAGGGAATATTTATTCTGCCTCTAAATGTAGTTCAGTCTGTATCGCATTCTTAATTTAGGCTGTTTGACCCTGCCCTGCAAACTTAATTATATCTGAACTCAAGTTAACATACATATACTGCTGGATGTGGTCCAAAGTTGTGTTAATGTGAAGGCACAAGGTTACTGGAGTACCATTCGGCACCTTAAGTATAGTTCTGAAGTATTGATTTTGAATAGCTTCAATCCTTTGTAGGAAGTGTGCCAGTTTATTAAGATTGGCAAAACTCCAAAAGCTGGTCACAAGATATAAATGTGCTTATTTATGTTACATTGAAAAGCTATGTCAGAAGCAACATACATGCCAAGGGTATGCTTGGGATCACAATGGTGATACAATCTTAGAACGTAGCCTTCAGAGACTGTTGCTTCTGAATCGTGAGTCAGGATGCTGTCATGTCACCAAAAGTTGAGTTCTTTCCTTTCCTTTTTACTTTGTAAATTTGGACTTTTACTAACAGAATATCGGTTCTTGGTTGAATTTAAGGGAAGCTAGTACTGTACTTAATTTTTCAGCTAAACATTTATGCTAGGATTCCGAAGTCACTTCTCTATTTCACTGGAATAAAGCTAGAGTAATATCATACAATCATATAAGCATCTAAATCATACTCAGATCCATTGAAATAAATGCACTTTTCCATTAATTTCAATGAGTCAATTCAGAGTTGGATATCACAGTAACTACGGGCTCATTTCTCTTTGTTCTTTGATTTCCAGGCATGGGTCTAAGATATTTTTCTTTTGTCCCACCGCTTTCCTCGGGAAAACCTGTTGTTTATTGCTGAATTAGAACAAATGTCAATTGGCATGTAACAGAAGTGAACATCTTCCCAGAGTAGGGGTGCATAAAAAGTAGCAACTTCCATTTCCTGGGTATATGTCTAAAGCTACATTTAGCTTCTAATTCCATTTGCTTGTATTTGTGTAATTGATTGCAATTGACTAGATGCTTCAGGCATATGTGAAAGCTTGAGTAGCTGCAGTGGTTAAATAGTTTCAAAACATGAATAAATCACTGATAGAATTTATAAAGTGTAGCTTAAATTTCAAAATTTCAATTGAATAGCAGCTTTTCTCATAAAAGTCATTTGCAGTGGAAACCAGTGGCTATGGAGAATAACAGTAGCAGATGTGGGTCAGGAACCAAAGTGATTTTTTTGCATGCATGTGCAGGCTTTTCATTTCCACCAATTCTGGCAGCAGGCCCCAATATTCTTCCTACCATGAAACATGAAAAGCTGCTGCCAGAAGGAAAAAACTCTATGGGTGGCAGTGCATTTCTATGCAATAATCTGTAGCAGTGTATTACGTTGATGGTTTCACTTGCGTCCTTTTTTACACTTTATTGGTCACTTGTTTAAAAATGTGAGCAGCTTTAAGGTTTTTTGTTTGTTTTTCTGAGAGAATGGAAAGTCTGTGAAATCAGGAGTAAATTGTGGCCTCTATGGATCTTTGTGTGCTTTGTTGACACTGGTAACATAATAGTTTACAGAGATGAGCTGCTCCATATTTCCTCTTTAGTATATGCAAAATAAAGCTAAGCCAAAATGGAGAAGGGGAAGTTTCACACTAAAGCTTTTGTGGGCTGTGACGGAAACTCCCCTTCTGGCAATTTTTGGTGTGTGCTTGTGCAAATAAGGACAGAAGTATTTGCTGCTACAGAGAGGCCTGGAATCATTGCCCTTGCTTGAGTTTTTCATTATTTACTCATCATTGCAAAATGATCCGAGTGTGTTGCGTCACCATTCTGTCCATAAACTATGTGACATCCATTTGGCTGGGATCACATATAAAATATTTCAAAAACAAACAAACAAAAAACACCTCAGATAACATATTCACTGTAATTCAAAATTATTAGCAGTTTTAATACTGAGACACGTATTTTAGAACTACTTTTAAATCATGGTTTCATTAATCCCCTAGATGGCAGTGTTTGAGAAGCCATTAGATGGATATTTTAGAAATTATTTTTGAAGCTATTGTAGTTTCAAATTACCAGTCAACTTTCTCTGCATTGCGCTCACCATGTCCTAAGTCTTTTCTAGTCTTTTTTTTTTAAAAAGAAAAAGCTCAAAAGAGCTGTCTTAGTACGAGTGTAACTACAACTATTCGCATCCTTTTAAGGAGAATAGATGAATGTTTAACAGCTACATAATGGTTAAGTTGTAGTCAAATTCTTAATGTTTTTATTTCCTTTCTGCATCTTGTAGAATGGAATGCTTTGTTTAAAACAGTCTCAAAGCCACAAAACAGAATCCATATTAACATAATAGGCAGTATTAATTCTCATCCTCTCTAGCTCTGTATGAGACAGTTGCTCCTGGTTCGGATGTAAATATCAAGACCAAGTTTGTGAAACAGCTACTGTAGCCTGAAAGGTTACAGTCATTACTTTCTAAACCTGGGGAAGGAACTACACAAACCTCAGGATCATTCCTGATCTTTCACATCTAGAGTTTGAGCACTCTTGCTAAGAAGTAATTCTTTTTGCTTATCTGACATTTGGGTGTAAACTTCTGCTAAATTCATACAGTAAACAGTATTTTAATTTTGTAGTGAAAGATGTGGAGTTGCTCCTTCTAAAGACTCCAAAAATTGTTACTTTCCTTTTCTTTCCCCTGTACTACAGTGGCAATAGGTTTGGAGGACTACTTACAGTGGCATGCTACTTTTTCAACCATGGGGAGGTAGGTTACTCAGAATTTAAAATATTTTGTTTAATACAAGGTCAGATCATTTGATAATGTTCATATCTCTTAAAGTAAATGTTTCGGTTTAAAACACAAAAGAAGTTGGAAGGTTGAAATGGTCAGTATTCCTTTATTTACACTGCTGCTTGCAAATGAAATGGGACGCGGGTGGTGCTGTGGTCTAAACCACAGAGCCTAGGGCTTGCCGATCAGAAGGTCGGTGGTTTGAATCCCTGCGATGGGGTGACCTCCCGTTGTTCGGTCCCTGCTCCTACTAACCTAGCAGTTCGAAAGCACGTCAAAGTGCAAGTAGATAAATAGGTACCACTCCGGCAGAAAGGTAAACGGTGTTGCTGTGCACTGCTCTGGCTTCACCAGAAGCAGCTTAGTCATGCTGGCCACATGACCCGGAAGCTGTACGCCGGCTCCCTCGGCCAGTAAAGCGAGATGAGCGCCGCAACCCCAGAGTCATCTGTGACTGGACTTAACGGTCAGGGGTCCCTTTACCTTTACTTTTGCAAATGAAAAACTCCTGTAATCATGATGCTTTGCATGTTTACTTGACAGTTCAGTAGAACTGGCAGAGCTTATTCATGAGTAAATGTGTCTAGAATCTGACTATATTTGATTCATTGTGTGGATAGATTGGGTACTGATGTAACTTTGTGATTAAAATATCATAAATCTTAATTGCTGCATTCATATGTCACACTAAACCATGGTTTAGAACAATGCAGGAAGCCTTGGATTTGTGTATTCACCTTCCATTCCTTTTCCTCCTTCATGGTGTAAGCTACCAGTTCAGAAACCTTTCCTTCTGCCAGCTTGATAGCCTACCACTGACATTCTTGAAATTAACTATATTTGCTGTTAACACATTGTGTCACTCCAGAAGCTAGGCAGGCCCTGGATTCCGCCCCACATTGTGGGTGAATGGAGTGTGCCTGTGATGTCACATGCTGGGAGAAACCCCAACATGCCCCCCAAAAGGCCCACTGCTGCAATGGGAAGGCCCAGCAGAGCCTGTCGGAGCCATAGCAGGCCGTGCTGAGCCTTTCGGAAGGCACACCAGGGCTCCTCCCAGCAGCCCTGCAACAGGCTGTGTTGGGCTGGTTGCAGAATATTGAGGAGCTCCGGCCCCCTCATTAAAAAATTTGTGGATGCCTAGGCACCCAGAGACCCGCAGAGACTGCACCCCTGCCAGAAGCTTTTGAACTCCTGCCACTTTGTGGGTGAAGGGGAGGTCAATGTGAGCCTAAGGCTTTTAATATTTTGTTGGAAGCTGGCCAGAGTGGCTGGGAAAACCCAGCTAGATGGGTGGTGTATAAATAAATTAATAATAATAATAATAATAATAATAATAATAATAATAATAATAATAATTGCTGTACCTGGTTCTTGCTTATGAACTTTGCACTGAGCTCTGGTTTAGCGTAACATGCAAATGTGGCCAATATGTTGCTTAAAGGTAAAGGTAAAGGGACCCCGACCATTAGGTCCAGTCGTGGCCGACTCTGGGGTTGCGGCGCTCATCTCGCTTTATTGGCCGAGGGAGCCGGCGTACAGCTTCCGGGTCATGTGGCCAGCAGGACTAAGCCGCTTCTGGCGAACCAGAGCAGCGCGCAGAAACACCGTTTACCTTCCCGCTGGAGGGGTACCTATTTATCTACTTGCACTTTGACGTGCTTTCGAACTGCTAGGTTGGCAGGAGCAGGGACTGAGCAACGGGAGCTCACCCTGTTGTGGGGATTCGAACCGCCAACCTTCTGATCGGCAAGCCCAAGAGGCTCAGTGGTTTAACCCACAGCACCACCCACATCCCAATATGTTGCTTACTGGAGAGTTAAACCATAGCTGCTAATTTACTTTGTCACTGTAATAAACAAATGAGAAAGGGTGGGGTTTCTGTACATTTGTTCTTAATTATGGAAATGTGGAGATAACTGTTAAAGCATAGGTCTGGTTTACACATAATACTAAGCCACTACTTAAATTAGCAGGAAGGAGCCCAAGCAAATACTGTGTTGCTTCCAGCCTTCATATCTGTTTGAATGATAGCACTTGAACTAAGTTGTTATTAAAATACTTTATAATCCACCTTTCATTTCCAGAAGAAAAACCAAGGTAAAACAAGTAAAAGCTAACAGCAAGTATAAAAGAGATTATAAAAATATAACTACCCATAATTAAAACACATAGTAAAACTGTTTCATCAAAACATTAAAATATCCATAATTAAAAAGTGTAATAAGCACGTCCATTAAAACAGCATAACAGTTAAACTTTTTTGCACAATATATTTATTAATGAAATAAATAAAGCTTTGTCGTTAAAGAGCTAATTGTTCCAGAAAATATTTTCTCCCCCCTTCTCTTCAAGTATTAATCTTTCCAGGAACATTAGAAATTATTTTACTAGAATTTCCCCCATGACACCTATGTTATTTGACAAAGAAAAGAGCCGTAACCTCTTGAAGCAATGTTACATGTTAACTATATGCATGTAGCCACTTTAAAATCTAATATAAAATAATAATTCCTATGACTGGTCCTATGTTTTTTGTTTTGTTTCCAGATATTTCAATCTTGTATCTTTCACATCCGATTCTTTTAATATTTAGCTGTATATAAATTGTATTACTTAAATGGTTTGACTAGGAGTGTTACTAAGCCAACATGGCAGTGATTGAGTGAAATATGGAGAGTAAATCCAAGTAGGCCATACTCAAGAGTAGACCAATTGAAGTCAATTGGTCTATTATATGACTAATGGGTTGTATTCAACAAGTGTTTTACTCATGAGTAGACCCACAAAAATTAATTTATTGAATTTATATCCATCTCTTCTCCAAGAGCCCTCAGTTAATGACACTAAATTAGTCATATTAATTACTTTTAATAGGCTTACTCTGAGTAGGACTTGCACTGAATGCCACCTAATGTTTGTATACCACCTGGAACTAAGAATGCCAGAAAGAAGATGAGCTGCATCATTTAATCTGTAAAATAATGAACGTGTAAGAGATTTTTGCAATTTTGCTTTTACTGCTTTGCACCACTGCATTTCTTGGTTGAAGTTACCAGAGTAGATAATAAAATTTTGTTAAAACAAAATCAGTTGTTTTTCAGCAGCATTGCAAAATTTTGTTACCTTTTTATTCTTCAAGCATACATTGTTTTGCTCTTAAAGTCTTTACAGCAACACTGTTTTAGATATTAATTGCTAGTGGAAGTGTCCACAATTTCAGTTTTGCTATATATAAGCTTCAGTTGCAAACACATTGCTTTGAAGTGGAAAACAAGTATTGGAACACACAGTGAATTCACCTAGTTTTTACTTCCAGAGTACTCGTGTGATGTGGACTCCCCCTCTTCGTGAAAGCTTTTCATATCCGTTCCTTGTGGTTCAGATGCTATTACTAACCTACATTCTCAGGTAGTTTCCATTTTTCTCCTTTCTTCTTAAATATGAAGAGTTAAAACAAAATCCCAAACCAGGTATTGATTTATATACTTGTATCTTGTGGAGAGCGTGATATTCCTATTATGTTTGGAATGTTCATTATTGAAAGTTTTCAGCGCCGCTTTCTTAAAACTGGACCAGTGAATGGCACTGGTATGAAAGCAGGGAGCTGAAAATACACTGAGGAAATGCTCATCCTCACTACAACTGTTTTTAGCTGTGTCTTTGCCTTGAAGTGATATTGCAGCCCCAGAAACGTGGTTGCCCACCCCACCATGGTTGCTCTTTTTCATGGTTGCTTTCCTTTCTTTATACAGATCAGTGTTGTTAGTACTGCTCACTGGCTTGATTAGAGAAAGGTTTGTAGTCATGGAAACCTGTTAGTGGTGGGGAACATAATTGCCTCCCAGTCTGCTATCACTCTTGGGGCTTATGGTTGGATGGAAGTTTCCCCTCAGTCAGAGGTTTTTTATAATTGTGGGTTCTTCTTTCTCCATATGTGGCAATGTAGCAAAGGCATTTTTCTCTTGCTACATATCCATAGACGTCAACCTTTACTGGGGAAAATGAAAGGTGCTATCTGACATGGCTGAATACCAGGTTGATGTGTACACAGGATCTTCCTGAAACTGCTATCTTTTCTCCTCTTTCAATCTAGGGATGAATAGTGGGTTCAGGGTGATTCTAGATACACCTAAATCCAGTAAGTGGCTTGGTCAGAAGTTGCTTCCTGCCTCTCGTAAAAGGGGTAGCTGGTTGAGGTTGTATGTGAGCTTGAGACATATTGCCTGACATTAGATGAAAATGTTACTGAGGATTTTCCTCCCCACTTTCTGTGTTGATGCAATAGTTTTACAGTGGTGATTAGAAATATCGCACGTACATACATTTTGATTTGCATATCCTTTGTGCGTGTAAATTTCCACTTTACAGTTCATTTATTATGAGTGTGAGAATTCATATCACTGAGGCTTATTCAAAGTTTTTAAAATTATATATTTTTAGCTGACTACTGTAAGTGAAAATACAAAGCAATTTGAAATAGTTCATTCTCTATTGATCTTCACATTAATGAACAATCCTAATACTGAACTTACTACTCTTTTATTTTTTCCCCAAGGACTCAGAATGTTAATAGAAGAAGCCTGATTGCACTATCTGTTTCTAATGTTTTTTTCATGCTTCCGTGGCAGTTTGCTCAGTTTGTTCTTCTAACACAGGTAAGATAATTTCAGTAAAAGTGATCCGAATTATAATTATCCATTTCTATTTTATAGTGCAGTTCAAATAACAGTTCAGCAAGGTGTGTAGCAATAGAGATCACACATATGTTTGTGGGAGGTACAGGCTCATTTGAGGACCAGGACTGCTGCTGCTGCACTTCTTCACTAGCTCTCTTCAAAACTGGTTCCTTTGTGATGGTGGGAGGGTGTATGCATTACAGTATGTGTATGTTTGCACAAATAAGCTCATGGTGTAATGTGTATTGCATGGTGGGCATGTGTTCAAGGAATGCATTACAATAATTCCATGGTCTGATTTACTCATAACCCTAAGCCATGGTTTGTTTAGCCGAAGTGTGCTTTGTATTGAGTTAGCATTCTATCTGCACACAACATCCATTCTTAATATTTGGTCAGACCTTCCCCAGATACTCGCCAACCTAGAGGCATGAGTAGCTAGTAAGCTTTCATTGACGCTTTCCCTAAAGAAACCTTTGCTCCTATCTCTGCCTAGCAGGAAACTCAGGCCACGGAGTGAGGAGTAGATGGGAGAAACATAAACCAAGCTTTGGAGAAACAAGTCATGGTTTGCTTGTCTTTGAGACAACTTGTGGTTTATTGAACAAATCATGACTTAACATTATGGGTAAACACAGCCTTTGCTTCTTTCCTGAGTTTAATGCAGTGGCTTCAGTAGTTATTATTGAAAGTGTGTCAAATTCAGCCTCAAAGCTAGTTGCCATGGGTGAAATAACTTTAATCAATCTTGTGATGTTGAATGGTCATTCTTGTGTTTGATTATTACAATGATGTAAACACATTGTCTTTGGAAAAGACATTCTGCAGTGCCTCATTTTCCAGTTTTACATAGAAGTGGCTGATCTCTTCAGATTATTTGTGATGCAACTGCCAGGATCCAAACTACTGTTTAGGCTCACATAAGAAATAGTCCCCACCCCAGCCCACCCCCATGTCTCCCGGAAGGAATTGCATGGTAGTTTGGAACCTAGCTAATTTACTTAATAATGTTCTCAACAGAACTTTTTTCCAATTACTTTACTCTTTTCAATTGCAGGTGGCATCAGTTTTTGGAATTTATATTTTAGGATTGATTGATTCATCCAAACTACAGAAGATACTTTATGCACATATGGTAATACTTAGTCCTAAATTATTTAGGGGTAGAATCAATTTCTTAAAGTTACCTACTTCTGAATCATGACTATAGTGGACACAGAGTTGGTTTTTAAAATAAGAAAGCAACTGAAGAAAGAAACTAAATTGCTTGGAGGCTTATTCTTATCAGTAAATGGTGCTGCTTATGATTTTAAGTTCTCACTCCCCTATTCCACTCAGGTGAACTATCCTCCATCCAGTTAGACATTTACATGTGCAGGTCCTAGTTTGTGTTAAAGGTTCTGTATGCTTTGATGGGAGAGTGAACCGCCCTGAGACCCCCAGGTATAGAGCGGTATATAAATTCAGTTAAAACAAAGAATGTGCAAGCTTGATGATCACTCCTATATCCCACCAAATATACAGAATATGTGCTAAGATTCATTGTGAACCTGACTCAAGAGATGACTTTGCACTATGAAGGGTAAGGAAGACGGAAAATGATAAATGATGTGAATTTTCCAAATAATAATAATAATAATAATAATAATAATAATAATAATAATAATAAATTTTATTTATATCCCGCCCTCCCCAGCCGAAGCCGGGCTCAGGGCGGCTAACAACAATAAAACAGTACAAAAATACATTGTAGCTTTCTGAAAAATTCAAGAGTTACAGCCCTAAGGGTAACACTTTTATAAGGACAAACAAATGTCACACATTAGAGAACAGACATGTTGAGTTCCCTAGGACACTTCTTCATACTGGGTATTCAGCCAGGTCTGTGTAATACCTTCCTGCACACTTGTATAAAGATATTTTAAATTGCAGACTTTAGACATCTTCATTTTTTTTAGCATGGGGAAAGGGGGGCACTTTCAGGTTCATCAAGGACTGGGGGCCTGTCCCCAACATCACATGATGCTCTAGCCCTGCCCCAAGATCACTGCACTCAGCCTTTTCTTCCGCTGCTGGTGGTGGTAATTTTGCTTGCTATCCAGCCTAAAGAGTTCAAGAGAACTTGAGCAGTTACTTGTGCTATACTGTATTGTGGCAATTTAGTTGGCCTGAATACATGTATTACTTCCATTCCCCCCCTTAATGGACAAGCAAGGCTATCTACAAATTTTCTGGAAAATAATAATTCTGAATGTCATGATACAAAAAGAGGCCAAATTCTTTATTAAAAAAGAAATATAAAAGTTTATATTTGTAAGTTTTTCATAAGGGGGGGTTGTAGACAAAAAATGAAAGTGTGTATTTGCTTTTTTGCTTATTTCAGCTTAAGTCCTTTTAAAATGAATGAGACGTCTGAGTAGACATGTATAGACTTATATTGCATATCTGCAGCATGTAACAGCTTAACACTAGATTCTTTTTATTTATTTTCTGACATGTTAGTTTAGTATTAAAATAAGTATGGAGCTGTGGGTAGTACATAAGAGCAATATATTGTCATATTTTGCATATTCTGAGAGATTCTTGTAAAAGTTGTTTTAGGAAGCTACGTTACTGTGATAAGAAATATTTACAATGAAATAAAGCTGTTTCAAGATAGCGCCTTTTGTGTTTGAAGATTTAATAAAACTTAATGTTTTCATAGACACTGCATCTGTCACATCCATTATTAGCTTAAAGATTGCATTAAAATATGTTCAAATGTTTATATCCCTTTAGGCATCACTTGGAGTATGTTTTGTCCTTATGTTTGGAAACTCTATGTTGCTGACATCATATTATGCTGCCTTTTTGGTAATTAGTTGGGTAAGTTAGTTAAGGAATACTCAAGAATCCTTTGTCGTACTATACTGAGTTACTGCCATAATTTACAAGTTTGCCTGAACAAAACACTTCATATGGGCTCTGACGGGGGGTGGGGTGGAGAGAGACTGGTTCTATATTTGGAGACAGGAGATTTTACCATTTCAGAAATAAGCTTTATCCAAAAGGATGAAACATTTTGCAGTGAATATATAGAGCCCCTTGTGAGTGTTCCTACTCACTGCGGTTTGGGAACAAATGCTGTTGTCACAATGGATTTGTGTGCCTTGACATTACAGTGAATGGTGAAGAACTCAGGTTTTCAAGAGCACTATAATATGCATCAGAATTCCACCTTCTGGATCAGCTTAATAAACAAGAGGCAAGTCTCATGCTCTGAAAGCAACTTAATCTTAATCAGGCAACTTCTGAGCACCATATGTTTGCAGAAAAAAATAACATTCCCTTTATTTTGTGAGAAGATAAAATAAGTGTGATTATATAACTTTTCATTATTTATGAAAGCCAAAAATAGTGAACTGAATAAAAAGAAATATGCATGTAGTACAGCCTCAAAAAGATAGCAGAATGACACTGTAGGGTGGTCCTTTGACATTCCTGGTTTGTCTTTTTGGATGATTGATTATGTATGTTCTTGGAGAAGTGTACGTATGCTTAGCTCATTACTTGTTTCCATTCTGTCATATGGTTATTGGGTTAACATACTGCAAAATTGGATGTCCGTGGGTCTGCCTAAGTCCGATTATGTGATGTGCAAATAGTTTGTGCCATTGTACAGTAGAATCCTGCATAGCAGACAGCACAATATATGTTTAAAAAGCAGTAACAATGGGTTTCAGTGTTCTATGGAAGTGTAATGCAATAAAACCAATAATTTCAGTGTCTGGTATTAACACTTTTACAATGCTGGTTTTGAGCATTTTCTAACTTCATTTTGACTTATTTATTGTTTCATCCTTCTGGACTCCATTTGAGAGGAGTGTTATATAAATATTGCTGTTTAATGAACTAATTTAATTATTTTCAGGGTATTCTTGAACTGGGTCCTAAATACATCCTGAAAATGTGTAGTAGAAGAGGTATCAGCGTATGGGTAAGGATTGACATTTTGTGTTATAAATATATTACCAGCTATGTTGGTCAGTAGGATGATTTGTAGGTGATAGTTTCCATTCAAAGCCAGGATTGCCACATGTTACTGAAAAGCATCTGGGCCTAGCAGAGAAGGGGCTGGGCTGGGCTGATGGAAGGCTATCCCAAGGCCTTGGGGATCCTTGGCCAGCAGCTGAGTGATTGATAGCTGGTTTGGGGGCTGAATGCGTTTTGTATTTACAGTGGTACCCCGGGTTACATACGCTTCAGGTTACAGACTCCGCTAACTCAGAAATAGTGCTTCAGGTTAAGAACTTTGCTTCAGGATGAGAACAGAAATCGTGCTCCGGCGGCGCGGCAGCAGCAGGAGGCCCCATTAGCTAAAGTGGTGCTTCAGGTTAAGAACAGTTTCAGGTTAAGTACGGACCTCTGGAACGAATTAAGTACTCAACCCGAGGTACCACTGTATTGGGACGCGGGTGGCGCTGTGGGTAAAAGCCTCAGCGCCTAGGACTTGCCGATCGAAAGGTCGGCGGTTCGAATCCCCGCGGCGGGGTGCGCTCCCGTTGTTCGGTCCCAGCGCCTGCCAACCTAGCAGTTCGAAAGCACCCTCGGGTGCAAGTAGATAAATAGGTACCGCTTTATAGCGGGAAGGTAAACGGCGTTTCCGTGTGCTGCGCTGATGCAGGCTCGCCAGAGCAGCTTCATCATGCTGGCCACGTGACCCGGAAGTGTCTCCGGACAGCGCTGGCCCCCGGCCTCTTGAGTGAGATGGGCGCACAACCCCAGAGTCTGTCAAGACTGGCCCGTACGGGCAGGGGTACCTTTACCTTTACCTTTACCACTGTATTAAGGAGAATAATTTATTGGGAGACTGTTGTCCCTTTTAAGCAACTTTTTGGTAAGTTGAATACCTGAACTTTGCGAATGTTGTCAGTTCCTGTTTGATTTGCTAAAGGCTTCTTGAGAGAGAACACTACATGAAATAGATGCATTGTAGATCATTTTGTTTTCTATTACCTCATCTTTATTATTAACAAGTAAGGCCTGAATGAAATGCTGCGCTCTGAGATTGCTTCATGCAGCCATTCACTTCCCTGTTGGCATTACACGACGGCTGGGGTGGGGTGTGTTTGTGTGTGACTTTTGCCTTGAATCCTTGAATCCATCACATATTGTGAACAACCTCTGTAGGTGGGAAGCCAAAGTAGTAAATGAATAGGAGAAGGTCAGAGGACATTATAGCCTCCCGTGCTCTAGATCCTGCACGGTCTAGTATTGCCTGTAACCTCTCCTCGGTTCTAAACCTGTCACCTGTGTGATGCTGGCATCACAGCTCAGTAGTTGTACAGTGCAGGTGACTGGCATTCTGAGGGACTAGTTGGACAGCCCTTTGTGGGCATTGGTTTCCTCCTGACTTCACTCTCCTCTAAACCTCAAGTAACCGTCTCTGGCATCTTGGTGGGCTATGTGCACTTATTTCTTGCTGTTCTCCTGTATTCTTGAGAGGTTGCATGTACAACAGCTAGTTTACTTGTTTAGGGGGAAAGACTGATCCTCTTTTGCAGGTGTTTTTTTCCAAAGTGTTTCGTATACTCCAATATGTTTAATCTTTCCATGCATGCATGGGTATCTCTGTTTTGGCCACAAAGCCATCAGCATAGCCCATCCAAATTCAGCATCAGAGGGAGTGAATATAAAATTTTGCATGAAAGTAGTATAAAAAAACTTCACTTCACTTTCACCAATAGTTTAATTTTAAAAAACTTACCATTTCAGCTCTCACACAACATACCGTATTTTTCGCTCTATAGGATGCACTTTTCCCCCTCCAAAAATGAAGGGGAAATATGTGTGCATCCTATGGAGCGAATGCAGGCTTTCGCTGAAACCTGGAGCGAGAGGGGTCGGTGCGCACCGACCCCTCTCTCTCTCCAGGCTTCACGAAGCTATCCGCAAGCCTTCGGAGCCCGGCGGGAGTTCCCGCCGGGCTCCAAAGGCTTGCGGATTGCAGCCCGGAGCCTGGGGAGCGCAGTGCCAACTCCCACTGCGCTCCCCGGGCTTCAGGCAGCTATCCGCAAGCCTTCAGAGCGCTCCCCCAGCCCGCAAGCTCCGGGAGCGGCGGCAAGGCTGTGCAACCCGGCCCCAGCCCCGCGGCTAAAAGCGAAGCCGTGCACAGCCTCTCCCAGCTGGAGAGGTTGTGCGTGGCTAAAGAGGAAACCAAGACAGCCAGCGGGATTTTTCTTTCTTTATTTCCCCCCCCCATAAAAACTAGATGCGCCCTATGGTCCGGTGCGCCCTATGGAGCGAAAAATATGGTAATAAAAAATTGTAGTTAAGAACAAGAGAAACAGTTGCATAATAATATGTCTTTTAATTAAAGTGCCTCTTGTATTAAATGCTGAGTATTGCTTCTGCTCTTCAGTTGAACCATGCCTTTCATTTTACAGGCCATTGAAGGATTTTCTTGCTTCTTGGGGACAATTACCTTGAAGTTCTTGATGTGCCTAATATTTGGAACAGCTGATGATGTAAGTTTAAAACTTCCTTGTTTCATTTGTTCACTGTCAGAATTCTTCTTGTATGTCTTCTTCATCATATAGGCCCCATCTACACTATACATTTAAAGCAGTAGCACACCACTTTAACCCCCTCCCCAAGAATACTGGGATATGTAGTTTCTTAAGGGTGCTGATAATTGTTTGGAGACCCTATTCCCTTCACAGAGCTACAGTCCTCATGGTGGTTTAAAAATCAGTCTCTCCCTATAGGGGACTCTGAAAATTTATTGACAATTAAGAGTTACAAACTATTGAAAAGAAACATTCATTGCTGAACACTCAGCAAAACTTTCAAGTAGTGTAGTTGTTTGATTCTTTTAATCAAATAAAATCTGTCAGGATGGTAAAGCACTCAGAACCAGACCTTTGGCCAAGGCACAGCCTGACCCCCTCCTTTGGTAATCCTCACAGAACTCTAGCCCAAGGGTTGCCATTAATTCGATTTGAACTGATTTTATAATGAATTGATTATTTTACTGTTGTTAGCCGCTCTGATCCTGGCTTTGGCTGGGGAGGGCGGGATATAAATAATTTATTATTATTATTATTATTATTATTATTATTATTATTATTATTATTAAACAAACACCACCCCAAATTCTCTCTTTCATAGAGCATACATTTCTGAGCACAAATTTTGAATTCTGAACTTTATAGAGTGTAAAAATTACAATCATCTTCTTGATGCACCTTAAGAATTAAACACATATAATCTTCCACTGGATGCATCGCAAATTTCATCTAAGAAAACTGCAACATGTCAGTTATCTGTGGCTTAGTGCAGGGGTTGCCAATGTGGTGCTCATTGATAACATTGTGCCCATGTGTACCTCCTATGACACTTGCAAAAAGTCTTGGTAAATAGTTCCTCAGAATCCCACAATGTGTGAGAGAGGCTGCTTGCTGTCCTCCACAGTTTCTGTTTGCACTGACCTGGTTTCTCCTACATTGAACACGTATCCTTCAACATGCCCACTTTTCATTGGATGCTGGGATTGGACCCAGTCCTGTTCTGAACAGAGGAGAGCTGTGAATATTTATCTCTGAGCAAACACAGCAGTGGATAATATAGGTGCATTTCCCATTACGTATGGAGGCATGCCCACACACTTTTACTATCCCATCTCTCTGCCCTTTTAGATGTGGCAGTCAGTTCGTGTTACACCATGCCCAATAGCAGCCAGTTAGTGATTGGTACCCAAGGGCACTTCTTTAAAATTTCAGATGTGCTCACCCACCCAAAAAGTTGACAGCCCCTCGCCTAGTGTCTACTATATGGTCTACAAGTTGTTTATTCTTAACATGGCAAATTAACTGCTGTTCTTTTTCTCAGACAATTTCCATGATCTTTTATTTGTATTGAACCAATTTTAATGTAGCATAATCCAACGTTTTGTACTTTCCACTCTATTTTTTTTAAATCTCTGAAATAATTCATTTAACAAACATTTTCACTGTAATTTCTTAACAGGCTCATATAAGCAACCTGCTGAAGGCAAAATTTACTGGTTATAGGGATTTTCATACTTCAATGTACACATGTGCTGTGGAGTTTGATTTCATGGAAAAACAGGTAATTAAAAATCAGTGGATGAAGTATGGAACACCTTAGTGTTTATGCGGTTTTTTCTTCCTTAATCAGAAAAATAATGTTTGATTGGAAAGCTATTTTTTTTAACAAATACAACAATTCAGGATGCTTCTATTGCTTAATGAAACTGAGTTAGCAGTTGGTAGAACAAAATATCTGGATAAAGTGTCAGTGTCTTGACTTTATTACAGGCCATAATTTATGTTCATGAACAGTGAAGGTTGAAAGCTTCAGGGAACAAATGGAATCACTGAAAAACATTATTCAGATTAACTGCACAATTTTTCTTGGATAAAATAACTTGGGGAGAGGTTCACTGTGAAAATCTAGAGTAAGAATGTCTTAAAAGAAAATGGTTTTGTAAGAAAAGTTACTGTGCATAAAATTTACCACCCATTGAAACTGTGTTTCAGACTCCAGTAAAGTACATGAAGACACTTCTACTTCCGGTAGTTCTTGTCGTTTTTTCAGTAATTGTTATGAAGGTAAGGTCTTTGCTGTTTTGCATCTGGTTTACATAGTATTCTAAAAGGAGGCAATTAATACTTAAATTTGAGTATGTCTACCATGCATGTATTTGCACATACATACAAAAAGAGCAGAACATGTGACCAAAAACCCAAATCAAAGTACAGTGGTGCCTCGCAAGACGAAATTAATTCGTTCCGCAAGTTCTTTCTTCTTGCGAGTTTTTCGTCTTGCGAAGCACGGTTTCCCATAGGAATGCATTGAAAATCAATTAATGCGTTCCTAGGGAAACCGCTTGCCAGGCTGGCGGTGCGGAGAAGGGCTTTTCTCCGCACCGCAAGCCTTCAGGACAGGTACGGGAACAGAGGGGAAGGGGCGCAGCGCTTCTCCTCTGTTCCCGGGGCTTGCGTGGGAGGAGGGTTTTTCCTCCCCACCGCCAACATTCAGAACAGCATTCTGAATGTTGGCGGTGGGAAGGAAAACCCTCCTCCCACCCCAAGTCTTCAGGACAGCCATCCGATGCCGGGCTGCGGGAGGAGGCGTCCCCCCCCCCGGCATTGGAGCTTCGTTCCGATGTCCGTTGGAGGGAGGAGACGTTTCCCCCCCCCCCCGCTGGACATCGGAGCTTCCTTCCGATGTCCGTTGGAGGGAGGAGACGTTTTCCCCCCCGCCGGACATCGGAGCTTCCTTCCAATGTCCGTTGGAGGGAGGAGACGTTCCCCCCCCCCGCCGGACATCGGAGCTTCGTTCCGATGTCCGTTGGAGGGAGGAGACGTTTCCCCCCCCCCCCGCCGGACATCGGAGCTTCCTTCCGATGTCCGTTGGAGGGAGGAGACGTTCCCCCCCCGCCGGACATCGGAGCTTCGTTCCCATGTCCGTTGGAGGGAGGAGACGTTCCCCCCCCCCCCGCCGGACATCGGAGCTTCGTTCCGATGTCTGTTGGAGGGAGGAGACGTTTCCCCCCCCCCCGCCGGACATCGGAGCTTCGTTCCGATGTCCGGCGGCGGGAGGAGACGTTCCCCCCCCCCGCCGGACATCGGAGCTTCGTTCCGATGTCCGGCGGCGGGAGGAGACGTTCCCCCCCCCCGCCGGACATCGGAGCTTCGTTCCGATGTCCGGCGGCGGGAGGAGGTCCGAGGACAGTGGGGAAGACGCGCTGCGCTTCCCCGCTGTCCCGGAGATTTCCCTATGGGCTTCGTCTTGCGAAGCAAGCCCATAGGGAAATTCGTTTTGCGAAGCGCCTCCAAAACGGAAATCCCTTTCTTCTAGCGGGTTTTCCGTCTTGCGAGGCGTTCGTCTTGCGGGGTACCACTGTATATGAACTTGGATCTGGGCTTTTCATCTACATGTTCTGTTATATACCAGACCTATTTCTGCAGGCATATTTAAAGACATGCATGTTGATTACCAAAAATGAAAATCTAGTCTACATAATCCTGAAGAAGGAATTGCTATTAAAAAGAGCAATTATTCCAAAGTATGTAACTGAAAAATTTTGTCTGTTAACCTTTGGGAAATTGTAATTTTGGCATATGATTAAATCTGCTTTAGAGAAAAGGCTATTTAAAACATGTTCTTGTCTGTTCACAGACATTTCAACATGTTGTGTGTCGCAAGGAATTGTCTGAAAGGTAAATAAATTTTGAAATTAGAATGCAAATCTATTGAATGAATTATTACCTAAAGGACTATATGTAATTGTGCAGCCAAGCTTTGCTCCTATTGTTTACTTCTAGTCTCCAGTTAGTTTCCCCATCACTTTGTGGATGTTTCTTATGCCTTGTGAACATGCCAGTAATCTAGCTGGATTGCAATTAGTGTGCATACAGAGGTCTTGCCACGTCGTCTTCCATGCCCTGTAATTACATTTTTTAAAGCAGTGATCCTACTGAAAATTGGAAATTAAGGAAAGACTTTTACTGCAGTTCAACAAATGCATCAGAGCATCTGTACATATGAGTAGCCCCCAGATTGATAAAAATATAAGTTTACAAAATAAATTTAGTAGTAACAGTTTTATCGTAACTTTGTAATAACTTAAGGGACTTACAAATTAAAAACACTGCAATATTTTTAATTTAGTTTGATTGTAAACAGAGGATGTGTTCTATAAATAACTATTTTTAGCATAAGGCATATTGATTCTATGCAATAAACAAATAACAGTCTTACTGTTCTTTGTTCAGACAGGAGGATAATTTCAATCATGGGGAGGTAAGGATCTCATCCTGCATGAATTATGTTACAACTCTGCTTACTGAGCTCTCCCTTGATAAGTTTAGAAAAGTTACCTTCTGTGGGAAATGGAAGTGCTGATTTAAGAAAAACAATGGAGATAGTGGGAAATGATTGCAGAAGTTTAAATTGGTGGTGCACATCAGGGTTCTTAGAATTGAAATTGCAAACATAGGCCAGTTTCCTTGCTGAGTTGTTTGACGTGGACAAAAACTGCTTGTTTGGTGTGGATTTACATCAAACTGTTCTTTTACATAGGTGTGAAGTGCTAAGTATCAAATGACAGGTTTTAACTTTGCCTCCTATTCCTGCCTCAGAGCTCAGAAATTTACTTTGGGGCAAGGGCAAAGAGTCCAATATCTTAAATCTCCCTGCAGGTTATTTTTTCCTGCCCAGGATTGGAATTGCCAATCTTAAAACCTTCAGTGAAAACGTAACACTGCAGGTGTCAATTCTGAAGGGAAGAAACCCTCCAAGGCCTGCTTTTGGGGGGAAATGATGTGCTATCGGTTTCTGTTGGGGATTCTGGGACGAAGTCACAGTCCCCAGAGGGAAAAGATGCTCTGCAGAGGCATCTAACACCTTCCTGTACTTTGTGGGGCATTTATGGAGCAAGTGAATGTGGTGTTGGTGATTTAAGAATATCAGGATGAGAATGGGCCTGGGAACATGGCTGTGCCCCAATACTTTGCCCCAGTATTGCTTGAATGTTCACAACACCCCTATTGCAATGATTACCGGTACTCAAAGCATATCCACAGTTTACCTTTAATCACATGGGCTGTGTGCACACAGAAGAAATGCATAATATATTGCAATTCCTTTCAGTGTAGGAGGACAGGTCCAGGCAGCAAAGGGGGCATATTCTTCATTAAAGTGAATGAGTAAATCCTTATACTTCTGGAAGTTCCATTTACACATCAGAGTTATCTTCTCTGAAACTCATCAGTATGGGTTATTTGCATCCAAATCATTGTTGGATTAGAGTGGTGGTGTGGGATAAAACTGGAATGAAATGGAATTCAGTTATTTTAATAAATGTACAGAAAAACGCAGCCATTAAAATTGAGCTTCAAACTAGTCTCTTCTATTCCCACGGGGTATTCATCTTTCTAAAATGTTTTGTCTCTTATTCATAGTCTTTCTCTCCCTTGCCCCCCAATGGGTTTAAATGTAAAAATAATGCAGTGCTCCAAGGAGCATCTATATAAAAAGGTAAACCTTCTTTCTTATAGTTAAGAGGTTTATGTTCATAGTTTTGACAGCTCTTTTAATAAGCATTATTTTCTTATGCCTTTGTTTGTTTTCAGATAGTATACCATGCACTGCAGCTTATATTTTTTACTGTTCTTGCTATTTTATTTATGAGACTAAAGCTGTTTCTGACACCTCATATGTGCATCATGGCATCCTTGATATGTTCAAAGCAAGTAAGCTACTGTTTTATTTGTCCGGCTGATGTAGTAATTTACTTAATATGTTTTACAGAGGGGCTGATGTAGCATTTCAGTATGCCAAATGTTTAATATTTTGAATTACTTGATTATAGAATTACAAAAATATATAGTTATTATTAAATACACAATACAGAAAAAACATGCTATCAAAATATTGTGAACTGACAGAAAACATACTGCATATGTACAATATAAAGGATAAGAAATCAATGGAAACTCGTTTTAGTGACAATACCTTTGTCTAATTTTATTTCTCAACATAGATTTGTTCCAGTGGTCAATATTGATATACATACAGAGCATCCATGCCTTAGTCAATAAAATGACACAGCTTAATTATTTTAATTTTGATTGCATTAACATGCAAGGAGATAAACACACTGTGCTACAGTGGATACTTTTAATATTGATATTAGAGTTTATGGTTATTGTTAATTTCAGTGGAAAATGTATCGTGAACTGAGTTGTCATGTTTTTCCGTGTAATTTGTTAAGCTGGTGTTTAGCTGGTGTTTTGAAAAAATGGAAATTTAGAAACTTAAGTTGTATGTAAAGTTAAATGGCTTTTAATTTCTTCATATCAGCTGTTTGGATGGCTGTTTAGCAAAATCCAGCCTGGAACACTTGTTCTTGCGATTTTAGCAATGATGGCATTTGAAGGAGTAGCAAACCTTCAAAGAGAATGGAGCATTGTGGGAGAATTTAGCAACTTGCCCCAGGAGGAACTACTGTTATGGATAAAAGAAAAGACCAAACCAGGTAAAACAAACACTTGACCCCCTGCTTTTTTGTGCTTTGTGCTTTTTTTTTTTTCAGTATCTGCTACAGCATCTATCATAAGGCAAGCAGCAATTTTGTGTCCTGTGTTGAAGAACAGGATTATTCTGCTGTTTCCCCCAGTGTTGTGTTTTATAGTAAGTGACATAAGAATGAAAGGACCAGTCTCTAAGGTTTCTGTCATTGTATTGTTTTATAGTACATTAAGACTTGTATTAAGTAGAGAATTTGAAGTATTATAACTTTAAAATATCAAGAACAATCTAAGAACAATTAGAGTATTGGATGAAATCTGATGTAGTTTTAGTTTTGCCACTAAGAATGATGTCATGCCTGAATGTATTAATATGAATGTACATTTTGAGCTCTGATTTTTAGAAAGTTTAGTCATCATTACTTTATTCTACATTTTTACAATACTTTGCCCAATTGTTTGATTTTTTATTTTCTTTTATATATTACAGATGCTGTTTTTGCGGGTCCAATGCCTACAATGGCAAGTGTAAAATTGTCTGCTCTTCGGCCTATTGTGAACCATCCTCATTATGAAGATGCAGGTTTACGGTAAGATTTAAACTTCAGATTTTAAGGCTAGCGATATTCTGATTTACTCAGCAAGGAAATTGATGTAGCAAGACTTCTAAAAACTTGGGAATAAGCTGTGCCTTTTGCTCCCTGAATTATATGAGCTGGAGCTTTGTGTGCTGGGATACTTGGACTTTTGCAGATTGCATCTAAAATGCTGTTTCCACTTTTGATTAGTGTAATCTTATCTCTTTTTTATGATTCTGTGAGGTTCTACAGGTGCAGCGTGTACCTTTTTTGTTGAAACAAACAATGAAATGGGTCTGGCTTGTGTTATTCAGGTCCTTTGGTTTATTATACTGTATAGAGGTCTCTGGCCTCCTGTGTGCTTTGAATATATTGTTCACAAATCATCATACTCTTGGGTTAAAAAAAACAACTGGTTGTCACTGGGTGCTTTAAATGGGAAGCTGGTGACTGGAGTATGATGCTATAGAGATGGATCAAAGGTGGTGGTGGACCTAGCAACTCTTATTTTGTATTGTTTGGGAGGAAAGATTAAAATACAGGGTTGGATGAGTTTGAAATTAGCTGGGTAGTTTCAAATAAACATGTTAATTGATTTAATATAGCATTATGTTGTATTGCTTTTTAATTGATTAAAATAGGATGAATAAAATATAGTTATTGGCTTTAGACAAGCTTTGCTGTAGAGAGAGATGAGTAAGTCGGCGATAAATTTGTTTCCTTCAGGCATGCAAGCTCACTAATCCTGTGGTTTCTTCTGGCTTAAAATAAAGAGTGTGGGTTGCTATTGTATCAACAAGCTGGAGAGCAGGCAGCAGCAAAGGGCAAACTCCTCTAAAAGAAAACAAGGCCTGCCAAAAGACTGCAAAATATTCGCATTCCTCCCAAGGAGGAGAGTCCTTTCAGTTTTGTGGTTCTGCCTTTGATTTCAAAGCAGTATCTCCTTGCTATTAAAGAGATCCTACTTGGCAATAGAACTCTTCCCCCCCCCCCCCGCTTTTTCTTCAGCCTTTTTTGTTCTCCCTAATGCTTCTAGGAGGGACGCAGGTGGCGCTGTGGGTTAAACCACAGAGCCTAGAACTTGCCGATCAGAAGGTCGGCAGTTTGAATCCCCGCAACGGGGTGAGCTCCCGTTGTGCTGCTCTGGTTTGCCAGAAGCGACTTAGTCATGCTGGCCACATGACCCGGAAGCTGTATGCCAGCTCCCTTGGCCAATAAAGCAAGATGAGCGCTGCAACCCCAGAGTAAGTCACGACTGGACCTAATGGTCAGCGGTCCCTTTACCTAATGCTTCGAAACAGATGGGAGAGGGAAGCATAGTGAGGGAGGGTCTAGTTCTGTTCACCTCAAGAAGCCAAATGTACAGAGGGGCTGATATCACTCTCCCCAGAGCGCATCACAAAGATCAAGGTGGTGACCAGGACTTTGATGTTGTCCAGCAAAGGTTCTTGCCCTATGTATTTCAGCAGCCCAAATGACACTTTGGGGCAATCACTGCTCCCACCAGTTCCTGTGTCCACTTTCCTCCTTTCAGAGTTCTCCAGTAGCTTTGTCAAGCCATGTGATGGTAGACCAAGGACTCCAATCCGCAAGAGGGACTCCCTTTAGAGATGCACCAAGAACAATGGTAACCTCGGGTCTGCGGCACTGAGGTGGCCATGGCTCAGTTAGATACCAATGGTACTTTCCCTGCTCCATTAGAATCAACAGTTGTGGAAACAGACAAAGCCCCTTTAGCTTTTCTTCCTAAGAGGTGGAACTAGACACTGACACAGACTGCAGCTCTATGTAAGTCTTAGTCTGTGTTAAAGCAACACCATTCAAGCCTGCTCATGTGATTCTTCACCCTGAGCTTCACACAGATCTGCCCAGTGTGCGCTTCCTGTTTTGCTTGGATTTTGCCTGATCTGAGCTTGACCTTCGCCTTAGTCCCTTTGGCAGAACACAAACTCAAAAAGCAATGCCTCTCCCCACTCAGGATCTCATTTGACTGAAACATGGAAAATGCATCTCTGTCACAAAATATTTAAGTAACTGAGTGAATATCCATGCTCTCTTGCCTGCTTACTATAATGGAAGTTCATGGAAAGTCCATCTCCCCAACCTCAGTTAGCAATCAGGAGGGCAACACCATATATTCCAAGGTGGGACAAACACCTGCTTAAAATACCAGCTGGAAAACCCTCCTGTTGAAGAATGCATCCCTAGAAGCAAACACATTGACATACAATGTTAGGCCTATGTGTGTTTTCTTAGTCATCGTTGTTGAGCCAAAAGTCTGCCCGTTTTGCACCCAGGGTTGGAGCTGTGGTACTGGGTTTTTTCCTACTAAAGTCGAGTTCTGAACCTGAGAGAGCTCTTCTTCCTGGTAACCAGCACCAGGTTTTTGCTTGGCACTGCCTTCTGCCACAGGAGGAGTTAACCCTTTGCTGTTCCCTGTCCCTTGCCTCTTGACTAAAAATAAAACTCATGGTAAGTGAGGCTTTTCACTTTCTGTTCTGACACTTCAGGAAGTAACCACCTACCTTCCATTTGGGGTTAGGATTTGTGCTCCAGAAATTATTTCATATTTGTTTCTGATTTGCTGGCAAATGTTAACTAAATCAGGTATTAGCTACCAGTATGTGCTTTTTCCATTTCCTTGAGTCCTTATCTTACTAGTTTGGCTTATCCTCCTGTGTATTTTACCACAAATATATATGTCAGACATCTCATGAAGTATGTTATTAACTATATTTAAAAAATACACCAGAGTAAATTAGCTCTCTCCACAATACCGCAAACATTCTTTTCCACTTTACTTCAGTGATGAACTGGGTATTGTATGCTCAAGGTTTTTTTTTACTTGGTTACTTGGTATATTTGTAGCTTTCTCTTCCTCCTAGGGCAAGAACGAAAACAGTTTATTCCATGTATAGCCGGAAACCAGCAAAAGAAGTTAAAAGGGAATTGCTGAAGTTGGGAGTAAATTACTACATTTTAGAAGATTCTTGGTGCCTGAGGAGATCTAAGTAAGTAATCAGTATGTAAGTTTACCTTGATCATTTCCTACCAGTGATCAAGGGGTTCGGGTGCTTTCTTTGCACCGGTTGGCTAAGAGAAAGTGCAAGTGCAGAACTTTGGGACTTTTCTGTGACGTCTTGTCATACTGAGGTGATTTGGGAATTTGGCCACTCACCTTCTATAAACCCTGAGACATTGGTCAACTCTTATTGGTGGTGTCCACCTTTAGTTTTTGGAATTTGGGCAGTTGGTGCTAATGGTTGAAAGTGATCTTCAAAGCAATCCTTAAAATTAGAATTTTGCTTTTGTAGCCGCTGTGTCAGATACAATATGATATTCTGCTTTTTGTTGCTTCTTATGTTCTGAATATTAATAAGATCTACTTGGATCTCTAAGGATTTTCTTAAGTTCGTATGTGCATCATTGTGGAACTTTGGAACCTGAGTTTTTGAGGACCCTTAGTAAGGATTGGTCATTGACAGGGACAGCCAATGTGGTCATGCCTGCCCCCTCCTCCTGGTTTTGTTGGGAATACAGCTCCTGTCTTCCCTGACTTTTGCTGACTGGAGCTAATGGGGATGTGAGCCAAAAACACATTGAGGGCACTACGTTGGCTACCCCTGTCTTGGATAGAGCTGTGTGTGCTTTAAATCCTCCTCCTCATCCCTCGAGTCGTTTTATATTGTGACTGCAGACAGATTCTGAATGAAGCTACTTGAGCAGCACTGTCATTGTAAAGTTTCTTGGCAAGGATGCCAATTTTCATAGCATTTTGCTCTAGATTCCACTGCATTGTTTAAATGTTGGTGTGGATTTTTTTTATTTTGTTAAAATCATTTTTATTAAGTTTACTATTTTAACAATCCAGTCAAATCACATTAAATGTTCCAAATTATACAGATACATATCAAATAGTCCAAATATTCTGCCTGAATTATAATTATTTTGTTGGGACTTCCCATGCTTCAAGTTCGGTTGGGGCTCTGATCATCTCATATCTCCTCTGCCTTGTATAGTCTTTCCAATAGTTCCTTTAAATCTTCCTGTTGTTAACCTTCCTTCTTTCATGGCCTCTGAGTTGTTTCCACAAGCGAGTTGAAATAAGCAATGATGTGTTTCTGTGTGGATTTTATGTGTATGACTCTCCGCTCTTGTTGCAGTATGTCTTACACGCTGGTGTTTGTGCCAAATCAATCCAAAAGTCATTTCGCTGCCGGCAGACGTCATCTTCTCTCAGTTCCGATGAAATCAAATCTAGGCGTTTGCGCATTAATTTTCCCAGACTGGTTGCATCAAACATTAGCCTTTCCAGGGGAGATTTACCAAATCAGACTCAAAATACAGATAATGACATATTAAGAGCTCACCTCTCCCTATGACTATTTATAACTCTGTAGCTCAGTCTTATTCCATCATGGCAGGTTTCCAAATTAAAAAGTGTGCCATGTCTCCTTCAACATTCTAGGAACCCATCCTGTTGGTGTGGATTTTAATACAGAGGTACCTCGGGTTACAGACGCTTCAGGTTACAGACTCCACTAACCCAGAAATAGTACCTTGGGTTAAGAACTTTGCTTCAGGATGAGAACAGAAATCGTGCGGTGGCAGTGGGAAGCCCCATTAGCTAAAGTGGTACCTCGAGTTAAGAACAGTTTCAGGTTAAGAATGGACCTCCGGAACGAATTAAATTCTTAACCCAAGGTACCACTGTAGTCTGGATCCTAAGAAAGGTTGTGGATGAAAAGTTTCCTATCACCCCCTCTCCCCAGCAGGAATCTGCACACTTGATAAAGCCTCTCCTGAGGGTCGGGACCCTGCCTAAGCTGTGTAAAATGGTGTCCAATTTTGGCCTAGATCCTAAATTGACTAGTTCACGGAATGAAAGTTTCCTAGTTGCATCCCACATTGTTCAGGAGGGACCCCAACCCTTAGGAGAGGCTTTAGAGGAGGGATAGTGGGGTTTTAGGATTAAAGTGATTTAGTAAGTCGAAAAGTGTCATGGGGGAAAGTATCAGCTTTGTTGTCAGTAAAATAATTACACTTGATCAGTGTTGTTCTTCCGCCATTCACTCAAATGATGTGTGTCCTGTTTGCTAACAGTATTTAACTCCTTTTTAGGCCTGGCTGCAGCATGCCAGAAATCTGGGATATAGAAGATACTGCCAATGCTGGAAAAGTTCCCTTATGTACCCTCATGAGCATGGATTCCAGGCCATACTTCAGAACAGTGTTCAACAACAATATATACAAAGTTCTAGAAGTCACCCGGGAATGACTCTTCCGTGCAACGCATTTTCTGACAGTATATGTATTTTTAAACTGGCAACTAAGTAAAAGAGAGCTCTCAATTCAGAGTCCATTAAAACCAACAGGACTTTTGACATTCATTTTAATGGATAGACATAGGCTGCGTTCCAGAGAATTCTATGCTCAGGAAGTTCCTTTGTCAGTTGTAGCAACCAAAGCTTCGTGCCTACATAGGCTCTATCCCTTTTTCATATTTTAAACCGTGTAGCTGCATATAGGGCTACTTCATTGGATCAGCCTTAAATGGTGAGTCCAGTTATATTTATTTGGAAGGACATTCCATTGATGTAAATGATAACGGCTTCTGAATAAATATGTTCAGAATTGGAAGCGCTAGGGTGCCAGGAGTACAGTATACTGCAGGGAATACTAGACCTTTACAATGAGGACATTTTTAAAATATTCTCAGTCATAGACTTGGGTCAGTTCTTTAAAATTTGCTATGCAAATGTTTATGTGTTCAAACATTTTTAAATAAATACTGATCCAAAGCAAGTGAGCAAAAATGGCTGTGGAAAAGTATGCCAGGTTTCAAAATCAGTGAAATTGCAGAGGCAGATGATCTTTCCTAGTATAGTCAGTGCATCTTTCAACCCGAAGTAGCTAGGAAGGCGCAGCATTCCATACACAGTCGCCACATTATATTGCTAACCCCATTCCCCCAGCATGCATCTCATATTGCACCTTTTATGAATATGTATATTTTTTGTGAAGGAATTGGATAGTTTCCACTATCTCATTTATGTGCAAGTGGCTGTTTTTATGAAAACCGATGAAAAATCCCCAATGTTTTAGGTCATTTTAGAGCTAGGTAATATATTTTAAGTTTTTGTTCTACATGGAAATTATTCTGAATAACTTTGAATTTCATATTTTAGATGGCAAGTGTGCACAATCCACAATCTTCAGCCTTCTTTTTAAAGTAGTTGCTAAAATCAGACCAATGAAACTAATTTTAGTAAGCAGTATTTTTGCTACCAACTGTTGAAATGGTTTATCACCAAAGTAGACAAAACTTAACAAATTTTGCACATATGAAATATTAACAAGGAAAAAGTTTTCAGGGTTTAGAAAAATCTTTTTATGCTTTGGCCTTAATTTAGTAATAGAACATATTTTGCCTACCTTGTAGAAAGAGAGTCTAAATTGATACGAAATAACATTCCCTGAGAAACAAAATATAACCACTAGAGCAATGTAAAATAAATGGAAATAAACTCATTTCAAATTTTGTGGCTCTTTTATACATCTTAGAATAGTTAATTTATGTAAAAGTAAAACTAATAGTTTGGCAAATATTAAATAAACTACAACAGTATTTTTGCCATTTTTTAAAAAAACTGCCACGTATTTTGATTTCTGCTTTTAGTGAGATTCTGATGATGATGCACAGCTCCACTTCAGGCAGGAATTCACTTTTTTCATTGGTAGAGCAAGATTGTCATATGCGAGAGGTGGGGGAACACTCTGCCAAAAAGGCAATATGAATTCTGTTTATGCAACAGCTACTAAAAAACATTGCAAATCATCTAGATAAGGAACCATCTGGAAAACTGTTTGTTCAGCTCTCTGTTGAAATTTAACTTCTGTACTGCAGGCACAGCTTTGTCTGTGACTTAAATGTAGTAAATTCTGCAGCAAGAAGCATAATTTATTACATAGACTATTAAAGCGGATTTCAAGATAGTGATATAAGAGGGATTAGCCATATTTTGGTTGTGTCTCACATTGATTAAAATGAGGAGAGCTAAAGAAACGGTTTTAATTGTTTTTTTTAAAAAAAACAACAACCTCATTTTGTTTCCTATTTCTTAAGACAACCACTAATGAGGATTGGGCTGTGGAAAATTAACATTCAAGAAGATGTCTTTTGTAATTATATTACAGCACAAAAATACTGTATTTTTATGCATTTTATGCCAATTGTTGATGTTCGTGGTTAAAATAAAAGCTTTGTTCATATTTGTGCTTCTGTGTAATAATTTCTGGAAAACTTTATTGTTGAAACTTTTGGTCAGCAAGTATTTATAAAATGGCATCAGTTAGCCTTAAGTTTCTTTTTAAAAGCTGCAATTCCACCATTGTTTTTAGGCATCAATTTATAAATCAAATATCCATAAATAAATATTCAGTACTATAAGAATGTTATTGGGTGTAACCAGACCATGCCTGCAAGTGTCTTGGAAGGTGACTACCACATATTAAACTAAAAGTGACAGGACCCTCGTCGCCTTTTCACCAGAAGTCCCACCTTTTGATATGAAGTAGTGTAAAGTTTATATTGCTTTTTTTTTTTTTAGGGTATTGCGTTTTGGTATCCCCAAACTGATGGAAGAGGTTTTGAGTCCCTCTAAAGAATGGTGTGATTCCAAGAGCATCCTGATAACAGAAAAGTTTGTTTGGGGACCGATCCTCCCCTTTATCCCTGATGCTAAGACAGATGTTTTGGGTCAGAATGAATATGTTTGGACACAGAATAAAAAAAAGGTTCTCTGTGGGTTCTTCCAGCTTCAAAATGACTCAAGCCATCAGCCATTTCCTGCCCCTTCTCAATACTGCTTTTTATTTCCTCCAAGCCAGCGAGAACAGACTTACAGTTGGTTTTCTGGCAACAAAGGAGACTGGCTGTGATATACTTGGTTTGATGTGATGGCAGGGACAGAGTGGGTGGATTGAGAACAGGGGCAAAGGTGACGTTTTGAATTAGCATTCCATTTGCTGACTTGCTAACCTATTCAGTTCCACCATGAAGCTCAGTTCCCCTGCATCACAGCTAAAGAACACCATGTGAATCTCATAATGTTCACGTACCACCATCCCAACATTCACTCACCTGAAACTGGCTGTGTTTAAAGTCTGGGGCTGAGGAAAATGTCAATCAGTCCATTATATAGTTGTATCTGAAATTTCATGCATATCAGTTAATATCTTGACGCTGCTCTACTGAATTGAAATTTGAGCCTTCACAACATAGGAACATAGCCAAGTAAACAACTATTTTTGTGGAGGAGTGTCAAGACATTAACTGATATGCATGAAATTTCAGATATAGCGATATAATCCCTAGTGTAGTAAGATAAGACCTTGTATACACTGTCTACACTGCTTAGTTGGTGATGCTTGGCTACTGAAGGAATTTGCAACACTTGTAGTATAATATCAAATTATAGCCAATCGAGTATTTAAGGAGGCAAACATACTGGCGAAGCATGATAACCCTCCTGGTGGAATGCTTGGCACCTAATCTTCTTAGAGCAAATACAAAAGATAGTTCTGTTATTCAATATGATTGTATAGACTTTCCTAAAGAAATGGTTAATTTTCCACCGTGGGTTTCCAAACTATGATCTGTGAGCTTCATTCAGGTGATCTGTGGTTTGCCTTTGATTTTTAACTTCTTCTTTTTTGCCTTTTATTTCTTGTACTGTATTTTAGTGCATTACAATTTTGAATTCCAGGGGAAATGACAATTAAAAACTGTACGGCCTCCAGCACAGTGCATCACAATTGCTACCACAGGTAGGAAACTCATTATGTGCTCTTCCAAGACCCCAAGCAACTCTCAAATGGTCTGTGGGCAGGGGAGCGGCAGGAGTTGGGGAGCCACTGTTTGCCAGCAAAGTTTTAAATGCTAATCAAAAAGTTTCACTACATTCTTGGACTTGGCATAGTGGAGACTCACACTTTTCCTTATCTTAGGGCTCTTCAAGACACAGCCCAGTCGCTGATGCAGCAGTCTCGCTTGCTTGGAAGGACACTGTTTCAGCCGTGTTTGTGACAGCACTTAAACTTACAATGGCTTAGGCTAACGTAGATCAATATGTTGAAACTGGGTCTGTGTAAGTGAAGCAACCTCAGTGAATCAATCCATTTCTGCTCTCAATACCGCAAGTGATTCTTGACAAAAACGGCCACAAACACTGACCTCTAAGCAATAATTGGTGCAACATGAAATTCCTTTGAGTGAGCAGTTGCGCCAGAAATGGAGACTTCCTTTCATACTGCTCGGGGAGAGGATCACAGTGCAGGTTATCCTTTGAAAGACACATTGGAACAGCACAATGTGCTCCGCCATTGACCAGAAAACTAATGGGCTATCTCAAGTATGTTTTGATTGTACAGATGTGTCATAGTATCTGCCAAATACAGCAACAGTATTAACTCCAGTTGCTGCTGAATAAAATTACTTTCTGAGTCAAACGTCCAGCTAGCAGGATATGACAAAAGTTCTGCTGCCTTTAGCAGATATGCTGGCCACTTGGGCTTCTTATCAAAGGCTATACATTCCAAAGGTGTGGGTTTTTTTGTATAAAAATGACGATGAAGATCACGTGTTTTTCTAGAGAATTTCAGGTTGGGGAAAAACCTGGGAGCTGGGGACCAAGCAGAATTGGGGCTGCACTCAGCTCAGGGATTCCTGGATTAGACAGACCAATTGTCTGGCTGAATATAAGACTATGATTTTTGCATTACAAGAAGTTGGACTAACTCAACTCAACTCAATGAACTAACTCCCAAGTCAACAATTCTATAATTCTACGACTCTGCTAGCCCTATTCAGGTCCAAGATTTGAAGGTGACAATTTAGCTTCCTAAAATAGATTGCAATTGCAATTTGGATTCTTCATACATTTTCTTCCCTTGAAATATAGAATCATAGAATTGTAGAGTTGAAAGGTACCTTGAGGGTCATTAAACCCAACCCCCTGTAAAGCAGGAATCTCAACTAAAGCATTCATGACAGATGGCCATCCACCCTCTGCTTAAAAACCTTCAAGGAATGAGACTTTTCCACGGTCAAACAGCTCTTACAGAAAGTTCTTCCTAATGTTTAGTTGGAATCTTCTTTCTTGTAACTTGAATCCATTGGTTTGGATCCTACTCTCCAGATCAGGAGAAAAAAGCTCACTCCATCTTCCACGTGAAAGCCTTTCAGATATTTGAAGATGTCTATCATATCAGTGTCCTCTTTTCCAAGCTAAACATACCCAAATCCCTCAATCATTTCCTCATAAGGTTGGTTTCAGACCGTTTATCATCTTGGTCGTCCTCCTCTGCACACGTTCCTGCTTGTCAATATTAAATTGCAGTACCCAGAACTGGACAAAGTAGTCCAGGGTGGTTTGACCAAGGCAGAATAGAATGGGACTATTACTTCCCTTGACTGGGGCACTGTGCTTCGGTTGACTGTTAGTTCAACTAAGTACCTGGGGTGTGGGAAAGCTGAAACCCCAACACAAAAAGATGAAAATGTATCCATCAGTTCCAAAGACTTCATCATTCAGCCTGCATTTGTTTCTGAAGCTTTAGTGTCTATGTGTTTCAATTATAGCTACAAGTCTGCCAAGCGAGAAGACCATCTGTTTGAGTGGGCTCATCAGCCAGCTAAGCACCATTGCTACCTGCTATTTGAACATATGTATATGGCAAGAAATCTAGGGCTGAAGAATAGACAGAATTAAGGTGCACAGACTTACAGCTGCTTCCCTGCGGTTAGAATAAAGAAATAGAGGCAGCTGAAGAAATGTGTTGCAGTAGAACCATTTTTCAAAATCAACAATGGTTTCTCATTTTCAGACTGTGAGGTATGCTTCAGGATAAATTTTAAAGACTGGCTATCTACTGAGCATAGAATTTTTTGAAATTTGGGAGAATACTGAAGGATGCGCCCCTTACCTGGGAGGAAACATGGCCAATGGTCAGGGATGATAAGAGTTGCAGTGCAACAATATCTGGAGAGCCAGGTTCTCCATCTTGCTGTAGATGTTCTTTGTGGCCTTTGAGCAGTCCAGCTTTGTGATCTAAACGTGCACACACCAACTGCAGAAGCTTCCAGAACTGCCCTTCTCCATTAAAGAGGACAGTTGTTGCAGTTGGGTTCTACATTGCAGATCCTTCACCAAGCAGGAGGGTGAACGAGATGACCTTTTAAAGTCCCTTCTGATTCTTTTTTTTTTAAATCAATTTGTTGCTATTGTTAAACAACAATAAAGAAACCCACAATTAAGTAACCACCTGTAGTATTGTTACAGATAGGTAAGCCTACAACCCAATAACAGAAAAATCATGCTTGCATAGCTGGAGACCAGAAAATCACTTCCAAAAGAAATTGGAGCAGCATTTGAATCCCTTGCCTTAGTGTAAGTAATAAATAGGAAGCAAACGCCCAATAATTTTTCTGATTATGTTTCTCCCCTTGACCCTTTACATTGTGGAGTCCATTTTTTGTCTGAAGCCGACTACCAGAGCTTCCTCTCCCTATTATTAACAGAGGGGTTCCCCAAATCTTTCCAGTGGCAAAATTTCTCCAGCCTGGTAGCTACTAGCTCCTTAAGTATCAGTACTTTGTGCGTCAAGGGGTTGTCAACTTCCATCTTTAAAAATAGAAGTGCCAAGGCAGGGTCAGGTAGCTCAGGTTGCAGTACAATCTAGCTTATTAAAATGAAATTTGTTCCCCGGGATTTCAGTTCCTTTTCAAAGGTTCGCCATGGGTAAAGCAGCGTACCTTTAATTGAACATCTCTGCAGCACAGAGGGGACAGATTCAGATTAATGTAACTAAGTTAAATCAGAATTCAATGTCACCTGTGTATTAATTTTAGTCCTTTCTCCCCGAGTTTTGCAGAAATGGGCTTCACTTATCCACTCTATGTCTGTGAACTGCTGGACATTCAGATGTGCCTCCTTTTCTCTCACTACCCCCCTCTGTCTAGGTATTGAGCATCTATTAAGAGTTGGTACATAGCTTTTCCATGCACTCTGGCTTCCGGTGCACCAGAAGTGGTTTAGTCATGCTGGCCACACGACCCGGAAAGCTGTCTGTGGACAAAGGCCAGCTCCCTTGGCCTGAAAAGTGAGATGAGCGCTGCACCCCATAGTTGCATTTGACTGGACCTAACCATCCAGTGGTCCTTTACCTTTTTACATGGCTGAAACAAGTACTTTCCAGTACTTTCACACACACCCCTTCAAAGAGAAGGAATGTAGAGGACTTTCAGTTCTGAGTGCATAATGAGAGAAGGAATTCTTAGGTCTTTCCAATAAGACCAGGGCCAGGAAGAATTTTTATTCTTTTTGAGTCAGGGGCACACTTGTAACACAAGTCCCCTTCCCACCCTGAAAGACTCGCCTGTTGAAAAATTCAAGGGCTGTTTGTGGTTCTTTAGCTTCATGTACACAGCGAAGCCCTATGCACACTCACTCAGGACAGGCGAAAGTCCCACTGTGTTCAATGACCCTATAACCCCTCTGAAATATACTCTGTAGTGATTTCATGATCTTTATTGCAGCTTGTAAAACAGTGATTGAATTGCCCCCCAAGCCTCAGGCTTTTATATACATTATTTACACAATGAGTCCTGTCTGATTGGCTGGTTCTGCTTCCCTCCTGGAGCCTGATTGGTCTTTTCCTGCAGGCCAATCAGTTGTTGCATTCTAGGATCTTACCTGCCTATTGTTCTAGGATCCAAGCTTAGTACCTAACACCCTTCCTGCCCAACTTTTCTGGGTTGGGTATGGAGCAAGGACTGTGATTTTTCTAAAGCTAGATTACTATGCTGAATTCTTTGCAGAAGTGGTAAAGCAGGTTGCAAAGATGTTCCTTGGAGAAATTATATGCAACTGTCCCAGATGGGATCCCATATGCCTTGTACCAGCATATACTGAGCTACAGGTTTAGCTTGTGGAAATAAAGAAAATATTTACGTAACACTTGAAGCTTGCAAACTAATGTGTGCCTGAGATTTTGTCAACGGACCTTCTTCCTTTCCAGGAATCCAGAAAGATAAGCCAACACAGCATTCTTATTGTTGCCACCACGATGAAATGTGTTCGCAGAGCCACCACTAATGTTTGCAAAATTCAAAGCAGAATGTTATTTTTTTCTGGACCCTGAAAGCTGGTTGGAATGCAGGAACTGTGCCTTGAAGTCTCCATGGGTTCTTGAAATCTGCGAAGAGCTGGAGTCATGACAGATATTTAGAAGGAGGGAAAACGAGTGCGTCCAGCTCCTGTTCTTCAAACAGGATGAGCTTGCATTATTTAGACAAGGTAGGTATTGGTGAAACTTTAAGAGAAAGCCCTGAACTTTAAAAGAGATTCTGTAATGGAATATGAGTTTTGCAGTGTTCTAGAATACAGCCAGGCATATCTGCAGGGGCTTCTTTTGAATGTGTTGCCTCCCATTTTAGGAGAAACGCGGCTCAGCTTGATGGCTAGGGGCACCTTCAACTCTGCTAGCACCTTCTTCATTTTCAAGTGGGCAATCACCTGTCTCTGTAATGACACACATCAATTGTCTGCTATTGTTTCGTTTGCTTCTGATCATAGAAAGATGGCAATTATTCTAACCCTATCCTTCAGATCCTATATGTTCACTTCATTGCCATAGCATTCATGTGCTGCGCATCACAGCAGATTCACCTCCAGCCCTTTTCCCTCCAGATGAATGAATAATATCCAATTCTTATATTATTTCGGGGGTGGGTCTGGCATCAACACACAACTTCCTCATGCAGCTGCCAGGGCCCAGGCAGTGCCCACTGTTGCTGTCAGTATTTCATTCTCTCATCGCAGGATCATGTGATCCTTATTTACATTCCGCACTGCTGGAAGTGTGGAATGGAAACTCAGATACAGAACTGAGTTTTGTGCTTTTGTTTTCTGCTCTTTGTTCTCTGCTCTCGGACAGAGAAGACGCATGTGAGAGACGCTGTTCACATTAGCCATGTTTTGTTGTTTTGATTTGCTGTAAATAAAGAAAATCGTGATGCCACATGCCTACACAGCCTCGCTTCTTGCAGAACTCTGCTAAGTGAGAATACAGCTCCACTGGATGTATGTCACAGTCTTCTTCGTACAGGAGATGTACATAAAGTTGCCACCTGTCTTGAGGCCTTATTTTCGGAGGCTCCAGAAAGTGTGCAGATGCCATTTTAATTTCCTATGAAGCCCCGGAAAATGATACTTTGGGGGCATTTTAGGAAATTTGAATTTCAAGCTGTCCAAGTGCTCATCAAGTTGCCCCAGTGCTGTGCCCACTTTCTCTCCCCACAAGTAAGCCTGCCAGGCCTCATAGGGAGACATTGATATAGGAAAGGGCCATCTACGGGGCACTGTGTTGAGAGCCCTTTCAAACTTGAAGCTGCACCTATGTCATTTTCTGTGCCAGACCATGACATGGATGCTAAGAATTACACATGAAGTTCTGCTTGGAGGGTATAGGAAAAGGTACCTGTTATGTAGTGTAGTTTCACCCTGGGCCAACAGGGGGATACTGTATATAGTTTTCACTCAGGTCTGTAGATAGTTTTCACTCAGGTCCGCGTCCGTTATTTTAGGCGGGAACTCTGAGCTGTTATGGTTACAATGTTGACAGCCGGCTGACTATAAATACAGGCCGGCTGAGCTGTTCGCTGTCAGTTTATTTCCAGCTTACCAGAATAAAAGAGCTACTTGAAGAAATCGCTGTGCCGGCTGCTATGTCAACCCACAACTTAACACTGGCGACGAGGGTGGGATGGATGGACATCAGAGCACAGCCAGATGCGGCCAGCCTCTGAACTGAGCTGAATCACAGAGCGAAATCACTGAGCGAAATCACTGAGCGAAATCACTGGGCAGAACCAATTCAGAGCTGACTGTTCTGGCTGGAGCACTGTGTTCCATCCATCGCCCTTCACGCCGGCATCGGAATCATGGCTTCACTTGTGCCTCTACCGCCGTTTGCACCAGCATCTGAATCATGGGACTCCTACCTCGCTCGGTTCGACTGCTACCTCCAAGCCAACGAGCTGACAGCAGTATCAAAGGATCGGAAGCGGGGCCTATTCCTCAGCCTCTGTGGGCCTGAGGTGTTTGAGACGGCCCGAGCATTGGTTGCGCCTGAAGCAGTCCAGGAAACACCATGGGACACGATCCAAGAGAAGCTCCGCAGCCACTACGCACCAAAGCCGTCCAAGATTGCTGCCCGCCATGCGTTCTACCACCGGAACCAGGCAGAGGGGGAGTCAATCAACAACTACACCACCGCCCTGCACAGTACCCCCCCGACCGTTAGGTCCAGTCGCGGACGACTCTGGTGTTGTGCGCTCATCTCGCTCTATAGGCCGAGGGAGCCAGCGCTTGTCTGCAGACAGCTTCTGGGTCATGTGGCCAGCATGACTAAGCTGCTTCTGGCGAACCAGAGCAGCACACGGAAACACCATTTACCTTCCCGCCAGAGCAGTACCTATTTATCTACTTGCACTTTGATGTGCTTTCGAACTGCTAGGTTGGCAGGAGCAGGGATCAAGCAACGGGAGCTCCCCCCCCCTCGTGGGATTTGAACCGCCGACCTTATGATTGGCAAGCCCAAGAGGCTCAGTGGTTTAGACCACAGCGCCACCTGCATCCACATCATTGGAGAATAGAGCACCACAAAGCTGCTACAAAGAGTGCAAGGATTTCTGGGATAGGGTTTGATGTAGGGGCACAATTGCACTAGCACAATTGCCTTCTGTTCATGCTCAGAGTCCATTGGATCCAAGCCTGTTAGCCCTAGTCAAATTGATATGCACATGTCTCATTTCTCATTTTGGTAACAGAGAGAGATGCACGTATCAATGGGAGCAAAGCAATCCAGGGATTATCCAAAAGTACACAAAGGAGCGAAATGTTCATTTTATTAGTTTTGGCAGAGATGCTACAAGTGTACTGAATCACTTGGTGAAGAGTGGTGGTGAGCAAACATTAATTATTCTTAGGAGAAGACCTCATTTGAACAAAATGGCTGAAGCACCAAGTGAAGATACAAATTGCATATTATTTCTTGCCTGTCTTACAACAAGAAACTTGAAAACATTGAACTCAATTACTGCTAGGGGGAAAACAGGACCTTGAGAGTATATAGCTTACTGGATAGTTGGAACCCAGAAATCTGAGGAACGACATTAATGGAAAAACTCAAACACAAGGGTAGCGCACTGCGAAAAGGAATGGCAATGAACAACTTCCAAACAATTTGGAGTTGCTTTATGACATGTGCAGTTCAGTCGGGGCATAGATGTAAACCACCACTGACACCTTTGGAAAGACTATCTGAGGTAAGATTGACAAATAAATAATAGTGATTTCTAGAGCAGACACACTGGACTCGATGGACGAAAGGGGAATTTGTAACCTTGTTAAAAATTGTTGTTGGTTTTGAGTGAGTGGTTGAGTGAGTAAATAATAAGAACCTCAGGACATCTTTGCTACCTACTAAGGTTTACAGATCAACACACAGGAACAGGGCCTTGTGAAATTGGCACCTTTATTCCCAGGAAAAACTTGCTTAGTTCACTTGTATAACAGCGTCAGAGAACTGATTTTTGGACCAGATTGGGGTTGTTGTTTTTTTAACCATTTTATGCTCTTATGAACCACTTTTCCCAGTCACTGTTACAACAATTGTTTGTGTCAGTTCAGTGTTATGCTCTAGGTGCCCTAAAGAACAGAGAAATAGTACAGGAAGCTTATAGCTTAGGTCCCTTACCACTAGAACAAATGGGGAGCAAGTCCTGATACAGGGGTAAGATGGAGTACAGAGGGAAGGGTTAGGACACAGTTCACTGCCTTACTGCTACTAAGCCAAAGTGCCATATTTTTCACTCTATAAGACGCACCAGACCACAAGACACACCTAGTTTTTGGAGGAGGAAAACAAGAAAAAAAAGATTCTGAATCTCAGAAGCCAGAACAGCAAGAGGGATGGCTGAGCAGTGAAAGCATCAATCCCTCTTGCTGTTCTGGCTTCTAGGATAGCTGCACAACCTGCATTTGCACTATAAGACGCACGCACACACATTTCCCCTTACTTCTTAGGAGGGAAAAAGTGAGTCTTATAGAGCAAAAAATACGGTATGTGTAAAATTAAAATTAAGTCCCACTGAAATCAATTGGGATAAATTAGCTTGGCTTAAGAGCTCTAATTTAGCTGGATTTTGAATCGATCCCTTTGTCTCCTGAAGTGTTGCAGTCTGAACAGCGTATAAGTCGCGTAGCGAGGATCAGCACGTTCTGTTGTTATAAAAACCAGGATTTTATTCACTTTTTTAATACATGGCTGTTTTAATGTGAATTGTCTGGGGTTCTTCAGCTTTAAGTTAGCTTTTGCTTCTTCTCAAAACCAATGCCCTTCCAATCAAAATACTTTCAGCATTCCTGGTCCAATGTTCGTTGCTATTACTTTTTACCTTGTCTATCTCCAAAGACCCTCTAGTCAATACAGTTCCCTACGTTCCTAGAATATACAACATTTAAACTTCAGAAAAGTTAATTGATAAGGGAATATAGCGGAAAGGGGGAAATGCCAGCAAAATAATACCAAGCCTTAATTAGAGTGAGAATAAAACAAGCTAACACTCTGCAGCTAAAACAGCTGGTGGAGATTGAAAAATTAAATTAACTATCAAATAATTCTTCTGTTGGCTGCTGCTGCGGAAAGCAAGTGATTTATGAACACAAGCAGCAATTGGCTTCGCAAAAGCACTTTTTCTCCCGGTTCCCACAGAGCCCTTGAGCCCCCAGTGCCCCAGGAGGTAGTGTGATGGCTGCCTTTTTTGTTTCTTGAAAAGTAAAGGTAAAGGTAAAGGTAAAGGGACCCCTGACCATTAGGTCCAGTCGTGGCTGATTCTGGGGTTGCGGTGCTCATCTTGTTTTATTGGCCGAGGGAGCCGGCGTACAGCTTCCGGGTCATGTGGCCAGCATGACTAAGCTGCTTCTGGCGAACCAGAGCAGCGCACGGAAACGCCGTTTACCTTCCCGCCGGAGCAGTACCTATTTATCTACTTGCACTTTGACGTGCTTTTGAACTGCTAGGTTGGCAGGAGCAGGGACCAAGCAAAGGGAGCTCACCCCGTCGCAGGGATTCGAACTGCCGACCTTCTTATCGTCAAGTCCTAGGCTCTGTGGTTTAACCCACAGCGCCCCCACGTCCCTTTCTTGAAAAGTAAAGGTAAAGGTAAAGGTACCCCTGCCCGTACGGGCTAGTCTTGACATACTCTGGGGTTGTGCGCCCATCTCACTCAAGAGGCCAGGGGCCAGCGCTGTCCGGAGACACTTCCAGGTCACGTGGCCAGTGTGACAAAGCTGCATCTGGCGAGCCTGCACCAGCGCAGCACAGGGAAACGCCGTTTACCTTCCCGCTATAAAGCGGTACCTATTTATCTACTTGCACCCGGGGGTGCTTTTGAACTGCTAGGTTGGCAGGAGCAGGGACCGAACAACAGGAGCTCACCCCGTCACGGGGATTCGAACCGCCAACCCTATGATTGGCAAGCCCAAGAGGCTCAGTGGTTTAGACCAGAGGAGTGACATGTGATGGTCCCTCACTAAAAAATCCCAATGTGCCCAAGGCCTTAAAAAGGGCAAAAGCTTGACAACAACCCAACCAAGCAGACTTAACAATGGACAATGTGGTCTTTTCTATATGTTTAAAATGACTCCATCAATTCAAGGCACACACACTCTTTTTATGAGGTGATTATACAAAATAATCGTTTGACTTCACCCCCCAGCGCGCCTTCTTCCATTGTCTCCCGAGACTGACGGATGACAACAAAACAGAACACCTGAGTTCTGCAGATGACACAGGCACACTCACTAAAAGTAAATACGTGATCAGACGAGAAAACACGCAAAACTGAATAATTATGAAATGCTTATTTTTGGCATAGTTTTCTAGCTACCGACTATCTGCAGCTTCGGCTTGCATTTTATTAATTGACCCTCTGCTGATCATCGTCAAATGATGAAACAAAGCTAAAATTATACATTTGAAGGAAATGGCAAATGTTACCGGTGGTTTTAGTTTTAAATTCTGTTTAAATATACTATTGTTATATATTTGTTTGACCTACCAGTAAGTACCTTGGTCATAGTACTTGTGGGAAGTTTTATTTTTGAAAGGCTGGATGCAGTTCCTCTATATTTGTAACCATGTGTGACTCATGGCTTAATTTTAAATTCGCATCTAAAAAAATAGTTCCAGCTAATTTTTCTGATGCTTTTACTAGTGAGTGCTTTTGCCTCGCTGCATTTTTTATACCCTTGAGCAAATACCGCTGTCAACCCTTCAACCTCTCTGTTTGAAGACGGCTTTTGTAGCCCATCTGCCTCTGAATTGCAAAATGGATGCGAAGCACAGCTTATTCGGGAATATTTTCCATTATTTTTAAGTGTATGCAAGTTTCCAGATCAATAATATATTAGCCAGTTGTTTAAATCAATGAATAGTTGAGACTTCCGGAGGCGGCGCGAAACGTGTAATGGCGGTCCTCTTTGCGCAGCAAAGAGGGGCTCCGCAGAAAAGGGTTGTTCGCTACGGCGAAGCGACGACCCATTAAGTTAAACCACGAGCAGAGCGAGCTCGTGGCCGTGGGATCCGGCGGGCACCGAGAGCGACCCCCAAAACGAAGAAGGGACCCCGTAAGGGGCTCCGGAAGCGCGGAGGGGAAGCGGTGCTGTGGATTCATCGCTCTTTCTGCGGGAGTGAAGCCGCGCAGCTGCTACCGATGAGCGCCGACCTTTCTTCCTTTACATTGGATTACAAAGTAACTACTCGTGAGTAGGATTTATTTGAGATTGGATTACAAATTCGTGAATTCGGCTGAAAGCGGGAGACGAGAAAAAGGAAGTCCGTCTCCCGGAGGTGCTTAAGGATCAAAGGCAAAGAAACTGACAAGCTGGAAGCAGTACAAAAGGGCTTTTAAATGAGAGACAGCATACGTCTGGAGAAATTCGGAAATTGAAGGGAAAGGCAAGTTATCTTTATTTTTTTGTGACTGTGTCTATTTTACTTGGGGTTTCTTCTCCGCTAAAACTTTCAAAACTTTAAAGACTTGAAAATCCCTAGTCCCGGACTTTGCAGCGGGCAAAAAGTTGTGTTGTGGATACACTTACAAAGTTGAAACAGATATTTAGAGGCATTACCGGTGGATACAATTAAGTAACTGTATTTTGCACCTTTTAGGAAACTATTGTGGCAAAATTGAGAGGGCTCTGCAAGAAGGAAAAGTTCTTCTCTAAAGACATTTATTAATCTAACTAACTGTAGGAACTTTAATGGCGACGGAAACTTTGTTTCTTCTTTCATGAACTGAACAATACTCCCTCTAGTGGAGTTTGGGATTTACAATTTCCTGAGAACTGACTTTGTTTTGTCTCTCTGTGGTCTGGTGACTCACTCTGAGGCCTGTCTTTCCCATGGAACTTTGGACAGCTTGACCTTGAATCCAAAGACAGGTGTGGAATGAGGAATGAGTGGTAAACCAAAAACAAGAGCTGCGTCGAAAGCAGGGAAAGGCAAATTGGTACAAACAACTTTGGTTTCCCAGGGCCGTAGATCTTCAGTCCCTGCGGTATTACAGGCTGTACCATTACCAACAACCCCAGCTGAAGAACCAGAACAATTAACAAGTGAAGATATGGCAGCTGGGGGATCCAACATTCTTCTAGAGGAAATGCTACAACAATTTGCAATTTTGAACAAAAAAGTGGATGATCAAACTGCAAAAATTGACTTAGCCACATCTTCAATCAACAAACTTTCTGAACAGGTGGCTAAGCATTCACAAGATATTGGAAACCTAAAGGACGTTGTATCTGAAAATCGAAAATTGGCCGAGGCTGCGAATGAGAAAGTAGAAGCAGTAACTAAAGAAGTGGAGGAACTGAAAGGAGAGGTAAGGCCACTCCATAAACATATTACTGACCAGCAGGCCTATCTGTCTTTGGTGGAACTGCGAAACAGGGAAAATAATTTGAGATTACGCTCTATCCCAGAGATCGAGAAAGAGGACTTGACTGGCTTTTTGACAGAAGAATTCTCTAAATTCTGGGGTATAAACGAAGATACAGACTTTAAAATAACAACTGCATTTAGATTGGGAAGGGCTGCTGGGAAGGACAGACCTAGAGATTGTTTGATTATCTTAAGGACTAAGCAGGAGAGAGACAAGCTACTCGACCTACATTTCAATAAAGCACTTGAGATCCAGGACAGAAGAGCACAAATCTACAAGGACATACCTAAACAATTACTGGATCTAAGATCTAACTACACTGACCTAACTGGACTGTTGAGAGGCAACGGAATACCTTACAGGTGGGAGTTTCCACAAGGCCTTTCGTTCAAATACAAAGGAAAGAAGATAAAAATCAAAACGAAAGAGGATAGCCAGAAGTTCCTACACGACCACGGAGAAGATTTGCAGAAAGGAGCGGTAGCTATTTGGCCACCACCAGAGCTAGGAAAAGAGCCACCACCCTCGGATTTGGACAAAAAAGAAGACACCCAACAAGAGTAACAACAGATTGATACAGGATGTCTCTGCAGCTCTATAGTTGGAACATTAATGGCGCGAATTCCCCAGAAAAACGCAAAAGGATTTTCCATATATTAAAGAAAGAGAATTTGGACATAATTTGCTTGCAAGAAACTCATGTGACCAGGCTACACAGGAAGGTGTTAACAAATAAAAGATTAGGCCAAGAATTTATTTCATCAGATAGAGTTAAGAAGAGAGGCGTGGTGATTTACGCCAAAGAGAATCTATCACCAAAATTTTTGTTTAAAGATGAACAAGGAAGAATCCTGGCTATTGAAATTCTGACCCAAGGAGAAAAAGTTTTGATATTAGGAATCTATGCACCAAACGAGGGGAAATCAGAATTTTATAAGAAGCTGCATGAGACATTACTGGACTATCTGGACTACTCCAACATCATTATGATGGGAGATATGAATGGGGTCGTCTCTACTTTGATGGATAAGTCACAGAATCAGAATTTGACTAAAGACGGAAGACTACCAAAAACTTTCTTTGAACTAACTGACAATATGGACTTAATTGATTTATGGAGGATGAGAAACCCCCTAGGTAAAGAAGGAACCTTTTTTTCTGAGGCCCACCTGTCATGGACAAGAATCGACCAAATTTGGGCAACTAGAGGGCTGGCACCTAAGACTACAAAAATAGAAATCTGCCCAAAGACTTGCTCCGACCATAACGCTTTGAAAATGGAAATGAGATTTACTACTGCCGACTCCTTCAGATGGAAAATGAATGACAACCTGTTAAGAGATCAAGAGATCGTAAAGAAGGCCCAAAAAACTCTAAAGGACTATTTTGAAATCAACTTGAATACCTCGGTGGAAAAAAGAATTATCTGGGACGCAAGTAAAGCTGTTATGAGAGGGTTTCTGATACAACAGAATACAATCAAGAAAAAACTTTGGAATAGTAAAAAAGATAAGATATTGGAGAAGATAAGTGACGGAGAGAAAAAATTAAGAGTGAATCCAAAATCAAAAGAGACTTTAAGAGAAATTAAATTTCACCAGTCACAATATGCGAAATTGATTAACCAAGAAGTGGAATGGAAAATCAAACAAATGAAACAAAGATCTTTTGAATCTGCGAACAAATGTGGGAAACTGCTCGCTTGGCAGTTGAAAAAGAGACAAAAATTAAACTACGTTACCAACTTAGAAGTTGAAGGGAAAAACTTTCAGAAACCGGGAGAAATTAGAAAGTGTTTCCAGAAATATTTTAAAAAATTGTACACACAAGAACCCGAGGAGGCAACCGAGATAGAACAATTTTTGAAAGATAATGGCCTACCAAAATTATCTCAAGAGAAGAGATCAATCTTGAATTGTAAAATAACACAACAGGAAATCGAGGATGCCATTCAGAATATGCAATTAGGCAAATCTCCGGGCCCCGATGGACTTACCTCCAAATACTACAGGACTTTAAAAGACTATTTGATGCAACCATTAATGGAGGTTTGCAACCAGATTATGGGGGGAGGGAGGGCACCAGATACGTGGAAAGAAGCATTCATCACATTGATACCTAAAGTGGAAACTGAAAAGACTCAACTTAAGAACTATCGCCCCATCTCACTCCTAAATGTGCATTACAAAATATTTGCGGATGTCTTGGCTAACAGATTTAAAAAGGTATTAAATGCAGTAATCCATAAGGACCAAGCAGGCTTTCTCCCAGGTAGACATTTGTATGATAATACCAGGAACATTATCGATATTTTGGAACTTTTACAAACAAATATTAACACCAAAGCGGTGTTAATTTTTATTGACGCGGAGAAGGCCTTTGACAACATTTCTTGGAAATTTATGAAGAAAAACTTGGAAGGGATGGGAGTGGGAAGGGGGTTTGAGAATGGAATAGAGGCAATCTATTCTGAACAAAAAGCTAAGTTGATAGTGAACAATGTGGTGACAGAAGAACTTCATATTGAAAAAGGAACACGCCAGGGGTGCCCCCTATCCCCTCTGTTGTTTATTTCAGTCCTGGAGGTTTTGCTGAAAATGATAAGGGAGGATCGGCAGGTACAAGGAATACGGGTCGGAGCGAAACAATATAAACTGAAAGCATTTGCAGATGACTTAGTTTTAACATTACAGGAGCCAGAATCTAGCACAAAAAGAGTTTTGGAATTGATTCAGAAATTTGGTCGGGTGGCGGGTTTTAAGTTGAATAAACAAAAGACTAAGGTGTTAGGGAAAAACTTGACGGTTACTGAAACAGAGGGGTTTCAGAGGGAAACAGAACTAAACATTGTTAAAAAAGTGAAATACCTGGGGGTCAATCTGTCCTCCAAGAACTTGAATTTATTTAAAGACAATTATGAAAAATGTTGGTCAGAAGTTAAAAAAGATCTAGAAATCTGGTCAAGATTGAAACTATCCTTGTTAGGCCGAATTGCAGCTATAAAAATGAACGTTTTGCCAAAAATGTTGTTTTTGTTTCAGGCTTTGCAGATCGTGGACAGAGTGGATTGTTTTGGAAAGTGGCAGAAGGATATTTCTAAATTTGTCTGGCAGGGCAAAAAGCCCCGAATAAAGTTTAAAATATTAACTGACGCAAAGGAGAGAGGGGGGTTTGCCCTGCCGGACTTAAGGTTATATTATGAAGCTGCGGCCTTCTGCTGGATGAAAGATTGGATTTTATTGGAAAATACTGATGTCCTAGATCTGGAAGGCTTTAACAATTCGTTAGGTTGGCATGCGTATTTGTGGTATGACAAGGGGAAAACACATGGAATGTTTAAAAACCATATTGTCAGAAAAGCAATATTTATGGTCTGGAAAAAATACAAAGACTTATTGGAAAGTAAAACTCCGAGGTGGATTTCACCAATAGAGGCCAAAGCTCGGAAAACATCCAATATGGAGGCATATTGGCCGAAATATTGGGAAATAATAGAAAACATTGGAGGTAATTGGAGGTTGCAGAGCTTTGAAAAATTAAAGGATAAGGTGCAAAACTGGTTACATTATGCCCAAATTAATGAGGTTTTTAAGCAAGACAAAAAAATAGGATTCCAGGTGGAAAAATCGAAACTTGAGACAGAGTTGCTAGAACCAAAGACCAAGGTAATTTCGAGAATGTACAACTTGCTGCTTAAATGGAACACTCAGGATGAAATAGTTAAAACAGCCATGATAAAATGGGCTCAAGACATTGGTTACAATATCATGTCAGAAGACTGGGAAAAGTTATGGACCACCGGTATGAAGTTTACGGCATGTAATGCCTTGAAAGAAAACATTATGAAAATGGTATACAGGTGGTACATGACCCCAGTCAAACTCGCTAAGATATACCATTTGTCTGATAATAAATGTTGGAAATGTAAGGAGGCTGAAGGGACATTCTTTCACCTCTGGTGGACGTGCCCAAGATTGAAGGCCTTTTGGGAAATGATCTATAATGAGTTAAAGAAGGTGTTTAAGTACACCTTTCCCAAGAAACCAGAGGCCTTCCTTCTGGGCATTGTCGGCCAGAAGGTGTTAAAAAAGGATAGAACTTTCTTTATGTATGCTACAACTGCAGCAAGAATTCTTATCGCCAAGTATTGGAAGACCCAAGATTTGCCCACACTGGAGGAGTGGCAGACGCAACTGATGAACTACATGGAACTGGCTGAGATGACTGCAAGAATCCGGGACCTGGGAGAAGAGGCAATGGAGGAGGATTGGAAAAAATTCAAAGACTATTTGCAAAAGTATTATAAGTTGTATGAAACATAAGATGTCGTATGATTTAGAACGTTAGCCCCAGCAATGAAGTTTAATTATTTAGGAAATTGTTAACATTCGGGAAAGAACCAAAGTTTAAATGGGTTAAATGATATCAGGTTATATTTTTAGAGTAAACGGAGAACAAGAGATTTAAACTTAAATTGCAATTGAAAATATAAAGAAAAACACGAAATAAGGGTATAATTTGCTGATGACTTTATTAACAAGAATGCACTATGCGGGAGACGTGGGGAAGTCCAATGGAAATTTGAAATAAGTTATTGAAATGGATGTTATTTTCTGTTCTTTTCTCTTTTCTTTTCTTTTATTCTGTCTTTTCTTATTTGTAATTTGGAAAAATGTAATAAAAATTATTATAAAAATAAAATAAAAAATAAATAAATCAATGAATAGTTGAAAGGACAACTTATGTGAGATGGACACACACATACAATAAATTGCATATCCAAGTTCAACCCACATGCACAAAGGATTCATGATGAGACTTCTTAGTTGGGCTGGGTCCTCACACACTCCTATAAATTGCAACTCCAAAGTACCTACCCATATACACAAAGGGACCTTGACCTTGGTTTGTCTAGTAAGGAGAGAAAAATGGTAGCCATCTTCCCTCCAGCATAACTTCTCCTTAATTATTGTGCCTCTCTTTTTTTATATAATTTTTAAAATAAATTTTATTTTCAATGCAAAATTACAACAAAAATTACAAACATTGAATCCAAAATGAAACTATACAAACAAGAAAGAAAAACAGAACACAAAAGAAAGAAAAACAACAACAACAAAGCCCACATCTACAAATAAAACCATATCTTCATTCTAATCTAGTCATTACATACATATACACATATTGACTTCCTTCCTTTGTTCTAGGACATCAAAAATTTTACTCTTTCTAAATTGTTGTGTCTAATGTAGATTATACTTTTTACACCATTTTTCTTTTTCTTTAACCCTGCAAAGCATCATTCATTACATACCGATATGCTTACTCCAGGACAATGTAAATTTTGTGAATATATAAATCTGGCAAGACTCACAGCATTCATAAGGGACAATTGGACCAGAAATTATTAAAAGAATGGGGATGTGCTAAAGAGTACAGGAAAAAACATTGTCCTGGAAGCATTATTGTGCCTCTCATTGCGCCGCCAATGAGCAGATCACAATGCCGATCTTTATACCCCTCTTGTTCCTGATGTAGATCTTCACTCACCTCTTCTTCCCTAGTGGGGAGGGGAGGCACTATTTTGTGGTTCACCTCAGGTGTCCAAATGTCTTAGGTGGCCCTGATCTCAAAGCCTTTCTCCCCATGTAGGCTGATATGCAGGAAAGGAGCTCTTTACCCCCCCCCTCCACTTCTCATCATGCCGTGGCCTCCCTGTTATGTACTGAGTTGAATAGGATCCAAAATGCAGCCGTCTGATTGGTCCTAGAACGATAGGATTCAGAATGCAGCAGTCTGATTGGTCCTAGAACAATGCAGCAGTCTGATTGGTCTGCAGGAGCCACCCAATCCAGCTCCAGATGGAAGTGAATCCACAACCTGATTGGCCTACAGGAGAATTCCAGAATTAGCCAATCACGTGCAGCCCATTGTGCAAATAATGTATATAAAGCAGATACTTTGGGGAAACTTTCATTCCTCCTCACCACTATGAGCTGAATAAAGAGCATGAAATCCACTCTCGACTCTGAGTATATTTCACTCCCAATAATGGATTTCCCTTCCATTGTGTACTTCAGCATTGTCCTTTGGGCACCGTCTGAAGATATATTTATTCATTCAGGCCTTTCTATGGTACGCTGGTTTGACATCATCTGATAGGAAGTGCCTACAGAGGGTGGTGAATACAGCACAAGATATTATGGGCTGTCCTGTGAATCCGCTGGATGAAATAGCGGAAGAACATTGCCTCAGGAGAGTGAGGAAAATTCTCAGGGATGATTCACACCCTGCCGGCACTTTCTTGATCAACAGGGTAAAGAACAGCTTCTATCCGTGGGCTGTGAATGAAAAGATAACAACAGGGCAACTGACTTTTGAGTTTGGTGGGTGTCGTCAGGAAACAAGGAGAATCAAGACTAAGACTAAGAGAGCTGAGTGGGGGTGTGCTCGTTTAATCTCACTGTATGCAAGTTGTACAAGTGACAATAAAGTATTTCAATTTCAATTCAATTTCAACTGTAAGGAAAGAGGTAGTGCATTTATAAAACATATCATGTAGCAGAGTCCAATAGTCATCTCGAGATAAACATGGATCTGGAAGACCCAGATAAAATGGGAGCGGGGAGTGCAGCTGCCACATGGGGGGGGGGGCAATATTGTGTGTACGGTGAGGAAAACGGGACTAGATGATCCTCAGGGTCCCTTCCAACTCTACAGTTGTAGGATTCTCTGACTGCAAGTATCATAAATCGTGGTGGTTTATGATACTTACAGTGTTGGTCCAGTATACCTGAAGGAGCATCTCCACCTCCATCGTTCTGCCCGGACACTGAGGTCCAGTACCGAGAGCCTTCTGCCGGTTCCCTCGCTGTGAGAAGCCAAGTTACAGGGAACCAGGTAGAGGGCCTTCTCGGTAGTGGCACCCGCCCTGTGGAACACCCTCCCACCAGATGTCAAAGAGAAAAACAACTACCAGACTTTTAGAAGACATCTGAAGGCAGCCCTGTTTAGGGAAGCTTTTAATGTTTGATGCATTACTGTATTTTAATATTTTGTTGGAAGCCTCCCAGAGTGGCTGGGGAAACCCAGCCAGATGGGCGGGGTATAAATAAAAAATTATTATTATTATTATTATTGGCACATTGCTATTGGACACCGTGGCATAATAGGTTTTATTTTTTTGGGTAAGATTTTATGTATTGTTGTATACCACCCAGATGAAGGGCGGCCTAGAGATATAATGATGATGGTTGTACCAGCTGTATATTTATTCTGTGGTGTGTGGGGGTTTTTTTTACATCATAAATTGGTATATTTATCTTTGAAGGGAACTTCTTTGTGACATTAAGTGAATGATCATACCTCTGTTGGGGTAAAACAATACTTCTCTTCCACCTTCAATGTCAGGTCAGTTCCTTCAAGTGCCAACTTGAGGGATTAAGCTAGTAAGTACTGTTTGTTTTACAGCCCTTGACCCTAGTAAAATTAATAGACATGATGGAGGTCAGTAATGAATAGACTGCATAGGATTTATTTTGGAGAGAACATGTTGGCTGGAAAAGTTATTTTATTTTATTTTAAATTAAAAGGCATACAGACCATTTCAACAAGTCTCACTTTGCACAGGAAAGCAAGTCTTACAGCAGGAGAAACAAAAAGCAGATTGAAAATATATATACAGCCAATTTCAAAACTAGCGAAGGTATAAACTGTCAACATACTGGGATGGACTTTATGATTAAATTAAATAAAAATAACTTTCCTTGAAAATGAAGGGGAAAATGAATAAAGGGATTTGTTTTTATTTTAGGAAAGGGGATTTCCTGAGAAACTCTGGGAGGGAGTTTCTGTCAGTGTCACCATGGCAACCATGAAGCACAAGACCTGCATGCACTTGAATTGTGAACAGAAGCTTCAGCCAAGGCTGGAACACAATTTTGTAAACAGAAGCCAAGATGAACGGGGCATCAATGCGCATTACAATTTGTAACATCTGAGGCCATATACATATATTAGCCCAGCACGTTTATGGGAAGACTAACTATTGGGTCATATCATGTTTCCACCCATTATTTTTAAAATAGCGATTTTTGCAAACAAATCCTTAAAGACATGTAGGACGGAGCTCCCAGACAAAGTGCAATTTAGCAAAATCTGCCCCAAACCGTTTTTACGGAGTGCCCCGCCACTTTTCCTGCTTCCTCCCATTAGTCTGTCAACTTAAAAGCGAAGGTGAACGGGACACTTGTTGGCAGTGGTGTAGCAAGATCAGGTGGTACCTGGCGCGGAAAATTTCTTTTCACACACACCCATTTATTTATTTTTGCTGAAACAAAGTTGTGGAGCTTTTGGGGGGAGCCAGAGCTGTTGAACTTTTTTTTTTTGCGGTGACTGCAAGGAGCCTGCCTGCTGCCCTACAGCTGAGGGGAAGGCAGCGGGTGGACATTTTGGCAGCGGGAAACCTGTGCGCGCCAAAACCACAGCGTCTCTCACAGACGTGGAGTGCCGCACAGCTTTTTGTCACCTCCCTCAGAGGTGACACCTGGGGTGAACAGCCCCCACTGCCCCCACCTTGCTCTTCCCCTGTGTGTTGGCATGTCACTATAGGGCAGGCTTATATAACGTGTGGCTTTCTTAAGTCAAACGTCGCCCAGCAGCCATGAATTGTGGCTTGACAAGCTCCTGCCCTGTTTATAGTAGCAGTCAGTCAGCAAGGCTGGCAGGTCAAATGAACTTTAGGTGGGCCACCACCGATGGCTGCGCCCAACAGTTGGGTCACAAGTGGTACATTAGAGGGTGCATTTTGAAAGCACTGACTCTCCTTAGCTAGCCTTCGCACTTCAAGTGGCAGCTCTGGATAACTAATTGCCAACCAGGCTTTTAACCTCTGCCACATCATGCCATTTAGTTGATGCCTTGATGACTTCTCCTTAAGCTGTCTACCAGCTCCATCTGGTACACAGGCTGAGACCCTACCTGCCCAGAGACTGTCTCGCCAGAGTGGTGCATGCTCTAGTTATCTCTTGCTTGGACTACTGCAGTGCGCTCTATGTGGGGCTACCTTTGAAGGTGACCCAGAAACTACAATTAATCCAGAATGTGGCAGCTAGACTTGTGACTGGGAGTGGCCGCCAAGACCACATAACATTGGTCCTGAAAGACCTACATTGGCTCCCAGTACGTTACTAGGCACAATTCAAAGTGTTGGTGCTGACCTTTAAAGCCCTAAATGGCCTCAGCCCAGTATACCGTATTTTTCACCCTATAGGACGCATTTTTCCCCTCCAAAAATTCAGGGTAAATGTGTGTGTGTCCTATGGGGCGAATACAGGCTTTCGCTGAAGCCTGAAGAGTGAGAGGGGTCGGTGTGCACCGACCCCTCTTGCTCTCCAGGCTTCAGGAAGCTGTGCACAACCCTAGGGAGCCCAGCACGAAGCCGCGCTGGGCTCCCGAGGGTTGCGCAGAGCTGCCTGCGCTCCGCGCAGCTCCGCGTAACTCCGCGCAACCCTCCAGAGCCTGGCGTGGCTCCGGCACCGGTCTGGGACCCGTTCTGGGGGCTGGGGTCGGGGGAAGCTCGGGCTTCCCCCGCCCCAGCCCCATGCCTGTGGGGGTGGGGAAATAATTTGCCCCCCTTTATTCCCCCCCCAAATCTAGGTGCGTCCTATGGACCGGAGCGTCAAATAGGGCGAAAAATACGGTACCTGAAGGAGCATCTCCACCCCCATCATTCAGCTCGGACACTGAGGTCCAGCGCCGAGGGCCTTCTGGCGGTTCCCTCACTGCGAGAAGCAAAGCTACAGGGAACCAGGCAGAGGGCCTTCTCGGTAGTGGCGCCCGCCCTGTGGAACGCCCTTCCAGCAGATGTCAAAGCGATAAACAACTACCTGACATTCAGAAGACATCTGAAGGCAGCCCTGTTTAGGGAAGCTTTTAATATTTGATGAATCATTGTATTTTAATATTTTGCTGGAAGCTGTCCAGAGTGGCTGGGGAAACCCAGCCAGATGGGCGGGGTATAAATAAGATTATTATTATTATTATTATTATTATTATTATTATTAGGCTCCATCTCAAAGCAACTGTCTGGATGTATAACTGATTCCTTTGTTATTCCTTTGTTTTGGATTATACCTTTCTGCTGGAGTCAGGAATTGCAACAAATCCCCTTTTTCTGTGCCTGCCAAGGGAGGGGCATGGCTAAATTTAAATGCCATGTTCTTGCTGGACTGAGGGGCTAGCAATTTGTGACTTGCCTGGATTGCTTTGGTTCTCTTCCTGACAGCTAACTCTGAATAAGTCTTCATCCTCCACTACCTGTGACCCACTTTACTGTAATGGGGAGAAGATCAGCAGCCTTCCCTATTTTGGAAGCTTTCCGGTGATCTGATCAGATGATCAGCAGATAAGATTCATTTATTTGTCATCAGACCACCGCAAGAAACAAAAGTTTGACAATAGGAAAGTAACACCAATAGAAGTTAACCCAGACCCAAAGTAAACCAAAACCAAACTTCAAATCTTGAATTTCCTGGGCAGAGCACAGGCCCTTCATTTAACAAATAGTAAAATAAAAGATTAAGATGAAAGGAATTTACACAAATCTGAATAGAATTATGCAAAGCCTAAATGAAGAGAAGCAGGAAGCAAACTGAATCCCCCAGACAAAAGACACATCATTCTCTCCTCTCACAGCTTACCTCAGGATATAGGAAATAAATGTTACAATAGATGAAAAATGTGCAATCTTCACAGTGGCATATTTATCTTGTTCACTCAGTAGGTAAACCATAGACTCATACCTTTCCCATCACTGTGTAAAAATTGTTCCAGATGTTGTTCTCTCAGCGCATTATACAATGGGCAGCGTTTTCTGGTGAAGCATATATAGGAACACAGGAAGCATGCTTTATATGGTGTCAGTCCCTTGGTCTATCTAGTTCAATATTGTCAACACTGACTGGCAGTGGGTCTCCAAGGTTTCAGAGAGGGAACAATCTCATCCCAACCAAGAGATGCTGGGGGTTGAATCTGAGTCCTTTTTCCTGTAAAACAGATGTGCTCCCACTGAGCCACAGCAACCCCCCCAAATAGGGCTGCAGGGATAAAGTATCTTGACGTGCGCTGGGAATGCTCTTTTCTCGGAAAGGAGAGAAAAGGCTATTCCTGCTCTTCAGCCATCAAAGGGTCTTGATGATTTAGGTGACAGTATTGTATAAAAACGAGCTGTGTGGTACCATGTAGAAATGTGGCACCACCTTTTTCAAGATAAAATATTCCCATATGGAGAAAAGCCATTTACACTGAAACATACTGCTCAGTGGATGCGCCTTTGAAAAGCAAGGACCTCTGAAAAGCAAGGACTGACTGCAAATGTGGAACAAACCATGGCAGTTCTGTTTGGCCACCAGGGTGTACAAGGAACAGTTTTTGCTCCTCATTCCTCTCTCCTTAAATAATAGATTTCCGAACAAGGATGAGACTTCTATTTCACCCCTCAGACTCAACGTGGCCTTTATCAACGCTAAATATATTCCGGCTTGGATACCGCCTGCATCTCTTGCCCTTCTGTTCTTTCTCTGAAAGTCCCCAAATTTCCTGATTTTCTTCGCCTAGAGAACAAAGTAATAACAACAATAATTGAAAAATTGAAATGAATTCACAGTATAAGGGTGGTGCATACGCGCTCCTTTTTAATCTGCTAATTTATATGTCTAGATTGGGGGTGGCTAACCCTGGTCCAAGGGCCTGATCCTCTCCCGCTTGCTAATATTTTGGCCCCCCAGTGACAGTGGTGTCCAAAAGAGAGGGTAAACATAGCACTGTGTGAGTGTGGGGAGGTTTAAACCACTCCACCCAACTTAGCAGCTGCTCTTGCCCCCTTGTATTCTATAGTATGTCACTGATGCAATGATTGCAATGAATCTAATGTAAAAAGAGAGTCAGGTTTAGGAGAGGATGAATTCAAACATGAGAAAGAATTCATTCCCAGGAGGTCCCAGAAGGGATGCCTCCTGAATGGCTACAGCATGGGCCATGTGTACGGCATAAGAGTCCAATAGAGGTCTAAACATGCCAATATCAAATACCTGTGTTAAAGCAATGCCATGAGCAAAATTACAGAAGGGGTGTTGGAGGAATTGGACTTGGAGGAAGGGGTTAATTTTCTTCATGAGCACAGATCACCCCATGTATGAGACAAGATAACAGGTGCAAGGCCTGTCAAACCAGTTGCTATGGCAACAGCCCAGTGCCACCTATATAAGTGATTGAGGTAAGTCAGCTCAGGATGCCAGGGTCTTGTGATGTGTGTTGAGAAGTGAGTCAGAGTCGGTGTTACATCTTGAATTGTTGAAGCCTCAGAAATACTTTGTACTTGTGTGTATACATATCTGCAAAGCCTACAAGCTGTATGTATGTATCAATGTCTGGAAATATATTACTGAAGCCTTTTCTTCTGCAGCAGTAAACTATTTTGGACCTTAACCTGCCTGTGTGTGTGACGGGAACTGAGGGCAACTTCTGTTATTGGGGTATCTCACAACACTGTAAACTGGACCATCCATCCACCATTCCACTTTATTAGGTGTTCTCTGTAATGTTTTCCCAATTTTAATACATCAGTGTGTCTGGAGGGGCACTCTTGCACTATTGCACAGAGAAAGCAGGACATTTGTGGTATGGAAAGTTGCAGGATTCTAGTAGGAAATTGTAAGCAACATACTAATTGGAAATGAAGCAGTATGTCTGCCCTGAGGCTTTTGCAGCTGCAAACAGTATTGAAAGCAAGATCACATTTAACTTCCCTAATACCATTATGAGCACAAATCATAAATGCAGAATAAGAAGGACTTCAGGGTGGGGTAACTGTATCTTCTAAAGTCTTCTCTTATAGTCCTATTACTCGCCTGGTGAGCGCAATGTGTAACCAGGCAATTATTTGGTAGCATTTTTTGCCCATATAAATCCCATTAAGGGGTGGGGGACCCAAGAAGTCTAATACCTGAAAGCATCGCAAAGGGTGTTGCTGAAAACACAGTATATGATGGGATTGATGGCACTGTTTAAAGATGGCAAATTCTGAATAATCACTGCGGCATAGAAGCGTTCTTTGGTTTCCGGGAGGACGCTGAAGTTGTCCAGAATGTCAAAGAGAAAGTAAGGACTCCAGCAGAGTACAAAAGCTGCAAGAAATCAAGGAAATGGTTTGAAAAGTGTTCCGTTTTAATGGGGAAAGTAGCACTAGGAGATCTGGGCAAAATTGGCTTGTCTACTCTCACAAGTGTTCTGTTTTTCTCACTAAGAAAAGGGAATTGCTTTGAAATCTGGTAAACTTTTGCATGCCGGTTCTATGTAGAACCAACCTGTTGAGTTCCTGCAACACCTGCTGAAATCCCATCTATTAAAGTGCAGGAGCCTCATCTGTCCTGGGTCAATGGGATTCAGCTGCAAATATACAAAGTTTTTTTAAAAAATAAAAATGTAACAACTTATTTTAATGGATGGCCATCATTAAATACTGAAAGGACTTTGCTTTCTAAGCTGTGAACCTCAAAGGTATTCCTACATCTGCCTCTGGCTTTCAAAGAAGGGAACTAAGTGTTTTCTCTTTGCATAATCCTTTTGTTGCAAGTTCCCTGAGGTTCAAAGGCAAAGGATCAAGAATACTGGCACAGACTTATTTGCACATCCCATCTGCAAAGAAGAAAATGCGTGGCACACCCTCCTCCTGTTATATCAGTTTGCCTGTCCCTCTGGACTAATTCAGACAAACAAAACAATATAATCACATTAAACACAGATGTGTAGCCAATTAAATCATTATCAAATGCCAAGGAGCGCTTTCTCCTGTGTCCCCTTGCATTAACAGCCAGCCTAATTGAATCAATATAAATTCCAGCACCTAAGCCGGGGATTCTTCAGTTTTGCATTTGATAGCATCTGCAGAAAATGCATATTTAAGTTTGAATAAGAAAAAAGGAAGCCTAATCGCTTGGCTAACCGAGGTCACTCCTTCTGTATGCTTGCAGACAGATTAAAAAAAAGAAAAGCTTACAATGGAAATCAAAGAGCCTAATGTTTAAAGCGTATAGTTTGCATAAAAAACTCTCTGAGGTTCAATACTTTGCATCTCAAGGCAGGGCTGGGAAAGACTCCTCAAGAACTCAGTGGCAGATTCACACCGTAAAGTTAAAGCACATTCAATGCACATTTAAAGCACATGGCATCCTCCAAAGTATACAGTGGTGCCTCGCAAGACGAAAAGAATCCGTTCTGTGATTCTCTTCATCTAGCGGTTTTTTCGTCTTGTGAAGCAAGCCCATTGACGGATTAGCGGATTAGCGCTATTAGCGCTATTAGCGGCTTATCTGCTGATCGGATCAGCTGATAAGCGGCTTAGCGGCTTAGAAAAAAGGGGGGAGGGAAAAAAACCAGCAGGAACTCGCAAGACATTGTCGTCTTGTGAAGCAAGCCCATAGGAAATTCGCTTTGCGAAGCACCTCCAAAACGGAAAACTCTTTCGTCTAGCGAGTTTTCCGTCTTGCGAGGCATTCGTCTTGCGGGGCACCACTGTACTGGGAATTGTAATCTAAACAGCGCCCAGTATACCTGAAGGAGCGTCTCCACCCCCATCGTTCTGCCCGGACACTGGGTCCACCTCCAAGGGCCTTCTGGCAGTTCTCTTACTGCGAGAAGTGAGGTTACAGGGAACCAGGCAGAGGGCCTTCTCGGTGGTGGCACCTGCCCTGTGGAGCGCCCTCCCACCAGATGTCAAAGAAATAAACAACTATCTGACTTTTAGAAAACATCTGAAGGACGTCCTGTTTAGGGAAGTTTCTAATATTTGATGTTTTATCGTGTTTTTAATATTCTGTTGGGAGCCACCCAGAGTGGCTGGGGAAACCCAACCAGATGGGCAGGGCATAAATAATAAAATGTTGTTGTTTTGTTGTTGTTATTTTCGCCCCCACAGAACTCCACTTCCAAGCACACTTAACAGACTACAGTCCTCAGGATTCTTTAGGGCAGGTTTCCCAAACTTAGGTCTCTGGCTGTTGCTGGACTACAACTCCCATCATCCCTGACCATTGGTCCTGCTACCTAGGGATGATGGGAGTTGTGATCCAATAACAAATGGGGACCCAAGTTTGGGAAACCCTGGGAAGCCATGCGCTGATCTGCTCCCAGGGTGTCTTGGCAAGTTAGGGCAAATACTGAGCTAGATCTTAACCGTGGGTGCCCAGATGTTGCTAGACTACAACTCCCATCATGCCTAGTGAGGAAGACCAGTGGTCAGGGTTGGTGGGAGTTGCAGTTCAGCAATATCTGGGGACCCACAGGTTGAGAAAGGCTGATTTAGATGGACCAGCAGCCTGACCTAGGACAAGACAGGAGTGGCGAATCAATGACCCTTTAAAAGTTGCCACACTCCAACTCTAAGTAGTTCTGGGTTGCCCTGGGCAAGATAAAGCAACTAACAAATGTAATAAAGAAAAATAATAGATAATAAACAGGGGTGATGGAAGTCGTGGTCTAGCAATATCTGGTGGCATAAAGGATTCCACCCAACTTTCTAGGTCTCTGTCCTGGTGCTTATCATGAGGTATTGCTTCTTTGAAATTGTGTGGGGCTGCTTCTTTAAAGCAACTGTTAAAATCAGTTTTTTCTTTACTGCTGCTGTTGTTAAAAACTGATTTTGAGATACAGTAACTTGCTTTGGTTGCTTTTGTGAATTTGTGTAACCCACTGAAAGGGGACACAGGAAAGTCTGAAATAATTCAATAACGGGTATGAAGCACAGGGACATACCAAGAATGGCAAAAAATACTTGGCAAAAAATCAAAAAAATCTATTTTGTTGCTATATAGGTGGTTCTAAAGCTTGTAGAGATTTCAGGGACTTGGAAAACCACGGGGGGAAACGACCCTACTCTACGGAGAAATAAGCACTCATTTAATATTTCATGGGGGTGGGAGGGAGGCAGAACAGAGTAGGTAGAACAGGACTTGACTGTGTTGATGATAAAGGCAATCTGTGACTGTGTTGCCATGGAGGGATGCTTTAATTGCCGTAGAAGCGATCTCAGCCATATCCGCTGGGTGAGTCAATCTTTACTGCAGCACACCAGGCTAAACAAAACAGAATCCGAAATGCTACTTCAACCTATCTCAGAAAAGGGTCAGCGGCAATGATTGCATCTTTGCAACTTTCACATTTCTGTCTTGTCACAATTTAAGTGGAGAAGGACCCCTGCACAGAAGATATGAAACCAGTAGATATACAGTGGTACTTAATTCGTTCCGGAGGTCCATTCTTAACCTGAAACTGTTCTTAACCTGAAGCACCACTTTAGCTAATGGGGCCTCCTGCTGCTGCCGTGCCGCCAGAACACGATTTCTGTTCTCATCCTGAAGCAAAGTTCTTAACCTGAAGCACTATTTCTGGGTTAGCAGAGTCTGTAACCTAAAGCGTATGTAACCTGAAGCGTATGTAACCCGAGGTACCACTGTAGTAGTCAAAGAGAGATCATCAGGGGGTATGGGCTGGGTGTCCATCAATATGCGGATGATACTCGGCTCTACCTCTCTTTCAAATCAAAACCAGTGAAGGCGGTAAAGGTCCTGTGTGAGTGTCTGGAGGTGGTTGGAGGATGGATGGTGGCTAACAGATTGAGGTTGAATCCTGACAAGACAGAAGTACTGTTCTTGGGGGACATGGGACGGGCTGGTGTGGAGGACTCCCTGATCCCGAATGGGGTAACTGTGTCCCTGAAGGACCAGGTGCGCAGCCTGGGAGTCATTTTGGACTCACAGCTGTCCATGGAGGCACAGGTTAATTCTGTGTCCAGGGCAGCTGTTTACCAGCTCCATCTGGTACGCAGGCTGAGACCCTACCTGCCTGCGGATAGTCTTGCCAGAGTGGTGCATGCTCCAGTTATCTACCGCTTGGACTACTGCAATGTGCTCTACATGGGGCTACCTTTGAAGGTGACCTGGAGAATGCAATTAATCCAGAATGTGGCAGCTAGACTTGTGACTGGGAGTGGCTGCCGAGACCACATAACACAAGTCTTGAAAGACCTACATTGGCTCCCAGTACATTTCTGAGCACAATTCAAAGTGTTGGTGCTGACCTTTAAAGCCCTAAACGGCCTCAGCCCAGTATACCTGAAGGAGCATCTCCACCCCATCATTCTGCCCGGACACTGAGGTCCAGCTCCGAGGGCCTTCTGGCAGTTCCCTCACTGCGAGAAGCCAAGTTACAGGGAACCAGGCAGAGGGCCTTCTCAATAGTGGCGCCTGCCCTGTGGAACACCCTCCCATCAGATGTCAAGGCAATAACAACTATTTTACTTTTAAAAGACAACTGAAGGCAGCCCTGTTTAGGGAAGTTTTTGATGTCTGATACTGTATTGTTTTTAATATTTGGTTGGAAGCTGCCCAGAGTGTTTGGGGAAACCCAGCCAGATGGGCGGGGTATAAATAATAAATTATTATTATTATTATTCTCGTTTCAGACTACAGGTAGGGGATTGAGTATTTTCGAGAAAGCCACCATTCATTTTTTTTAAAAAGCATCAGCATTCACTCATGCAATCCCTTTCCTGTAGTCTGAACAATTACAGCCCAGGTATAGTTTTCTCCCTTTATCTGCTGCTTGTGTAAATGAACTAGGAATGTAAGAAGCGTTTGCTGGTACAGGCCAATGGCCCAGTGTCCTGTTTGCACAGTCTGTCTGCACATCCCTTCCTTGCTTTCGTTCCTATTGCCACTACAATCCGCATTGAATTAAACTACAGTTTCTTGTTCAGTCTAAGACACGGAAATGTCACTTTACTAATCAAGATCTCAAATCGGAATCAAACTGCGGTTTCAGATCCTGGTTGGTAAACTGGCTTTAAATCACAGTTTTCCTTTTTTGCAAGTAAAGAGCTGGCCCAAGTGTGTGTGTGTGTGTTGCATGCAGGCTTGGTAGTTTTTATTAAACCAGGAACGTTACAGCGAAACCAGTCCATTATCCACTCCGCTCGTCATAGCAGATATAATCCTTTGGGGAAAGGTTAGCACTTTTTAATAGCATCTCATAATTGAATCTTGAAGAAACCTCAGTTACTAAGCAAGCTAATGCTACTTTGTCTTATGGTTAGGCTTGTCTGTAAAGTTTTACATTTTGGTGCTGAGACTGGGGCTTCTCAGCCATGGAAAACCTGGTTTACTTTCTTTAAAAATAAGAAAACAGTATACAGTAAAAACAGTAAAAATGTGGCTATCAAAGGCTGAGGCAGTCAGAAAAAGCTGCTCTTGCTCTGGCAGCAGAACTGAAATGGATGGAATGGATCTGAGACACCACCATGGGGGCAGATGTCCACTCCAACTCTCTGGAAGCTTCCACGGAGCCATTTTTTTAAAAAAATGAAGTCTTTCACTGGTCACTGATGTCTAGTTAATTGGCATATGTTGTCACTTACCAAGAATTATTACCACACTGTACTTGATAGCTTTGATTTTAGCCTTTGATATGAGTCCCCGATGGGTGTAGCTAGCACAGAATTTGCCATCTGCAAAGAGAAGAGAAGGGAAAAATAAATTTAAGAAATGCATAGCCATGACTGGAATGTGGTCACCTCTCTCATCAAACTGCCCCAAAAGCCCGTTTATTGTAATGGAAATTTTTAGAATGACCAATCATGAGCAATTTCGCAATACATATACCATCTATAATATCATCTAACCTATCAATTTGTCCCATTATTTTTTGATTCTTTATCTGAATTCTTACGCAACGCACAGTCACCTAGCCTATCACAAGGACCTCAGTTACGCTGAAGCATCTTAAAAACAACACAACACACACAACACAATCTTTTGAGATATTCTTTTATCATAGATGTGGCTATATGCTTTTTAAAAGGTGTAAACATCTATCTGATGTGGCTTTCAACAAGTTGCAAAGACATCTCCCTTAGCTACCAGCTGTGAGGTAAAATAATCTTCTCAGTCCATCCTGCTGTAGAACAGCCAACATAATAGTGTGCCGTGCCAAATTTTTGTGAGGTTTGATTTTCAAAGCAGAGCTGTAAATTGGGGAGATTTTAAACTGTTTGCTGCCACCACCACTCTCACAACTTTGATGCCAGTTTCCAGCCTTCCAACTCCCAATTTACTGTTCCTGCCTTATTTTTTTTATTATTTTTTGCAGGGGGAGAGAGATGTTAGAGATATAGATTTTTTAAATTGTTTATAGCCAATGACCATATGCTAGAGATAGGCAAGCAGTCTTGTGCCCACCCTGAAAAGCATATTAAACCTGAACACTTGGAAAGTTTTAATGAAGCTCTTTGAGTGCTCAGCTTAACACTTCCTTTGGCTGGTAGCCCATTCTACTCCCACAAGGGCTAAAAGAGCTCACCTTGAGGAAGAGAGAGAAGGTAGCAGCTTGCGGAGGGCTCCAGTAATGACGGAAGAGGCCTGTTAATGCCTCCCCTCTGAAAAATGATGTTATGGGCATAACTTTCTGCTGAGGAATAATAGGGTATTAGGAGTTCTCCATATGGCTTTCATAAGCAGAATCTTTGCTAAGAGCCTCGCTGTAGGTCTACTTCCAGTTTTGTTCCCCAACTTAGATGAAGCATTCTTCATGATCTGTGGTTGTCTATTCCCCATAGCTGGGTCAACATTGGCCTTTAGGATCTGATAACATTGGATAATATGATCCAAAGGTCTTTTCCATCTCTACAATTCTATGAGCCTAAGAAATTGTGGCAATTTTGAGAGGGGTAGCTGTGGTGTCCTTTAAGATGCTACAGAACTTCTTGTTGTTTTTGATGCAATTCTACGTTACTTAATAGCTCAAAGATTTCATCTGCGAAGCCTGCCAAAACTGAAACTTTTGAATTTAAAATTTCACACTCAAAATGTAAATGTAAATGGTGCTCCAGAATCTTCTCAATCAACTGGCAAAAATGGAAGAAACCACAGACAGTCAGATATTTGGGGATATTCTGCTATTACTGATCAGCTTAATCTTGGTCAATATTTCCATCCATGATGAATTTAGAAGGATTTCTAGAAATTCTTAGTTTAAACTTTGAACAGAGCACAGCTTTGCATGAGATAACTTGTGGAAACCAAAGAAAAATAAAACTCTAGAAAAGCTAATTGAGAATTCATTAGAATGTATTAACACAATGTTTCTTTTCCTGTCACTAAAGCAGTAATTAAGGTAACAGTACGCTTGGCTCAGTTTTTTTCCTTTCCTTTTCATTTGAATATTTACAATGCTTATTTGATTAATTAGTGCTTCAAAAGAAAGAGTCTTGATTTTTCCCTTGCTTACATGAATCTATTTCCACCGCTGTTGATGGATTTTAGGTCCTCAGTTAGGAATTGGTGTGTATTTTTCATGGCTTATGCTCAGGTTATTAGGATAAGACTTCACTCAGTCATTTTCTCTTATTACTTCCAGGTAAAATGACTGGGGTCCAGCCAACCTGGTGAGCACATGTTTAAATGCTTTTGGCAATTTAGCCAATGGCAGCTCATGGAGATTTGATCTACAGTGGGCTTTTTAATGATCTGTGGCAATTGCATACCCACTGTCTTTCAATGTCATTAGTTTCAATGCTTGGGCGTGATTGCCCCAATTTACTTACCTGAGCAGTTGGAAACAACGACAGCATGAGCTTTGCTCTTAACCCATATTGTTCGGATCACAATGAAGTAAATAACGCTACAGTTGGGGAAAGAACAGAAAACAAACAAGTTAGCGATTCTTTAGGATGGGATAATTCTAAGTGTCTCATCATCCTAGCGATATAAGTAAAAAAACCCAAACCTGCTCATTTTCCCTTATGGGGGTACCCAAGAGCCCATGTAGAGTCCTTTTGTAGGTCCTCTATCGGTAGGAGAAAATAACAGAGGCCAACCAAGCAAAGCAGCTAGTAAGCCTGATCTTTATTAACTGTTGCAACAGGGTGCTCCCTCACACGCAGGAGAGAGGAGAAAGACCCCATGCATACAAGCCCTTATATAGACATTTTAAATTGGCTGCCTTGGAGTCCAAGACCACCCCAAGAAACATCATACATACATCACAGAAGGGGTGTAGCCCAAGATCAACCCCCAGATACATCATATCTACATCACAGAAAAGGTGGTCTACAACAGAAATCTGAGTGCATTGTTTTTACCCTGTCTGCCAGGTTACCTGTTAATGGTCACTTAACTGGATTACCTGGAGAGCCTGGCCATTCTTTTGTAATGATAATACTTTTAATGATACTGGAAGTGGTGTTAAGGTTAAACTTCTGCAGAACTTCATGGCTTAAATCAAAACTCACATTGTGTCAGCTTCAAGCATACGCACACTGGCAAACTAGTGTTATAAGAATTTTAGGTCATATATATATATATATATATATATATATATATATATATATATATATATAAAATGTACCAAGCAAAGGTAAGGTAAAGGGACCCCTGATGATTAGGTCCAGTCACGGACGACTCTGGGGTTGCGGTGCTCATCTCGCTTTATTGGCCGAGGGAGCCGGCGTACAACTTCTGGGTCATGTGGCCAGCATGACTAAGCCACTTCTGGCAAACCAGAGCAGCACACAGAAATGCCGTTTACCTTCTCGCCGGAGTGGTACCTATTTATCTACTTGCACTGGCATGCTTTCAAACTGCTAGGTTGGCAGGATCTGGGACCGAGCAACGGGAGCTTGCCCTGTCGCGGGGATTTGAACCGCCAACCTTTGATGGGCAAGTCCTAGGCTCTGTGGTTTAACCCACAGCGCCACCCACATCCCACAGAAGCTACAGGGGTAAAAAAAACTTGGTGCTTGTCTATGCAGGGCTGCTAGATTGCAAGCAGGAGAACAGGCAGGTGTGACCTGTCACATTACACCTCCTGAGGCAAAACAGAAAGGTGACAGCCTGTGTGCGCATGCCATGTGCCTCTCGCCTGCTCTTGCAGCCTCCCACCAAAGCCTTGCTTACTGGGGTGCCATGACTTCTGGGTTCTGGTGAGATCTCACAAGAGCCCCATGAGATTGTGCAAGGCTCTTGTGAGATCATACCAGAACCTGGAAACCTCGGCAGATGCTTCTCCCCACTCCTCTGACAGCAAGCGGGAGATGCCCATGAAGGTTCCCTTGGATTCTGCCGCCCGAGGCAGCTACATCAGTCGGCCTCATGGGCAGCTCGGCCCTGAGAATGTCTTCTATATACCCAGGTAAGGCAGGAGGTGAGGCAGCTGTGACCTATTCCTATTCTAGTCCACTTCCTAATCCTATTCCTATTCTAGTCCACATGTTCCTATTCTAGTCCACTTCTCCTCCCCTGCCTGTGGTGCAAAGTATCAGCTTCTGAGTGACCTGTTTGAAATATTCATATTGATAGTCCAGGCCTGGAAACCATAAGCATAAATGATTTTTTGCTTTAATATTTCTGTTCCGCTTTTCCAACAACAAACGTTGAGCTCAAAGCAGCCCACAAGCATCACAAAAGCCCTGAAATCCACAAAAATTACAACCACTATACTATCAAACAAGCACAATGACATATAAATACAGTGGTACCTCGGGTTAAGAACTTAATTCGTTCTGGAGGTCCATTCTTAACCTGAAACTGTTCTTAACCTGAGGTACCACTTTAGCTAATGGGGCCTCCCATTGCCGCCGCCACACAATTTCTGTTCTCATCCTGAAGCAAAGTTCTTAACCTGGGGTACTATTTCTGGGTTAGCGGAGTCTGTAACCTGAAGCATCTGTAACCCGGGGTACCACTGTAAAGCAAACTACAACAAATTCATCAAAACGGTTAATACAATTCAATAAAGTATTAGCTAAGAAGAAAAGAAGTTTCCATGATGGCAAAGATATTAATACCCATACTTCTGAAGCTGGTGTGTCACCAAATTTAATGATCTTGGCTCCAGCCAGGAACCACATAATTAAATCAAATGTCACAAAGGGAGAGATACCTAGATCCATCCAAGTGCCTCTGTTTGATTCAAGAATAGATGGGTAGCCGTGTTGGTCTGCCATAGTCAAAATAAAAAAATTTCTTCCTGTAGCACCTTAAAGACCAACTAAGTTAGTTCTTGGTATGAGCTTTCATGTGCATGCACACTTCTTCAGATACACTGAAACAGAAGTTGCCAGATCCTTCTATATAGTGAGAAGGTGGGGAGGGGTATTACTCAGAAGGGTGGTGGGAATCGGAGATTGGCAGATAGCTGAGATGAGCCTGATGAGCCTGTTGACGACTGTAGTAGGTCTTACAGGAAAAGGCAAGGGGTGAGAAGGTGAGAAGTGGCTTAGTCATGTATAATGAGATAAGAATCCAATGTCTCTGTTCAGACCAGGTGTCTCCATTGTTTTAAGTTTGGTAATGAGTTGCAATTCAGCAGCTTCTCTTTCCAGTCTGTTTCTGAAATTCCTTTGTAGTAAAACAGCTACTTTGAGATCTTGTATAGAATGTCCTGGGAGATTGAAGTGTTCTCCTACTGGTTTCTCTGTTTTGTGATTCTTGATGTCAGATTTATGTCCGTTTATTCTTTGGCGTAAGGTTTGGCCTGTTTGTCCAATATAGAGAGCTGAAGGACACTGTTGGCATTTGATGGCATACACAATGTTAGACGATGAGCAATTAAATAGTCCCGAGATGGTATGTGTGATGTTGTTGGGGCCAGTAATGGTGTTGTCCGGGTGTATGTGGCAGCAAAGTTGGCATCTGGGTTTATTGCAGGCTCTGGTGCCAGTGTCCGTGTTAAGTCTGGTTGTAGTATTATTGTGGGTTAGGAGTTGTTTAAGATTGGGTGGCTGTCTGTAGGCAATGAATACAGCTCCCAAGTTAAAACAGTTCAACGCATCATCAGAGATCTACAACCTCTCCTGGACAATGACAGTTCTCTTTCTCAAGCTCTGGGAGGAAGACCTTTCATTGCCTACAGACAGCCACCCAATCTTAAACAACTCCTAACCCACAATAATACTACAACCAGACTTAACACGGACACTGGCACTAGAGCCTGCAATAAACCCAGATGCCAACTTTGCTGCCACATACACCCGGACAACACCATTACTGGCCCCAACAACATCACACATACCATCTCGGGACTATTTAATTGCTCATCGTCTAACATTGTGTATGCCATCAAATGCCAACAGTGTCCTTCAGCTCTCTATATTGGACAAACAGGCCAAACCTTACGCCAAAGAATAAACGGACATAAATCTGACATCAAGAATCACAAAACAGAGAAACCAGTAGGAGAACACTTCAATCTCCCAGGACATTCTATACAAGATCTCAAAGTAGCTGTTTTACTACAAATGAATTTCAGAAACAGACTGGAAAGAGAAGCTGCTGAATTGCAACTCATTACCAAACTTAAAACAATGGAGACACCTGGTCTGAACAGAGACATTGGATTCTTATCTCATTATACATGACTAAGCCACTTCTCACCTTCTCACCCCTTGCCTTTTCCTGTAAGACCTACTACAGTCGTCAACAGGCTCATCAGGCTCATCTCAGCTATCTGCCAATCTCCGATTCCCACCACCCTTCTGAGTAATACCCCTCCCCACCTTCTCACTATATAGAAGGATCTGGCAACTTCTGTTTCAGTGTATCTGAAGAAGTGTGCATGCACACGAAAGCTTATACCAAGAACTAACTTAGTTGGTCTTTAAGGTGCTACAGGAAGAAATTTTTTTATTTTGATTCAAGAATGACGTTCATCCAGTAAACTCAAGATTCTGTTGTTGCTGCATGCAGCTTTGATAACTATGAAGCTGAAAAGGAGCATATATGTGGAAATAAATGAATGGCGCTAGAGAGGCAACCAAACATTCAGTTCTGTGACTTTATTTCATCGGCCTGCCCTTGCCCTCTGCACATTCTGCCAGATAGGTATGGCCAAAGTGGAAGACACTGGCCTTCTTTGAGGTATGAATGGCATTACAGCATCTTCAGCAAGCCAACATACCAAGTTACTTGAAGGAAAAGAGAATGCAAAGAAAGTAAGACAGAAAGATAGTGGACTTGCAATTTGGCAACCCTGCCCAAGAAAGCTACTTGTTATTCATTTTCAATTCCTATGATGGTATGATTGTTCCAGATAAATAAAGCCATCTGAGGCCCCCGGATCTCTCTTCAGAAGACATCTGTGAGTTATTCTTTTCACAGTATAAGAAAATTACAGAAGTTTTTGAATAATAAGGATAAGGCAGATGAAGCATTTATAAATTACTTTTTGAGTGTTCGGCAACTCACATAGATTATTGAGTAATCTTTGCAACAAATTTCAAAGGGACAGCCATGTGCTGTAGGCATGTGTGTGTGTGTGTGTGTGTGTGTGTTAATGAAACTGACACCTTCATAATGTACACAGGTCTGCACGGAATAGTTTTGTGCCTTCATGTGTGGCAGCTTTCCTCCTATTCCAGTGCTAAAAAACAGGCATCCAAGTCTGGGTTAAATATTTAAAAATACGTAGGGTGATATTCAGTAAGTTTTATTCAAAATAGACTTAATGAAGTGAATGGATGGAGCTATCTTAGTCATGCCCATTCGTTTTAATGGGTCTACTTTGAGTAAAGGTTTGTTGAATACTACTGATAGGAAGTGACAATTCTCTACTATGGTGAGATGTTTCGTATTTCTCTTTCAATTATAGAGATTATAATTTTACTATCATATAATACCATAGGCATATGGCATTCCAATTTTATGCTAACCTCTGGCTTCTTTTAGCCTCCTTTTTCGTACGCGGCAACAGGTCCCAGTTCAGTACATTTCTTACACTGAAAAATCGATTTCACAAAACCTCCCGCCTTAGGAAAGTACATAAGCATAAATTCATGTGCAAACAAGTGATCAAATCCTATTAACCTTACTGGACACCCATGAGCAAGATTTAATACCAGAAATCTATAAACACCTGTGCTCAAACTTCCGGGAATATGACACCACTTGAATATATCGGTTCTATGTATTGTGAAGCAAGAGATGATTGCACTTTGTATTTCTTTGCATTCTCTGCCTTTTCAGATATATTCAAATGCAAAAGATACTGATTTGCCCTTCACAGGAGGCTGTTTTCCACTTTGACATTACGTTGCTTGTAGGATGTGGCAGAAGTAGCTTTCAGAACTGAATGTATGGTAGTTTCCTTTGGTTTAGTTTCATAAATACGCTGCTTTTCAGCTTTATAGCTCTTAAAGCTGCACGAAACAAGAAAAAAATGGTCTTGAACAGTGACGCATGTGGTTCCCAGGTCTGGATCATGGACGTGTTTGTTTCAAGTGACTCTTCTGACAAGTCTCTCTTACCAGAGCTTTAATCACTCTTCACTAATGTGTTTGCCATTCTAATGATACAGTAATTTTAGTTGAGTCCCTGTAATGGCTTCCAATAAAGCAAAATAAGAAAAGGAACCAAATCCACACACCTAAAGACCTATGCAGACATTTAATTCCTCCCTCTTTTGCTGTTCCAGTTGCCTTTTACAAGTTGGAGGGTGATGCCCCAAAACGTACGTATCCAAGGGAGTTCCCCATGTGTTTCAGAACCCCAGTTTCTCCCATTTATTTCAATGGAGGAAACCAATATGTGCCCTTCTTCCTTTGCGTAACTCTGCAGATTAGTGCCCTCCATTGAAATGAAGGTGGAATCTCACCTGGACGTGTGAGATAAGTGTGTGTGAATGCTTAGTACAAGATCCTTACCTGATAATAATCAGAGGAATGAAATATACCAGGAAGGCAACTGTGGTCATGTAGGGAATCCAGTAGGAGTCATCCGGCCAAGCAGCCCAGCACTGCACTTCGCCATTGGATAATTGCCGCTTCCCGAATATAATCAATGTTGGAATTGAAAACAGGAAGGCAAGGCCCCAGGCAACTACAATGAGGATTTTTGCTTGCCTTTCTGCTCGAGAAATAAGAACAAGGTATTGTATTACATGTACAACTTATTCAAAGAACAGACCTGGATACTGAGGAAAATTTAGAGGGGTGAATGAGAGGCAATAGAGTTACTTACCCCCAGTGTGGGGGGAAACTTAGCTGGTCGCATTCTGTGAAATATGAATGACTATCTGTGTTCTGTTTTAGGATTAAAATAATTAGGGATGGTTTATCAAATATATTGCCATACGGATAACTGGGAGCTCTGCCAAACACTGTAGTTGGGGAAAAGCTTGCTGCAAGGTGCTTTTGAGATTTCAGACAAAGAATGGCCAGCACAACAGCTGGGATTCATTCAATTCCAGGGAGCTCCAGAAACAACAAAACCCAAACAAGCATGGTCACCACTCCGTGGCAGAACTTCACTAGGCTCCATGTACAAAAGATCCCTGGTAATACCAATTAACATGATTTCAGGGAGGCAGGAGAAATCTCTGCCCAGCCTTATCATCAGCACATGGTATTCTCAGGCAATTTTGGTCTCCCATCCAAGTACTAACCAGGCCTGACCCTGCTTAGCTTCCAAGATCAGATGAGATTGGGCGTGTTCAGGGTAGTATGGCCGTAGACTTCTCAGGCAATTTTGGGACCCAAGAGCCTCCAAAATGCCAGGGCCGGACCTGGAATAACCTCTATGTTTTCTACCTATAGGGATTTTCTTCTTTTTTTTAAGTGATAAATTAAAAAATGCTTCCATTTGAGCTGTAGCAATTTTACAAAGGAACTATTACATGATTTTGCTGCGTTTGTGGCTCATTCTCTCATCCTACTTTTAACAACGTGCACATTTCAAAGGCATGGCTATTTTCCGGGTACAACAAGGTTTAGGAATGCAAGTGAGGGACACAGATGGCCCTCAGTTAGCTCAATGAATGATCTCAGTGAATGGCGTTTGTTTGTTTTTATTCCAGTAGGCATTTCAACTGAATTCTGAATTTTATAGCTAAGTTTCTGCACGTTGCTTACAGATGACTGTGATTAACTGGCATATAAATTGTTGAAACAAACAAACAAACAAATGTTATTTAAAAACCTACTTCCATTCACCACTGCCTGCAATTCCAGTGTCCTGCAGAACACAAAATCCCCAATTCTGATTCCTTTAATGCAACGTATAGTATTGTTATAAGGTTTGTGGGGCCTGGAGTCCCCTTCGAATTCCAGAGTGCCAACAGAGGGGGATTTAGGGCATGGAGCCTAGGGGGCACCGGCCTGCAACTATGATGCAGAATGGAAGGCGAGAGTAAGGGGCACCGAATATTGGCATCTCACAGTGCATCCCTGAAATTTGAGACCCCAAGGTCACTCACTGGTGCCAGACATTGAATTTAGCATGTTAAAATACAAGTCAGGAGCCAGCTTGGTGAGTCTTTGGCTGGGACAAAGGGAGCTGCTCTGTGCCAGAGGGCAAATGGTCCCTCACTGGAGAAAGACAAAAGGAGAATATTGGGATGGAGTTTTTGCAGTGATGTGAGAACAGGCAATATTCAGCAAAATGGAGAGAGGGTGAGAGGCATGTTTTGAAGCATGTTTGATTTCTGCATGAATCCTGGGCTGCGGCTATGTGAAAATCAAGACCTTTTTGGGGTGGCAATGTTCTGAACCCCTCAATTGCAGGCTCGGGTTATATATATGTGTGTGTGTAAATAAACCATATATCATAAAGACACCACAGTCTCTGCTCAGGAATGGGTTTCTGTGCAGTCAGTTTGAAACAGGACCCAACCCCCCCTTTTTCTTCTTAGCATTTCTAAAATGCATAAATTTGAGCTGTTGAGCAAATGCATAACAAGAACACAGGTGTATAAACAAAGCTCTCTCCTTTATCAGTCACAGCAATGGATGACCTTGGCTGTTCCAGTGGAGTAGGGATGACATGTCTAGGTCTTATCTTACGTCCTGTCCACACTGACGCACAGACCTAGTCCGGGAACAGCGCCAGAGTATGTTCTTGGAGTTGGTGACCTCTTGTTCCAAGATAAGAATTTAGGAACAGGAATACCCTTTTATGGTCAGGAATACAGGAAGGAAAACCCTTTTATGGTTAAGAGTACCGGAGCAGGAACATCTGTGATGTCAACCTGCGTGTATAAGCTGACATGCCTGGATTCCTGGGGAAGGGGGGAGAGGGTGCCTGGAGGATATATATACTGCATGAAATTTCTCAGTTCTTTGGGCTTGCTGTGAGCTGACCACGCAAGTGCCTTCTGCTATCTGGAGAGCAGAATAAACTCTTTCTCTGAACCAACCCTCGGTGTCATTTGACTTCCTTCCTCCCTCCCGGGAGCAACGCAGACCCAATCGGTGAACTCCAATAAGGCTATAATTTCCCCAAAGGAAACACAGAACTTTATGAGTAAAGCGTGCCTGGAACCCCTGGGGTCTCACGCTGCTGTGAAGATTGGGGTGGTGTGTAATAGTCTCATCCATGTGCCATTATCACATCGTGTATTTCCCTGCCTTTCCTCCACACCAAAAGTAAAGAGGGGAGAGCTGTGTGTGTTAGCCCGAGCTCCTTGGCCGAAGGGCAGAGTAAAAATCTACTTGGCAAGTACCGGTACATAAACATGATTGGATGCCACAACATGGTCAATAATATGGTGTCACAATCACAAGTATGTTCACATTCTTTAGGATAATGTGATGTGGGGGATGCTGTTTTCATCAGCAGTCAATGTTCAGAATAACATTAAGTCCTGCCCTAAAGGTTTCTCTGCAGAGCATTTTTTCCCCAGATTTAAAAACCACTCTGTTAGTTGTCTTCCTGATAGCAAATCTTCCACTGTCCTGCAAAGTTCCGGTTGCGGTTTTTTACTGACACTGGAAAATATCATTTCCCTATATCTCCTACACAGACACAGATTTTTACTTTATTTTAAACTAATACTATGAAACATTTCACTGGTATAAAGGGAAGTCCTACAACATTTTAAATGACATTATTTAAGTTTCAGGGGCTCAAACCAATTAAAATTTTTGAATTCCCCACTGAATTTCCACCAGGCATAAAATTTCAAACATTTTATCATTTTATTAACTTTTGGGTGCCTAATGGCCCTTTCTGACCAGAGTAAGAAAAAAAGGAAGATATTCATTAAGTCAGATATCTGACATGATTGCAATAATGGTTGTAAGATGCCAAAGGCCAACACCACAGATATTTGAAAAATGGCAAGGGAGTCTAAGAACAGGAATTAATAAATGAGTCTATTGCATTATTCATAGCAGTAAAATATTTGCTCTGAAAATGAAGTTGTTGCACAAAGTGTGTGTGTGTGTGTGTGTGTGTGTGTGTAACATGGGAGTGGGATAAATCTCTTACCTCCTTGGAAGAATTTCATTGGATAGACAATGGCATGATATCGGTCTATGCTTAGTGAGACCAGGACATAGGTTGAAGCATACAAAAGTACAACCTAGAGCAGAAAGAAAGAAGTGACCATTTATTGGAGGGAAATGGGTCATCAGAGCATTGGCTCAATTCCATTTTGGTGTTAGGCCTGGGCATGGCACTGAAGCTGCCATGATTGTATGGCTTGGGAGAAAGATGGCGGAGAGGGACCCTGCCCATTCTCAGGGGCTATTCTGACTGTTGGGCATGGTATCCTTCTCAAGCATCTCAAGGGGGTGAGGGTTGGCAGGACTGTGTTTCATTGATTCCCTTCCTATCTCCATGGCCATTTCCAGAAAGTAGTCATGGGTTGTCCTGCCCCATGATGTCCTCCAGGGTTCTATCAACTTGTCCCCAATGATATTTAACATCTATATGAAACCTCTGGGAGCTGTCATTAGGAGATTTAGAGTGAAGTGTCGTCAATATTCAGATGGCACCCAGCTCTATCTCTCTGTCCACATGGATCAGGAGAAGCAGTTGAGGTGTTAGATCAGCGATCGGTGGTGATGATGGGTTGCATGTGGGGCAAGAAACTGAAGCTGAATCCTGAAAAAGCAAATGTGTTATGGGTCTTGAGTTCTTGTGTCTGGGAGGCGGAGAGGTAGCCTGACCTGAATGAGATTTCACTCCCCTAGAAGGAGCAGGTCTACATCTCCACCATAACTGAAGTCACAGGTGGACTCGGTGACTGTGTGTGCCTGTTTTCAGCTCCATCTGGTTCACCAGCAAGGCCCGGTTGGGACAAAGATGACTTAGCTATTGTGTAACAAAATTGTTACGCAGAATAAACTATTTCCCCTACTTTCATGCAACCACCTTCTTGGAAACAGAGTGATTTCTGCCCCACCCCCCGCCCTAAGCAAATTGTTAAGCTAAGGAATAAGTACGTCAAGAAGAGAGACATTTATCTATCCTCCTACCTGCAGATAGCGAACAATTCGGCAGACGAGATCAGGGGCCATGAAATCTCCAGTGAAGCGCCAAATTATGTCAGTCATTATATTTATAAGGCCTGTAAAACAATCTATTAAAAATACAAAAAGGCACAGTTAGAAAGGAAGGGAAAAAGCAGCTGCTACAATGCCATTATCGTCTTCAATCCTATTCCCACCTGCTGTGATTGTGGAGATCAGTGTGTGGTAGCTGCCATGGGATAAAATAAGTGCTCAGATTAATAAGTACTTTTCTGTACAGCATTCATAAAAAAGTTGCATAGGCGGTAAAACCTGGCTTAGTTACAGTGGTGAGAGTTCCTAAATGACTGGTATAGGAACTCAAGAGAAGCTTGTAAGAGTCATGCGGTCCGAGCTGGCTTAGCTCACACCTCCACACATGTGTTGAGCTTTTCAGGTAGACTAGGGGAACAATGTCTTGATTACCTGGCCCCTCCCAAGGTGAGCTAAGTCTGGCAGAAGAGTATCTATGGTATTAACCCTTTCATGTTTGTTATATGATGTTGGTTATCCCAGACTTACAAAGCACCTTCAGATCTGACCACTCTATGAAGCCAAGTCAGAGGTGGACGGGGTGGGGATGTACGCCTCCAACACACATACACCTGCTGTCATAGAATCAAAGATTTGGAAGGGACCCCGAGGATCATCTAGTCCAACCCTCTGCAGTGCAGAAATATGCAGCTGTCCCATACAGGGATTGAACCTTGACATTATCAGCACGACGCTCTAACCAATTGACCTGAGTTATAACACATGACAGGTCTCCTGAAAACAAGGCTTAGACTCTAAAAGTTCAGGAAAAACTTGAGCACCTGGAAACCTTACCTGGGCTTGTAGCTGAGAAACAGTGCTAGGGGCTGTTTCCGTTCCACTTAAAGTTCATTGATTTTCAGTTAGGATCTAATGTTCACCCACTTTTGCCTCTGGCCCCATGCCCCACTGACATGTGGCCCTCAAAAGAAAATAAAAGCCCTCAGGTTAGAAAAGGTTCCATGTCCTAAATCTAGAGTGTCCTCTGGGAATACAAAAGCACACTGGGAGTTTTAAACAAAGATGCTCTTACACCAGAGGCTGAATTGGGAGAGGATGTTGGGCTACCTTTGGAAGGGGGCTTCATAAACTCTACCATACGCTGTTCATTTCTGGAGTGAAGCAGTGTAAATTGCCGCTCAGACCTTGACTTCTTTTTTTTTTATAATCATATTTATTAAAGTTTCCAATAATAACAGAATAGAAAAGATAAAAAGGATAAAGAAAAGAAAGAAAAAGAGAGACTAGCTTAGACCCTTCTTTTCATAACCTTCTTTCTGGGACTTCCTCCTTCCCGTCCCGACTGTATTCCCCTTTCCCTAAGTTGGTTCCACAAGTTCTCATCCCCAAATTTAAGCCTAATATATTTTACTCATAAACCAATTTAAATTTACACAATCTTAACATCACTCCTCGTCTTATAATAAAACAAAATTTTCCCCCAAGATCAGCTCTCATTCCTTCCACGAGTTCCCCCTTTCTAAAAAAGAAAAAAAAAACGAAAACATATAAGATCAAAGTTATAAAGAATATAAGATAGAATATATAGAAAAGTTCAAAAAATTGGTTACAAAGCCTTTGGATTCTAAGGTTCCCCCTCCCTTCCCCGGTTTTGATTCCCCATGTCCATTTGTCTGTATGTTGTCGGCCTGGAGATCTTAAGTCCACAGCCGAATTTTCTCAGTCCATCTTGCCGGTTTCTTCAGATTTGGTTGTTTTAATAATATTTAACTTCATAAATCCAGTCTAATAGAGGCCTTTAATTTTCCTTAATCTTTTGTTGCTCCTCCCGTTGTTCTTTCCGTGTCGTATTTAGTCATTTACTCTTTTGCTTCTTGTTTTCTCCGGTTTCTGTCTTGTTCAGCTGTCAAAACATTCTTGTTTCAAAACTTAGTGACTCTACAGAGGTTTGTTATTCAGGGACAAAGACTTACGTCCAGTTCCTTTCTTGCTTCAATAGAAGATTCTATTGTATTATGATCACCTCTGTAGACAAAATAATATTTCAGTTCTGCAGCTTTCCCAAGAGATAAGACCTATGCACATCCCAGAGTAGTTTTCCACATACGACACTTGTAATGTCCCGAAACCCCTCTAGGGGGATTGCAATAACTTTGTATCCTCTAATCCAAAAGTCAATTTGTTGTTTCTTTTTCCCCGACAGTTTATATCCATATTTATGTCAAATTGTAGCAAAATTAACCAGCAAAGAAAAACTTGTAGCAAAGTCCTCTTTATATTTTCCAGCTTTGACAGCTCCTTTGGCAGCTGTCAAATTCTCCATCTCTCTTCGCCAGGCTCTCCGAATCGCCCCGGTTCCCAGGGGGGGGGGTTGTCTTTTTCCTCTCACCCTCGACTCTTCTCCTCCAGCACAGTTCTTATAGTTCACATCGTGGAGTTAATAATTTTTGTCATCAATAAACTTCTGAATCGATCTTGGTTTCTCAGCCCTTGTTTTAGCATGTTTACAATCAGGGAGGGGACTGACTTCCTTTTTGGATCCCCTCCCGCTCGTGCCAAATCCGGAAAAAAATTTCTTTTTTCCTCCTTTTATGCCCGGTTACCCAATTACTCACGGGTTGTTGTTAAATGTCCGAATTTTCTTTGGAAGAAGCCAGCGCTCTCCGCCGGATGGCATGCGGCTGCGCCCGGCAGGGGAAGCGGAGGACTCAAAGCACCACGCCACTCCCCGGCGCCCGATCCGTAGCCTTTAAAAAGGCTCCTTCACAAGCCGGGAGGGCGATAGCGGTGCCAGCCGAGTCACCATGTCCACGGGATCCGTTCCCGTGGTTTTTGAAGGTCCCCGCGTCGCCGGCGCGGTAGGACCCAACCCCTGCCGAGCCGACTCCCTCCGGAGCTCGGAGGGAGTCCGCCATTCGGCGATGGCGCTAACCCGGAAGACCTTGACTTCTGCTGCTTCACCTGCACCAAATCCCTAACCGCTGCCAGGCTCTCCGTGAAACACAGGGATGGTAGGAGATTTAAAACAAGAGTTAAAGAGAGTGAGCTGTGTGCCACTCTGCAGATTTGGCACAGATAGATAATCATAGGTGTGATGCTGTTGTGTTTGAATTGTGTTCGATTGTTCGATTGATGCCAGAATAGAACTGTCCTCGCCTCTGAGGAAAGAATATTTTCACATCCACACGCAGTTGTTTGGCCCAGCTTTGATTTCTAATCTTTTGTTGCCAAACCAAAGTGTCAAAACTAACAGAAACTGCAGGAGCTACAGTGTTCATTTTTAAGAATGTAATTGTAATAAGGGATGTCAGTTGAATCCAGTGACCTTTAATATGAAGGATAGCTGGTCAGTTGATTGCTAACCCGTTAGGCAAAATGTACCCGTTTGACGTGTGATGGCGGCGGGGAGCTGTTATTTGCTTCGGATAACAGCAGGATCATGAACATTATGCTACACAGAACACCATAATAAGTCATGGTTACAATCCTCTAGTCCCCCAGCATTTTTAGAGCTAGATTAAGACAAGTGACTGTCTTAGAGTTGTTGCTCTTTAGAGGAAACAACTTAATAAGAGGCAAGAGGCTGTGTATACCTTTAACACACATTCAAAACACTTTCTTTCCTCGAATAATTCTGGGTACTCTAGTTTATCCCTCACAGAGGCAGGGCTGGTACCATCATTAGGTCAACCAGGCAGCCGCAGACCTCAGAGGGATGCAGTTTTATACAGATTAGGTTTTGTTCTATCTTACAAAATCCTGATGACATTTTACTTTTATTTTATATTCTGAACACGGTTTCTCAAAGCCCAAACTTATGAAAACTTACAGTGTTGCGAAAAGAGACTAGTTGGCAACTCTATTGATGGAGCATTCCCTAGCGTCAGTGCTTGACCCGAAGGAATTGGTGGCAAAACTTGCAAAGTGAGATTTTTGATATGCCCGGAACTGAGACTTTTAAGACACTTAAACGTTAACATCATAATTTGCATGATCAACTCAAAATGATTTGTGTGCTGGGACATTTTCTTTTGCGTTTGAGGAAGACAATAAAAGATGGTTGCCTTGCTTATTCTTGAATCGGAAGTTCTCAGGGCATTTCACAGCATGAAATACAGAATAAAACCACAAAGTACATAAAAAAAGAACAAACCAAACCAATAACCCCTCTCCCTTCTGCAAAAACAAAACAAAAATATTTCAAAGGGCGTAGACTGTTAATCAGCAAAAGGCCTGGCTGAAGAGGACTGGGGTGAGCAATTGTACCTGTTGTAGCATTTTTAAAGGAGGACGGACTGAATTTGATTGACTTCCAATGCAGAGAATTATGAGTGTTGCTAGAAATACATTCTCATCTCATTTCTGGGTCAGTAATTAAAGATGTTCCTGCCATTCAGTGAGTTACAGACTAAGGAAACTCACTGAGAGGGACTGAGAAAGGCATTGGCTTAATTACTTTTGCCTATCTCAGGGTTAATTGGGCCACAATAAACTAGGATTGCTCCACTCCACCTGTTCCTGTGGAGTGAAAGGCAACTAAGAGAGAGGAATGGTGTGTTTTTCTATCACTCCTGCTCATTCCAGCAGGAGCTGTTCAGCAGACGGTCTCAGAGGACTGTGTCCTTCATGGTGTCTTTACAGTGAAGCTTGGGACTTAGATTCCACCTCTCCTCTAGTCAAATACAGTCAGTGAGGGATAGCCAATGGGATGCCTCCAGGGTGTTGTTTGACAGCATCTCCCATCATTCCTGAACACTGGCTGATGGGAACTGGAGTCCAAAACCACATGGAAAGCATCACATTCGCTAGCCCTGAAATAAGGAGTGGTCCTCAAAGACATCAAATTACATGTCCTGCCAATTCAGTTGGTCCAGATGTGCATAGAGATGAAGACACCTAGCCACAGCAACAATGCATACAGGAATTTGTTGTGTGCATCTTACTCTGAATGGGTCCCCTCACAAAATAAGCTATAATGCTTGGGTTGAAATCGCTTCCTCTATTAGCCAGCCCCATACCCTGCAAACAGGGCAACTGTGATTCAAAAAAACTTGGCAGCTAAGGGGGGGGGGAAGGGAGGTAACAGAAGGCTTGGACAGGTTTGGTCCAGCCATGCAGTAGACTGAGGTAGATGCTGTGATGTTAACATATGACAGAGTGCTGGAGGTGAAATAGTTAAACAGGTTACCCAATCAGGACCCAGGGGGGTGGAGTCAGAGGGACTATAAAACCAGCGCTGGGAGGGGCAAAGGGGAGAGTTCGTTGGGAGTTGGGTGGTTGGTTGGATGGAGTGGGAGTGAATTGGGATAGAGTTTGTGGGTAGGTTCCTAGATATTAATTAATAACTAGGATACAAAGGAAGGGAAGAGGAGGAAGTCTAAGAAAGAAGGCTATGACAGTTAAGGGTCTGAAAACAATGAATTTGTTTTTAAATGTTTTTAAAGGTTAGGGTTTTTTGTATTTTTGCCACTTTTTGTTTTCTTTTTATTGAATTTTTTCTTCTTCTTTTTTCTTCTTTTTTACATGGTGGGAAGGGGTTTGCTTTTTTCTTTTGCTTTTTACTCTGTTAATTATTTTTATTCTTTGTATTCTCTTTTGATACTACTTTGTTTTTCTTTTTGTAATATATTGGAAACTTTAATAAATATCTTATAAAAAAATTAGCGTTTGTGGGTAGGTTGAGTTAGGGTAGCGAAATAAGCTGAGTCAGGAACAGTTAGGAGCTAGGAAGACAAGTAAGTATCTGAGAGGTGGTTTAGTGAGTGAGAGCAGGTAGCGGAAGTTATAGCTCTGGATAGGCACCCTATGATTGTAATTGACCAATACCATTTATGAAACCACACACTTGTTAAATTGCAATGAATAAACAGAAGTTTATGTTGCAACTTAACCCTGACTGGACTCAGTATTGTACCAGGTAGGGCCTAGGTGGTGGCAGTGAGAAATAAAGTGGTGGCACAGGGATCAATAGACAGTGAAACGTCCAGGGACCCTGTGTGATCGCCACAGATGCGTTGGGTGATGGAACACCAAGAGACAGTGTCCCCAGGGTGCCCCACCCTCCCTGAAGCCTCCTGTGACTGTGGTGGCATCTCACAGTGAGATCTTCTGAGATCTTGCCACTGTTATTGCTGCTGCTTCATGGGTGCTGCTACACAACCCCGGCAAGGCAAGAGGACGCAGTGTTATTACGTTCCTGTTATGCTTCAGGTGGCAAAATGGGATGCGCTGCCCCTGGGCTTGGGGTAACCCCAAGGTTTGCAGAACTAAACGCAAAAAGAGGGAACTTTTTCTCTTTTCTTTTTTGCTCCTGGTTTAATGTACTGTGTGCCCTATGATTCTCCAAATACACATTTTGTGTTTAAAATAAGAAAAACTTTGAAATAAATGCAGGCATTGTTCTATCAGTGCATCTGAGGTTCTGATACAAATAATCAACTTTACATATTTTATGTCCCTGTATGGGCCTTTCCCCTTTCCTCCAGTTTATGCATCTAAATATGTTGAAAACACAGCAATCTTCCATTTGGAAAACAAAACAGCCAACTCTTTTGCTTTCCTATGTATAATATTATCACAGCTACGATTATGGACTCTGTGCTGCCTGAGCTGTCTGATTCTGTTGCTAGGCGATTTGAACACACTATTATGCTAATGCAGAGAATGTTGCCAGTGGACTCTCTTGTGGTGGAAAAATTATTTAAAACTGGTGTGTCTGAATGGGGTGGTTTTTTGGTCTCCTAATAGTATGATTTGATGGTGTACATTAACACCGACTGAACACAATATTGCATTTTAAAACAAGAACATAGTGTTGGGTGAGGGAAACGAGAAGCATTGTTATAAGCTGAGCAATGGGAAAAGGAATTATTTCTTTGACATTTCAAATAGATATCGAAGGAGGGGGGGAATCAACTTTTTAAAAAATGGTAGAATACTCCAGTATTATATAAACTTTATATGCAGCTATATTCTGCTTGTCCAGTAAAATTCATTAATTTTGCAGTCCGAAAGGTCAAAAGGGGAAGAAGAGATGAGAGTAGATGAAATTCCCAAAGGCAGATCTGCCACCTTCTTTAAGTGTACAGAGATACGTAATATTCGTATTCATTAAGGGAAAGGGAATAAATCAAGGGAGAATATTAAGTGTTATATTTGCTATTGGATGCTGTTTATTTTGCTATGTTGTTAATTTTTTTTAAATCATGATTTTTATTGAGTTTTTCATATTTCATTTCATTTTATCATACATATTATACATATCTTGAGCTTACATCACTACTCCAAATGAGTAATGACTTCCTTCCGTCACTCTTTCTGACTTTCCTACTATTTTAACATAAAGTATTTTTCGCTCTATAAGACGCACCAGACCACAAGACGCACCTAGTTTTTGGAGGAGGAAAACAAGAAAAAAAAATATTCTGAATCTCAGGAGCCAGAACAGCAAGAGGGATCGCTGCGCAGTGAAAGCAGCAATCCCTCTTGCTGTTCTGGCTTCTGGGATAGCTGCGCATCCTGCATTCGCTCCATAAGACGCACACACATTTCCCCTTACTTTTTAGGAGGGAAAAAGTGAGTCTTATAGTGCAAAAAATACGGTATTTATCACATTTCTATAATCACTTCTTTACCATATATAATCATTTAACAATCACCCTTTCATTTGTAAATTAGCTCCTTCTTTCCACATTACAAAACATTTCATGTTAATGCTACAAATGTTTTCAGGTGTTTACAACTTTCTTTCAAGTAATTTATAAATTTGCTCCAGCTATGTTGTAAATTCTTACTGTGTTGCTGTTTTGCCAAGTTATCACAAAAGGGGTAGTCGATGTTTTGCCCCAATGCCAATGCCCCCTGCAGATCCAGGTCTCTTTCCTGCTCCCACACCTCATCCCATCACTGTGTGCAACTGTGTCCACACCTGAGACTGTGTTTTTGCTGCTGTCACAATGCAGTGATGAGGACAGAAGCAATGTCATTGACAGAAGAAGTTCTGGTGGGGCTGGCAGTGGGGGGGTGGGGGGTGGGGGGTCGGATCCACCACCAGAGGCAAGTGCATGGGCTGCTCCTTCCCCCCCCCCACTCAGATGTAGTAGAGTACCAGTACGCAGTGGCGTAGCGTGGGGGGTGCAGGGGGGGCCGGGCGCACCGGGCACAACATCTGGGGGTTAGGGTTAGGGGGCGCAAATCCATGGGTTAGGGGGCGCAAATCCACGGGTTAGGGGGCGCAAATTACTTGCCTTGCCCCGGGTGCTGACAACCCATGCTACGCCACTGCCAGTACGATGGCATTCCCTGTGGCTTCACCCAAATGAAATGGGCTGGACACGTCCATGGGTGAGATTGAACTGAGTAAAATGGAATCTGTAGGAGGGGTGTGTGTGTGTGTGTGTGTATCTATTTTGGTTTAAAATCAACACACAACACATACACACACAACAAAAGCTTGAAAAAAGAAAAGAAAATGAAACAAAAGAAGCACGATACATCTCTTACAAACAAAATACAAAATAGAACAATACATCACAAATTCACAAGAATAATCCATCAACTTCCGACTTCCTTGATATGGGTTCTTTGTTTTCTTAATTACTTGCCTCTATTTTCCAATAAACTTTATCCTTATTAAATCTTGTTTGCAGTCTTTATACCTTAATCAATTCATAGAATCATAGAATCATAGAGTTGGAATAGCCAGTGATCTCTTGCTGCTGTCAATGAACAGTCTCCAATCTTTGGGTTCGTACTGTGGCACTGCAAGCTTGAGCAGAAGCTGCGCAATATCTGCACAGTACACCAAGTCCTTCTCTTCCGAGAAAAAACGGAGGTACTCTTAATGCCTGTTGCAGAAGAAGCTGATGCGAGCACTGTCAGAGAGGAGGTGTTTTTCCTTCAATCTGGATGCCAACAGTTCAGCAGAGTCCTTTGACAAGCTGAGGTCGCAAACTAGATCATTCAACTCCTTTTGGGAAAATGGATGTGGAGCATCATCTTCAAGAACCACTTCTTCTTCTTCATGTCCTTCAACACTGGAGGCATCTTCGTCACTAATGTCAGGAAGTTCTCTGAAGACAGGCACTGGAATTTCATCACAATGAGCTACAGGACGAGGTGCTGATTGAAAATCAGGATTAACTTAGTTTTGATCCCCCAACTTTATGCTTTGCCGCACCAATTTTTGGAAGATTTCGAGGTTTTATGACTTCAAACTGATCCCTTTTCGACATAATCACCCAGAACTATCGGACCTAAATACTTCTTGTCATTAAAATAATCATTTCCAATCAAAACAATTATTAGACATGGCATTTTACCCCCACCAACTTCTTCTAAAATGCTCCACACAAGTGTACATGTGAACAAAAACATAAAAAAACATGTGGCCATAGCTCAAAAACTTGACCTGATTGAGCAAAACCAATGTGATTTTTCGATTCAGCGCATCACATTCGTCATAAATCAACTGAAAAAACGCAGGCAACAAATTTGTTGTTGACTAGTGTAATAATTCTCCCCCCCCCCCAAAAAAAAAGACAGAGGAAAAAATAAAAAGTGATAAAATCCAGGCATGTTAGGATTCAGGAAAGTGCTAAAATGCTACAAACTTTCGCTTTGCGTAATGCTAAACCATTTCTGGCTAGTAAAGCAAAGCAAAGGTGGCGCTTTGGGTTAAACCACAGAACCAAGGACTTGCTGATCAGAAGGTCGGCAGTTCGAATCCCTGCGATGGGGTAAGCTCCCATTGCTTGGTCCCTGCTCCTGCCAACCTAGCAGTTCAAAAGCACGTCAAAGTGCAAGTAGATAAATAGGTACCGCTTCGGCGGGAAGGTAAAAGGCATTTCCATGCGCTGCTCGGGTTTGCCAGAAGCGGCTTAGTCATGCTGGCCACATGACCTGGAAGCTGTACGCCGGCTCTCTTGGCCAATAAAGCAAGATGAGCATTGCAACCCCAGAGTCATCCGCAACTGGACCTAATGGTCAGGGATCCCTTTACCTTTACCATTAAAGCAAAGGAAATATCTCCATGCTTCTACTTCTATCCCAGGTGAAGGTTGAAAGGGGAAAGCAGAATGCAATACAGTGGTACCTCGCAAGACGAATGCCTCGCAAGACGAAAAACGCGCAAGACGAAAGAGTTTTCCGTTTTTTGAGTCATTCCGCAAGACGAATTTCCCTATGGGAACTTGCGAGTTCTTGCGAGTTTGTTTCCTTTTTCTTAAAGCCACTAAGCTGTTAAAAGCCACTAAGCCGCTAATAGCTGCTAAGCCGCTAATAGCCGTGCTTCGCAAGACGAAAAAACCGCAAGACGAAGAGACTCGCGGAACGGATTAATTTTGTCTTGCGAGGCACCACTGTACTTCACTGGGGAAATCTTTCAAAGAGGGCAATTAAGAAAGGCCCATCTCTGCTCTGGGACCTTGCTGCCAGACATGCACAGAGCTCAGAACACATTTGTGTTTTTTTAGTGACTATATGTTCTTGTATAATATTTTTTTTAAAAAAAGAAAAGAACTCCACCTTTCACATGGAATTATCTCTGACACAAGTCAAGTGCCACCAGCACTCTTATTAAACCATCTTTCCATTTCCCCCTCTGGAGAGCCACATAAATAATTTCTGCCATTCTTAGTAGCCTTAAGTTTGATTGTTTCCCATATCCTATAGGCCTTTCTGAGCAAAATGCCTCCCACAAATCTTGTAGTATATCAAGATAATTCCCTGCCTCCTCCATAGCTTGAAGCAATCGGCAATGAAATGAAACTCATCTCTCTTCAGGAGGAACACCCGGACAGGGAAACGTTTATGAAGTCCAACTTTCATTGAACTTGTCTTCTGACATCTTGGAAACCCAGCGCTTGAAATAATGTGACTGTTTAACATTTTATACTGAAACAGTGACAGCCTACATGAGCAGTGCAGTAATACACCAACATCTACAATGTAGAAAAGTGTCTATCATTACAGTCTGCCACCCATGTGCTACTCAGGGAAGCTTACAACAATTAAAAATCAAGTATAATATGATGCAAATATATTAAAATACAAAAAGGTTAAATTAAAATACAAAAATTGCACAACATTAAAATCCATTTCAAAGCATCAATAGCAGAGAATGCAAGTTAGAAAAGAACATGAAAGCCCACCAAAATAAAAATATGTTGGCAAACGAGAGACAAATTGGAAGGAGCCACCCATGCTTTAGGGGGCAATATTGGTGAGGACATTGAAATGGCCATGTCACTTGTCATCAACATGCCTCCACCCTAGATGGGACTCAGAAAAGGCTGTTTCCTTCTGATTTTGAGGAATGGGCAGGATGCTATAGAACATGGGTAGGCAAACTAAGGCCTGGGGGCCAGAACTGGCCCAATTGCCTTCTAAATCTGGCCCGCGGACAGTCCAGGAATCAGCATGTTTTTACATGACTAGAATGTGCTCTTTTATTTAAAATGCATCTCTGGGTTATTTGTGGGGTTTGCCTGGTGTTTTTACATGAGTAGAATACAACAAAATAAAAAAATTCCTTCCAGTAGCACCTTAAAGACCAACTAAGTAAGTTCTTGGTATGAGCTTTCGTGTGCATGCACACTTCTTCACGAAATGCACACGAAAGCTCATACCAAGAACTTACTTAGTTGGTCTTTAAGGTGCTACTGGGAGGAATTTTTTTATTTTGACGATGGCAGACCAACACGGCTACCTATCTGTAACTAGAATACAACAGCCGTTGTAACATACTGCTTGTTCTGCCTTTGGGGACTTCTTGGATCATTCTTTATCTAGCTTTATCATTCTTTATCCTTTGACCTTACCGCCTTGGGTGACCCTGCTGTGACCCTGCTGGGAGTATGAGACTCCCAATGGCTTCGCTCACAAGGGTCATAGGAACATGCAAGTCCACTCCAGCAAGTGGCCCCAGTCCAATGAGGGAGCTATGACTTAGTGCCAATTCATGGCTTTGATGCCTTGCTGGGTTGAGAGCCATGCATACAGATTATTTACTTATTTAAATTTATGTGTCAACTTTGCAAGAAGCCTCTGGGCGACTTGCAATTAAAAGAGGGAAGAAAATCACAAATGCAAAATGTTACAATACGTAAGCTAGCCATAAAGACAGCAACCAACAGCAAAATCCTTCTTAGGGCGAAAATCTGAAGAAGACACAGGATCCCCATTCAGAAAATCGCAAACCCAACAGACAATATCAAATCAACAGCTGAGAAAAGATATTTAAATCCAAAGCACTAAAATGTTGGTATTGCTACGAAGCCTGGAGAGAAAAAAGAAGTCTTCCTCTGGTACCAAAAGGATTGTAAAAGGGGCACCAGGTTAGGTTCCCTGGAGACAGCATTCCAGAGGCAGGGGGCCACCACTGAGAAGACACTTGTTGCCATTCTCCAAATTTCAACCCATGGGGGAACTCAAAGGAGTACCTCCAGAAATGATAGGAATAAATGTTTCTTTGGGTCCTAGAGTTCCAAACTGCGTCAGGCAGGCATCCCCAAACTCAGCCATCCAGATGTTTTAGGACTACAACTCCCATCATCCCTAGCTAACAAGACCAGTGGTCAGGGATGATGGGAACTGTAGTCCCAAAACATCTGGAGGGCCGAGTTTGGGACTGCCTGGCTTAAGGCTTTATAACAGCACCTTGAATTGATGCACATTAGATGCAGATGTAGATTTTTTGAAAAGAACTAACTGATCCTCTCAACCTGTAATGAAAAGAGATGCACATATCATCCATGAAGTTGGGTTACCGCAGTAGCTCATAATACCATAAAGCTAATTCTGTATAACTGCAAAAGATGGTCCTGTTTGAAATCTGAAAGTTGAACAAGTCTCAGAAATATTTACATCTACCCTTGTCCTCTTCTGACCAACAGAAACCAAAAAAATACCCACAGTTCAAATAGATATTCCTATATTAGTGTTTGCTAAAGTAGTAGATGGATAATTCTGTCAAGGCTTCCTCTCCATTACTTTTTCATTTTGTGTGTGCCTTTTAGATTTTAAAGCTGAGGTCAGGGACTGGTACTCTTTAAATTGATATGTAAACCACTCAGGGAGCCTTTTTCACTCAAAAGGGGGTAAACATTATTTAAAAATAAATTAATACAAAACCTCTTGCCTAGTAGATAAAAGAGGACTTCAAAAAGCAACCTTTGCTTCAAGGCTTGTGATGCATATTAATCTAGACCAAAGAGAAATTGACAAGCATGGATGAATTATTCACGAGGTATCAATATTTTGTATCAAACTTACGAACTAAGAGATGAAATAAAGTGGAATTCGTTTAAGTTTTATTGATGTCCACACTCTCCACAGCGAAAAGCTCTACGAGATTAAATGTTTGCTGAAACAATAACTGTTGTACAACACGGAAAGGAAGGGTCTTGGGTTTTGACTGCAAGCCCTAACAATGTGCTAATTCAGAAGAAACACCACACAGTTTGAGTTTAAGAACACAAGAAGAGCCTGTTAGATCGGGTTAATAGATCAAGTCATTGATAGGCTTGTCTTCCTTAAATTTGTCTAGTCCTCTTTTGAATCCATCCAAGTTGGTGGCCATTACTGTCTCATGTATGTATGGAAGTGAAAGCTGGACCATAAAGAAGACTGATCGCCGAAGAATTGATGCTTTTGAATTATGGTCTGGAGGAGACTCTTGAGAGTCCCATGGACTGCAAGAAGATCAAACCTCTCCATTCTGAAGGAAATCAGCCCTGAGTTCTCACTGGAAGGACAGATCCTGAAGCTGAGGCTCCAATACGTTGGCCACCTCATGAGAAGAGAAGACTCCCTGGAAAAGACCCTGATGTTGGGAAAGATGGAGGACACAAGGAGAAGGGGACGACAGAGGACGAGATGGTTGGACAGTGTTCTCGAAGCTACCAGCATGAGTTTGACCAAACTGCAGGAGGCAGTGGAAGACAGGAGTGCCTGGTGTGCTCTGGTCCATGGGGTCATGAAGAGGCGGACACAACTAAACAACTAAAGAACAACTGTCTCATGTGGCAATAAGCGCCCAAGTTAAAAGTTTAGCTTTGAACTGTGATAAAGAAGTATTTTCTTTTACCAATCCCAAATCTTCCAACATTCAGCTTCTTTGAATGGTAATGCTTTTCATCGGAGAATTTCATTGTCATATACTGATATGAAGAACAATTTATGTCACACCAAAGTAAACATGTTTCTAGTAAAATCTACAACTGGGAACTAGAAAAAAATGCTTCAGTGTGAAACGCTCCCTGCTCAAGAGTCCAACCATTCCATTCCATTTCCCATAGCTGAGCTAGCTTTGAAAGGTGCGTGTTTCTTCTTCAGCTTCTTCAAACGTTTTGGAAGTTGAACGGACTTTTCCGGAATGGATTAAGTTCGAGAACCAAGGTATCATCTGGTACAAGCTTCCTAGGACTGCAGGTGGCTCTAGGCAAGTGGTTCACATTTGAGTTCACCCCCCATTCCCCTCACAAAAAAACCCCCACTCTCAACACACATTAGCATGCCAGCAAAAAGACCAACCAAAAATCCCTGGCTATGTATAAATTTTCCATTGACAGCGAGCTTTTGACAGGGTCGAAGAGCATTCAGTCGACAGGTGGTTATGTTTTAGAACAGATAACATTTCTCAGTTTGTAGTTCTCCTCCAGTCTAAGAAATGATTGACAATTACTAAGAACCATAGGCTGGAACATGTCTGTATCATGATTTGCTGGGGCTTAGGCGTGTTGTCTGTGGTGGACCTTGGGATCTCAGATTCCAGTGGTGCTCTCTACAACACCAAAATTTGACACCCCCCACCTCTCACACTCCCCTAAATCATGCTCCCCTAAATCTGCCTAAATCTGGGGTTGTTGTCCAAAATATCTGGAGGGCATCAGCAGCCACGAAATTAAAAGATGCCTGCTTCTTGGGAGAAAAGCAATGACAAACCTAGACAGCATCTTAAAAAGTAGAGACAGCACCTTGCCAACAAAGGTCCGTATAGTAAAAGCTATGGTTTTCCCAGTAGTGATGTATGGAAGTGAAAGCTGGACCATAAAGAAGGCTGATCGCCGAAGAATTGATGCTTTTGAATTATGGTGCTGGAGGAGATTCTTGAGAGTCCCATGGACTGCAAGAAGATCAAACACATCCATTCTGAAGGAAATCAGCCCTGAGTGCTCACTGGAAGGACAGATCCTGAAGCTGAGGCTCCAATATTTTGGCCACCTCATGAGAAGAGAAGACTCCCTGGAAAAGACCCTGACGTTGGGAAAGATGGAGGGCACAAGGAGAAGGGGACGACAGAGGACGAGATGGTTGGATAGTGGTCTCGAAGCTACCAGCATGAGTCTGACTAAACTGCGGGAGGCAGTGGAAGACAGGAGTGCCTGGTGTGCTCTGGTCCATGGGGTCACAAAGAGTCGGACACGACTAAACAACAACAACAACCACTCACACTCCATTCTAAATAATAGTTGTGGTGCCCCGCCCAGGCTCTGTGCCCAGTGCGACCAAACTGATCATGCTCCCTTAATTCTGCCTAAATATGGGGTTGTAATCCAAAATATCTGGAGGGCATCAGATTGGTTGAATACTGTTCCACATACAGAAGGTCACCTTGCCACCTTGCAAGCACCTTTGTGTGTGTGTGAATAACTGCGAATAATGTACTGTCAGAAGCTGTAACCCAAGTATAGGGATAGCAGCTCACGTTTAATAGGGGTTGTAGTTCATGTAGGCCAATTGGGTGACATTTGCAATCCAGTTTGAACTATTTGTACTTGCAAGACGGTCCATTGATTTCACCTGGCTCAGTTCCAGGTAACAGAAGTGTGTGCTCTACATTTTCTTTACGGAAAAGAAAAAGATTACGTACCCTGCCAACAGAAAGTACCATTTTGATTAATGTTTATAATTATAGGCACTTGGAATGATCATGTGGAAATTCAAGATAACATAGATTTATGCCTTTAGTGTTCTAATTAAAATAAGCCACAGAATAATGCTCCTTGAGGAAGTTTGAGACTTAGTCTTAGTGCTTAGTCAGATACAGAATGGCTACCAGCAAGATCAGCCAACCATCCCTTGTTTGTCCAGGAAAGCAGTCTCTCCCCGGCAGAGAGGGTCCTATGGCTGCCCTAGTGACACATAATGTGGCAGCAAGAAAGATTAGGAAGAAGAATCTGGATAAAAATGCAGTAAAATGTAAGGGAGAGTCAGAGGTCTAAATAGAAAAATACTGTATGCTGTGTGGAGACCCCTAATTTACACATGCACTGGCATTTTATTATTCTGATGATTAGGATGCGGGTGGTGCTGTGGAGCCTAGGACTTGCTGATCGGAAGGTCGGCGGTTCGAATCCCCGCGACGGGGTGAGCTCCCGTTGCTTGGTCCCTGCTCCTGCCAACCTAGCAGTTCAAAAGCACGTCAAAAGTGCAAGTAGATAAATAGGTACCGCTCTGGCGGGAAGGTAAACGGTGTTTCCGTGCGCTGCTCTGGTTCGCCAGAAGTGGCTCAGTCATGCTGGCCACATGACCAGGAATCTGTACGCCGGCTCCCTCGGCCAATAAAGCGAGATGAGCACTGCAACCCCAGAGTCGGTCACAACTGGACCTAATGGTCAGGGCGTACAGATTCCTTTACCTTAGGCAGCAGTTTTGTTTTGATATATAGGTATTTCTTTCTTTAATAGTGTCTGTATGGTTTTGTCATGGCCTTTGGTTACTACAATAGAGCTTATCTACTTCTAAAGATGAGCCAACCTAGTTGGTATCGTCTGTTGTATGCAGACATTCCTCATGTGAGATTCAGCAGATGTGCAAATTGCAGCAGGGCTCTGGAGAAAGGAAAATAGCACTAAGCTATAGAGCAGAGGTGAGGAAACTCTGGCTTGTGGACCATCTTGACCCACCAGAGGGCTCAAGTTCGCTTGCAATGCCACCCCCCCCCAAAAAAAAAATCACACCCACCTAAAGAACTCAGACACCATTTTGAACTTAGATATTGTACTTTCGTAACTTAAATAGTAGTCATAAACCTGCCTTCATTTTGCTACTGTAACTACTGCTTCAAGACCTGGATTATGAACGTAAATACAACTTTTACTTCTTCACAAAACAATGTATGTGTGATTGTTATTTTTCAGGGGGAGAAAAGGGGTAATACCAGCGAAAATCCAGTCTGCCTTAAAGCCTCCTGGATTATTGTTTCTAGAAGGTTAAATCAATCTTGTCTTATCTTCCAAGCTGCAAAGGATGGTACTAAAGAATGTATGAGCAAGGACAATGTATCATGTCCTAGTGCCTAAATCCATTTCTGCATTTTAAAGTCCTAAAAGTGTAAAGTGAGAGAAAGCAGCAGAAAGAGATAGGCAAGAAAGGAATTTAAACTTGGCCAGGTTAGCTGCTGTTCAGTCAGTCAAAAGTTTGGGAAGCATGGCAGGATTAGTGATTCAGCAGCGGAGGTTGATCTGACAGCCTCATTTACCTGCTCAACAGGGGAAACAACAGCAGCTTGATTCTTCTTTTTAACAGACGAAATGCCACAGCTGCTTTTTGACAGAGGCTGGTTGCCAAAACTAAATCTGCAGTTCCCACGGCAACGGTGGTGACTGTAATTGTTGACTCTTGGTCCGCATTAAAGGTTACCGGTAGCAGGCATGCGATCATGAAAACTACTGATGAGAGTGGCATTAGCAATTGAAAATAAAACTGCCAATATCATAATAACTTCCTACAAATATGTGGTGCAGCTCCACATGGAATACTGTGTGCAGTTCTGCTCATCACACCTCAAAAAGGATACTACAGAAAAGGACAACCAGAAATATCAAGGAGTTAGAACAATTCCCCTCTGAGGAACAATGGGCTTTTTAGCTTAGAGAAAATGTATGTAAGGAGGAGCATGGATAGAAATGGATAAGATAATGCATGACGTGAATAAAGTGACCTTGTTGTTTAGTCGTGTCCGCCTCTTCGTGACCCCCTGGACCAGAGCACGCCAGGCAGTCCTGTCTTCCACTGCCTCCCACAGTTTGGTCAAACCCATGCTGGTAGCTTCGAAAACACTGTCCAACCATCTCGTCCTCTGTCGTCCCCTTCTCCTCGTGCCCTCCATCTTTCCCAACATCAGGGTCTTTTGCAGGGAGTCTTCTCTTCTCATGAGGTGGCCAAAGTATTGGAGTCTCAGCTTCAGGATCTGTCCTTCTAGTGAGCACTCAGGGCTGATTTCCTTCAGAATGGAAGCGTTTGATCTTCTTGCAGTCCATGGGACTCTCAAGAGTCTCCTCCAGCACCAGAATTCAAAAGCATCAATTCTTCAGAGATCAGCCTTCTTTATGGTCCAGCTCTCACTTCCAATAAAGTGACTAGGGAGATGCTTTTCTCTAGAACCCACGGCCAAGTTGAATGATGGGAAATTCAGGGCAGTATTACACAGTGCATAGTTAAGTTATGGAATTTGCTCTCAAAATGGCCAAGTGGGGAGTTTTGAAAGAGGAACAGGCAGATCTGTGGCGGATAAGGCTCTTATTAGTTATGAAGCTATATATTACCTCAGTGACATATTGCTAGTGATTGACAGTTGCTAGTGTGCAAACAGCAGGAGGCAGCTATTGCACTCGTGCTGTTCTTGTGGGCTTCGCATAGGAATCCGACTGGTAATTGTGAGAACACAGCACTGGGCAAGAGAGGCCTTGTAGTGTGATCTACGTACATTGTGATGAGATGCAGGCAGTAGCCATTAAATTGTCACAACAGCTTTGTAAAATGACAAATATATTCTAATTCCCATTTGCAAATCGATCGTGAGGATTAGCAAGATGGAGAGAGACAGAAAGAGTGTGTGTGTGTGTGTGTGTGTGTGAGAGAGAGAGAGAGAGAGAGAGAGAGAGAGAGAGAGAGAGAGAGCTTGTGTTTGGGTTGGTTAAGGCAATTAAGCAAAGCTTCAGAAACCACAGCAAAAATATTAGGTTTGCTTTGAGTGCTGCTCTATTTCGAAAATTGCATAGACAGAAGCAGCACACAGTATGGAAGGTCAGTGACCTCCCTTCACTGTAGTGTATCAACTAATAGCCTTGATGTTCGTTTCAGATTCTAATCTGTTGGGAGACGCCAAAGTATTGGGGCTAAGTGGTTTGAGATGGTAAAGGCAATCGGGCTATTGTTCGTTCTAATTGAAGCAGGCAGCTTGGTAGGCTGACAGAATGTGCGATGAACAACAGGTGATCACAGCTCCCCGAAGTCACCTCCATTTCCTACATGTGCTTCTAATTAGAAGCAAGCAACATAACTTGGCTCTGCTTGAGACCTTCAAATACAGTTCTTCTAGCTTGACAGCACAGCCTAACTTTTCATAACAACTATGCACTTTGTGATAAAAGCACCCCGCCCCCAAGAACAATACCAAGGGACAGTTTTAAGATATTGGGGCAAATTAAAGTATACATAGGGGACGCGGGTGGCGCTGTGGTCTAAACCACAGAGCCTAGGGCTTGCCGATCAGAAGGTCGGCGGTTCGAATCCCCGTCATGCGGTGAGCTCCCATTGTTTGGTCCCAGCGCCTGCCCACCTAGCAGTTCAAAAGCACCTCAAAGTGCAAGTAGATAAATAGGTATACCACTCCGGCAGGAAGGTAAACGGTGTTTCCATACGCTGCTCTGGTTCGCCAGAAGCGACTTAGTCATGCTGGCCACATGACCCGGAAGATGTCTGCGGACAAACGCCAGCTCCCTCGGCCTATAGAGCGAAATGAGTGCCACAACCCCAAAGTCGTCCACAACTGAACTTAACATTCAGGGGTCCCTTTACCTTTACCTTAAATTATACATAGCTCCCACTCCCCCTACCCGTGTCCAACCATACAAATTATACTCACTAGATCCCAGTTCATTTGAGGGAAGAGGTGATTCAGTGACTTTGTGGGCACCGGGAGAAGACCTCAAGGGCACTTTTTTGCCCACAGGTGCCACATTGCAGCCTCTGGTATATTGGCTGAAATTCTTGACAATTTCCTCAAAGACAAAAATCAGGTAGACCCTATTTTGTCATTGTCCGGTTGAAAGCAGACAGACCTGGTGAAATGTAGCCCACTGTTACATGTCGGGTGATGGAGTGGAAGATGTATTAGAATCATGCAGAGTAATATGGTTATCATGAGGAGATAGATGGCGTCCAGTGTTAGCTATATAAGCTAGGTGCCAAACGGCTCCTTGAACCAGGGTTACAGTCACCAAAACGGAATGCCCAGCTGCTATTTGGGGGGCCAGATGGCTCGGAAGTCCTATTTTTCAGTACGAGTTTTTGGTTCCGGGAATTCATTCTGATTGTGCAGATAAAATATCACAGATTGAATTTTACAGGATGTGTTGCTCGTATGTGAAAACAGTCCATATCCAAGGATCCACAGGCATGCACCTTCCAGGTGGTGGAGACATCAGGCTCCGTCTTGGTACCTGGGCATCTTCACTTGGTTGCAAGTGACCCAAAGCCAGGTGCAAAGGACACTGACAAACTGGAACGTGTCCAGAGGAGGGCAACCAAAATGGTCAAAGGCCTGGAAACGATGCCCTGTGAGGAACGGCTAAGGGAGCTGGGCATGTTTAGCCTGGAGAAGAGGAGGTTAAGGGGGGATATGATAGCCATGTTCCGATATATAAAAGGATGTCACATAGAGGAGGGAGAAAGGTTGTTTTCTGCTGCTCCAGAGAAGCGGACACGGAGCAATGGATCCAAACTACAAGAAAGAAGATTCCACCTAAACATTAGGAAGAACTTCCTGACAGTAAGAGCTGTTTGACAGTGGAATTTGCTGCCAAGGAGTGTGGTGGAGTCTCCTACTTTGGAGGTCTTTAAGCAGAGGCTTGACAACCATATGTCAGGAGTGCTCTGATGGTGTTTCCTGCTTGGCAGGGGGTTGGAATCGATGGCCCTTGTGGTCTCTTCCAACTCTATGATTCTATGATTCTATGATTCTAAGTGTGCCTGGTGAATTTCGAACACTGATGCCACCTGACAGGTTATTGCTTTGATGCCTTATGTAGGGCTTATATAGGGGCCCGAAACTGCTTAGTAGTTAATATTAGAATCCTTCCAGGTAGCATCCTTTAAGGAGTTAATCATGTCTAGAAATGAAATATTGTGGACATAATTTTCTTTCAGATAGTCTGATAAATGGGAAGGAGAATTAGTCCTTGCAAAGTGTAGTGACACCGTATACACCCAGAGTATGTTTCAAGTATACTGCCACAAAACTTACAGAAGATACAAATAAAAATGCTCTGTAAGGCAGTAATTCACAACAAGCTTGTCTTTAATAACCTAATACAACATGGTTTCACTAGCATTTTGCCTTGGGTATATTGCTCCAGGCATTTTATGAAAATTTGAGCAGCGCCCCTTCTATGAGCTGATGGAATTGGCATTTCTGAAGCAGCCGAAACATCCTTTCCCTGCTAGATGATGGCATCTAAAGCAAGACATCTTTTTATCCCTGAGAATCTTTTCAATTATTTCATAGCATATGGGGGAGTTGCTTCAGGACATTAAACCAGAGCATCATTTCAGATTGTCTTCAGCGAAAAAAGCAAATGTAAAGGATGCCTCTGCAATTTAGTGGCAGGAGGGCCAGAGACAGTAATCCTCATAAGTTGGGTGGTGAGATGGCAAAGAAGCTGCCAAGCCCCATGTCCAAATCTTATGAATTAATTTGATGACCTCAGCTCCTCATCTGCAATATTAAACAAATAAGGATGCCCTATTCTACAGGGTGGTTGTAAGTCTGGAATCCCCACTATGGTACCTGTGGATTGTGCCCTCGGACATGGCGCCAAGGCCATCTCTGTCATAAGCATTGCTGCATGTGAAATGCTTTAAACACTTCAAAACATATTGCTAATAATAATGAATGATGACATAACATCACAGGGCCTCTGATTTGGTCTTACCAACCCCAGAGCTGGCTTGCCCCTGAACACCAGAGGTTGGTTGAGTAGCAGAACCACTGCAAACGTCTGTGCTTTTCAAAAGCAGTCTGTACTATAGTTAATATATGTCCCAGATTTCCTGAATGCCAAAACAGGAAGGATTCAGGCTTGTGGAATCTACTTTGGGTGGTTTGTTTAAATAGGTCCAGCAACCGGACTTTGAGGTGAAGGCAGGTCTGAAATGGTCCTGCAGCAGCTGGAGCCAATTTCAAAATGGCGGCCCAGCGGTCAGAGCCAGCTGCCAGCTGCCTCCCCACACACTGGGATAACCTGCATGTACAAGCACCAATCTACAGCAGAGTTACTAATCGCTTACACAGAGGAGGGAGAAAACATTTTCAAAGAATGATATGCTTAGATCATTTTAAACCCTGAACTTAATGGTCTTGTGGCAGAAAAGCTGTTTAGATTATGAAGTGTACTATTTAATTTATTTCAACATGTGCTAAAGTAGCCTTGCTGGAGACTTGCCTGCTCACTCTGCTGAATGGAACTCTAGACCCCAAATCCCTGCCCACTGGGTTGCTGATTTACTGTGAATCATAGTGTAATCTACCAGTAGATCCAGGGATTCCTTCTGCCTGCCCCTTCCATGGTTGCTTACTAAGCACAGTATACAGCATAATAGTTGATTTGCTCTATATAGTTGAACACCACTTCAATATTTATTTGTTTTTTGCAGTCCTTGATTCAGAAAAAAACTGCTAACATGCAACATTAATTTATGACCACACCAGTGAAAGTGTGTGGATTTGTGTGTGTGTTCAATACCCAGAATCTGTACTGCTCAAGCTGTCCTCACATTCCACGGCATTGTATTTACAGACAATGTCATACAGCACATTGTCTTTGGGGTGTTAAAGCAGTGATTGGGAACCTGTGACCCCCATATCTTGTTGGACTACAAGTCCCACTGTCCTATATCTTGGCCATCCTAGCTGGGGATGATGAGAGTTGTAGTCCAACAACATCTGGAGGGCCACACACTCCCTATTCCTGTGTAAAAGTAATGTTGGTACAGATTTCACTTGCTTATAAGGGTATTATTTCTCTTGCTCCTATTTCAACTGCGAATGAGGAGTCGCAATGAATAACTGCCCTGAGAGACCTGCATAACATAATAGGAACTGGGTCTGTTTCCTAACTTCAGCTTTGCAGTTGATTATGCTTTTGTGTCTTTCTTCTATTCAGCCACTCAGATGTTGCTGATTTATTTTTGGAAAATGAAAGTAGGCCACTGCTGCAATCTTCTGTCCATTTACTTGGGAGTAAGTCCCTCTGAGAAGGATTGGGCAAATGCTGCAAAACAATATTTTCAAATATCCCCCGTGATAAAACCTGCTCAAGCAGCAGAATATAAAACAGAATATAAAGAACCATCCTTAGCAACCTCAGCAGCTGCTGTAGAACGGCACTCTTAACTCTATCATTGCTAATCTCTCTCTAATTAACTTCTGTTTAAATGATTACAGTTGCAGTTATATGTTGGAGACATTTGCCTTCCCGGCAATTCTGGTTTTAGCTTTCCATGTTACAGTAGGTAAAAGAAAGCAGAAGAAGAGAGCAGAACTTTACCTTGCGTAGTCCCAGCCCTTGAACTAATTATATGGTCAGAATACTCTAAAGACAAAAGCTACCTGCTGACTGCTATTCTTTGACATAAAAGAAAATTATTCTGCTGTTTGATCCAAGGGCATGCAGGAGGCATACTGAACGCAAAAGCCAGTATTTTATTGAATTCATTGTTTTTTACGATTATGGCACTTATTCTCAATAACTTCTTTGTATAAATAACTATAACATCAACCCCGCTCCCTTATATTAAAAAGGCAGCTGTTAAGATGCAACACCCAGAAGGGGTCTCCCTGCCCCACTAGCCCACTTTAAAGTTGAAAAGGAAGGAAATAGATGGTGGCGCTGTGCGTTAAACCACAGAGCCTAGGACTTGCTGATCAGAAGGTTGGCTGTTCAAATCCCCATGACGAGGTGAGCTCCCATTGCTCGGTCTCTGCTCCTGCCAACCTAGCAGTTTGAAAGCACGTCAAAGTTCAAGTAGATAAATAGGTACTGCTCCGGTGGGAAGGTAAACGGCGTTTCCGTGCACTGCTCTGGTTTGCCAGAAGTGGCTTAGTCATGCTGGCCACATGACCCGGAAGCTGTACGCCGGCTCCCTCAGCCAATAAAGCGAGATGAGCACCGCAACCCCAGAGTCGGCCATGACTGGACCTAATGGTCATGGGTCCCTTTACCTATCTCAAACGGGGAGACCTTCTTATGCCCACTGGTGCTGGGAGTAAGCCCTGTTGAGCTGAGCAGACTTATTTCTGAACAGGCTTGTACAGCGCTGGCCCATCAACGAGGCAGGGTGAAGCAGCTGCCTCAGGTGGCAGAAATGCAAGAGGCGGCACGCCACCAGCTCCATCACTTTCACTGCTGCCGAGTTGGTGAAGGTTCTGGTGCCCCATATTGCCACTTGTCTTCCCTGCCCTGGGGTGGGGAAGAGGAGCGGGTACGCTGAGTGGAACGCTCTCCACCCTCATTGAGTCAGGAGGAGTGGCAAGTCTCCTGTGTGCCCCATTCCCACTCCTCTTCACTCTCCGGGAACAGAGACAATAAGAAGGGATGCCTTGCGGAATGCTCCCCCTTCCTGCTGGGATGTTCCAATGCCCAGCTTTGCCCTGAGTGGGAAGGGAGCTTCGGAAACCACAACCCCTTAAGTAGAAGTACAGTGGTACCTCTGCTTACGAACTTAATTCATTCTGGAGGTCCGTTCTTAACCATATATACTGTGAACTGTTTAATGGAACTGTTGGAGCTACAACAACTGGATTTAAAGATGGAGATAAATTGTGTTAAACGTTTCCCACTGAAAACCAAGAAAGCAAGAGGGGAAAATTTTATAACAATAATCCAATTTGTATGCACAAGGATGCGAGACGATATCCTTAAAAAATTCCAGGGGAAATCATATACAGTGGTGCCTCGCAAGACGAAAAGAATCCGTTCTGTGATTCTCTTCGTCTAGCGGTTTTTTCGTCTTGCAAAGCAAGCCCATTGAAGGATTAGCAGATTAGCGCTATTAGCACTATTAGCGGCTTTTAGCGGCTTATGTGCTGATCGGATCAGCTGATAAGCGGATTAGCGGCTTAGAAAAAGGGGGGAGGAAAAAAAACCAGCAGGAACTCGCAAGACATTGTCGTCTTGCGAAGCAAGCCCATAGGAAATTCGTTTTGCGAAGCACCTCCAAAATGGAAAACTCTTTCATCTAGCGAGTTTTCCGTCTTGCGAGGCATTCGTCTTGCGGGGCACCACTGTACTAAACCCCTTGAATGGAGGGGAAACAAAATTTCTATTTTCCCAGACTATGCTCCAATGGTGGCAGAGAAGAGATGACTATTTGCCCCTGTTCGTAAGCTTGTAAGGGAATTAAAAATACAGCATTTCACAATATTCCCAGCTACTTTCTGCCTAAAGATAAACAATGAACTGTGATGCTTTCAACCTGAAACCATTCTTAACCTGAGGTACCACTTTAGTTAATGGGGCCTCCCGCTGCCGCCTTACCACCACTGTGTGATTTCTGTTCTCATCCTGAGGTAATGTTCTTAAGCCGAGGTACTACTTCTGGGTTAGCAGAGTCTGTAACCCAAAGTGTTTGTAACCCGAGGTAAAGGTAAAGGGTAAAGGGACCCCTGACCATTAGGTCCAGTTGCGGATGACTCTGGGGTTGCGGCGCTCATCTCACTTTATTGGCCAAGGGAGCCGGCATACAGCTTCTGGGTCATGTGGCCAGTATGACTAAGCTGCTTCTGGTGAACCAGAGCAGCGCACAGAAACACCGTTTACCTTCCCGCCAGAGCGGTACCTATTTATCTACTTGCACTTTGACGTGCTTTCAAACTGCTAGGTTGGCAGGAGCGGGGACCGAGCAACGGGAGCTCACACTGTCGTGGGGATTCGAACCACTGACCTTCTGATCGGCAAGCCCTAGGCTCAGTGGTTTAAGCCACAGCGCCACCCGAGGTACCACTGTACAAATCTACTATTTGTGCTTTTACTGGTTTTTTAACAGGAAATTCAGATACCACAAATGTACACAAATTCTATTGTTCCATCCAGATTTGAATTCTGCATTTCCGTTAGCACGGAAGGGCATGGCACTGCATCATCGGGAAGATATAAGCAGAACAGGCTCCATTCAGTTAAATGAAATGCTTCAGATTATAAAGAGTTCTCTTGATCGCCACAAAAGCACTTCATAGTCCCGAAGCCACAGCTGAGTGTTTCTTTTCATGCATGAGTTTGTTGTTCCTTCTGGATTCAAACTGGAGGTACGCTTCATTCATGCAGTGAAACAGATACTTGTGTTTTTCCTCCCGGAATAATTTGCCAGCGTTGCCTTTGCAACTGTGGGAAAATCCAGTTAGCATTGTTTCGTGGTGTTTTGCCCTCATCTTTACTCTATCGCTAAGGTCTGTGTCAGGGAACTGCCATCGGAGCCAAGAGTGGAGGTAAGGCTCCCCAATGATGTGGGAGAAGGGACCAGCAGAGGGAGAGAGAACGCTTCCTTTGGGGAAGGAAATCGGCGTGACACCTGGGAGAAAGGGGAGCAGGGAAGGACTTCGGAGAGAGGGCTCCAGGACTCTTCCACAGAGACCAGCGGGGAGAGTCCAGGACCTCCGCTGGCCACGCCCACTCTGCGCAGGAGACTTCCGCGCAGGGAGTCTAGGCGGAGACTTGGTGTCAAGGAGTTTTTATGTTGGAGGAAGTTCAGGAAACGCCCACTGACGGATTCTGCCAGTGACTGAGACAGCCACGGAGAAAGGGCTGTCCAGCCAGGGAAAGGTTTAGCCAGGGAACGTTGCCTAGAGCATCAGCTACATCTACGCACAAGCAACCCCAATTCCCTTTACAGGCTGCATTGTAGATTTTAGAATCTACTAGGATCTGGAGCAACCCACAGCCTAAAGCCCAGATAGTCCTGGCATAGTGACGAGACTTTTGCATGATGTTCTGAAAGCTCATTCATACCCCTGACTGCCTCTGCCCCAAGCTTTTAATTCTATGTTTTCATGAAGTTCATATAATCCCCAAGTATCTAACATGGATTAAAAGTGCTGTGTAAATTGCATGGCAAATTCTACCCAAAGTTACATTCACACCATGCATTTAGAGAACACACTTCCCCGAAAGAATCCTGGGATCTGTTGTTTGTCAAGTGTGCTGGGGAGTGTAGTTGTGCGAGGGATGAACTGCAGTTCCCACGACTCTTTGAGGGAAACCATATGCTTTAAATACTGTGGTACCTCTGAAGCGAATGCAACCCGCAACTGCAAGTCTGCGCATGTGCGGGTCACGTTTTGCCGCTTCCGCACATGTGGGTGACGTCATTTTGAGCGTCTGTGCATGCACGAGTAGCAAAATCCGGAAGCAATGCACTCTGTTACTTCCAGGTCGCCGTGGAGCGTAACCTGAAAATGCTCAACTTGAAGCACATTTAACCCGAGGCATGACTGTATATGGTTAGAGATGTGACCAAAGTCTCTGCTGTGAATATGCGATCTGATGCACAGGCCCTTGGGCAACAAAAAAACCATACAAACTTGTGCCATAATCAAACCCATTAGACTTTTAAGGTGCCACAAGACACCTATTTTTTCTGCAACAGACTAACTTGGGTACCTTTCCAGAATCCATTGACAACTGCAGTTGTTTTCTCTGCATTCTCTTGTTCTGTTTTTTTTAAAAACCCAAGCAAACAAGCAACAAAAGCAGCCCTGAATGGGAGGAAGGAAGGCAGGCAGGGAGTGACTCCTTGGGTCTTTTCCGATCTAAATATTTTCCAACTCAAAAGTGTCAATAGAGGGGAAAGGTACTACAGGAAAGCCCCACTGTACCCTACCTGTCCATTTGGGAATGAGGATTCTGAGCTTTAAAAGCAGCTATATGAGAAAGAGTTAAGTACAGTGGTACCTCGGGTTACATACGCTTCAGGTTACAGACTCCGCTAACCCAGAAATAGTGCTTCAGGTTAAGAACTTTGCTTCAGGATGAGAACAGAAATCGTGCTCCAGCGGCAGTAGGAGGCACCATTAGCTAAAGTGGTGCTTCAGGTTAAGAACAGTTTCAGGTTAAGTACGGACCTCCAGAATGAATTAAGTACTTAACCCGGGGTACCACTGTAGATTCTCTTCACATACCCTCCAACATTTCTCCGATGAAAACAGGGACATCCTTTCAGGGAACTGACATCGGAGCCAGAGGTGGAGGGAAGGCTCCCAAGTGATGCTGGAGAGGGACCCAGCAGGGAGAGAGGCAGCTCATCAGCTGGGGAAGGAAATCAGCGCAACACCAGGGATAAAGGGGGGCAGATGGGGGAATCGGCGAGAGGGCTCCAGGACTCTTCACCGGAGACCAGCGAGGAGAGCACGGGTCCTCCGCTACCCACACCCTCCCTGCGCAGAAGACTTCCGCGCAGGGAGAGTAGGAGGAGACTTGGCGTCAAACAGCTTTTATGCTGGAAAAGGTTTAAGAAACGCCCACTGACGGATTCTGCTAGCGACTGAGGCAGCCACGAAGTGAAGGCCTGTCCAGACAGAAAGGGTTTAACAAGGCAACATAGCCAGGAATGGCGGCAACTTACGCACGAGCAATCCCTATATTCATTACACATCCTAAGGAAAAGCGGGATATTCCAGGATCAAATCGGAAACCAGGACAGCTTCTCTAAATCCCTGGAAAATAGGGGCACTTCAGGGGTCTTCACCCTTCTTCCACTCTTAACTGCAGCTTATCCAGAATGTTTTATACTGTTGTTCTTCAACACACAAAACAAAACTACAAATAGGCTCTTTGTTAATATGCAGTTTGAGCCACATCAGAATATTTATGACGCTTTTAATTATAGGTTACTGTGTTGGGTTTTCTACAATAAGTGATTATAACTGAACATTTATTGCCTCACGAAATGATAAGCTGGTTTAATAAATAATAATTTGCAGGACTTTTCTGACACCATCTGTCCCTTGATGACATCCCGAAGTTGACACGGGCCACCTGAAAGAAATTTCCCTAATATTAACAAGTTAATTTTCGAAACCATATCCCAAAGGATTTGGGACTTAAATAGAACTTGACAGTTGCCTCACAAAAGCTTTCAATTAATCTCCCTCTGAAGAGGTGCCAATCAAATGACTTTATTAAACTTGCCAAAGGAAAATTTAGGTCAAAAGCATGAATATTAATAAATGTTAACACTAACTTCTAAAGGTACAATTGTTTATAACCACTGTATAAGAGGAAATGATGAGTTTACACAGAGACACATATAAATATTAGGTGAGGGGGTTGTTTCATACTTTTTCTTATTTTTTTTCGGTTTACTCATATTGCTCAGATGAGTACCTAAGGTTGCGATCCTATACACAAACACAACTTTATTTCAGGATTTATGAACTGCTATGCATTCAGATAATGCATCAGCACTGAGCAGTAAGCAAAGAGAAAATGATTTAGTTTCTTCTTTTTATTGCTTGAGTTCCCTGCTTGTAACAAGATGTTATCACATTTGATTATTCCATATCTCTCATAATACATTGTGATGCATACTTCTCAAGAGTTGGAGTCCATTGCAGTGTGACTCAGAGACAAAACAACATTGTTATTTGTATTTCCATTGCCCCAAACTTTTAAAGGCAACAAAAACTTTTTTATGTAGGTTTTCCGTATTCAACATTACAGAACAAAAATCATAAGCCATCCACTCAAACAACTCAACATGGTGCACATCAATCAAGTATCAGAAGTAAACACACAATAATAATAATGCAAATAATAATAATAATAATAATAATAATAATAATAATAATAATAATAATAATAATATATTTGTAACCCACTCTGGGCGGCTTCCACCAAAGATTAAAAATACATTAAAATGTCACACATTAAAAACTTCCCTAAACAGGACTGCCTTCAGATGTCTTCTAAATGTCAGGTGGTTGTTTATCTCTTTGACAACTGATGGGAGGGCGTTCCACAGGGCGGGTGCCACTACCGAGAAGGCCCTCTGCCTGGTTCCCTGTAATCTCGCTTCTTGTGGTTAGGAAACCAGCCCTCGGCACCGAACCTCAGTGTCCGGGCAGAACGATGGGGGTGGAGATGCTCCTTCAGATATACTGGGCCGAGACCGTTTAGGGCTTTCAAGGTCAGCACCAACACTTTGAATTGTGCTCAGAAACGTACTGGGAGCCAATGTAGGTCTATCGCTGGAAGAAATGTCTTTTGGTTAAGAACTCTAAGACCACATATGCCCACCGCCTCCCCCTCAGCTGTAGGGGGGCTGAGTGAGAGGCGGAGGGCAGGCGCAAGTCCCACACTGCCGTTTCAGGCAGCGCGGAGCCTGCAGGTGCCAAAGCCAGCACATCACTCCCAGGAGAGACGCATGGCGCGGGCACACTGCAGGGCCTGTGGGAAGTGCCAGCCCCCACGGTGTGGCGCCCAGTGCCATCCGCATTTTGTTGTGTTTGTTGACTGAACTATAAAGTTTAGTTAGCCCATTTTTTTTTACTTTAAAACTCATATTTTTGCCATTTTGTCACCCCCTCAGTGATGACACCCGGGGCAGACCACACCCACCGCACCCCCCTTCCTACACCACTGCCTGGTCTAATGTGCAGTCTTCAGAATTGTTACGTTGTGGGCAAATATATCAGAGGACACAGCGATTCTTCAAACAGCTCTTATTTATTCACAGGCCAGAACAGAACTGAACTGAAGGGTTCAGTTAACCTGCTTATATAGCGCTCAACTACAAAGCAACAGTAGCAACTTTCTGTAACTATCCAATCACTGAACATCACTTTCAATTCCTTATTTGCATATGCGGACCTGAGTGAAAACTATCTACAGTATCCCCCTGCTGGCCCAGGGTGAGAACTTCAGTACATAACAAGAATGAAGTGAATGACTCAGTTCAGAAGGGAATTAGGAGTGTTGCTCTGCTATTGAGTCATTTTGGCAAAATCTAGCATGCACTTGGCAAAAGGAAGCAGGATTCATGCGCCAGAGGTGACGCAGGAGGCCTGTCCCTGTGTATTCAAAAAGAGGTTAGCGTGGAAGGAGCTCTTTCTTCTCTGGCTCTGTCTATTGTCCTTACACTCAGTCTAGCCTCCCTTTATCTGCCTCTCACTCGCAGATGAAACTGGCATGGAAAAGCCACTTCAGAGCCGTCTCTGTGGAGACGGATATTTCTCAGGCAGCAACCCTGTACTCACTTATTTCAGCCACATTAAGCTCAGGGGGACTTACATTTGAGTAGACATGTGCAAGATTGTGCTGCCAGAATCTTAAAGGCTCCATGATTATACATTGTATAGAAAATTCAATTCCCCCTGCTATTTTTTTTCCTGTTCGAACAGGTTACACAGGCTTCAAGGCCCTGCAAAACTTGTTTCACTAGAGATTGCTATAACAGGAGGGGAGGGGGAATAAAGACCCAGCCCCACAAAAAATCCTGAGCTTCTGTCATCCTCCTCCCGTGGAACCCATGTGTGGAATGAAGCCACAGAAAAGCAGGTGGTAATTTATAAATTTCCTCCTTGTGGAACCAGAAGGAGCTTCCTGGCTGAGTGTCGTTATTCCTGTTGCATATCCAGCCAGCAGAATTATGTGGATAAAGCCTGTTTCTGCACTTGAATATCTTTCACTAGAGTGTGGCTCAGTTGTCTGATCCATGGAAAGAGTTCATTTGATTTATTTTCACCCGATAGGCAAGCCAAAACCACCCTTCTCTCCCAAAATGCAAATGAACACAGCACTATCCTTAGTCTGGCTCCTCTTTGCTTGCCTTAGGGTATTAACCAAGAATAATTTCAGAATTCAGAACGATGCCTTATGAGGAATGGCTAAGGGAGCTGGGCATGTTTAGCCTGGAGAAGAGGAGGTTAAGGGGTGATATGATAGCCATGTTCAAATATATAAAAGGATGTCATATAGAGGCGGGAGAAAGGTTGTTTTCTGCTGCTCCAGAGAAGCGGACATGGAGCAATGGATCCAAACTACAAGAAAGAAGATTCCACCTAAACATTAGGAAGAACTTCCTGACAGTAAGAGCTGTTCGAGAGTGGAATTTGCTGCCAAGGAGTGTGGTGGAGTCTCCTACTTTGGAGGTCTTTAAGCAGAGGCTTGACAACCATATGTCAGGAGTGCTCTGATGGTGTTTCCTGCTTGGCAGGGGGTTGGACTCAATGGCCCTTGTGGTCTCTTCCAACTCTATGATTCTATTCAAAAATAACATTGACCTTAAAAAGCAAAAGTCTGTCAACCTTTGTTTCCTCATGGCTTGTCATTCAGATTCTAGCTTGTGGGATTTAAGATATCCTTTGTGGGGCTCCGGCATGTTGCAAAGTGGTGATTCATCCCATAATCTCCAAATCAATAACCAGAAGCAAAGTACTATTACAAAAATCTGACAAGGGATAATTTAAACTGCTCTCTTGGTGACAAGTTTTGATGCCCTTTTTAAATGACTTTGCTAAACAACCTACTTTGATTAAGAGAATTTTTTAGAACCACGTTCTATTATATTTCATTGAATGAAACATGTCTTTTGTTTCATTATATTGTAATATTGATCAGTCCTCCACACTATTATTCTTTTGTTATATTCCTGCATTGCTCTGCTTTGATTGAAGGTTTGCTTTTGAAAATCATTCAATATATCCCCCCATTACATTCTCTTTGCTTTTGTGAGAGTTGGAGGGTTTTAGCAAGTCATTGTGAAATCTGGCTTTGTGTGCTGTCGAATGAACTTCAGCTTTGTTCTCTTTGGTAAATATTTGCTAATTATAAAGGTGTGTTGTGATAATTATAAGGTCTAAGATATAAAATAAATGTTCATAAATATACCATGCAAACACATACATAAATATATAAACCACATGTCTGAAACAGTACTGGAAAACAGTCCTAAAGCCATTTTGACTCTTTCAGTGACCTCAAATATTCCTCTGCAGTTTGGATGGAAATGGGAAAAACCTCTCCATTGTCTCTGCGCTCACAAATCCTGCCTTAAGGCAGTGTTTCCCAACCTTTTTTGGGCAAAGGCACACTTGTTTCATGAAAAAAATCTCGAGGCACACCACCATTACAGCCCCGTGACGTCAGCGCACAGCGTCACGCCGGGAGGGACATGAATTGGTAGCAAATTACATAATCACCTCCTTGAGGGCTGGCTCATCTTCTCCGAAGGCAGAACCCCATTAATTAACAGCACAGACTCACACCATAGCCAAGACGAGGGGGGAAAACCTCAGTCATGCACAGTCATGCACATGTGGGGGCTAAATGAGGACGAAGACCGGGCAGAGAGCAGGGTTCAAATCACCCCACCTGGCCAGGACAATCCCTGGGTGCTCCCTTGGGCCACTCGCCTGACCCACCTCGCAGGGCTGTTGTTGCGAGGATAACACGGGGAGAACCACGCACGCCCCCGGGAGCTCCTTGGAGGAGAAAGCGGGCGATGAATGCAATGCACGAAATATATGAGAAGCGACCAGGTTTTGCAGGTGAGGGGCCCCCGCCAGCCTCCGCTTCCAACACCCGGCGCAACGACGCCGAAGTTTCCCCCCGGGCTCGGCTCGGGGAGCAGCGCTGCTCCCCCCGGCTCCCCTTCGCCCTCCCGGCTCTCTCTGCCGCCCACTGGGGACCCCCCTCACCTGCCAAGTCCGGAGCGCCGGTGGAAGTTGCATGCATGCATGCAGGGCGCCGCGTCGCCATTGCATTGCACTGCACTCCATGCAACGCCTGCACGCATGCATTGCCTTGCACGCCCGCCAAGGGGTCTCCCCGCGGTCCGATGCGTCCCCTCCGGCGCAGATGCAGCATTGCAAAAATAACCCTCCCCCGACGCAGCCCTACCTGGGGGGCAGCCTCCGCCACTCCGCCTCCGCAGGGATCCCCGGGCTCCATCCTGCCACCCGATCTCCGCGGGGGCGCAGGCAGGCTGCGCGGGGTCTGCGCGGAAGAGCCCCTGCCCGCCCGGCCGCCGCCGCTGCGCTCATTCCATGGCCGGGAGAAGAGTGCTTCAAACAAAACGCCCGGCCCGCCAGGCCACGCTGGGAAACGTAGTTTGCGCACCCCGCGCGGGCGCAGAGCCCAAGGGCGAGGGGACTACGGATCCCGGCAGCCAGCGAGCCGGGGACGGAGGGGGAGAGGCCGGGTGCAGGGATGGAGGGACGGGTGGGCGAGCGAGCGAGTGAGTGGCAGCCGCCAAGCCTTGGCCGAGAGCCAGGAAGGGCCTCCCCGGAGGAGGAGGGAGGCGCAGAGCGGGAGGGAGGGAGGGAACCCCAGGGGTCATCTAGTGACGGCGCCCCAATCGAAAATTTGACTTTTTTAAAAAAAAAAATCTTTCAGATTTTTTAATTTTTCCCGCAGCACACCAGGCAACATCTCGCGGCACACTAGTGTGCCGCGGAACAGTGGTTGGGAAACACTGCCTTAAGGGAACATTGGTGTATGAATAGGGTGAGCCTGTGACCTGGACTCAGGAATTAAGTATTTATCATCACAAAAGAATGACCATGCTCTCCAGGTAAACCCATTCTTCTGCCAGACAGGATTCTGCTGTAGACCGCCCTTTCTGTCATGTATGGATGATGTTTTGGGGGGTGGCCTTGAGCTGGTGGCGCTGTGGGTTAAACCATGGAGCCTAGGACTTGCCGATCAGAAGGTCGGCGGTTCGAATCCCCGCGATGGGGTGAGCTCCCGTTGCTCGGTCCCTGCTCCTGCCAACCTAGCAGTTTGAAAGCATGTCAAAGTGCAAGTAGATAAATAGGTACAACTCCGGCGGGAGGGTAAACGGCGTTTCTGTGCGCTGCTCTGGTTCACCAGAAGTGGCTTAGTCATGCTGGCTGCATGACCTGGAAGCTGTACGCCGGCTCCCTCGGCCAATAAAGTGAGATGAGTGCCACAACCCCAGAGTCAGCCATGACTGGACCTAATGGTCAGGGGTCCCTTTACCTTTACCTTGAGCTACAGGTGGGCAATTTCAAAAGTCTATATAAGGGCGGGCACACCATTGTTCTGGGTCCTTCTCTCTCCTGGGTGTGGGGGAGCACCCTGTTGCAACAGCTTTAATAAAGATCAGGCTTACTAGCTGCTTTGCTTCTCAATATTCTCTCGCTGGCCTCTGTTATTTTCTCCTACCGATAGAGAACCTACATAAGGACTCTATATGGGCTCTTGGGTACCCCATAAGGGGAAAGGAGCAGGGTTTTTTCTTATAACAGGTGAATGGCTGAGTTATTATTAATTTTTAAAATAAATTTTATTAAAGTTTTTTTAAAAAAATACAAATATCAGATATCTTTTTATCAAAGATAAAAACTAATCAAAATAAAAACACAAACCAAAATGAAGAAAATAAAAGAAGGAAGGAAGGAAGGAAGGAAGGAAGGAAGGAAGGAAGGAAGGAAGGAAGGAAAAGGTGAGGGGGAGGGAGAGGGAGAGAGAACTTCTGGTTCTTTGTCTGCCAGATATATATATAGAAAATCATTCAAAATATCCACACCAAGATAACACCCTACAATTTCACTCTCTATAAACTAATATATTCTTCAGTCCTCAAACCCAGATGGCATAAGTTCATTTTCTTTTTGACACAAAACTCGCTGAGTTATTCTGAAGACTGTTCTGGTGAAGTAATGAAAAACACTGTTTAATTTAAGCACTGGAGCATTACACCCCAGTATTTGTTTAAATTGCTAAGTCTAAAGTCCAACAGAATGTATTAGGACTGGAACACCAGGATATTAAAAGTACCAGTAAATTTATTCTTAATGTTAGGAATAAAGGAAGTCTAAATAGGTCAGAGATAAAGGAATCTGCAAACTGCATAAATTAAACAATTTGAAATATTTTGGATTTTATCCAAAATCCTGCCTTACAGTACAATCCTATCCATATCTATTTAAAAGTGAGTCCTATTGAATTCAGTGGGGTTTACTGTCAGGTAAGTTGGGCTAGGATCACCACGAAGCTCAGAGCAATGAATTATCCCATATTATGATCACAACAACCCACCACAGGGCCCATCACAGGGCCAATTTGCCTTGTGGACTCAACCTCAAAGGGGTCTCAGATTTAGACACTTGATAATTTGGGGGGCATATGATACATTTTGCAACTTGCTTGATGTACATCATAACAAAATGTGACATACACTATCTGCTAGAAAATGCTTTTTATTATATATGTAAAAAATCAAATGATATCTCACTCTATTTTTAGTACCTTAATTTTTGTTTTCAGGTGTTGCCATTTTTATTTTTATTACGGTTAGGGTCCTCTGTCAGGGACTGGACTGAGGAGGAATGGTGGAGACCGACCCCAACCTCCTGCTGCACTTCCCAGAGAAGAGGGAGACAGTATAGATTTAGAACACTGGTTTGCAGAAGGTCACAGTTCAGAGGCTGCAGTGGGGAGAAGCTGGGGAATATTGGGAGAGGAATAGGAAGAAGAAGAAGAAGCACCACTGGGGCAGAGACAGCTGACAGTGTTTTTAGAAAGCATCCCAGAACCCCCCCCCCAACGGCAGAGCATATGCCTGCGCTGCCCAGGGCGGGCACATTCCAGACGGGGCCAGGTTGGAGAGTGCCCTCCCAGGTGCAGAATAGCTGCTCGGGTGCACGGGACGGCGCGTGTGCGCCCTGCAGCCGGGGGCGGAGTGAGCTGCCGATGGCGGACATTTAGTGTGCCACCTGCCTGCAACTCCCAAGCCTCCCGCAGCTGTCAAAATGAAGGGGGAAAGGGGAAATGTCGCTGGCAAAGCGGCGCAGCTCCCTCACTTCCCCCGACGGCTTGGGATAGGCTTGGGAGTCGCAGGCAGATGGCGTGCCAAATTTCACCCCCCTCAGCGAAGACACCCGGGGCAATCCGCCCCACCACACACACCCTTCCTCTGCCCCTGCCCCCCTCACCCAGGACCCGGTGGGCATTGAGAGTAGGAGAACAGAAAGCTCAGAGGCAGAAAGCACAGATCAGCTGACATAGGGATTTACTTGGAGCAACGCCATTATCTAAGAGACAGCATTTCTATGACTCTCTCTGTGATTATTGAATAAAAGACCTTGGTAAGAGCTTCTTGTCTTTCCATTATAAGCAGACTGGCAGGAGGTCAGCTTCCCTGAAGCCTGGCAGCCTCATACCCTGGAAGTAGCCCGGACCTCCTTAGACCTCTGAAAGGTCCTGGGTTAGCCAGATAGTGACTTGTTCAAGACCACCCAGAAAGCTTTGTGGCTGAGTGGGAATTTGAACCCAGAGTCCCCTTAGGTGTGAAATGGGGAGGAAGGGAGTACCGTATTTTTCGTCCTATAGGACGCACTTTTCCCCCTCCAAAAATGAAGGGGAAATCTGTGTGCGTCCTCTGGGGCGAATGCAGGCTTTCGCTGAAGCGTGGAGAGCGAGAGGGGTCGGTGCGCACCAACCCCTCTCGCTCTCCAGGCTTCAGGAAGCTATCAGCAAGCCTGGGGAGCCTGCGGGAGTTCCCGCGGGGCTCCCTAGGCTGCGGATAGCAGCCTGCTGCCCGGAGCGTGGGGCGCGCCAAAGCAGACCGTCCCGCGCTTTGGGCAGACATCCGCGGCTGGGGGGGGGGGGAATAATTTTTTCCCCTTTATTTATCAGTATACCTGAAGGAGCGTCTCCACCCCCATCATTCTGCCCGGACGCTGAGGTCCAGCGCCGAGGGCCTTCGGGGGGTTCCCTCATTGCGAGAAGCAAAGCTACAGGGAACCAGGCAGAGGGCCTTCTCGGTAGTGGCGCCCACCCTGTGGAACACCCTCCCAGCAGATGTCAAAGAGATAAATAACTACCTGACATTCAGAAGACATCTGAAGGCAGCCCTGTTCCAGGATGTTTTTAATCTGTGATATTTTACTGTATTTCTGGTTTCTATGGAAGCCACCCAGAGTGGCTGGGGAAACCCAGCCAGATGGGCGGGGTACAAATAAATTATTATTATTATTATTATTATTATTATTATTATTATTATTATTATTATTATTATTTCCCCCCCAAAAAAAAAAAACCTAGGTGCGTCCTATGGGCCAGTGCGTCCTATAGGGCGAAAAATACGGTATTTGCATTTAGACAGAGTTCCTTGCCTGAGTCAAACACCCTTACTTTCAGCATCACACAGGATGCGACGAATTAGCCCCCGGTCATAACTGGCTAACATCAACAGAAGCATTTTTTAATTTCTTATTTACTGGCTGCTTCACTTCCAGCCGTTACTTGGTAAGAATTCACTTCTGCACCACTTTGTACACCCCCTTGTACACTACTTGGGGGGTGGGATACAAATAAATAAACAATTCAGCTCGTAAACTTCTCGAATTTGTTTTCCTCTAACAAACTGCATTCTGGCGCTCTTAGATACATGGGCGTAGCCAGGATTTATGTTTTTTGGGGAGGAGAGCAGGACACCCCCCTGTCAACATTGTCAACATTCTGTGTCTGGCTCTGTCTAGAAGATTCAGAATGAAATGTCTCAGCCCCAGTTGTTTTAAATTGCTTTCTTTTGACCCCAAGTGCTCAGGAAAATCTGTCAAAATTTTTCTAAGATTTCTATTTTTTGATAAGTTTTTTTAAAAATATATATATATTTATTTTTTTGGGGGAGGGGTCAGTTTTTCCCCTGGCTTATGCCCATGTCTAGATATGATGAGAGGACAATAAAATAAAATATTTCTTCTTTCCATCTTACTTTTAGGACAAATACTCAAGGCAGAAATGAACATGAGCATGATACACTTCCTTATGTATAACTTGCTGGATTGTTTATTAGTTTTCCCTTCACCTTCTTACTTTGTTCTTCTGCTTTTTGCATCTTAATACCAGGCTGTATCTGGAGAGAATGTCTTTAATTTATTTCCCCCCTTTGATTCTTCCCAGGGCAATCACACGCTCTAGGAAATGAAGGATAACGATAACAGTATACTTTTATCTGCCTGCAGGCATAAGGTTTGCAATGGGAGTACTGCTCGTGCAGCAAAATGTTATGGTGCTAGAATAATGTCTTAAAACTGTGTGATATTAATAATGACTCATCATTAGTACTAGTGAGGAACTGCCGGTATTCAAAACAACTTTTTGCAAACAATGGCTTCCTTCCATAGCTGGGAGTCATCAAACTCTCCATTGCAGAGCTGAAGGCCCATCTTCCCAAATAATATAGAAGTCAAGAACAGTGGCGTAGCGTGGGGGGGTGCAGGGGGGGCCGGCCGCACCGAGCGCAACATCTGGGGGTTAGGGTTAGGGGGCGCAAATCCACGGGTTAGGGGGCACAAATCCACAGGTTAGGGGGCGCAAATTACTTGCCTTGCCCCGGGTGCTGACAACCCACGCTACGCCACTGGTCAAGAAATCTGCTGTGAATCTTCCATGCACTTCCCCTGAAGGCTGTATATAATATATTATGTTAAGAACTTAGATGAGGTTACAAAAAATAATAGCAACCAAGAAAACCTGGCTGGTTTTTTTAAGGCTAAATTTTGGGCTGACATTGATTTTGGTTGCAAATGGGCCAAACTCAGCTTATTTCTGCCATGCATCCTGGTTTTCCCAAACATGTCTGGGAATCGGGCAGGCAGATTTTCGCTGAATTGGCAAAATGCTGGGGAAATCCGGACATATGGCAAGCAGGGCAAGCAAAATAAAATTATCTTGAGATATATCTGTCATTGCTTCAATGTCGGGGCATTTTTAATCAGACATGTTTAAAGAAGAAATTGCAATAGGAAGGATATCCTGTGGAACGTTTCCTGTACAGTGGTGCCTTGCGAAGCAAGCCCATTGACGGATTAGCGGATTAGCACTATTAGCGCTTTTAGCGGCTTTTAGCGGCTTATCGGCTTATCGGATCAGTTGATAAGCGGCTTAGCGGCTTAGAAAAAGGGGGGAAGGGGAAAAAACCCGCAGGAACTCGCAAGACATTTTCATCTTGCGAAGCAAGCCCATAGGAGATTCGTTTTGCGAAGCACCTCCAAAACGGAAAACCCTTTCGTCTAGCGAGTTTTCCGTCTTGCGAGGCATTCGTCTTGCGGGGCACCACTGTATTAGATATTAATTCCATCTCTTTATGGCCTCCTGCGTCCTCCCAAGAGGTAAAATCTTATATGTAACCATTGAAGAATAATAAGACTCCAGGAAAGGACTTCCTGCCAAACTGAAAATTTCAAGAGCAATGAGGATTGCCTTGCTACCGGCAGGTTGTACCGCAAAGGTTGAAAATGTAACAGTATAGTCCCAGTATTTTAAAAAGGAAATCAGAAGGGTCCCATGATTTATACATCAATCACCCTCATTGATAGATGAGCCTAAATTTATACAGCACATCTCCTTCAAAGATTAGAGCAGGCAGGCTTAGGGAAAGGAACCCTTGATAATTACTCCATTTGATAATTTAATACACAGCAAAGGCTTATACTGCTTTTATTGACTTCATTGCTGCTTCTGATTCTGTATATAGATTTCTGGGGATAAATTGTTTAAAAACAAATCTTGATTTGAAGCTATTATTTTCAATCAGGCTGCTTTACACAGAAACACATTTAAAGTTTTGAAAAGACTGAAATTCTGTTCCTACGTGTGAGATTCCTATATACAAAGGAGTCTGACCAGACCTTATCTTCATTCAATTTATTGAACTAAGTTTGCATAGCGAAAATTTTGATATGCTTAAACATTATGGCTAGACCTGTGAAGATATCGCTTTGTGCCAATGGTGTGATTTTATTTTCAACATCACAAGCTGGTATGAGATTACTGAGACAGTTTGTACAGAAAATTATCTAGTCATTAACAATGCTAAATCCAAAGTAGTAGTCTTGTTGTTTAGTCGTTTAGTCATGTCCAACTCTTCGTGACCCCATGGACCAGAGCACGCCAGGCACTCCTGTCTTCCATTGCCTCCCGCAGTTTCGTCAAACTCATGCTGGTAGCTTTGAGAACATTGTCCAACCATCTCGTCCTCTGTCGTCCCCTTCTCCTTGTGCCCTCCATCTTTCCCAACATCAGGGTCTTTTCCAGGGAGTCTTCTCTTCTCATGAGGTGGCCAAAGTATTGGAGCCTCAGCTTCACGATCTGTCCTTCCAGTGAGCACTCAGGGCTGATTTCCTTCAGAACGGAGAGGTTTGATCTTCTTGCAGTCCATGGGACTCTCAAGAGTCTCCCCCAGCACCATAATTCAAAAGCATCAATTCTTCGGCGATCAGCCTTCTTTATGGTCCAGCTCTTACTTCCATACATCACTACTGGGAAAACCTTAGCTTTAACTATACGGACCTTTGTCGGCAAGGTGATGTCTCTGCTTTTTAGAATGCTGTCTAGGTTTGTCATTGCTTTTCTCCCAAGAAGCAGGCATCTTTTAATTTCGTGACTATACATCAATTTCGCAGTAGTCTTAGGTAAGTGAAAAATGTTGCACAACTAGTACATAGACTCTAAAGAAATAGAGCAAGTAAAATCATATTATCTAGGTATAGTCTTTCCCTCTTCAAGATATTGGGCTCTACAAATAAAGAAATATGTGACAGAAAAATCAACCTTTCTGTTACAAGGCACTAATGAGAAGTGCATATGCCAAAGGCTGGATTTTGAACCTAGATTATATTTTTAGAATTTCTATTACAGGTCAAGACTTGCCAAAAGAGCAGAAGAAACTATTTATGTACACTACAATGGTGGCTAGGATATTACTAGCACAAAAATGGAAAGACGATAAGATACCAACGAAAGAAGAATGGCAAGAAAAATTGACGGAATACGCTGAAATGGCGAAGCCAACTGGAAAACTTAGAGACAAAGACAATAGAGATTTCAAAAAATATTGGGAACAGTTTATGCTGTACCTACAGAAATATTGTAAAGAGGTGGACTCACTAGCAGGGTTTGAGTAAACACTTACAATTAAGAAAACAAACACACAAGTTAAGATGTAATAATTAGAAAATAACAAAGTGTAAGATGTAACGTGAAAAAATATGGTACAAAAATTATAAGAATTTAATAATATTTAACTAAAATATTATAAAATTAAGATAGAATAATATAGGCAGGAGAAGCAAATATTTAGAGAACCCGAAGAGGAAGTTGAGGGAAGTCATGGGAGAGGGGGATATTAGGATTCATATATGCTTTTTGTGATAATGATGTTTGTGTTGAATATAAAATTGTAAAACTTAATAAAAATTATTTACAAAAAATAGAATTTCTAGTTGTTTTAGCAGAAACAAGCACAACATTTTAATGCATCTATATTTTTATGTGAAGTTTTAGATGTTTTTTAATTTGGATTTTTTTACCTGATCTATGGACTCAGTCAATAAGAAATTATATTTTCCTCATTCATTATCCCCGCCCCAAACCCCCACATTTCTGGAAAAGCTGTGGCTTCATCTCTTAGTCCCTTCCAGTACCTAGGCCAGATAATGTTGCACGCCCTGTGCTCCTGTGCATTTGGCGAAATTTACTAGTTTCTTGGACAACTCTATCAGACGGACAGCAGAATAGAGCTAGGACAGCGAATGGAAGAGGCAAGTATCAGGGCAAAATTTTCCCACAAGGGCTCATTCCCTTTTTTGCTGCCAAGTGAAAATAAATGAGCAAGTCCACGCCCCCTTTTGACACAGCTTTACCTGTTATGGCTAGCTGGGTCACAAAGAAAGTCATCCTGGATTTCCTCTTCCTCCTCCAGGTGGAGAGCAAAACAATGGAGTTCCCAACAACCGTTATGACGAAAAGAATCCAAAGCGTAACCAGCTGTTCTGTCTGCGGAGAAAGAAAATACTATGGTAAATGGATGGATCCAGTTGTAGCAGATGCTGAGCTGCAGTTAAGCACATTACCCAAGTAGCAGAAAGATGCGGCGGTAAAACTTGTGCCTGGTTAATTCTGTATTTAAAAGCCTTAGTCATTTAAAGCCAAAATTAACCTTCGTTTTTCTGTATAATTTTTTACATTTTTTACATTTTGCATATTAGAATATTCATTTAAACAACCTTAAAATATCAATGACTTCCCTTCTTCTCTTTCCATGGTTCATTTTGCATAACATAAATCCCTACATATTTTATATAAACTAAACCATTCTTTATTCCATTATTACTTCCATCAAAACTTATTTACACTGTTGAATTTATCTTCACGCTGCCCACGTTTTCAAATGTACACAATTTCCCCCCATATATTCAATAAGCATTATCCAATCTGCTCTAAACATATGTTCTTTTTGTTCTCTTGTTCTATATGTTAGGTCCACAAGCTGTGCATATTCCATTAGTTTAAGTTGCCATTCTTCTTTAGTTGGGACCTCGCTTGTTTTCCATTTGGGGGCTAACAAAACACGGGACACAGTAGTGGAATACATAAATAACCTTTTTTGACCCCTGGGAATTTCCGTCTGAATTTCCCCAACAAAAAGGACTCTGTATTGTTTTGTTTTGGAAAAGTACTTTAAAACACTTTTGTTCAATTCATTATGAATTATTTCCCACAAAATTAACCTTCTTATACTATAAGAAGACAGCGTCTTAAAAAGCAGAGACATCACCTTGCCAACAAAGGTCCGTACAGTGGTACCTTGGGTTAAGTACTTAATTCGTTCTGGAGGTCCGTTCTTAACCTGAAACTGTTCTTAACCTGAAGCACCACTTTAGCTAATGGGGCCTCCTGCTGCCGCCGTGCCACCAGAGCACAATTTCTGCTCTCATCCTGAAGCAAAGTTCTTAACCCGAGGTACTATTTCTGGGTTAGCGGAGTCTGTAACCTGAAGCATATGTAACCTGAAGCGTATGTAACCCAAGGTACCATTGTATAGTTAAAGCCATGGCTTTCCCCGTAGTGATGTATGGAAGTGAGAGCTGGACCATAAAGAAGGCTGATCGCCGAAGAATTGATGCTTTTGAATTATGGTGCTGGTGGAGACTCTTGAGAGTCCCATAGACTGCAAGAAGATCAAACCTCTCCATTCTGAAGGAAATCAGCCCTGAGTGCTCACTGGAAGGACAGATCCTGAAGCTGAGGCTCCAAGACTTTGGCCACCTCATGAGAAGAGAAGACTCCCTGGAAAAGACCCTGATGTTGGGAGAGATGGAGGGCACAAGGAGAAGGGGATGACAGAGGACGAGATGGTTGGACAGTGTTCTCGAAGCTACCAGCATGAGTTTGACCAAACTGTGGGAGGCAGTGGAAGACAGAAGTGCCTGGCGTGCTCTGGTCCAGGGGTCACAAAGAGTAGGACACGACTAAACGACTAAATAGCAACATACTGTATAGGGATGCTTTCTAGCAACAAAAATGTCTTGGCGGTGCTTTTTAATTGCTTTAATTGCTGTATTGTGAGCTAAAATAGGCTATTCCTGTATTCTGGGCACCACATCCCAAAATACGGCATTGCCAAAGGCAAGGATACTGCTGGAGATGTGCAGCACACAGAAATGTACGGAAAAGTGTCCCCAATGCTTTGCTATCATTCATGCTAACAATGGCTGAAATTAAGTTTTTAAAAAAAAAATAACAAAAAATGTTAAACTGATTCATGATTTCTACAACTTTTTGAATTGCAAGTCATAGCTTAATTTGTAGTAATTTATTTCAATAGTTCTTTTAGTAGCCGTGGGGCTTTACAATACAGTGGTGCCTCACAAGACGAAAAGAATCCGTTCTGTGATTTTCTTCGTCTAGCGGTTTTTTCGTCTTGCGAAGCAAGCCCATTGACGGATTAGCGGATTAGCGCTATTAGCGGCTTTTAGCGGCTTTTAGCGGCTTATCTGCTGATCGGATCAGCTGATAAGTGGCTTAGCGGCTTAGAAAGGGGGGGAGGGGGAAAAACCCGCAGGAACTCGCAAGACATTTTTGTCTTGCGAAGCAAGCCCATAGGAGATTCGTTTTGCGAAGCACCTCCAAAATGGAAAACTCTTTCGTCTAGCGAGTTTTCCGTCTTGCGAGGCATTCGTCTTGCGGGGCAAAGGCTGCCTATAAAGGGAAACACTGGATTTGGCACTTCAATCCATATCCTATGCAGAGGACCATACTGCATGTCACCTTTTCCCTTCTCATTTTCTACTTGCCTAATGGGTGATGAGAAGCTGCCTGCATGAGAGCCATAAACGGCCTCCTTGCATGAACATTGTCCTGGCCAGAGTCACCAGACCCGGTCCTGGAAGTTGGAGGTGAAACTTGGGTGAACACAAGAACTGGTACCTTGGGTACAGCAAACAGTTCTGTTGCGGGCTCCTCAGCCTTTTGATGTTTACACTTGCCCTAGTCCATCCTAGCAGGAAGGGGTGTGGGGTGAGGGTGGGCCGCCCTGGGTGTCACCACTGAGGGGGGGGGTGACAAAATGCCAGGTGGCAGTGGCGTAGCGTGGGGGGTGCAGGGGGGCCGGGCGCACCGGGCGCAACATCTGGGGGTTAGGGTTAGGGGGCGCAAATCCACGGGTTAGGGGGCGCAACTCCACGGGTTAGGGGGCGCAAATCCACAGGTTAGGGGGCGCAAATCCACGGGTTAGGGGGCGCAAATTACTTGCCTTGCCCCGGGTGCTGACAACCCACGCTACGCCACTGCCAGGTGGCACTCACCATGGGGCCTGCAGCGTGCCTGAGCCACGTGTCTCTCCTGGGAGTGACACAATGGCTTGGGTGCCCACAGGGTCTGCGCTGCCCCAAACAGTCCACCCACCACCTCCCCCTCAGCTATAGGGTGGCTGAGTGGAAAGAGGCAGGCAGACTCCTCTGATGCCCTGTGGAGCGTCCTGCCGGGGCTGGCCCTACCCCTGGGCGCAGGGCATGCACGCCAACCCAAGCGCCCGATTGGCTTGCTCCGCAACTGCATCCTAGTACCCGTTGCCTTGTGGGACAACTTTGAGAGGAATTATTATTATTATTATTATTATTATTATTATTATTATTATTAATTCATTTATACCCCACCCATCTGGCTGGGTTTCCCCGGCCACTCTGGGCGGCTTCCAACAGAATAGTAAAATGCAATAACCTATTAAACATTAAAAGCTTCCCTAAACAGGGCTGCCTTCAGATGTCTCCTCAAAGTCTGGTAGTTGTTCATCTCTTTGACATCTGGTGGGAGGGTGTTCCACAGGGCGGGTGCCACTACCGAGAAGGCAAACCCTTCACAAATCCGGAGGGGAGTCCCTAGGCCAGGGGTAAGCAACCTAAGGCCCATGGGCCACATCTAAGGCCCATGGGGGTCATTTAACCGGCCCATAAGTCACCCCCTAACCAAGCCGCCCGCTCAGCAAGTCCCCGCCTGCTGCGTTAAACCGGTGCGGCGCAGGGACCCGCTTCCACAGCGCCGTAAATCGCATCTGCGCAGATGCCAGAAATTGTGGGAGCGCACGCACAATCCAACCCACGGAGTGATCTCCGCTGGAGTCAACCAGCCCAGGCGAGGTAAGCCTTGCCGCCCCCTGCCCTAGGCAATTGGATGGCACCTTGTACACCTGAAGCCAAGTTGGTGCCAAACATCCTGCTCTGCTATCCTGTGGACCACATCAGCAAGGCTGAGAGGGAGGTCTTGTTGACTGGGCAGCCCAGGACTTCCAGACACACTGCACAGGCTTGTGCCTTGAAGAATGCCACCAATGCAGCAAAAGTAAGGGAGGAAGCAACAGTTATGGGTTACCAGTTTTTGCAGCCACAGCAGGTGCTGTGATTCCCCAGTTGGTTGACTTCACCCCCAATGGAGGCACACTCCATTGTCTTATGAGACAAATGGATGCCATCAAAAAAGTCCACCCATAAACATGCCAAACACGTTGGTTATTCCTTTTGTGTGTGTGTAGAACTCCACGGCTAAAGCACAAACATGAAACCTAAGTCCTAACTTTGGAACCTGTTCCAAGTCCAAGATTCTCCCACAAGTTCATCCAATGGGAGAAAGCTTCTCTGTCAGAACAGTGCAGCACGCACAGACTGTTATGTACTGAAGTTCTCACCCTGGGCCAGCAGGGGGATACTGTAGATAGTTATGCAAATGAAGGATCGAAAGTGACGTTCAGTGATTGGATAGTTTTAGAAAGTTGCTACAGTTACGTCGTTCAGGAGCTCTATATAAGCAGGCTGACTAAGCTCTTCAGTTCAGTTCTGTTCTGGCCTTTGAATAAACAAGAGCTGTTTGAAGAATTGCTGTGTCGTCTGATATGTTTGCCCACAACTTAACACAGACTTTGGTCAGACTTATCTGTTGGTGCTGACCATTAAAGCTCTAAATGGTCTTGGCCCAGTATACCTAAAGAAGTATCTCCAGCCCCATCGTTCTGTCCAGACACTGAGGTCCAGCTCCGAATGCCATCTGGCAGTTTCCTCCCTGTGAGAAGTGAGGCTACAGGGAACCAGGCAGAGGGCCTTTTCGGTAGTGGCTCCCGCCCTGTGGAACGCCCTCCCATCAAATACCAAGGAAATAAACAACTATCCTACTTTTAAAAGACATCTGAAGGCAGCCATGTTTAGGGAAGTTTTTAATGTTTAACGCTGTATTGTGTTTTTAATATTTGATTGGGAGCCGCCCAGAGTGGCTGGGGAAATCCTGCCAGATGGGCGGGGTATAAATAATAAATTATTATTATTATCTGGGAATTACAGCATGCGTATTCACATTACTATGCAAATGTATAAAGTCCAGTGAGTTGCATTTTCATTCCCCATGTGTGGGTTATGGAAATGCAATCACTGTTTGGCCTGTTTTCATCTTAAATGGGAGTATGACCATGAAGAATAACATAATCAGCCCCTGAGCACAAACTCCAGCTTCAGGCTATTGAACACTAAGCACCACAGCATAAATATGCAGGCTGAACAAATGTGTTTTCGTGGTGACAATGAAAACTTTTACACTCACCTTTCAATCCATGTTTTGCTTTTAAAAAGTAGCCATGTGTGCATGAAATTTCCCCAAGCCCCAAAACACTCCTTGTGTATAATCACTATTCCCATCCATATGGCTGGCTCAACGGTTGTCTGTTTGTCTTGCATATTATTATGACTGTTTGCTCCTCCATGAGTTGATCACCTCCCTGCCCTGGCAGCACATTAAATCAGCATAAGAATAATCTTTCCAACATCAAAAATATCAAACCCGTGTAATTATATTTTTGCAGGAACTGGAGAAAATAAAATGATATTTTTACTTGACAAAAGAATCAATTTATTTGGTGGCAAGAACTGTCTCTTGTGGATAAGATCGCTCTTATTTATGCTACCACTTCCAGGGAAAGACTTTGCTGGTACATCTACAATGCTTCACGCTTCATTCATTTTCTTAGGAGGATATGTGCTATTTTATTATGGCTGAAACAAAGTGCTTTATCCTGTGATTTAGCCTGGTGCAATCAGTGGGGCCAGAATTTTGAATTTTGTGCATTTTCTGGCCATTATGAAGACTCCCCAACAGTCCTTGGGATATGTGCATATATTGACAACATTTTATACACTATCTGCACGATGTCACATTCTCCAGTCAGTTTGAAGAGTCTCCAAGAAATATACCGTTTTGTCTTTCTTTCCTCTTTCCTAATGTTACAAGGTCTGCAGCGTACTTCTCATTGATCAGCCGAGTCACAGGAGCAAGAGGAGTTCCAGAAAAATATTATTTATTTACTATTATTTATTAAATATCTTTACCCTGTGTATCAGAATGCACTTTCATGCTACATGGTTTGATCTGAAGGAGTGTCTCCACCCCCATCGTTCTGCCCAGACACTGAGGTCCAGCACTGAGGGCCTTCTGGCGGTTCCCTCACTGCAAGAAGCCAAGTTACAGGGAACCAGGCAGAGGGTCTCCTCAGTGGTGGCGCCCAGCCGTGGAACGCTCTCTCATCAGATGTCAAAGAAATACAGTGGTACCTCAGGTTAAGAACTTAATTCATTCTGGAGGTCTGTTCTTAACCTGAAATTGTTCTTTACCTGAAGCACCACTTTAGCTAATGGGGCCTCCTGCTGCTGCCGCACCGCCAGAGCACGATTTCTGTTCCTGAAGCAAAGTTCTTAACCCAAGGTACTATTTCTGAGTTAGCAGAGTCTGTAACCTAAAGCGTCTGTAACCCGAGGTACCACTGCAAACAACTACCAGACTTTTAGCAGACATCTGAAGGCAGCCCTGTTTAGGGAAGCTTTTTATATTTGATGAATTATTGTATTTTAATTGTTAAGTTGTGGGCGAACATATCAGACGACACAGCGATTCTTCAAACAGCTCTTCTTTATTCTGAGGCCAGAACTGAACTGAACTGAAGGGCTCAGTCACCCTGCTTATATAGAGCTCCAGTACCTTGTTACTGTAACAACTTTCTAAAACTATCCAATCACTGAATGTCACTTTTGATCCTTCATTTGCATACAAACTATCTAATCACTGAACATCACTTTTGATCCTTCATTTGCATAACTATCTACAGTATCCCCCTGCTGGCCCAGGGTGAGAACTTCAGTACATAACATTAATATTTTGCTGGAAGCCGCCCAGCCAGATGGGTGGGGTATAAATAACAATTATTATTATTATTATTATTATTATTATTATTATTGAAGAAGAAGAAACGGGCTGAACTTGCTCAGCAGTGACTGTGGATTTAACTGGCAATTACCCTTTCCCAGGTGAAAAATTAACATACACCTTTTGGAGGGAGTTCGTCTCACTCGGGAACAAGGAACTAGGGTGGCAGGTGTGGTGGGATTTCACAGACCAGCTTTCCCTTCAAGGCAATTGGGCATCTCCCAAGCAAGTCATTACATTAAGTTCCTTGATGAAATAAGTTGGCTGAAGTTTCTATAAGTCATTGAGCTATTGCAGGGGGAAATAACAAAGGCGGAATAATTAGTTGTGCGTGAGAATTCATAGCACCCAAAGCAGCAGATAAACAACTCTTCCAATGACAACCATTTCGATAGAATTAATTTGAGTCTCACTTCAGCATCAACTGCTGGTCCTTAATCATTGAAGTATAACCATTTCCCAGTGACAATCCTAGCTACCCTCTCTTCCTAATTTATTCAATAAATATTGTCAGGGCTGCTACCCAGTCCCAGCTCACATAGGACCACGTTAGCCAGCGTTCACGTTAAAAGAGTCTTTATTGGGTTACAGGTTCCATTTCCAAACTGCAATGTGCAGCCCCACGTCTTCTATGTCAGACCGGCGAAGACCCGTCTGAGTCTCCGCCTCTAGCACACCAGCTTAATACCCTAGCCTTGCTCCACCTCCTGCGCCTTTCCTTCCGTCTCTGGGTCCTTCTGCCCCCCGTGGTCTCTTCTCTCCTACTCTCTTCTGACGCGGACCCCCCTGACCCTTCTGCCTCCTTGCGGCGGGCTTTGGGACCTGGCTCACTCTCCGGGCTGCTTACTGCGCCAGCTTCCGCTGCATTTGAACTTGGCGCGCGCGCCCAATTCTCTACCTTCCTCTTGATCGTTTCGTCGCTCCCCGAGGTGGGCGTGACTACTCCTGACTCATGCCCTCCCTCCTGCTGAAAGCCTCCGGAACCCGATGTCTGGTCCCCTTTCTCCCCGCTGCTCCCGGCTGGGCACGTGGGTCCCAATCTCCAACTGCTGCTCTCTGATCCCTCTCTGGACCCTTCTTCCTGGGGTGTCCCCCTGCTTTCCCCCCTTGCTCTGACCACTGGCGCTCCCTTCTGGGACTCCTCGGACTCACTGGACAGGCTCGGTGATCTCGGGTCGTCATCCCCACTCATCCTTCCTTCGTATTCCTCCCCCTCGCTCTCTGTCTCCTCCCTTCTCTGCGTCTCTGCTCCTGAACCCCTGACATCCATCCCCCCCTCGAAGCCCCCCCTTCCCCCCTCCCCGCTGTCAGGTGTGGGTGCTGGGTGCTCCATCATCACGGGAGTGAATGCCGGATACAGTTCGCCCCCCGTCGCTGGCCGCCAACTGAAGACCTCCGAGTCTTCCTCCTCGCGTTCGTCAACGTTGATCTGCTCCGCCTCCATTTCAGTACCGCCGTGCTCGAACCCAAGATCCTCCCCGAACACGTCCATGTCAGTCTCTGCGTCGGTCGCTCGACCTGGCATCTCCAGCCACCTCCGGCGCCACTGCTCCTCTGGTCGATCGTCCCACCAATACGAGGAGTCTGACGCCGAACCCTCCGGTGACCCCTCTGGGGAACGGGTGCCCAGTGCGGGCTCCCCGTCCGAGTCGAATCCATGGAACGTGCTGGAGGAAAGTGTGGGCGTGAACAACCAGTCGTCGAAGAAGCCTGCTGGCATGGGTCTGTGTGGGAAAAGGGCATGAAACTCGTCCTTGAGCAGGGGTTCCTCCAAAGCGTAGTCTGGCACCCAGCTATTAGCACTGGCCCGGGTGCCCTCTCTGGCTAGGAGGTATTCTACTCCCTCTTCCCCCCATCTGGAGTCCAAAATCTCCGTGACTTCGTTGATGGGGTCCTGCTGTGGCAATCTCCCCGGCTCCGTCCGCTCCTGAGACGGACTCGGTGCCGTTCCTGGTTCCTGGAATCTGTGAGGTGCCTTGTAGGGAGTGAGCACCGACCTGTGGAACACCGGATGCATCCTGGAACCCTCCGGCAGCACCAGCCGGAAAGCTACCGGGTTGATCTGCGCTTCGACTTGGTATGGACCGAGTTGCTTGTGCCCCAACTTCTTCTTGGCTAACGATCTGGTCGGCACTGCGTGGGCTGCCAACCAGACCCAGTCTCCCACTCGGATCTCTTCGCCAACCCGCCTGTGCTTGTCAGCTTGCACCTTGTATGCGTGCTTCGCTAGCTCCAGCTGCCGTCGGAGTTGATCGTGGACCTCCTGCAACTCTGACGCGAAAGCATCCGCCGTTTGCGGTTCCCCTTCCCCCACTCTCTCCAGTCCCGGGAAGGTTCTGGGATTCCTCCCATTGTTGGCGAAGAACGGCGTCACCCCTGTGGACACGTGCTTCGTGTTGTTGTAGGCGAACTCGGCGAGCGGCAGGTAATCCACCCACGTCGCAGGCTGTTGATTGGCATAGCATCTCAGGTACTGCTGCATGATGGCATTGACCCTCTCCGCTTGCCCGTTGGTCTGCGGGTGTCTCGCTGATGTCAGGTTGATCTTGACGTTCAGGAAGCCCATCAGCTTCTGCCAGAAATTCGAGATGAACTGGCGTCCGCGGTCGGACAGTATAGACCGCGGCAGACCGTGCACTTTGAACACGTGATCTATGAACAGTTTGAGTTCCTGTAGTTCGTCCTCAGACATGGAATACAGCTTCCCTTTCGGCAGCGTCGCCCCTGGTAGGAGGTCAATCTTGCAGTCATACTGCCTGTGAGGGGGTAGCTTGTCCGCCTCCTTCTCGCAGAAGACCTCCAGAAAGTCCGCGTATTTGTGGGGGACTGCTTGCAACGTTCCCAACTGCAGCTGTGATCCCTCCTCCTCTCCCTCCTGTCTGGGCAGGATGCAGTGCTCGGCACAATAAGAAGAGCCGAAGATCAGCTGTCGCTGGTACCAAGCCAGTGTCGGACTGTGCCTGTCCAGCCAACTCATGCCCAACACAATGGGCGTGTCCGACAGTCGGGTGACATTAAAACTGATGACTTCCCTGTGGTTACCAAGTCGCATCACCATTGGCGGCGTCTGCTTCACCACCTGCCCCCCCAGCAACTCTCTGCCATCCACTGTGACGACTTGCAGGGGCAGAGTGGCAGGCAGTAGCTGTATTGCGTGCTGCTCCACAAAATCCTGCGCTATAAAGTCTGCATTGCTTCCAGAGTCCACAGAAAGTGGCACGTCTATAGTGATGCCATTGGGTAGCTGGAGAGATGCGGTGAGCTGCACTACTGGTTTGGGTGGGAGGGGGTCTGTGGGTTGCAAGATCACTGGGGACTGCTTCACTGATTCGTCTGGCTGGGCCCCAGTGCCTCTGCCTCCAGCCAGACATCGTCGTTTCCCTGCTGGGGTTCGCTGTGCTGCGTGGCTGCTATTACCGTTGTGGAGGCTGCAGTGTGCTTGGAGGTCCTCTGGGGACACTCTCTCGCCAAGTGTTGAGGGCTGTCGCAGATGTAACACTTTCGGTTCCCTCTAGGAGGCTTAGTCTTGACTGCTCCCGGTGCTGGGGCTCTGGTAGCTGACTGAGCCCTGGCGCCTCCCACCTCCATAGGTTCCACTCCCCCTCCTGGCGGAGGTGTGGATTGCGCACGCGCTGCTTCCCTGGGAACGAAAGAGAAACTTCTCGCTGCTTCGCGCCCTCCACGTCCTTCGTCTCTGCACCATGGACGTTCTTCCAGCCTCACCCCCACAGTCAGCGCCCTTTGGACCACCTCCTGCGTGCTCCGGGGCCTCTCCCCCCTCGCAATTTCGTCTTTAACAGCACTGCTCAGACCCTCCCAGAACAGGTCTCTGACTGGAGGTGAATCCCGGTCCCATTCCAAGGCACTGACCAGCGCAAAAAAGCGGGCGTGATACTGCCGGACGCTCGCCCTCCCTTGTCTCAGTCCATGTATCTCCCGACGAGCAAGATCTACGTCAATGGTAGATAAAAAGCACGCATCCATCGCTTTGATAAAGGCATCTGCACTCTGAAGCGCTGGATCTTTATCCCTCCACAAATTGCGCAGCCACGCTTTAGCATCCCCATGCAAATGGGATAGTATAAACCCCACTTTCTCTTCCTCATCTCTAAAGTCTTTTGCCAGCAGTTGCAGTGTGCACATTACGTCTGCTCGAAAATTGGGGTACTGTTGCAAATTCCCATCGAAGTGAGCCACAAGCCCTCCTGCTCTCCGTGCCAACCCAACCCCCTCCGGTCTGGGTCCTGGCTGCCCGTGTTTAACCCATGCTTCAAACCTGGCGTGGAGATCTCTGTAGGCGGCTGCCGCTTCCTCCTCCCTCTTCTTGGATGCCAGTACCTCCGCGTTCAATTGGGTAACTGCCTGTTGCAGCGCTGCAACTGTCTCTGCTTCCGTCATCTCTGCTAACCGTCGTGAGCTTGCTCCCAAACACCGATCCCCTCCTCCAGCTGCCTCTCTCTCCGCTGCGAGATATCAGGTGTCCGAAGCTATACGAGACGGGTCTTACTGTCAGGGCTGCTACCCAGTCCCAGCTCACATAGGACCACGTTAGCCAGCGTTCACGTTAAAAGAGTCTTTATTGGGTTACAGGTTCCATTTCCAAACTGCAATGTGCAGCCCCACGTCTTCTATGTCAGACCGGCGAAGACCCGTCTGAGTCTCCGCCTCTAGCACACCAGCTTAATACCCTAGCCTTGCTCCACCTCCTGCGCCTTTCCTTCCGTCTCTGGGTCCTTCTGCCCCCCGTGGTCTCTTCTCTCCTACTCTCTTCTGACGCGGACCCCCCTGACCCTTCTGCCTCCTTGCGGCGGGCTTTGGGACCTGGCTCACTCTCCGGGCTGCTTACTGCGCCAGCTTCCGCTGCATTTGAACTTGGCGCGCGCGCCCAATTCTCTACCTTCCTCTTGATCGTTTCGTCGCTCCCCGAGGTGGGCGTGACTACTCCTGACTCATGCCCTCCCTCCTGCTGAAAGCCTCCGGAACCCGATGTCTGGTCCCCTTTCTCCCCGCTGCTCCCGGCTGGGCACGTGGGTCCCGATCTCCAACTGCTGCTCTCTGATCCCTCTCTGGACCCTTCTTCCTGGGGTGTCCCCCTGCTTTCCCCCCTTGCTCTGACCACTGGCGCTCCCTTCTGGGACTCCTCGGACTCACTGGACAGGCTCGGTGATCTCGGGTCGTCATCCCCACTCATCCTTCCTTCGTATTCCTCCCCCTCGCTCTCTGTCTCCTCCCTTCTCTGCGTCTCTGCTCCTGAACCCCTGACAAATATGTATAACATTTGAGGCATTTTTGTTTAAAATATATGCATTTCATTGTGTCTAAAGAGGAATCTTAATATCCTCAAGGGTGCCTTAGCAAGTCAAAGATAACAACAGAAGCAATATTCAAAGGACAGCTAAAACCAGCAGTTATCAAAATATTTAAAGCTCAGCATCATTTGAAGAGCCAATATAAAAGCAACAAAATAATGTCTCAATAAAAACGTCTCCCAAGCCTGTCTGAGAGACGGAGGATTGGTCGACATTCTTCCCCTTGTCTAATTAAACCGAGCTTTGTATTTTTAAACACAAATCATACGAGATGACTTTAGCAGGGCAGTCTTATGCACTGAGTTCAATGGAGTTATGGCCAGATAAGTGGGGGCAGGATTACAGCCTGAAAAGAATAATCATGCAATCGTCGTTTCAGCAGAAGTGGAATCAAGCTTCAAATGACGTACTGAGCACTCCCTGGGGATTTTCCAGGGCAGTCTCCAAACTAGCCCAGCTTGCACTGCCCAGTGCCAGGGAAGGAGAGCATAGAGGAGGCAACGAGTCTTGCTACCTGTGGGGAAAACCTGTAAGCCCTTCACAGCCTAGGACCCTCCTACCTACAGGACCACCTCTCCTGGTATGCCCCACGGAGGACCTTAAGGTCCATAAATAGCAACACCCTAGAGGTCCCGGGCCCTAAGGAAGTCAGATTAGCTTCAACCAGAGCCAGGGCCTTCTCAACACTGGCTCCAGCCTGGGGGAACGCTCTGTCTCATGAGACCAGGGCCCTGCAGGATCTGATTTCTTTCCGCAGGGCCTGTAAGACAGAGTTGTTCCACCTGGCCTTTGGCTTGGAGTCAGCCTGATCCCCTCCCCCTCTTTCCTTTATCCTTTCTCCTCCTGTGAAGGGGCTGCATCTTAATGTTTTAATGTTGTATTTTAATCTTGTTTTTTGAATTGCATTTTAATCAACTTGTTTTTATTATTGGTTGTTAGCTGCCCTGAGCCCGGTCTTGGCTGGGGAGGATGGGGTATAAATAAAATTTAATAATAATAATAATAATAATAATAATAATAATAATTGCTTCTCCGGGGTGGGACAAGAGCAGGCGTTCACCCCCTTTTGATTATATTATAGGATGGGTTTTTATGTTTGCTCTTGTTTGGTTTTTTCTCTGGAAATGAAAAGTTTGGCTTCCTGAAGCAGGCTTCCCGCTTCCTTGAGGAAGGACTTCTGGCAAGAGATGGGTTCTTTCACCCCACATTTTCTCATAAAGCACCAGCTATGATGTAGAATGGAGATGGTTGCACACCTCTGATATAGTTCCCCCCCTTTCCCCCTGCTCTCTCTGCTCCATGGTCCATGTGTGTATATGCCCTTTATGTACAGTGAGGGGGGGGAAGTATTTGATCCCCTGCTAAATTTGTCCGTTTCCCCTCTGATGAAGAAATGACCAGTCCACAATTTTAATGGTAGGTTTATTGTAGCTGTGAGAGACAGAATAACAACAGGCAAACCCCCCAGAAACCCAGAAGACAAAAGTCAGAAACCCCTGCAAATTTAGCAGGGGATCAAATACTCTCCCCCCCCCCCACTGTATATATGGTGCTTTTTTGCCCATAAAGCTCCAGTTCTTGCGACAGGTCAGCAAATTCCCAGAAGACCCAGAAGATATCCATATTGGATGATTCAGTGTGGAAGACTCAGTGTGAACTTTTCACCAGTTTTCCAGCGACAAACATTAAATGAACCGGCCTATAATTTCCAAGACCCCTTTTTTAAAATTGGGGTTATATTGGGTACTTTCTCCATGGCTCCCATGTTATTCCACGTCTCTTTCTGCATGGCTCCCATGTTATTCCATGAAACTGCTAGTAGATGTTGGCAGGGGGGTTGGAGGTGGGGGCCCCTCCATCATGTGGATGACCCCCCTCTCTCTCAGAAAAAAAATGGAAGAATTTGCAAAGCCACTAAAGTCAATGACAGTGTGCTGCCTTAAGTCAAAGTTGTAAGTGGTGTTTCCTGCTTAGGATCGTAGGCTCAAAAAGCAGGAAGTCTAAAAATGGATATTTTAAACAGGTCCCTGTAATGAATACCTGTCCCTACAAGACAAATGCCCCAGGATGAAACAACATCCCAGCTTCATGTGTGCATGATGCAATCAAGAGGCATTTGTTGCATTAGGAATTAATATTTGCTTCTCTTTATGTTGTGTCCTATTTCTTTTTGATTGGTCCTAGATGCTCTGTTGTATCTAACAGCACAACCTGCTTGGATATTTATCTTCAAACTGGAAAGGTTAACTAGCTTTCACTCTCTTTATTCCCAATCACTACCACTACTACTAATTTATTATTATTATTATTATTATTATTATTATTATTATTATTATTATTATTATTCTGCCGCTGTTCTTGTTGCTGCTGCTGATGTTTAGGCTCACAGACAGATGTCAATACCAGAAAGATAAGAGAGAAAGAGCTTCTTGACTTTATTTTTCCATTTCAAGCAGAATCCAGCTGAAATTCATAACAAAGCAACACACACACACACACACACACACACACACACACACACACACACACATACATATGTCCTTCTTGTAAACCTGCTGGAAGGAGAGAAGGCAAGGGGGCTTCAGCTGCAACCAATTGCAAGAAGTCTTTGCACTGGGAAATTCACTTGCGCTCTTTTCTACAAAGGTGCTTCCACTTTTTTACCCTTATGTTGATCTTCCCTCACCCCTTCTTCCCTGGCAGAGAGAGGGGCACCATTCTGGGGTCCACCTCAGGTGCCAAAATGTCTTGGGCTGCCCTGTGCCATATGTTGGATTAGATACCCCTGATCTATCAGGGCTCTTACTACCTTTCTCTCAGGGCACAGCCATGTTGATCTGCCTTTTCTGCTTGTGTGCTAGAGAGCCAGAAACGACTATGGCCATCCTCTATGCAGATGTGCCCTGAACCCTTAGATCCACTGGATCCATTACACTTCCACAGAAGGATGAAAGACCTTTTCCAACTTCTCATTTTTGAAACCACGCTGACCGATGCTGCCTGATCGCTGTCAGTTTTGTCGTGACACACACAAACCCACCTGATGAAATTAAATCCATCAGAGGATTAGCAGCAGCCCAGACAATTATGCTATAAACTAAATGTTTGCCATGATTCTATTCAGGTTCCCCCCTCCCAAACTTCACCTGCTAAGTGATGGCAATAGCAAGGTACTCTCCAATGAGAGGGCTGAAATCAAATTGTCTCCATTCACAAATCTCCCTCCCCAACAGCACCCTGAAAATTACAGTCTCAGAAACTTTTATACAAGTCAATTAAACTTGCAAGGGGAGGTAAAGGTAAAGGTAAAGGTACCCCTGCCCGAACGGGCCAGTCTTGACAGACTCTGGGGTTTGTGCGCCCATCTCACATCTATTGGCCGGGGGCCAGCGCTGTCCGGAGACACTTCCGGGTCACGTGGCCAGCGTGACAAAGCTGCATCTGGCGAGCCAGCGCAGCACACGGAACGCCGTTTACCTTCCCGCTGGTAAGCGGTACCTATTTATCTACTTGCACCCGGGGGTGCTTTCGAACTGCTAGGTTGGCAGGCGCTGGGACCGAACGACGGGAGCGCACCCCGCCATGGGGATTCGAACTGCCGACCTTTCGATCGGCAAGCCCTAGGCGCTGAGGCTTTAACCCACAGCGCCACCCGCGTCCCGCAAGGGGAGGTAGACAGCCTCAAAAGACGGCACAGCTTTTCATAATCACAGAACTCAGCTGCCTGTTGCTTAGAGTACATTTGTTGGGAAGGCTACGTGTTGGTAGTGATTTCTATAGCTCCATCAATTTGCATCACACTTAACAGAGAAACACAAGGAGGTAAACTAATCTAGGCAATCTTAATTTCAAGACACAGGAATAGGAATGCAATTACAAATATGCTGTTTATTGTTGCATTAGAAACATCAGCTGAAACATCGTTTCCAAAAAGAGGAAAACTCCATACTCAGCTAAGCAATTCAGTATCTATATACCATCCTTTGGTTATACAAAGATCGCTTTCCTGCTCTTCGCTGAACATTGAAATTTCCTCCCACTGATCACCAGCTGAAAAAAACACACAGACCTCTTTGACCTCGAAGTCCTCATTGAAACAAATTGAGGGGCGGGAATCAGCTGCCAACTCAGAGCAAAAGCATTCAGTGCCCCACTGGCGAGCTCTGCCTGCCTGCCAAGCCGCTGGATCATCATAATAAGAAAAGCGAGTGGCCGCAGGAAAGCGGAACATACCTTGAAGGAATAATAGAAGGATTCCAATTCTTCTTCCTCCGCTTCAGTGAAAGTCACTGTCTCTGTGCAAGTGACAAGAGTAGAATCCAGGCTGTCTGAGCTCCCATTTGAGCGATTGCTGCCTTCTGTGACATTGACTTGCATGGTTTGTGGCTCTTTTCTGAACTGCTCTGGCTCTTCTGGCGACGGAGAGTTAATAATACAGCCAAGCTCTCTCCACAGAGGAGCACAGCTGCACAGGCAGCTTCACTGCTCCACCAGCGGCTCTGGGAGGCATCAAACTTCAAGGCAACTCAGCAACACCATCCAAGCTGGGGAAACCTTCTATCTAAAGGAACTCAGGTTGCTGACAGACCTGGCTGTCCAGACATTTCCCGTCAGCACCTGGAGTCAATTACGAGTGAATCCCCATTGAGTCATCCTTGTACCTGAGCTAGCTGTAGATCACCACACGTCTAAGTGTCAACTGGCAAAGTGAGCATCATCTTCTTTACAAAACAGAGCATTGTTCCATGTCCTGTGGTACCTGGCAGGATGCAGCGCAGCCCATCAAATGTGTCATCAGTTGTTGAAACTTGCCTAGACCACCAGGATTTTGAAGTAGACCGTTTTTTGTTTTTGTAATTTCTCTTTGCATCATTTTCCATGATCCGTGCCACAATTCCCTGATTGTGCTATATCCCTGTTATCTACTGAGTTGAATAGGATCCAAAATGCAGCAGTCTGATTGGTCCTAGAACAATAGGATCCAAAATGCAGCAGTCTGATTGGTCCTAGAACAATGCAGCAGTCTGATTGGTCCTCAGGAGCCACTCAATCCAGCTCCAGGTGGAAGTGAATCCACAACCTGATTGACCTACAGGAGAATCCCAGAATTAGCCAATCACGTGCAACCCATTGTGTAAATAATGTATATAAAGCAGATATTGTGGGGGAACTTCCATTAATCCTCACCACTATGTGCTGAATAAAGAGCATGAAATCCATTCTCGACTCTGAGTATATTTAAATTGACCACCTGAGGACGCAAGGAGACAGCACTTGGGGGGTCTGCTTTTCGGGGGCAAACAAGCCAAGCAACGGCTTGTGGTCAGTCACCACGGTGAAGGGCCGCCCATACAAGAAATCATGGAATTTTTTTACTCCCTTCACGATTGCCAGACCCTCCTTGTCAATTTGCGAGTAGTTCCGCTCGGTTGCGTTGAGTGTCTGGGAAAAGTACGCCACCGGTACCTCTCTTCCATCCGGGAGTTGGTGCCCCAGGACAGCGCCAATGCCGTAGGGTGAGGCGTCGCATGCTAGCACCACTGGCAGCCTCTCGTCGAAGTGTGCCAAGACAGAGTTTGAGACAAGCAAGTCCTTGACTGCCTGGAATGCGGCCTCCTGGCGCTGGCCCCACACCCAAGGGGCCCGCTTGTCCAGGAGTCTGTGTAGGGGCTCCGCTACCGCCGCCTTGTGGGGAAGGAAGGAATGGTAAAAGTTCAATAGTCCCAAGAAGGCCTGAAGTTCAGTCTTGCTCTTGGGCGCTGGGGCATCACAAATGGCCCGTACCTTGTCCCCAGTCGGGTGGATACCTTCTGCGTCCACCATAAATCCCAGAAAGTCCACCTGAGGCACTCCTAGTAGACATTTTTCCCGCTTCACCTTGAGACCCGCCGTCTGGAAACGGTGCAGAACGGTGCGGAGGCGGTCCTCAAACTCCTCTGGTGTGGGCCCGGCAATCAACACATCATCGAAGAAGGGGGTGACACCAGGAATCCCTTTGAGGAGAGAGTCCATTAGATTCTGGAATATGCCTGGTGCCACGCTGACCCCGAATTGCAGCCGCTTTACCCTGAACGCTCCTCTGTGCGTCACAATCGTCTGTGCCTCTGCTGTGGCCTCATCTACTGGCAGCTGTTGATATGCTTGGGCCAAGTCCAGCTTGCCAAAAATTTTCGACCCAGCCAGGGTGGCAAGGACATGGCTGACCACTGGCACTGGGTATGCGTGGGCCGTGAGGGCCTTGTTTATGGTACATTTGTAGTCTGCGCAGATGTGGACCGAACCATTAGGCTTGACGGGTGTGATGATTGGAGTTTCCCAGGAGGCATTAGGCACCGGCTCCAGCACTCCTTGCTCCACGAGTCGGTCCAATTCCTCGTCTATACGGGGTTTCAAGGCGAACGGGACCCAGCGGGCCTTGAGCCTGACCGGTCGTACTGCGGGGTCAAGCTGTAGCGCAATGGGGGGGCGTATACTGTCCCAATTTCCCGTCGAAAACCCCTGGAAATTCCTTGCATATGGCGTCCACGTCCGCTTGTAAGCTAGTGTGGTTCACCCCGGTGACAGCTAGCCCCAGTGGTCCAAACCATGCCAATCCCAGTAAGCTAATGTAGGGGCCCTTGACCACAAGCAAGTCCAGTTGCCGCGTCCGCCCTCGGTATTGCACCCTGAAGGTCCCCACCCCCATTGTGGGGACCTTACGTTTCTAGAAGTCCCGGAGGGTGAATGGGGCCGGCCTGAGTTTGGGACCCCCAGTAGGACAGTTTCCTTAAGGTCTTTGCCGAGATTATGGATAGAGTTGAACCCGTGTCAAGCTCCATGTGGCATGGGGCCCCCTCTATCTGTACCTCTACATAAATTTTCTCTACGTTGGGGTGGGGCAACTGGTATACCTGGCAGTCCGTGAGCTCCGTCGAGTTGCCTTGGTGCGTTGGGCCCTGGGACCTGGGGCTCTTGAGTTGGTCATCTGATGCCTGGTGTCGGGTGGGCCGAGCCCGACACACCCGGGCGATGTGTCCTGATTTTCTGCACTGCCTGCACTCTGCGTTGCGGAAACGGCAGGTCCTCCTCTCGTGACTCTCCCCGCAGCTTGCGCAGTTCCCTCCTTCTCGTCGAGGCAGTTGTGGTCTGTGCGCTGCTTGAGTGCGCTGCTGTACTCGGTGCACCTCCTCCCTGTCGGATCCTGAGTCGTCGGTGAGGTCTTCGTGGTGGACCCTCGGTTGGGATGGCAGGCTCGGCCGTGCCTCTTGCGTCGACCTCTCGGCAGCTTCTGTTGCCAGGGCCTCCTCCAGAGCGACCTGGAACGTTAGGTCCTTCTTGGCGTAGAGGCGTCGTTGCAGCTTCTCATCTTTCAGGCCACCGACGAGGCGGTCACGAAGCATGTTTTCCAGCTCTGAGAAGTTGCAGAACCGGGCAGCTTGGCGGAGAGAGGTCACAAATCCAGTTATGGTTTCCCCAGGGGCTTGTCGCTTTGCGTAGAAGGCATTTCGACGAGCCACCACTGAGGGCTGCGGCGAAAAGTGCCCCTTCAGCTGTTCCATTATTGTTTTGTATGGAACAGTAGCGACGTCTTCAGGCACAAGGAGAGCCCGGGCGATTTCAAACGTCTCCTCTCCGCAGATGCTGAAGAATATTGCCCTCTTCTTGGCGTCTTCTTCGTCGGTGACCCCTTTGGCTTCTAGGAGGAAGGTGAAACGGGAGGCGTACGCTTCCCAGTCTCCAGATGCTGGGTTGAATGGCGAGAAGCTGCTGTTGGCTGCCATTTTGAGTTCCTTGTGTCCCGGAGCTGAAGCCTGGATACACGGTGCGAGGCAGCGGTGCGGCAGGTGGCGGTGCTGCGGTGCTGTGTGTGGCAGTCAGCTCAGCGGGATCCCACCTTCGTCGCCAGTGAAATATACTCAGAGTCGCAAAGTGATTTCATGCTCTTTATTCAGCTCATAGTGGTGAGGAGGAATGAATGAAAGTCCCCTCACAGTATCTGCTTTATATACACTATTTACACAATGGGCTGCACATGATTGGCTAATTCCGGAATTCTACTGTAAGCCAATCAGGTTGTGGATTCACTTCTATCTGGAGCAGGATTGGGTGGTTCCTGCCAACCAATCATACTGCTGCATTGTTCTAGGACCAATCAGACTGCTGCATTCTGAATCCTATTGTTCTAGGACTAATCAGACTGCTGCATTCTGAATCCTATTGTTCTAGGACTAATCAGATTGCTGCAATTTGGATCCTATTGTTCTCAGTACATAACAAATCCCAATGCTCAAACATCACATTTGATCATTAGGGGAAAGGATGCTCCCAGATTCAGTGTCCAGCATCTCTAGGTAGGCTAGGAAATACCTCTGTCTGAATTCCCGGAGAGCTGCTGCCAATCAGTGTAGGCAGTATTGAGCCAGATGAGCCAGTGGACTGACTCCATATGAGCTTCCTAAGATCCTGTGTTGCAGAGAAAATAAAATAAAAAGCAAGAACTTTTCCCAACCCCCACAACAAGCAGTCTCTGAGTGCTTTGAGCTGACATGGTCTTTTGTGGCTATTATAATTTGCATGATTGCAACAATTAGGTTTCAGTCACTGCTGGTACCTCCAGTTCTCACAAATGGTGCCTTCAGGTAAATGCTGTTGGCTACAAGCTCATGGGACGCAGGTGGCACTGTGGGTTAAACCACAGAGCCTAGGGCTTGCCGATCAGAAGGTTGGCGGTTCGAATCCCCGCAACGGGGTGAGCTCCCATTGTTTGATCCCAGCTCCTGCCAACCGCGCAGTTCAAAAGCACGTCAAAGTGCAAGTAGATAAATAGGTACCGCTCTGGCGGGAAGGTAAACGGCGTTTCTGTGTGCTGCTCTGGTTCACCAGAAGTGGCTTAGTCATGCTGGCCACATGACCCAGAAGCTGTACGTCGGCTCCTTCAGCCAATAAAGCAAGATGAGCACCACAACCCTGGAGTCATCCGCAACTGGACCTAATGGTCAGGGGTCCCTTTGTTGGAATTCTGCCTGGTACAGAGGAATGTGCCACAGCGTAGGCACCGGCAGATATTCCTTTCGACCTCCCCGCGTCTCCACTTTGCTGATAAGCAGGCGAGGTCCCGGCGATTCATCTCAGATATGTGAGAGGAACACACCGTTCATCGTCTCTCCCCTTTGGTGTCCCCCAGGAGGGGAAAGAAGCAGACAGAAAACTATTTACATCTTTTATTTCTGTCTCTCATATCAGTACAGAGAAACACGTCTGCACTCGACAACAGCGAGAAGAAACTCCACCCATGTACTTCCAGTACAGGTCATATGACACACACTCTGAGCTAACATCCGGTGCTCAGTACAGAATGGACTGCCCCTTTGTTTCCATGGCAACAGTCACAAACATCCTGTCTGGCTTTCCAGCCACAAGCAGCTGACTGAGCTGCTGGAGCCTTTGCTTGCTGCAGCATTGGTGCTTTATGGTAACATACTCCCCCTAAAGTATCAATGCGTGCTGCGAGCAAAGCGTCATCCAGAGAAGAAAACAAACAGTTGTTATACTTATAACATTCCCCTGTTGTTTCAGTTCCACCCTTGGAACTACCCGCCACTGGTTTTACCAATGTACCTCTCTGGTTGTGTGACTTCGCATTTCCTTGGTTAACAACTCTCTGTTGTGCCTTTGTCTCTGACTCAGACACAGCTTCAATCTGTCCTTGATCGTTTACAACAGCAACATATGCAAGGTTAGCAAACTCCTCTGAATACCTCTTGGGTGGTACACTCTTCGTTGCTCTCTCAGACCTACGTAAGAGCTGCTGCTCTTCTCTGCTTTCTGGTTCAGCCTCTGAACTCTCTGGAGAACCAGTACTAAGCTTAATCAGTGGTTTATCCTCCTCTTCTGAGGGTCTAGTCATCATTTGAGATTTCCTCTCAGTGACTGTGACAACTGAGCTGTCTGAGCTATCAGTGTCATCATCATCAGTACCACTGAACTCAATAAGATCAAACTCATCATCATCATCATAATCCTCTGTGGAAAAAGTTTGAACAATCACTCTCTCCTGTTCGGGAGCACTCTCTAGAAACTTTGTGAGAATCACCTGACCAGATTCAGACAAAATTACTCTGTAGAGACCTTTTTCATAACCCACAAAGATGCCTCTGGCATTCTTTACCCCACTTGGAGCTTCTGTTCTCACATGAGATCCGAAAACCTTGAAATAGGCAACAGAAGGTTTTCTATTAAACAGCTTCTCAAAAGGAGAACATCCCAACTCTGTTGAGACTTTTCTCAACCACACATGAAGATAGGACGCTAAAGATTCGGCCCAATATTCATGTGGCAGATGTGAACTTAGCAATTGCGCATGCATCCCCTTTTGCAATTCTTTGTTCACCCTAACACAGACACATTTCTTCCATGCTTCTTCGGAAGTAGCAAGTTTGTGTCTTATCCCTTTCTCATCCAGGAACCTCTGGAAATCCTGTAAAAGAAAAACTGGCTTGTCATCTGTGAAAAGACAATCAATGTTAGCATCATGCATACTTTTAACCTTGTCACAAAACTCCTGAAACTTTTCTAAAGTTTCCTGCGGTTTCTTCATCAAGTAAACCCAAGAATAATTAGTGTAACAATCAACACACACAAGGTAATATTTTGCTCCGCCTCTAGATGGTTCTAAAGGACCAATCACATCAGCATACACCCGCTGAAAAGCTCTGTGGACCTTCTTGGACACCTTCTTGGTGTTCACACTGGTCACACCTGCAAGAGAAATTTCGTTAGAATCAGAAGTATTACATTTCATGTAATCACTTTGATCAAAAGTCAACAAATACAGTCCATCTTTCTCTCTGGCAGTAAGAAACAGTTCTCCATCTTTGTAGATCTTGCATCTTTTAGCATCATAGTACAGTTTTAGTCCCTTCTTTGCAATCTGCGACACACTCAGCAAATTAAATCTCAGTTCTGGAACCAGGTAAACATCGCTTATAGTCAAGTTCAGACTCTCAAGATACACAGTTCCAATTCCGGTCGCTTCCAGTTCTTGACCGTTGGCTTGTTTCACAGTGAAGCTTTGCTTCTTCAACGTTGAAAACAGTTCTCTGTGTGGGCAGAGGTGCTTCGTGGCGCCCGTATCGATTATAAATGCGTTCCCAACATCTGGCGTGGTTCCTTTCGCCATCATAGCCTTTGCAGGTTTCATCTGGCACTTGGTACGGCTTTTGCTTGACGCCTCAGGCTTCGTCGAGCTGTTCTTGGCTCCTCTTGACTGTCGCGGCTTCTTACAGTTTCGCTGTAGATGCCCAGTCTGTCCACAATTGTAGCATCGGACGGCACTCAATGCTACGGCATCACCAGCAGTGGGAAGATTTGAACTCTGTTCTTGCCTCCCTCTGTCTTTCACTTCCAGTGCAGCAAGTCTGTCGTGTTCGTTCAGGACGACGGCAGACACCCTTTCCGCGGTCAGATCCTGAGCAGGTAGCGAACCAAGCTGACTGGCAACAACCTTGTAGGTCCGGTTCAGGCTGTTTATCATCATGAAGCAAAACACTTCCTCCTGAAGACGGAAATTGCGTTCCACCATCTGTTGATGCAGGTACTTCATCTCTGTCAGGTGCGCTTGAACATCTCCATCAGGCGCTAATCTCAGATTGGTCAACTTCTCAAAATACAGCAACGCTGAAGAACCAGCATCTCTCTGATGCGTTGTACGCAGCGTGTTCCACACCTCTTGCGCAAATTCCAAATGCTGTATATGCACAAGCTGCTCATCTGAGACACACAGAATTATAGCAGTCCTAGCCTTCACATTCTGTGACTCCCAAGCACGCGTTGGTGCTGCTGGAATGGGATTCTCAATCACCCCAAACAGTCTCTGATTCTGCAGCAGGGCCTTCATCTTTACAGACCAAGATGAATAATTGTCATTGGTCAGGAGGGGTGGAGAAGGCAAGCCTCCCCCCTTCTTGGCATCCATTTTGAGTCCTTGCATTGACTCTAAAAACACAAGCCTCTAAAATCCAATAGCTGGCTTGTTTACTCTCTTGACACCTGGCAACTCTGACACTGGCTGCGTTGGAAAGTCCCTTCCAGCAGTTCGTGAGGACCTAGTCAAAACAAACTTTGTTTTCGCCTCTCTGAAGCATAGTCTGATTGTCCAGCCCTCTCGAGTAACTTTCCATTTCTCCTCTCTGAGGCACAGCCTTCTGAAGGACGTTGCCTAGCAACAGCGCATTCCTTTCCTCGAACAGGAAACCACAAAAATGCCTGGTATGCAGGCCTCTTCTAAGTTGGAGCTACTTTCCCACACTCGCTCTCCGTGAAGCAGAGAATGAATCATTCTGCATTCACTCTTTTAAGCCCTTAAAAGTCTCATACCTTGAGTATCGGCTTGGCTGTCAGCTTCTTCTGGTCAGCTTCTGGCTGCAGAGAATCAGCCTCTCCAATCAGGCTTCCATGGAGCAGAGGAGGACAATTCACCAACCTCTCATCCAGATGTCCGATGGACAGCAACCATCCTCTGCTACCACTGTTGGAATTCTGCCTGGTACAGAGGAATGTGCCACAGCGTAGGCACCGGCAGATATTCCTTTCGACCTCCCCGCGTCTCCACTTTGCTGATAAGCAGGCGAGGTCCCGGCGATTCATCTCAGATATGTGAGAGGAACACACCGTTCATCGTCTCTCCCCTTTGGTGTCCCCCAGGAGGGGAAAGAAGCAGACAGAAAACTATTTACATCTTTTATTTCTGTCTCTCATATCAGTACAGAGAAACACGTCTGCACTCGACAACAGCGAGAAGAAACTCCACCCATGTACTTCCAGTACAGGTCATATGACACACACTCTGAGCTAACATCCGGTGCTCAGTACAGAATGGACTGCCCCTTTGTTTCCATGGCAACAGTCACAAACATCCTGTCTGGCTTTCCAGCCACAAGCAGCTGACTGAGCTGCTGGAGCCTTTGCTTGCTGCAGCATTGGTGCTTTATGGTAACACCCTTTGCCTTTACCTTTACAAGCTCATGGTGGCACTTGAATGGGTGTGGGGAGAGGGTGCAGTTAGTCTGAACTGGGTGCATGTGTTGCCAGCTCACATGATTTCCCCCTGGCTGTTTGAGAGGGGACGTCAGACAACAAAGCCCATTTCACTGGGTCATTTTGGTTCTTCTCTGTTTTGGTTGCTCACCATTTCTGCCATGGGGCTTTACATGTGGGCATGTGGGCAGCTATTTCTGTACCTGTGTGTGGACACCTTAAAAAAACAAATCCAAAAGTAGGCACGTTTCACACTGGGCAGAATGGAGGGGTTTTCAGGATGGTGGGAGGAAGGGTCATGCTGTAGCAGAAATAGATCTACCAGAAGCTTGCTGCCTTAGAAGTCAGGTAAGTATCATGCATTCAATTTCCTCTCAGATCATCCAAGGTAGAAGCACTTTATTAAAGTGCTGCCAAAGCGAGAACATGCATTTAAGCACTTAAACAGTAGCCCTGAAACAATGATGTTCTAAGGATCCTGGGGAAACCTAGAAATCAGAGGCCAGTTAGCTTAATGACTGTTCCAGGTAAACTGATAGAAGAAGGTATCCAACTCTACTTTCTTCTTAGTAAGGTGGTCCCTCACTCAATCTCAGCAGTTCAGTGAGTTTCCCACATCCATTCTTCAGGGTATCTGGCAAGAGGGTCTCACAGACCTAACAGTGGTCCTGGAGTTCTGTGGCTGCCCTGCCCCAGCTTCTTCTTGCTTGGGCAAGAGACCACTTCTGCAGGACTCATGATGGATGGATGGATGGATGGATGGATGGATGGATGGATCAAAGAATCCATCATAGAATCATACAGAAGAAGAAGAGTTTGGATTTGATATCCCACCTTTCACTCCCTTTAAGGAGTCTCAAAGCGGCTAACATTCTCCTTTCCCTTCCTCCCCCACAACAAACACTCTGTGAAGTGAGTGGAGCTAAGAGACTTCAGAGAAGTGTGACTGGCCCAAGGCCACCCAGCAGCTGCATGTGGAGGAGCGGAGACGCGAACCCGGTTCACCAGATTACGAGACTACCGCTCTTAACCACTACACCACACTGGCTCTCAGTTGGAAGGGACCCTGAGAGTCATCTAGTCCAACTCCCTGCAATGCGGAAATCTTACCCACAGCTGTCTCTGGGTGGGCTCAAACCACTGGTGGCCTCAGAAGGTGATGGACTCTCCTTCCTTGGAGGTGGTGAAGAAGAAGAAGAAGAAGAAGAAGAAGAAGAAGAAGAAGAAGAAGAAGAAGAAGAAGAATAGTAGTAGTAGTAGTAGTAGTTTGGATTTGATATCCCGCTTTATCACTACCTTAAGGAGTCTCAACGTGGCTCACATTCTCCTTTCCCTTCCTCCCCCACAACAAACACTCTGTGAGGTGAGTGGGGCTGAGAGACTTCAGGGAAGTGTGACTGGCCCAAGGTCACCCAGCAGCTGCATGTGGAGGAGCGGGGAAGCGAACCCGGTTCCCCAGATTACGAGTCTACCACTCTTAACCACTACACCACACTGGCTCTCTTAAGCAGAGGTTGGATGGCTTTCTGCCATGGACGCTTTAGTTGAGATTCCTGCATTGCAGAGGGCTGGACCACATGACCTTTTGGGTCTCTTCCATCTCCACAATTCGAGTTGATTCTATGATTTGGGCTGTCAGGAAGAAAATGGCTAGGTTGTGCTCAAGGGGTTTCGACTTCCGGGGTTGGCGCGATCTGGGAATGGCGGATTCCCTCCGAGCTCCGGAGGGAATCGGCTCAGCGGGGGACGGGTCTTTGCCGTGCCGGCGACACGGGGACCCTTAAAACCGCAGGCGCGGAAGCCTGCAGACTGAAGACTCGGTGGGTGCCTTAAGCGCCCCCCCCCGATTCGCAAAGAGCCTTTTTAAAGGCTGCGGAGGGGATACGGGGGGTGGCGTGGCACCGAGAGTCCATCGCTACCTCTGCTGAGCGAAGCCGCGAGCCATGACCGGAGAGCGCTGACTTCCTTCCTTGAAATTCGGCTGAGAAAAAGAACCCGTGAGTTAATTGAATTTGGATTCTAAGAATTTTACCTATTGAATTGGAGACAATCGGGGGATGTGTTAAAAGGAAGTCCGCACCCCCCCCCCTTGCAGACGATCCAGAGCAACGATAAAAGAACTAAGCTGGAGTGCCTACCCTGTAAAGGGTGAGTTTAAAAAGACAGTAACTTCCAAGATTTGGAAAAGGAATTTTTTGAGCAGGAGAGAGGAGTGTTGGAAGGGGTATATTTCTGTTGTAAACAACCCCCCCTCCCGGGCCCGGGAGTGTCCTATTTTGGAGCTTGTATAAGAAGAGCAGAGTTTGACAGCTGTCAAAGCTGTCAAACGGACTGTTAATAGTAGAAAAATTGCTACTTAAAATCCCTCTGGATTAAAAGGAGTTACAATTGAACTAAAATTGTTGGAAACAAAGAATCAATAACAAGATAGAGGACTGTTGGAGAAAAGAACACTAAGTAACCAGATTCCCTCTAGGGGGAAATCTGTGGAATTACAATGGCTGTGGATGGAAAGATACTGGGAGAAATCGAAAGGATGTTTTTTTTAGTTGGAATCTTACAGGAACAGACTACGGCTATGAATGAACAATTGATGACCTTGAATCCTGAAACAAGTAGTTCTGTTCAATGTAATGAGAACCTGGCTGAGAAAGAATCCACAGCTGAGCCGGAAATGATAACCAAAGAAGAGAAGACAAAACAAGAAAGAGAAGAACTGAAATGGGAAAATATTGTCCAGAAGCTGACATCTGTGGAATATAAACAAGGAGACTATTGGACTGAACCTACTACAAATCTACGAAAGATCCAGAAGATGAAAGTGGAGGCCCTGGGAATCTATGAAATCAAGGAATTTAAAATAAAGAAATACAATTGGGGCCTCCACATAGACTCTGACTTTGATTATGTTCAAAATTCATGCCTTGTGGAAATTCCTCAGCAGCTGCTTGCAAATATGGGAAGAGATTTTGGACTGACTGTGAAAGAACTCTTTCGAGACGTGAAGACCGACATAAAGGATTGCCAACTAGGCCGGCGGAGAGGGACTGAAAGAGACTTGAGAGCCTCGGACGTGAGGAATCCGGGCTAAGAACTGTTATTTTGGACATGTTTTTGGAAGGGACACAAACCGGGGAAGGGAGGGAGGGAAGAATCTAGTTTCAACAACACTTAAGACCATGGGATTTAGTTAACAAGATTATTATTTAAGACAAAATGGGAAATCGATGGAAGGGAACAGGTCCAACTTAGAATAAATTTAATTTTGCTTCTTTTTATATAAAGGACTAATATTAAGATGTATAAGGAAATGCCAATTTGCTGATATAAATTTGGGAATAGGGATGCAAGGGAGGGGGTGGGGGGAGGTCAATGACCAGGGTTAGAAAATAAGTTTTTTGGAAACTATATATGTTTGTTGTTTTATCTTTCTGTTTGTTTGGTTTTGTGTATTTTGTGCTTTTGTCTTTGTCTATATAAAATGTGAAAACCCAATAAAAATTTTTATAAAAAAAAAAAAGGTTGTGCTCAAGGGGAGAGCAAGGGGAACCAGGGGCTGTGGCAATAGACAGGGCTGCCATACCTGTGACCACCACTGTCCCAGTAAGTGTCATCAAGCTTCCAGACCAGCGGTGGCTGCCAGTGTAAAACAGGTTCTCATTTACTCACCAGGTTTTCTGTGGTAAGGTGAAATCCAGAACAAATTAGGGGAAAGTCTAGATTGGTATTTTGGTAATAAAGAAGCTGTGTGGATACTGCAAAGCAACAACAATTCGGGAAAGCGCTAATTCAACGATAAAATCTCATCTGGAAGCACCCTGTGTCTGGGGCAGGGGAGAGACAGCTAAGCTCATTCCATCAGTTTGGCTGAGACAAACTGTCTTTTTGGCTCATCCCCTCCCAGAAAAGTTACCGTCACTAGTCCTTTTCACCTGACTGCACCAGAGGGAAAGAACAGGCAGCAATTCCACTGGGTCAGCAAGAAGCAGCTGCTGCTCCAGCTATCCTATCTCAGAACTGTGCCATCAGCAACAATTCCAGCTGGTGCCTATAAGATAAAGGATGCATTTTTTTTAATTATGTGATTTTTGTGTAAGAATTGGTACTTGGGTTTACTTGGCTCCCTATTCCCTTCCCCTTCCTTATTCCATTTTTCATTTGCATTGTGTCTATTAGATTTTAAGTGTGCCACTGCCAGCAAGGACTATTGTGTTTGGAAGGAGAGGGATAAAGGATGGAGACTAAGGTTGTGTAATTATCAAAGTATTGTCTGAGACAAAACAGCATGTAATATGGCTTTTCATTGTGTATGAAGGACTTTTAAGACCCACCAGAAAGAAACAGCCAGCAAGGGCTACAAGCAAAGTGTGGCACTTATAGCAGAGCATGAGACTCTTAATCTCAGGTCATAGGTTTGAGCCCCATGCTGGGTGAAAGATTCCTGCTGATAGTTCCTTCCAACTCTATGATTCTATGATAGAGTTATAAACATTATAACTTTATATTATAACATTATATTGCATTTTCTGGCCAACACCATTTAATAAGCAGAACCTAGCAATTACTCTCTTTCTTTCTTTTTACTTTTTACTTATTAAATCTGTTAGTCTCTTTATCTTGCCCAAGGCAACCCAAAATGACTTATAATTCATTGCAAAGATCATGAGCTTACAAAGTATGACGATATTCATTTCCAGATTCGTATAACGGTGCAATCCATTGGCAGTTAACAGAGTGGGAAGAAGCCATGGAGATTTTTTTTCTTTTCTAGGGATGAAGTGGAATGTTTCATCAGTTCATGATATCATTTACACCATCTAATGGATCTGTAATAAGATAATTTTTTGATTTAGGGAGAGTTTTCATTTGGAGTGGTTGCCATAATATGATTTTGTTAGGCAGTGATACTTTACTAATGGACTTCAAAAATGACATTTAAGAATAATTGAAACAGAATCCTAGCTGCTTTCCTGATGAAATGGACACACATGATCCAGGAAAAGGTCACAACTATGTGCAGTTCCCAGGGAGTAGGCATGGCAGAGAAACAGAAGCAGAAATTGATGGTGTTTGGTTATTCACCTCATATCCAGAACTGAAATCATTCCAGAGAATATGATTGACATTTGTTGTTGTTGTTGTTTTAAATCTGCAAATGATTACATTTCAGCATTTACATCATGTCTCCTTTTGCACTGAAAAAAAATGGGCTGAAATAACGTAATGTCAACATGATTTACAGAATTAATTATGTAAGTTGCAGAATTTTGACACAGCGGGCAGTGAAAGAAATAGCATGGTTTGGGACAAAAGACTGTATGAAAACAGTGTTTCATGCAACAAATACAGGTGGATCAGAAAATGGTGACTTCTTACATCCTTAATGGGGAGCAAAAACCAACGAACGTAATGGGATTTCTGAGTAAATATGCCCATTCTCACACTTGTAGTCTAGTTGAACGTCACCAAGATGGTTTAGTTAGGACTAAGCTCTATCCCACTGCTTTTTATGGAGCTCAGCTATGACTAGTGATGGGGTTTGCAGTCTTGTTCATTTCCCCCCTCACTGAGCAAACTCAGTTTGTTTCAGTCCACAGCCTGTGAAATGCAAATCAGCTTGGCCCGCTCTCCATTTTGTGAAAATGGCATCATTGACTTTGAGTCTTCGGACTGTGTTGCAAGAACTCCTTGCCCAATGGATTTCGCTATTCGCAGTTCTGCTATTGTGAATGTTTGCCCCCCACTCTAAAGTATCCATTTGCAGGACTCCAGGGGGTATTGTAATTGGTTTGCCTTGCAGTGCCTTTTCTCTCCTCTTTGTGCAATACTTGCCAAGCAATTTGTGTTCCCAACCCTCCTGTCCCTTTTAAATCACACACACAATTCCCACCTCTAAATTTAGTCTCTGCAAAGGAATTTGACAACCACTCGCCTATAGCTTCTTGGAAGAATGAGGAGAAACCAATAGAAGGGAGGGAACAGTGAGTTTTTTGTTTTAAACTATTTGGCTGTTTTTAAAGTTTACTCATTCATTGATCCTCAGCTGTGTTGCTGGCCTTAACCACCCCCACCCCCCCAAAAAAGATGGTGTATATTTTTTCATGTCTATAATTGTGACTTGCCATTGTGTTTCTTCTTGCTCTCTTGTCATATACTATGCTTTTATGACTCAAAATCATTTTAACAAAATTCACCCATGTCAGGTTTTATATCAGCAACAATCTCTGTCTTTGAGTTTATACCTGAATATTATTTTTGTGGTACTTTTGTCTTTCATCTTCACCCAACTCTTAACACATCAAAGCTGAGACCAAAGACGGGAAGAAGCACGGTGACATTTCTTGCCCTGTGAGGCCATATGATGTCACAAAGGGAACAGAGACAATGCAAGTAGTAATCTCTCTCTCTTTCTCTCTCTCTCTCTGTCTATCTGTCTGTCTCATGATTGTAAGGGCTCTGGGCTTGCAACGTCAATGAGATGCTGAAGTATGCTTAGGTTGTAGACGACAGCTGAGAATTATTCTGTCTGTTCTGGAAGAGTTTGCAGTACCCATAAAGGATAAGAGTCACAGTTTGGAGTTGCTCAATGATGCAACATTGTCCCTGAAAGCACAAATGACTAAGAGTGCCCTTCATAAGATTCAGCTGATAAACAAACTAAAACCTTATTGGGACAGAGAGAAACTAATATTTTCCTTGAGCTAACCACTGAGGGAAATTCAGGTTTCAGGAATCAATGGAAACGGGATGTGGGGGACCAAGAGATTGAAAAAGTGAACAAGTACATGACAATGGAACACCACTGTGACCTGAAGAAAACTCCATAAAGTTGTGATACACCTGCTTGGATGACTCAGATATTGGAGCAAAGCTTTCCCCATTCTTAGAAGGGTTGTGAACATAGAGTGACTTACATGACCATGTGGTCCTGCCCTCTGGTGGAAGCTTTTTGGGAAGCAGCAATTCAGGAAATGGGACATATCATTCACACTCAGATAGTGACAGATATAAAATTGCACTTACTGTCTAGAGCCAAAGAGATCCTGCAGCTATTCTGTCAAAATAGGAACCAGGCAGAGGGCCTTTTCGGTGGTGGTGCCTGCCCTGTGGAACGGCCTCCCATCAGATGTCAAGGAAATAAGCAACTATCCTAAAAGACATCTGAAGGCAGCCATGTTCAGGGAAGTTTTAAATGTTTAATGCTGTATTGTGTTTTTAATATTCGATTGGGAGTTGCCCAGAGTGGCTGGGGAAACCCAGCCAGAAGGGGGGGGGGGTATAAATAACAAATTATTATTATTATAATAAAAGATACCTGGTGTGTTTTATGATAGTAGCTATGAGACCTCTGATTGTCTTCACAAAATGTTACTTCTTATCATGGCTTTGTTGTTGGGGTGCTGCTTGGACCAATACAACAACAAATACGTTTATTGTGAGGACCATGCCTGTACACAAACATCAACACAACAATAGTTAAAAATATTAAAATTCATTAGATACTATGCCAACAAATACCTTCATCCCACAAAATAGAAAGAGAGGGAAAACAAGCAACGAGTTAAACAGACGATGAAGGGGTCTTTACATTGTCATCCATAAATCTTTCCCTGGCTTTCATGGCCTTCATCACAAAAACCGCTACCACATGGGTAATACATGGGTTTGCATCAACTAACAAGAATTTTACTCTATCTTCAGGATTGGTTATAGAGTTGGGTATAATTTGCAGCAATGCGTCTCTAAAGCCTGAGTAGATGGGGCAGTAGAGGAGGTAATGTGTAAGATCCTCTTTAGTTTTCATAAGGCAAGGACATAAACGATGTTCTACTGGGGTTTTTGTGAATCTACCGGTCAGATATGCAGTTGGCAATGTTTGAAACCGTGCCATAGTGAAAGCTCTCCGAAGGGTGGGATCAGTGATCTCCACCAAGTAGTTGGCACAGATTTTGACTGCTTTTACTTGGGGAAGCCAGTAGGAAAACCCCGAGTTTTTTATCTTTGTGGAGTCCAAAAAGGCGTCTTTTTCAAAGATCCATTCCCGAACTTTATCAGTTGGATCAATAATGAAAGAGATGTGGGTGGCGCTGTGGTCTAAACCACTGAGCCTCTTGGGCTTTCTAATCAGAAGGTTGGCAGTTCAAATCCCTGCAATGGGGTGAACTCCTGTTGCTCTGTCCCAGCTCCTGCCAACCTAACAGTTTGAAAGCACACCAGTGCGACTAGATAAATAGGTACTGCGGCGGCAGGAAGGTAAACAGCATTTCCGTGCACTCTGGTTTCCTTCACGGTGTTCCATTGCACCAGAAGTGTCTTAGTCATGCTGGCCACATGACCCAGAAAGCTGTCTGTGAACCAACGCTGGCTCCATCGGTCTGAAAGCGAGATGAGCGCCGCAACCCCATAATCGCCTTTGACTGGACTTAACTGTCCAGGAGTCCTTTACCTCTTTTTTTACCTTTGGACCAATACTATCTAGGTTTAGCCAGCTATGTGAAAGTATTGCAGTTGCATGTATTTGCTGCCCCCCCCATTCTTAACGAAAGGAAAAAAGAAGCAGGGGACTTTGATAGCCTGACTATTGTCATCGGTGTTCTGATTAAGATTCCTGTAATGGAGGGATGGAAAATCCATGGCCCTCCAAATGTTGTTGGACCCCAGCATCCATTAAGGATGTAAGAAGTCACCATTTTCTGATCCACCTGTATTTGTTGCATGAAACACTGTTTGGATGGTCCCAAACCATCCAAACCAAGACCTACACTGGCTCCCAGTACGTTTCCGAGCACAATGCAAAGTGTTGGTGCTGACCTTTAAAGCCCTAAACGGCCTTGGCCCAGGATACCTGAAGGAGCATCTCCACCCCCATCGTTCGGCCCGGACACTGAGATCCAGCGCCAAGAGCCTTCTGGCGGTTCCCTCATTGCGAGAAGCCAAGTTACAGGGAACCAGGCAGAGGGCCTTCTCAGTGGTGGCACCCGCCCTGTGGAATGCCCTCCCACCAGATGTCAAAGAGAAATATAACTACCAAACTTTTAGAAGACATCTAAAGGCAGCCCTGTTTGGGGAAGCTTTTAATGTTTAATAGGTTATTGTATTTTAGTGTTTTGTTGGAAGCCGCCCCAGAGTGGCTGGGGAAACCCAGCCAGATGGGCGGGGTATAAATAATAAATTATTATTATTATATTATCAACCCCAGCCAGCCTGGCCAATGGCCAGGGGTAACCAGAGCTGTCATCCAGAAGCCAGGGCAGACTTAGGCAATATGGCTCCCTAAGCGAGGCCAAAATTTGCCCTCTTCCCCCCAAAAATATTTCTCACTGCTCACAGCTTTGCTCTCCTCCCTTTGTCCTAACCGATGGGGAGGGTGAAATGAAATTGTCCCCCTGTAGCTCTTTAAACCCCTCATCTAGGAGAAGTGGCTCCTAGTGGTGCACGGGTGCCCAGTTTGGCAGGCATGAAGCCACCAAGTGTCAGAGACCGGAATGAAGAGGCAGAGGGATGGTGGGCTGACAAGGGGGGAGAGAGACAGTTTTGAATTGCAGCCAAACAATGAGAATGATAACGAGGGAGGGGCGGGCAGGCAAGCAGCCAAGGTACGCTGAATTGGGAGAATTAAGGGAGGGGGGAGAGCAGTCAGCGAACACTTCAACAGACAGTGTAGAAGCTCCTCCGTCTCCTAGAGCGTGACAGTTGTTGAGGGTACAAGAGCAATGTACCCAGCGGCATTTGGCAATGGGAGGCTTCCGTGGAGGCCAGTGCTGTTGGGGAAGGGGAAGAGAGGAGCCAGAATGAGCCGCTCCATCATGAAGAAAAGACTATAATTCTTTGTCTGTTACCACAGCGACTGAATAAATAATATAGTCATACCTCGGGTTGAAGTTGCTTCAGGTTGAGCGTTTTCGGATTGCGCTCTGCGGCCACCCGGAAGTAACGGAACACATTACTTCCGGGTTTCGCCGTTCACGCATGCGCAGATGCTCAAAATGGCATGCGGCATTTTGCGTTCGTGCATGCGCAGAAGCAGCGAATCGCGACCCGCGCAGACACAGGTTGCGTTCACTTCGAGATGTGAACGGGGCTCTGGAACAGATCCTGTTCGCATCCAGAGGTACCACTGTACTTAAAAGCTTTCTTGTTTTCTCCTAGCTCTTTGAAACCAGTGGGAGGAGAGGGAGAGATTCTTCAGGCCTGAAACAGGGGTGGTAAGAGGTGACTCCGCTGATCAGGAGGTGACCTGACCATGCACCTGCGCCCTCAACAGTGCCTCCTCATCGCTCCTGCAATGTGGAAAGATCTCTCCATGCGCTCCATGCGCACAATGCTCTGGCGCTGGCAGAGTGTGAGGCAAGCACCCCCAGCTGCTGCCTCCCCAGCCAATGATCACATCCCTTCCACCACCAGCCACAAAGGAGAATGAGGAAGAGGAATGGGCGCATTGGAGCCTTGACTGGGCGCCACCTCTGTGCCAGCGCCATGGAGACAGATGCAGCCAAGCACCACCCGCATTGGCTCCTCCGGGAGCAGCGCACCAAGCCCTGTTGCGCACACCAAAGCCAGCTCCATCCCCAGTGGTGCAGAATGAAAAGAAGGGGGAGAGATGGTCATAGTTGTGTCGCCCTCGGTGCCCAGTGTGGGGGAACTGGGTGTGCTGCCCTAAATCTGCCTCTGTAGCAGCATCTGGAAGACCAAAAGATGTCAAGATCCAGGTTTGGGGCAGGTACTCTTTGGCGAGAAAGCCCCAGCAGAGATTTAAAATCCCCAAACAAACAGCAAAGTAAAATATGGAAATATAGGTTGTTGGACTTTAAAGATATGCTCTTCTAAGCCGCTTCCAAAGATTCCCATTTCCTCTAGCATAGAAAAAGACCATATACAGTGGTGCCTCGCAAGACGAAATTAATCCGTTCCGCGAGTCTCTTCGTCTAGCAGTTTTTTCATCTTGCGAAGCAACCCTATTAGCGGATTAGCAGCCCCATAGGGGAAATCGTCTTGTGAAGCAGCTCAAAAACGGAAAACCCTTTCGTCTAGCGGGTTTTCTGTCTTGCGAGGCATTCGTCTTGCGGGGCACACTGTATTTGGTAAACAATGGTTTACTTACAGACTCTTCAAAGGTCAAATTCATGTGCTTTTCTATACAGCAACAAGAAAATACAGGCAGTGTAACTTAGGTTCCCAAAAGTAATAAATGTTTTTAAATTATTTGTATAGAAACACAAAAATGGCTTGCTTAAGCCATGTGGTCTGTAAGCTTGGCACATCCAGCTTAGACCTCCTTACTGCTAGAGTTCACATGGTGGAAGAAGAGAGAACAGAGAGTTTAGTAACCCAAAGCATGGTTAGGGTGTGTGACCTACTGGCCTGGCAGGACAGCTTACTCTATGGTCTTAACCCCTTCATGCATTAATTAGAGTTAAGCTTGTTGGCTATATGGATATACCCCACAATTTTAACCATTGAAGTCTTAAATGGCTTGGAGCCAGGTTACTTGAAGGATCACTTCCTCCTACTTATTCCTTCTCAAGGTCATAGGGGGATCCAGCTGGTGGCTACAGCTGATAACACCCCAAGGCTTACCTGGCATCTAGTCTGTATTACTTTTATTCTCCCATAATTTGTAGAACTCTTTTGATATTTGATATTTTTTATGGATTTTGAGGCTCTGGTTTTGGGGTTTTTAAAATAAGTTTCCAGACCTCTCTGCACTTGGTGTTATTGATTTGTCTTGGCTGAAATTGAATTTTTCATGGCTTATATTGTATGATAACTGTTTTTCTCTGTGGTACCCAGATAATTTCCTTATAGGCACTGTATAAAAATATGCTGTAAATAAATAAAAACCTCAGGGGCATGAATGTGACCCCTTGCCTGGCTTCCAGCATAGGCAGGAGGATTTTGTTGGTTGTTTTCCTTATCTCCCGATATATTTAATTTCACTTTGGGGACGGTATACAATGTGCGCATCACTGAAAAACCAATAAAACTGATTTTTAATAACAGCAACTCCAAAACAGCCTAATGAGGACTGAGGATGCTTACAGAATGGGGAGCGTGATGGAACAAAGGAGCACTGGGATGTGCTATGCTAGATGCTGTAGGATTTTTTATTCCACTTTTTTGCTGTTATTTCTAACCTACTGCACTTCATTGCAATACATAGAATTAAAGGAAACAATAAAAATACAAATAAAAATTTATATGAATACTTAATACAATGAATGGGATGCAGGTGGCACTGTGGGTTAAACCACAGAGCCTAGGACTTGCCGATCAGAAAGTCGGCGGTTCGAATCCCCGCGACGGGGTGAGCTCCCGTTGCTCGGTCCCAGCTCCTGCCAACCTAGCAGTTCGAAAGCACGTCAAAGTGCAAGTAGATAAATAGGTACCGCTCTGGAGGGAAGGTAAACGGCGTTTCCGTGCGCTGCTCTGGTTCGCCAGAAGTGGCTTAGTCATGCTGGCCACATGACCCGGAAGCTGTACACCGGCTCCCTTGGCCAATAAAGCAAGATGAGCGCCACAATCCCAGAGTCGGCCACGACTGGACATAATGGTCAGGGGTCCCTTTACCTTTACCTTTAATACAATGTATGTGCTGTCACACCCTACTTCAAGCCCAGTTCCACAGTCACGCTGTGGACCACCTGATTGAAGCTCATGAATTCCTGATGGTCTGTGGACCAGCGTTTGAAAACCCTCGTTATCAAGAATAACTTTTAAAGGCCCACAAAAACCAGTCTCTCTCTTGCCCCCCCCCAAACACTCGGACAGGCACTAGCAGTATAATAGACCTTTACATTTTCTGACTCCACAGTTTAGCATTCCTCTGGATTCGTCACTCAGTTCACTGCCCCATTGAGAATGGCAAAAATGGAGAGGGGGTATTTTTATCATGGGGGAGGGAGTGAAATTCTCTGACTGTTCTGGGTCCTCCTTATCTCTCCTCCCCCCACTGGTCTTATAGATGGCAGTTATCTGGATTCATATTCAGAGAATGAGTTTGCTAAGCACACACATTAGGGTTGTTTTGCTTTCTAAAGTGCTTGCTGTCCTTAATAAATGCCTTCTTGCTTACAATATTTTTTTTAGTGATAATGTGTGCTTCACTACTCTGCTTGAGCAAGAGAATGTTCATTTCACTTCTTCCCGATTTTCTCCACATTGCTGCATTTCATTTTTCCTGATAACGGCTCCAGGTTTTCAAAACACCTGCTATTGTTGTTGTTTAGCCGTGTCCAAATCTTCTTGACCCCATGGACCAGAGCATGCCAGGCTCTCCTGTCTTCCACGGCCTCCCACAGTTTGGTCAAACTCATGTTAGTAGCTTCGAGAACACTATCCAACCATCTCATCCTCTGTCGTCCCGATCTCCTTGTGCCCTTCATCTTTCCCAACATCAGGGTCTTTTCCAAGGAATCTTCTCTTCTCATGAGGTATTGGAGCCTCAACTTCAGGATCTGTCCTTCCAGTGAGCACTCAGGGCTGATTTCCTTCAGAATGGATAGGTTTGATCTTCTTGCAGTCCATGGGACTCTGAAGAGTCTCCTCCAGCACCATAATTCAAAAGCATAAATTATTTGGCAATCAGCCTTCTTTATGGTCCAGCTCTCACTTCCATACATCACTACTGGGAAAACTGTATAGCTTTAACTATACAAACCTTATATATACATATACACATATATATGTATGTATGTGTGTGTGTATACACACACACACATCAGGTGAGAAGTAAGGTTCATGGTAGAAAACGTGCAAGGGAGACAGCAGTTTGATAAGAGGATTGCACGAGTGACTATCATCTCCATTATCATCTCAAAATCAGGTTTGATGATTCATAATAATGTACAGCAAAGGAGCAAAAATTATTTTACAGAAATGAGCTTGGTAATGTGACGCTGGACAGCATGATCAAAGAAAAGCTGGTTGAGGTCAATCAATGCCATGTTCTGATCATAATGTTCAAATGCTGCACTTAAGCACCGTATATTTGAGAAAGCGGTCCAGTCTCACACACACATTGCATGGAAGGTCACTCAAATATGCAGACCCCAAAATCACCAATTGCACCCCAAAGCAGAACAGTCTTGGGTCATCTCTGGTAGGTCTAGGTTGATTGGTAGCAGTAGAACAGTGGATGGGTTGGGAAACGAAATTTCTTTCAGCTGTCAGCAGGTGGAGCTATTGATTTATTCAAAACTCTAATTAAAGGAGTGGCAAAGGCAGAAAAAGCAAGGGAACCAGGGCAGTTATGTGGCTATACTTTATCTCTACAGTCATAAGTGTGTCCCCAGTTTTTGCAAATGTCAAAAACTCTCTTAAGTAACTGGCTGTGATTTAGGCACCAACATAACCATATATTCAAGCCAATGGGGCATTTTTCATCAGTTTGAACAGCCTTTCCAAATAATGTATAATCGATGCATATCTGCAGAGATGGTCCTTAAAAGCTGAGGAAACTATCTTTAGCAGTTTGTTTTAAAAAGGCGGGTAGGTTTCATTGTTGCTCCCCCCAAAGATAGATGGGAAAACTCATTTTGGTGACATTTAACCACACAAAAAGTCTCAAGTTGAGAAGGGTGGAAAAAACACTTGCTAAGTTTTGCTGCAGTACAAATTACAGAAAGGATAAAGTAAGCATTCACTGGTAAAGGTTGTAAATAAAGGAAGTAAGAAATAAACTAAGGCTGAACCAAAAATTATCTGTCACACATTTTGAGCCTTCTTTGCCATCTGCTTGTGGCCCTGGCAGCAGCGTCAACCATTCTTCCTCTCTGTTTCAGCAAACGCTTTCCACCTCCCCTTGTTTTACCCCCAGGATGAATAAGCAAAAAGCATTTCCTTCGCTCTGATTCGCTTTCAGATATCATGACATCTACCTGCTCTCATTCTGGTTTGGCTTTGTAATGATGCCACGCAAACAATGGCAATTTTAAGGAGAAATGTTTGTAGGGATGATAAGGTAAATGATCAGGGGAGAAAACTCTTATCTGACAGAATGTCTGGTCTCAGTAATTATTTTAAACACGTAATGCATTTTATTTTGTTTTGGAATGGCTTCAGTTACACAAATACAGTAAATGACTTTTGTACTCAATTCCACCATCACCATATATTTAACTTCACATTCTCAATTCAAAAATCTTTTACCAGTGAAATTCAGGAGCAACGTCTCATGTCGTCAGTGTGCTAGTTCTGCCAGATATTGACACTTAGCACATGATGACTGCAACATCAAGTGATGACTAACATGTATGAATGGGACATTACAATGATAACACAGAGAATGAACTTTCCATTTTACTCACACCACCTTAAACACAGTATTTTTCAACAGTCTGTTCACCCATTCAGCGGCTTCTCGTCAGACGTACACTGTAGTCACGGTTACAAAATCAAATTGTATAGATACAGATGCAAACCGGGTCTCATATGAAAAATCTCTCTCCCACACAAAATGACCTGGGCCACTTGGAATGGCCTTTCCTGCAATGCCTGAGGCGGAAATTACAGATAAGTGACAAATTGGAGGAAGTGTTCTCAAAACTCTGTGTGCCGATCAAGTTGATTAAGTACAAGCCAACAATGTTGATTCACATCCTTCAGTGCTTCACAGAGTAGTGAAACAATGTTGCCCCTTGTCCCCATTTTTACTTATTTTGTCATTAGACCCATTGGCTAATATCCTCAGAGACAATTCACTTGCCATGAACTTGATAACCCGCAGCACCTGTTAAGCACTGTCTCCCGGTGGAGTGCAGGGTCAGGTTTAAGGTGCTGGTTTTGACCTTTAAAGCTCTATGCGGCCTAGGACCCACATACCTACGGGACCCCTCTCCTGGTATGCCCTGCGGAGGACTTTAAGGTCCACAAATGACAACATTTTGGAGGTCCCAGGTTGCAAGGTGGTTAGATTGGTCTCAACTAGGGCCAGGGCCTTTTCAGTACTGGCCCCAACTTGGTGGAATGCTCTGTCACAAGAGACTAGGGCCCTGCGGGACTTGACATCTTTCCGCAGGGCCTGCAAGACAGAGCTGTTCCGCCTGGCCTTTGGTTTGGACTCAGTCTGACCCTTATGTTCCCCTCCCCTTATGGTTTTAACTTTTAAAATGAGGCTGCATTTTTAAAATGCATTTTAACCAGTATTTTAAATTCTTTTTTTTTCTTTTTCTTTTTTTCTTATTATGTTTTTACTGAAATTTTATTGGTGTTAGCCGTCCTGAGCCTGGCTCTGGCTGAGGAGGGCGGGGTATAAATAAAATTATTTATTTATTTATTTATTATTATTATTATTATTATTATTATTATTATTATTATTATTATTATTATTTTCACTGATGACATTTCTATAATGATACCTGACCCAGAATGGACTCTGCAAGGACTAAAAATTTCAGGTTTTAAAATTAACCGTGATAAATCCGAGGCTATATTCTGGAACACAGGCCTTACAACACAACTTTTTGTTGCAAGGAACATAGATATAAAACCACGCTTTGCATCCCTCAAATACTTGGGGGGTTCACGTTCCTAGGAATTTATCAAAACCTTACCATTTCAATTATTTTCAAGTTATTGACAAGATAAAAACTGATTTTCACACTTGAGGTGAAAGTATTTATCCCTGCTAGGTCAAACAACATCTCTGCTTCCTTTTCCTCTTCTAGCCTCTCCTTTTGTTCACCCCTTCCCAAGTCGGACTTTGCAAAAACAAAAAGAGTTATTTCTCTCTAGCAACTTTCAATATTTATTTTCTAACTAAATCTGGCAGCTGGGACATTCCTAAGCTACAGGCCTATGATGATGCCGTGTTTGATGCACTGAGAACTAAATGACAACAGTGAGATTCAAATAAGGCCGGGTCTGCGAATTTGATGCCCTCCAGATGTTCTTAGAATATGGATAGAACATGGATAGAAAGTGCCACTATGAGTGGCGGAACTTTGGTTTGAACACACATTCGGTACAAATTTGAGACCATGAGAAATTATTCAAATCACTTCTACTACATGGTTGGATGCTACATTTGCCTTCACCCTGAAATGGCCAAATCAAACATTCAGAAAAATGACAATAAGATCTCCGGCTGCCTTATATTCTTCTCTCATATATAGTAAGAGAGAAAGGGAGAGGATCTGTTTTCTGTAAATATGGTGAAGAAAACCCAGCAGATGAAAAGCGAAAAGTAGCAAGCGAGAAGTATGGTGGAGGAAAGAGTGTCAGAAGGAAGCTTCTGTCTCCTACAGAGTGTTATCACCCCATGGCAACATCATTATACTTTCCACAGAGATCTAAAATGACCCATTGAATTCCAGCAGTGTGAAGATTCACATCTGCTACATAAAGGATCCTGGAATTAAGCACTGCTGGAGGACTAATTATATGCCACAGCATAGATAACCACCCTGTTCAAATTTAATAGGATCAGTAAAGAATACAAACCCATTATTGTACAAAAGGAGCAAGCGCAGCAGTATCATACCTCAAGCCAGTCCTGAGCCACGGGATATGCGGGTTTTGAAGTGGAGGCTTATTCTTCCTTTCTGGGCAATTGAGCTAAAGTACAATCTGATCTCAAAATTAAAAATCCTACAGAGCTACAGAAATTGAAACAGGAAACTGGAGAAAGCAATAAAGAGTTTTGGGTTTTGCTTGGTGGGGAGGAACGTCTTGCTGTTATTGATTGTTATGTAGTGAGCTGAATCCTAGAACAATAGGATCCAGAATGCAGCAGTCTGATTGGTCCACAGGAGCCACGCAATCCAGCTCCAAGTGGAAGTGAATCAGCGACCTGATTAGCCTGCAAGAGCAGCCAATCAGGCTCCTGGATTAAGTGAATCAACAACCTGATTGGCCTACAGGAGCAGCCCGGAATTAGCCAATCATGTGGGGCCCATTGTGTAAATAATGTATACAGTCATACCTCGGGTTGAATGTGCTTCAGGTTGAGCACTTTCAGGTTGCGCTCCGTGGCAACCCGGAAGTAATGGAGCGCATTACTTCCGGGTTTCGTCGCTTGCGCATGCGCAGATGTTCAAAATGACATTCCGCGCATGCGCAGATGTGGCAAAACGCGACCCGCGCATGTGCAGATGCGCCGTCGTGTCTTACGTTCCATTCAGGATTCGAACGGGGCTCCGGAACGGATCCCGTTCGCATCCCGAGTACCACTGTATATAGCTAGACGTTTTGGGGAAAGTTTCATTCATTGCTACTATGAACTCTTGATATTAATTTTTACATATCTTTATTTTTAGATCTTTTTATGGTTTACATGGGCATTGTTCAATTTGGTTGTGTACTTTATGATGGGTTTTATTGTTTACGATGACTTTTATGCTGTTTTTCAGTGGTGCGTGTTTCGAAAACAGTACCCCCAAAACCAGGGGTGTACTTAGGGGTTGGACCGGTTGACCAAGTGCCCAGGCCAAGGATGGCACAAAATTGGTGCCTCTCCACTCTGGGCACCTCCCCTTTTTAATAATAATTTCATTGATTTTCAATTATCATCCAATAGTAGCCTCATTATAACAATACCAATTTATAATACAATTACTAATTGCAATCATTCAAATACCAAATTATATAATTTAGATAAGGTGCTAGAATTGATCTGATGATTTATTTCTGAATTCCAAAATCTTATTGATTTCAATTACATTCCAGTTGTAATAATAATGCCTTATACAACAGCTGCAATATTTATAACTTCTATCCGTATTGACACATTAAATACTTTATGAAACTACAGGTGAGGATCTCCAACTCTCTCCTTGTTCTTCCTGTGTGTGACATTTATTCTGTCTGAGGCGTTTCTTCCTGCCCTGTAAATTGTTATGTCTATCTTTTCCCGGTGTTGCTGTTATCCATCATGCCTTGGGCAGAGCTGATATCCCACTGTTGTTCCAGAAATTTCTCCCTCACTCAGTCCCATGCTTAAAACAACTTTAAAAATAACTGCAAAAGTCACTGTAGCCCAATAAAAAGCCTGTTTTCGCCATTTTTCGCCTAGGAAGCAGAGTGATCTGTCATAATAATATATAATAATAATTTATTATTTATACCCTGCACATCTGGCAGCAGAATACTAAAATACAATGATCCATCAAATATTAAAAGCTTCCCTAAACAGGGCTGCCTTCAGATGTCTTGTAAAAGTCTGATAGTTGTTTATTTCCTTGACATCTGATGGGAGGGTGTTCCACAGGGCAGGTGCCACAACCGAGAAGGCCCTCTGCCTGGTTCCCTGTAACTTGGCTTCTTGCAGGGAGGGAATTGGCAGAAGGTGCTCGGCGTGGGACTGTCAAACTGCAAATGCCTCAGTAATACCTCCGTGGAGAAATCTAGTCACTTGCATGGGCCATCACAGCCACCCTATGGCACCCGCTCCCCAGATGGCTGGTGGCACCTTTAGAAGTGAGAACCGAGTGCCCAATGAGGCTACAGGGAAGAAAGATGGAGAGAGTGGGCAAAAGTTGGAAGAGGAGGCAAAATGAAGGGAAGAGGCAAAAGGGGAAACAGCCAGCAGACGGAGCGGCTTAGGAAGGAAGGTGTGCTGGTCCCGGGGGTAAGGTACCGTGAGTGTAGCAGAGTCCACACGAAGAGGGGCAAGGTCCGATGCAGAGAGCCGGGCGGGGAACAGGAACGCTGGAACAGAAGGCTGAGCAGGTAACAGGAACGCCGGATGGTCGGGAACAGGAGGCCGAGCAGGGAACAGGAGTACTGGATAGTCAGGAACAGGAAGCCGAGCAGGGATCAAGAACACAGGAAGGTCCGTAGCCAACAACGACGTTGCTCCCGCAACCTGGGGCCAGCCTGACTGGGCTTTTATCCTCTTCTAAGGTCAGGGGCGGTCCCGACCCCCAGGAGCCCCGCCTCCTCTGGCCTTAAGGCGAGCACTCCTCCTGGGGGCAACCAGTTCCCTTCGCCTCTCTGCCCTAAGCCTCTGCAGCTCAGGAGAGGCCGAAGGGTTACTGGGCCCTGGAGGAGGCTCACCTGTGGCCACTGAGTCATCAAGCCCCTCTGGGGCCAGAAGGGCTTCACCTGGGGCCAGCTCCTGATGCACTGCCACAGGTGCAGGCTCCTCAGCATCTAGGCCTTGCCCCAGTTCAGCCGGCCCTGGAGGCGGGGACTCCTGTGCAGGCTGGGATTCCTCTGTTTCCTCCTCCGAATCGGAATCCCAGGCCATCACACCATCCCCCCTCCCAGGCCCCCCCCTCAACCGAGGGTCCGGACCCGGCTTGCCGGGGTACATCGCATGGAACTCTCGGAGGCAGGCAGGTGCGTGGACGTTGGCCGCTGGTTCCCAGGAACGGTCCTCCGGTCCGTACCCCTTCCAGTCAATGAGATACTGCAGCTTTCCCCTGTGGTATCGGGAGTCCAGGATGCGTTCCACCTCGTACTCAGGCTCTCCCCGAACCAACACTGGCTGCGGTCGGGGACGGTTCGGGTGGAACTCGTCGGGTGGGGCCACCGGACTCAAAAGGGACCTGTGGAAGACTGGGTGAACCTTCAGGGTTGCGGGTAACCGGAGACGGAATGCCACAGGAGAGACTTGGTCTACAATAGGGAACGGGCCGGTGAAGCGGGCGTCCAACTTCTGCGAAGGTCGAGAGGGGTGGAGATGGCGAGTGGAGAGCCAAACCAGGTCACCGACGCAAAGTTCCGGCCCCACCTGGCGGTGACGGTCGGCCTGGGCTTTGTACGCTTCCTTGGCCTGGTGCAGTTGCTCCACCAAAAGCTGTTGCTGGGACTGGAGCTCTTGAAGCCACTCCGTCACTGCCGGGACCGCGGATGCCGGCAGCACCTCTGGAAACAGCCGTGGATGATAACCATAACTGGCCTGGAACGGGGTCTGCTGGGTGGACGCATTCACCGCGTTGTTATAGGCGAACTCCGCCAATGCCAGGTGGTCGACCCAGTCATCCTGCTGGTAGCTGCAGTAACACCGGAGGTACTGCTCCAGCACCGCGTTCGCCCGTTCCGTCTGGCCATCGGTCTGTGGGTGGTAGGCTGACGAGAGGCAGACCTCTGTCCCGAGGGTCTGGTGTAATGCTTGCCAGAACCGGGATGTGAACTGAACTCCCCGGTCGGACACCACGCGCTCAGGTAGTCCATGCAGGCGGAAGACATGCTGAAGGTACAGCTGAGCAGTTTCCTTGGCTGTGGGTACAGATGGACAGGGAGCGCAGTGTACCATCTTGGTGAAATGGTCGGAGAAAACCAGAAGGCAGGTACAGCCACGAGACGAGGGTAAGTCCACTACAAAGTCCAATGAAACCGTGTGCCAAGGGCGCGGTGGAACTGGCAATGGCTGAAGTAGGCCGGGGGGTCGCCCGGTAGAACCCTTGGCGCGGCGACAGACATCACAACCAGCAACGTAGCGAGCCACGTCAGCCTTCAGGCGGGGCCACCAAAATTCACGACTGACCAGATGGGTGGTCCGATACCGTCCAAAGTGCCCCGCTGCTGGGGCATCATGGGCCAGCCGTAGTGGCCCTGGCGGGACGTACAGCCGACCGTGGTGCAGCAGAAGGCCCTGATGCAGGACCAGCCCCGGATACTGTGGGCTGGACCCTTCAGCCAGCTCCCGGAGACGATCCTGGGCCCAAGCGTCGACCCGCTGCTGTTCCCGCACCCGAACCTGCAGTGGCTGCGCCTCCTGGGTGGCCAGGAATGCAGCCGGAGGTAGGATCGTGGTGGGTTCTGCTTGCTGCACCGTGTCTGCGTTGTCTTCAGGTTTCCGGGACAGGGCATCCGCCTTCTGATTCTGAGAGCTAGGGATGTAGCGGATCCGAAACTGGAACCGGGAAAAGAACAACGCCCACCGGATCTGTCTTTGGTTCAGCTTGCGGGTGGTCTGGAGGTACTCCAGGTTCCGGTGGTCGGTTCTCACCTCCACCGGATGTCGTGCCCCCTCAAGATGATGGCGCCAGACCTCAAAGGCTACCTTGATGGCCAGTAGTTCCCGCTCCCACACAGTATAGTTACGCTCCGCTGGTAGGAGCTGGCGGGAATAGAAGGCACAGGGTAAGAGTGGCGCTTCAGGACCAATCTGTTGAGACAAGACGGCACCGAGAGCCGTACTGGAGGCGTCGGTCTCCACCACAAAGGATCGAGAGGGGTCAGGATGTTGTAAGATTGGTGCCCTCTGGAAACAGGCCTTCAACCCCTGAAACGCCTCCTCTGCCTCCTTGTCCCAGGAAAACGGCGTCTTTGGGCGCAGTAGCCGGGTCAACGGGGTGGTGCGATGAGCATAATCAGCGATGAAGGTCCGGTAGTAATTGGCGAACCACAGGAAACGTTGTAGGTCCTTACGGTTCCGGGGTGCCGCCCATTCTCGAACCGCTGTCACCTTCCCCGGGTTCATTTGCACCCCATCCGGGGAGAGCCGGTGACCAAGGAAGTCCACAGTCCACTGATGGAACTCGCACTTGCTGAGCTTTGCGTACAAACGGTGCTCACGCAAGCGTTGCAGCACGGCCCGGACATGTCCCTCATGGCGAGCCGGGTCACGGGAGTAAATCAGTATGTCATCCAAATACACCACCAAGTACTTGTCTAACAAGTCCTGAAACACGTGGTTGATGTAGCGTTGGAACACAGCAGGCGCGTTGCACAAACCGAACGGCATAACCAAATATTCGAACTGCCCGTACCGGGTCCCAAACGCTGTCTTCCACTCATCCCCGGCTCGGATCCGAATCAAGTTGTAGGCCCCCCGGAGGTCCAGCTTGGTGAACACCTGTGCCCCTTGCACCCGCTCCAGCAGCTCCGAGATAAGGGGCAAGGGGTACCGATCTGGGACGGTAATTTTGTTCAGGGCTCGGTAGTCATGGCAAGGGCGGAGTTCCCCACATTTCTTCTTAACGAAAAGCACTGGTGCCGCGGTAGGCGAGGTGGAAGGCCTAATGAACCCACACTCCAGGTTCTTGCGCAAGAAGTCCTGCAAAGCCTCGCGCTCTGGCTCTGTTAGAGAATATAAGCGACTCACTGGTAAAGGCGCTCCGGGTTGGAGGTCTATGCCGCAGTCAAAAGGCCGATGCGGCGGCAGCTGGTCTGCCCCCCGTTCCTCGAACACGTCCTGGTAGTCCTGATACACGGCTGGGAGCGTGGGTGCTGCCTCCTCTGAGGGCGCGGCCGCCAGCGTCCCGGATTGAGCATGGGAACATGGGTCTGGGAAGTGCACGGTCCGTTTGACCCAGTCAATCTGAACGTTGTGGGCCTCCAGCCAGTCCATCCCGAGCACCAGGGGGAAGCGGGGCATAGAGGCAATGTCCAAAGTGCGCAACTCCCGGTGCTGCTGGAAACACAGGACCAGGGGCTGGGTCTCCTGAGTAACGGCACCTGAACACAGAAGTCGTCCGTCAATCGCTTCCACCTGGACCGGTACTGGCTTGTTCCGAAGTGGCACCTGATGATGGGTGGCAAAAGCAGCGTCCATATAGGAGCGGGTTGCCCCTGAATCTACCAAAGCATGGGTGTGGATCCAGGGCCCACCTGGAGGGTATAAACGTACCGAAACCATAAGATGTTGCAAGTCCATTGGTGCAGGCCCATTCTGCGCGGTTTGGGACCCCCGGTAGCTAGGGCCTTCAGCTACTGGGGTTGGCGGTTTCCCTGCGGCTGGCGTTTCTCAGGGCAAGACCGAGCGAAGTGTCTACTTCCGCCACAGTAAAGACAGAGATTTTCCTCCCGACGCCGCGCCTTCTCTGCGGGGGAAAGGCGTGGCCGCACTGCCCCGAGCTGCATAGGCTCCTCCGTTAAATCAGTTGTGACCGTGGGGCTGCCGGAAAACGCTGGTGCCGTGAACTGGAAGTGTCGGCGACCCCGGGCCTGACGACGATCCTCCAACCGGTCGTCTATTTGTAGACTCCGTTGAATGAGAGTGTCTAGCGTGGTGGGGCGTTCCATTGTGGCCAACTGATCCAGTACCTCGTCCGAAAGCCCTTCAAGATACTGGTCCCGCAGTGCCGAATCATTCCAGGTCAAGTCCTGTGCCAACAGCCGAAACTCCGTGGTATATGCGGCCACCGTGGACTTGCCCTGTTTCAAACGCCGAATCGCCCGGTTGGCTTGACTCCCTTTCTGGGGGTTGCCGAACGCGGCCTCCAAACGATTGCAAAACCCCGTATAGTCTGCCAGCAAGGGGGAGTCTTGCCTGAGTAGCGGCAACGCCCACTTGGCCGCCTGGTCCTTTAACAAACTAATCAAAAAGTGCACCTTGGTGCGGTCGTCAGGAAAGTTCCGGGCTCGCCCCTGGATATACAGCTTGGCCTGGGCCAGGAACATGGGAAAGCTGGCCGGGGCTCCATCAAATTTCTCAGGTAAAGCCACTGGGTACTTGCCAGGCGCCGGGGCGTCGGCCCCAGGAGCCGGTAGGGCTTCCAAGCGTTGCTGAAGTGCCACAACCGCGTCACTGAGCTGCTGCACGGTGTGAGTCAAGGCCTGGTTCTCCTGGGCCAAAGTCACCAGTGCAGCCGCCTGGTCAGCCATGGCCTCCGGCTCTTCCCGAACGCACCCCTACGAAGGGGGAGTGCGGGTGTGGCGGGAGCAAACTGTGCTGGTCCCGGGGGTAAGGTACCGTGAGTGTAGCAGAGTCCACACGAAGAGGGGCGAGGTCCGATGCAGAGAGCCGGGCGGGGAACAGGAACGCTGGAACAGAAGGCTGAGCAGGTAACAGGAACGCCGGATGGTCGGGAACAGGAGGCCGAGCAGGGAACAGGAGTACTGGATAGTCAGGAACAGGAAGCCGAGCAGGGATCAAGAACACAGGAAGGTCCGTAGCCAACAACGACGTTGCTCCCGCAACCTGGGGCCGGCCTGACTGGGCTTTTATCCTCTTCTAAGGTCAGGGGCGGTCCCGACCCCCAGGAGCCCCGCCTCCTCTGGCCTTAAGGCGAGCACTCCTCCTGGGGGCAACCAGTTCCCTTCGCCTCTCTGCCCTAAGCCTCTGCAGCTCAGGAGAGGCCGAAGGGTTACTGGGCCCTGGAGGAGGCTCACCTGTGGCCACTGAGTCATCAAGCCCCTCTGGGGCCAGAAGGGTTTCACCTGGGGCCAGCTCCTGATGCACTGCCACAGGTGCAGGCTCCTCAGCATCTAGGCCTTGCCCCAGTTCAGCCGGCCCTGGAGGCGGGGACTCCTGTGCAGGCTGGGATTCCTCTGTTTCCTCCTCCGAATCGGAATCCCAGGCCATCACAGAAGGCAAACATTTTTAACATTTTTTTCAATTCATTGTATATCATTTCCCAATATTTTTAAATGCATTTGCATTCCCACCACATATGATAAAATGTTCCTTCCTTCTCCTTACATCTCCAACATCTGTTATTTTCTTTCCTAAACATCTTTGCCATTTTCCTTCCTTCCTTGGCAAAGGATAGAACTTTTTTCATGTATGCAACAACAGCAGCAAGAATACTGATCGCAAAGTATTGGAAGACACAAGACTTACCCACCTTGGAAGAATGGCAGATGAAAGTGATTGACTATATGACATTGGCGGAAATGACGAGCAGAATTCGTGACCAGGGAAAGGAGACTGCGGAAGAAGACTGGAAGAAATTTAAGATTTATCTTAAGGACTATTATAAACTTGATGAACCCTAGAATGTCGAGATTTTACAGAGAGAAAGGGTTGCAGTAATATAAGATTAGATTAAGAAAGGACTATGATGAATTAGGACGGGAAAAAACATTTACAAGTTGCTATAAAAATTTGGACATGAGGATGCAGAAAGGGGAGGTATGGGGAAGTCCGAGGAAAGAAGTTTATGAAAGGACATTATGAAATTATATTTGTCTGTTTGTCTTTTTTTTATGTTTGTTTGTTATAAAAACTTTTGTAAAACCAATAAAAATTTTATTAAAAAAAAAAATAAACATCTTTGCCATTTTCACTGGTGTGATAGACCATCTGTGCACCATTTCCATGTAATTTCATGAATTTTGTTAAACGTCCTGAAGCCTTTTTGTTAAGTATCTCAAATCCAGAGTTACCAAAAGAAAAATGGACATTATTTATGTATGCTACAACAGTGGAAAGAATCTTGATTGCACAATACTGGAAGAAGGAAGAAAAACCATCAAAGGAACAATGGCATGAAAAACTGAGGAACTATGCAGAATTGGCTAAGCTAACAGAGAAACTAAAAGGGAAGGACAAAAAGGACTTCAAAAGAGTCTGGGAACCATTTACAGTTTATTTGCAGAAACAACAGAATGGACTGGATTCACTGGCAGGATTTGAATAAACATTCACAATTTCATTTGAGTAACAGATATTTCAGAGAAATGATAAGGGATTCTATTTTGTAGGAAAAGCAGGATACAATAAATAAAACTAAATAACTCAGCAGAGGGGGAGTTGAGGGAAGTTCAGAGGAGGGGAGGGAGAATAATTGTATATAACATGATGGATGAGAATATTTGTTATAATATTCAATAAATATTCATATTAAAAAAGGAAGGCAAACAGACAGATGGACCAATGGAGGAGGAGGAGGGGAGGGGAAGCAGACCAGACCAGACCAGATCAGACCAGACCACGATGGCTGTGGAGGAAGTCACTGGCGGGGCGCCAAAGGTGATGGAAATCAAACTTTTTGAGTTTCTGGTTCATGGTCTCTCCTGGTTTTGGAGGTGCTGCTATATTCCCATTGGCAAGGGCACAAGAGATGATGAGGGGGTTGGAGAATACAGCTCCTTGCCAAGAGTGCAAAGGAGTCTAGTTCTGCCTCTGCCCAAATCATACAGATTATGATTCATGAAAATGTGTTTTGTTTTGCAAATAAAAAATAGAAAAAACTAGATTGCAAGTTTTCTCCAGGTTTTTTACTTCAACAAAAGTAGCATCTTAAAAAGCAGAGACATCACCTTGCCGACAAAGGTCCGTATAGTTAAAGTATGGTTTTCCCAGTAGGGATGTATGGAAGTGAGAACTGGACCATAAAGAAGGCTGATCGCCAAAGAATTGATGCTTTTGAATTGTAGTGCTGGAGGAGACTCTTGAGAGTCCCATGGACAGCAAGCAGTGGCGTAGCGTGGGTTGTCAGCACCCGGGGCAAGGCAAGTAATTTGCGCCCCCTAACCCGTGGATTTGCGCCCCCTAACCCGTGGATTTGCGCCCCCTAACCCCCAGATGTTGCGCCCGGTGCGGCCGGGCCCCCCTGCACCCCCCACGCTACGGCACTGACTGCAAGAAGATCAAACCTCTCCATTCTGAAGGAAATCAGCCCTGAGTGCTCACTGGAAGGACATGTCCTGAAGCTGAGGCTCCAAGACTTTGGCGACCTCATGAGAAGAGAAGACTCCCTGGAAAAGACCCTGATGCTGGGAAAGACGGAGGGCACAAGGAGAAGGGGACGACAGAGGACGAGATGGTTGGACAGTGTTCTCGAAGCTACCAGCATGAGTTTGACAAAACTGCGGGAGGCAGTGGAAGGCAGGAGTGCCTGCCGTGCTCTAATCCATGGGGTTATGAAGAGTCGGACATGACTAAACGACTAAACAACAACAACAGTATTGTTTTAAGGAAATCCTATATTTGGAGCAGAAATACTATATTTGTAAGCAGATTTAAAGTTATTGTAACATATTGGTTTACCATGATGCACTGAAAAAGGTAAGGTTTTCTTACATGGGCATAGTCAGGATTTTCTTTAGGGGAGCAGAACCTCAGTCAGCTATGTATTTTTATTGATTTTTTTATTAATGGGGGAGGCAGCTGCGCCTCCCTGCCCCCCTTGGCTATGCCCATGTTTTCTCAGTGGGGTAGGAGGCATCAAAATCTGCTTCTGTAAAAGCAAAGTGTATTTACTGTATTTTTCGCTCTATAAGACGCTCTATAAGACGCACCAGACCACAAGACGCACCTAGTTTTGGCTTCTGGGATAGCTGCGCAGCCTGCATTCGCTCCATAAGATGCACACACATTTCCCCTTACTTTTTAGGAGGGAAAAAGTGAGTCTTATACAGCAAAAAATACTGCAATTCTTTCTCCTCTGCTTTTGCAAATGCATGAGGCCTGACAGTCACATCAACCGTGAAGAGAATCTGCATTAAAATAAAGTAAATGTGATAGGCAGCATCCCTGGTTGCCAGGTTCTCTCTATGATTTCCTAAAATTAGTAAATGTTAGCAGACTGAATTGGGAAACAGCCTGGGGAGGAAAGCCATCAATGTGTAGTGAATGGACAATAGTCCGTCATCAGTACATCAAAGCAGGATTCCTGAATCTGTGAAACAGAGTTGCCATGGTTACTATGGGCAGAGAAAGGTTTAGGAGTCCAGCTTCCATGACAGAGGAAACAGGGTGGGGGGGGGACACATTGTGCCCACACAGCCCTGGGGAAAGAGAAAGGTGGAGCCGTATCTCCAGGCAGAGGCCACGCAGGGCAGAATCATGTTGGCAGAAGGAGGCAGAAGTTTTTCGGGATCCCTTGGGGATCCAGTGCTGCACTTCTGAGGGATCATGGCCTTCTTGAGAGGCCGTGCTCTGAGCTCTCCCCAAAGTAGACCTAGGTGTAAATATGTCTAAAATAAACCATATTTCTTAAAGGCCCTGTTCTCTTCTGTGTCTTGATTTCCCAATGGAAACACAACCCCGAGTCAGTACCGGGAACCCCTGTAATCTCATCAGCGGCAGACTTTAAATTTCAGCAGTGACCTGAAATTTTAGTGCACCACCACCACCAACTCTCACTTTCAATTTTTTAAACAAAATTTAAAAATTCCTTCCAGTAGCACCTTGGAAACCAACTAAGTGTTATTGGTATGAGTTTTCGTGTGCATGCACAATTCTTCAGATACATACCTGTCATAAACGTGGGGGTTGCTCGTGTGCAAGTTGGTGCCACTCCTGGCTGTGTTGCCTTGTTAAACCCTTTCTGTCTGGACAGCCCGTCACTTCGTGGCTGCCTCAGTCGCTAGCAGAATCCGTCAGTGGGCGTTTCTTAAACCTTTTCCAGCATAAAAGCTGTTTGACGCCAAGTCTCCTCCTACTCTCCCTGCGCGGAAGTCTTCTGCGCAGGGAGGGTGTGGGTAGTGGAGGACCCGTGCTCTCCTCGCTGGTCTCCGGTGAAGAGTCCTGGAGCCCTCTCACCGATTCCCCCATCTGCCCCCCTTTATCCCTGGTGTTGCACTGATTTCCTTCCCCAGCTGATGAGCTGCCTCTCTCCCTGCTGGGCCCTTCTCTAGCATCACTTGGGAGCCTTCCCTCCGCCTCTGGCTCCGATGTCAGTTCCCTGACAATACCAATAACAAACTCATACCAATAACAAACTTAGTTGGTCTCTACTGGAAGGAATTTTTTAAATTTTGTTTCGACTATGGCAGACCAACGCGGCTACCTACCTGTAACTTTCCATTTTTTGTCATTGTTGTGGTGCCCCCTGAAGACCCTCTCGGCTTGGCACCTTGTGAGCAGATTTGAGCGCTTAAGATTGAAGATTGAAAATGTGGGGGGGGGGATTTCAAAAGTATATATGAAGATCGGTATCAAAGACTGTTCACGAGTTCTTGTGAGCAATGCTTGAGACAGGTTTGTGCAAATGTGTGCAAGGTTCAATGGAGCTTGCTCTTTTGCTGGCTCCTTTGCCAACTTCAGTATCTTTTGCTGGCTTCCCTACTGCCAATGAACATCATCTAGTGCAAAGATGGGATACCCGTGACCCCCCCCATCCTTGTCCTTGATGGACTCAACTCCCATCATCCTTGACCAATGGCCGCAACCTCTGAACGGACACAGGTTCCCCACCCCTGGGCTCAACAACAACAACAACAACAACAAGTTATTTATTCCCCGCCCATCTGGCTGGGTTTCCCCAGCCACTCTGGGTGGCTCCCAACAGAATATTAAAACACGATAAAACACCAGACATTAAAGGCTCACTCTTAAATTGCTAAAAACCAGTGAATTCAAGAGTATTTGCAGCAGTTGGTTTTGTAAAATATTTCCTTGCAACGGTTATGATTCCATCAGCACCATTGGCTATGGCCAAGCATAGATGTTTAGAAAGTTCGTATGAGTTTTAATTTGTTTTAGTCTATTCTGTTGCGGCTTGAACTTTCTGTATTTTTAAAAATTATGGTTGCATTTTTTTAAAAAAAATTGTAATTTTATTGTTTTATTATTTTGTAAACCGCTCTGATTTCTTCTTCTACAGTTAAGCAGCATATAAATTTTATGAAATGAAATGAATGAATAAAAATCATGGCCTCTGTAAAAGTGAGACAAGGCATCCAAGAACTGGTCTCCTCTTCTCAGTCATCTGTTACTTTTAACATTTACTGAGCCAAGGACACAGAACAAAGACAGAAGACAACTGGGGTGGAGGGAGACACAGTGCTCATTACTGTATATCGATGAGTCAGTTTCAGTTGCGTTCCTGCCCTGTTCTCACCTCTGTTAAAATTACAGGAGGTCTAATAATACTTAATGGGCGCCCATTAAGCACTTTAAAAGTTTTAGCAAAAGATTTTTGACTCTGACTTGGAAGGCCTCTGTGATTTTCTGGAGCAGTGGCTTGACTTCCAATTACCTTGGACTTTGTGAAGATTATATAAAAGAGAACTGTTAGAGGACATAATGATAACAGGCCCTTATAGCAAAAACAATAATCTTCTTATGTCATCTCTTGAAAAAACCAACAGCTCTTCAATGGCTTGTATTTAGACCACTCACACAGAGTTCAGAGGTTTCTGTTGTTGTGAACAATAGCCCCACCAGAGCCTGAAAAACGTATACGGGGTTAGCCTCAAACACAAAGTGAGATCAACAGCACCCGCCAAATGTCACTGTATATTTAGGCAAAGCATTTTAGGTCCGCGTGTGAAATTCATAGTTTCAATGAAGTAGGATAATAGCGTAAAATGGGAAAGCAGCAAGTTGGGGGGGGGAGCTGGGGAGGGGGGCAAGAAGGCAAACAGACAGATGGATCACTGGAGGAGGAAGAGGGCAGATGCAGCAGAGCAGATGGCTCTGTGCCGAAGGAGTGCGAAAGGTGACGGAAATCAAACTGTTTGAGTTTCTGTTCCAGGAAAACATTTTCTCTCCTTTTGTGCATTGATGAAAAACCCTTTACAAGAGCCTAGATGCTGGTTTTTCTTTCTTCTCATCTCCACCCACCACCAACCAGTCATGATACGCTAACAAAAGCCCAGTGCCTGCCCCTCTCTCTGCTGAGTGGTGATAACAACAACAACAACAATTTATTATTTGTACCCCGCCCATCTGGCTGGGTTTCCCCAGCCACTCTGGGTGGCTCCCAACAGAATATTAAAAACACAATAAAACATCAAATATTAAAAACTTCCCTAAACAGGGCTGCCTTCAGATGTCTTCTAAATGTCAGGTAGTCGTTTATCTCTTTGACATCTGATGGGAGGTCGTTCCACAGGGTGGGTGCCACTACCAAGAAGGCCCTCTGCCTGGGAACCGCCAGAAGGCCCTCGGCGCTGGACCTCAGTGTCTGGGCAGAACGATGGGGGTGGAGATGCACCTTCAGGTATACTGGGCCAAGGCCATGACAAGATCCAATGGGGTCCCAGGCACCTGGACAGGGTCTGTGTCCCTTTGGAGAATAGAAGACGGGGCAGAGACTGTTGTGCTTTAAGAAATATGGTTTATTCACCTATTTACACCTTCAGTCTGCATGGAGTCCAGATCATACGGCAAGGTCAGTTCAAGAGGCAGCAGCACAGAAGAAGAGTTTGGATTTGCTATCCCGCCTTGTAGTGGTTAAGACCGGTAGACTCGTAATCTGGGGAACCAGGTTCGTGTCTCCGCTCCTCCACATGCAGCTGCTGGGTGACCTTGGGCCAGTCACACTTCTTTGAAGTCTCTCAGCCCCACTCACCTCACAGAGTGTTTGTTGTAGGGGAGGAAGGGAAAGGAGAATGTTAGCCGCTTTGAGACTCCTGATGGGGAGTGATAAAGCGGGATATCAAATCCAAACTCTTCTTCTTCTGTATTGAAAAAAACAAGGTACCATTTACACTTAACATGTAAACTGCTAGAATTTGAAAAATAGATGGTATCACAAGCAGTGACTATGTCTCCTGCAAGTGAGCCGAGTAAGGAAATATAGAGACCATTAGCTAACCTCTCCTGAAGGCACATTCTTCTCAAACTTTGAATTCTGCCGGAAGAAATCCTGCCCACAGTCGTTCCTGGGTGGGCTCGAATCACCTGTCTTCTGGTTAACAGCAAGATGCACTGATATAAATCCCTTGTAGAAAGCTGCCCCATCAGGGAAAACACCATGCTAAGATCCGTAATCTTTGCTAACTGTGGTTGCCAACTGACCAGAGACAAAGCAGCTTAGCTGTAACAGAAGGAAGGTTAAGTATTGCTCAGCTGAGAGAATCTTTCTGCATAAATTCACTACAGTCACAGTGGATTACTGACTTTTGGAAAAATCACAGTCAAGAAGAGGGAAGGGAAATCCAATGAATTGTGGGGGTGGGGAAATAATATGGGTTAGTAACGCAGATATGGATATAAAAAGAGCAGTTGGGATTATTCATATTAGACATTGTAGAAATTTGGTAAGGTGGACGTTACATAATTAAAATAATGCAGCTTATAAAAACAGTCCTGTAGATGATGATGATGTAAATTGCCTTGAGCAAGATGAAGTGTTAAACAAATTTAATAAGTAATACTAATATTAATACTTATAATGAAACAAAGCAACCTGGTCTGCTCCTGTTCCTCAGTCTAAGAGCTGTTTGATATGCAAGAATCAGCAGGTAATTTTTTATATGGCACAGAAATCAACATCATCATGTGTGAATGTGTGTAGATCAAGCAATAGATCAAGAGCTAAAAAGAAGAAGGTGGTAGACACCTCGGAAGAGTCAACTGCATTTCTGGGATTGGTGGGAGAGGCATTCATGGAAACCTGATGGTTTTTAACCTGAGCAAATGTAAAGTCATAGAATCACAGAATTGTAGAGTTGGAAGGGACCCTGAGGACTGGTTCTTAAGCTCATGATTCGCTGCTTCCTGTGAGCAAGTGAGTGATCAGTTGCTGCTTTCCATGGTGGACCAATGACTCCTGGTGTCTGTTTTATTATCACTTACGTACTAATAGTTCTCCGAATGCCCAAACCTGACCATCTGGTACACAGGATGAGACCCTACCTGCCCGTGGACTGTCTCGTCAGAGTGGTGCATGCTCTAGTTATCTCTCGTTTGGACTACTGCAACGCGCTCTAGGTGGGGCTACCTTTGAAGGTGACATGGAAACTACAACTAATCCAGAATGCGGGAGCTAGACTGTTGACTGGGAGCGGCCACCAAGACCATATAACGCCGATCTTGAAAGACCTACACTGGCTCCCAGTATGTTTCCGAGCACAATTCAAAGTGTTGGTGCTGACCTTTAAAGCCCTAAATGGCCTCGGTCCAGTATACCTGAGCAGGGGCGCCGACTTATAAAAAATATTGGGGGGGCCCATACCGGGGTCCTGCTGCTGCTTCGCTCGGGTAGCCGGGAGAACGCAGTTCGAGGTGGCGGTGTTGGGGAGAGACCCTCGCTCAGGGCGACACGAGACTTGGCGGCCGGCGGCCTATCTGGGGGGTTTTGGAGCGTATTTCGGCGGAGCCGGAGCGATTGGGGAGGAGGGGGCTTGTTGCCGGATTCTTCAGCTGGGCCGGAGATCCGCTGCTTGGGGTCCCTGGGCCGAGTTGTGAGCCCGGCCTGCTGAAGGGAGATCCAGCCGATTGCGCGACGGGGACGGCCGGGGCTCTCTGGCTAGGGCACGTGGCTGGCTGGCTGGCTGGCTGGCTGGCGAGGGAGCAGGTGGGGAGGAGGCGGGGGTCCTCACTCTCTTAGGAAATGCACCCACGCGCCCGATTGCCACGAAGTCCGAAGGGTGCGTGTGTGGAATTAAAAAGCAAAAACGAGATACGGGCAGGGCAGGCAAAGAGTTTTCCGCAAGAGGATGGAGGGCAGGTTGAAGAGAAAATCACTCAGGATGAGACAGTCAAATCAGCCATGATAAAATGGGCTCAGGATATTGGGTATAACATCATGTTTGAGGACTGGGAAAGGTTATGGACCACCGGAATGAAATTCACGGCATGTAATGCCTTGAAGGAAAATATTATGAAAATGATTTATAGGTGGTACATGACCCCAGTCAAGCTTGCAAAAATATATCACCTGTCTGATAATAAATGTTGGAAATGTAAGGAGGCTGAAGGGACATTCTTTCACCTCCGGTGGACTTGTCCAAAAGTGAAGGCCTTCTGGGAAATGATCTATAATGAGTTAAAAAATGTATTTAAGTATACCTTTCCCAAGAAACCAGAGGCCTTCCTCTTGGGCATTGTTGGCCAGAAAGGGTTAAAGAAGGATAGAACTTTCTTTATGTATGCAACTACAGCAGCAAGAATACTTATCGCAAAATATTGGAAGACACAAGATTTGCCCACACTGGAAGAGTGGCAGACGCAATTGATGGACTACATGGAACTGGCTGAAATGACTGGCAGAATCCGAGATTTGGGAGAAGAAACAATGGAAGAGGACTGGAAAAAAATTAAGGACTATTTACAAAAACAATATAAGTTGTATGAATGTTAAAAATTTACACGATTCGGAAACTATAGCTTCAGCAATTAGATTTGGGAAACAGGAAATTATATTTTAAGTAAGAAAAGGTCAAAATCTAAGGTAATACTATGTTTAATTTAAGATATAAGTAACTGATGAAAAGTATGTTAAATTTAGAGGTATAGTATTTGAAAAGTACAAAATAAGGTACGAAACAAGGTAATAATTTGCTGATATCTTTATTATAAAGAATGCAGGGTAAGGGAGATGCGAGGAAGTCCAGTTAGTTATATAAAAAATGTGTTGAATGGTTGGTTTTCTTTTCTTCTTTTTCTTCTTTTCTTTTTCTTGTTCTTTTACTTTTTTCTTCAGTGTATGTTTCTAACTTTGTATTTGAAAACTTAATAAAATATTTATTAAAAAAAAGAGAGAGAGAAAATCCTTTCGCTTTTCTGGGGTGCAGGGAAGTCTCAGAGCCGGAGGTTGGGGAAGGGACCCCCTTTGCTCTGCCCTCTTCTCCCGTCTTAGATTCGCATGGGGGTCCCCGCCCGAGCTTGCGTGGCCACCGGGCCACACAAGGGCCGCGCTCTACGCGGCACACCTTGCTAGCCGCGCAGCTGTCCTCCGTGGCTGCGGAGCGGCCCTGCGCCGGTGCCCAGCCCCTCTGGGCGCCCGCTGCGCTGCCAATGACAAGTGGGCGACGTCGCGGGTGGGGAAGGCGTCACTTTCTTTCCCGATCCTTCATCCTCCGAGTCTTCCAGCCCTTTTTTGGGTTGGAAGCTGTCTCGTTCGCCCTTCTCCTTTCTTCACCCTGCGCGCAATTTTCCTCCCTCGTCTCCCTCCCCATTTCTCTCTCCTTCCTTCCTTCCTTCCTTCCTTCCTGACTGACTGACGGGCTCGGGCTTTGGCTCGGGCTCTGGCTCCGGCTCGGGCTTTGGCTCCGGCTCCGGCTCCGGCTCGGGCTCGGGCAGCCACAGCGTCGGCGGTGTTGGCGATCGGCGGCGCGGGGGGGATGGCCCTCCCGGGGGAGCCGGCGCTGCTCAATGGGGTTGCCAAGGAGACAGGCCGGCCGCCCCCCGCCCCCGGCCCGGCGCCCCCCGTCGCGCCGGTGCCCGTTATCGAGCTGGTGCGCGCCGGGCGCCCTATAAAAGCCGCGGACGCGCCAAGCGTCGACAGGCAGAGCCAGTGCGGCGGCGGCGCTCTGCTGGAGGGGCGCCCGAGATTATTGGGGGGGCTCTGCCCCCCCAATAAAATTTTTGAGGGGGCTCGGGCCCCCTCAAGCCCCATGGAGTCGGCGCCTATGTACCTGAGGGAGCGTCTCCACCTCCATCGTTCTGCCCGGATACTGACATCCAGCACCGAGGGCCTTCTGGCGGTTCCCTTGCTGCGAGAAGCCAAATTACAGGGAACCAGGCAGAGGGCCTTCTCGGTAGTGGCACCAGCCCTGTGGAACGCCCTCCCACCAGCTGTCAAAGAGAAAAATAACTGCCAAACTTTTAGAAGACATCTGAAGGCAGCCCTGTTTAGGGAAGCTTTTAATGTTTAATAGGTTATTGTATTTTAGTGTTTTGTTGGAAGCTGCCCAGAGTGGCTGGGAAAACCCAGCCAGATGGGCGGGGTATAAATAATAAATTATTATTATTATTATTATTATTATTATTATTATTATTATTATTATTATTATTTCATAAAAGAGTCCTATCAGCAAGCTTGGGGAAACCTCAAGGTTCCCAGAAGAACAATGAACCTTAGGATGGGGGCCTTATTGTGGAACACTCTCCCCCCACAACTAGTGCCATGAACTAACCACTCTCAGTAAGCACAGAAAACTGACTGACTGCAGTGGGGGGAATATCCTGAACAGGAGCACTCCAGACTGCAACAATATATTGCAGGCCTCATGTGAAACGATGTACGTGCAAATGGACATCATATAGAGACTAATTTCACCGCCCCAAACTCTTATTGATAATTTTCTCCAGCATTTTGAAATACATAGTTATGCAGCACCTTTGGAGAACGCATTCCAAAGACTCTGATTGGAGATTATTCCCTACAATAGCAGCTAATTATGGGTAATCAAGCATTGATTTAGCTCTTCAAATGACATAATTCAGTGTAAACTCCTGGCCACTTTTAATCACCTCCCACTCTAAGGATCACGTTATTTATAACAGCACAACCATTCATTAAATGACATTAAAGCGACAATGACTTCATCTTCAATTTTGTCGTGGTACATCTTTGGAGACATTAGGCCACCAACTGGAAAAAAAAATCTTTCTTGACTCAGTCCACGGCTGAAATGTTCAGAAAAATAAGACTATGCTGGCAAAGTGTTTCCTCGCTTATTATTATTATTGAGTCACATGAAGGCAGAGAAAAATGCCTTTGTGTAGAAAATCAGGAACTATATTCAGACTAGTGAGGCAAATGGGAACAAGAAGAGAAAGAGACAAAGGAATTTAATTGAGGCAAAAGGGAACAGGGACAACACGCATGGAGTGGAACTATGGGGCAGGTAATTAGAAAGTGATGCAGGATTGTTTGGAAGAAAAAACCATTCTGAACACTCAAAGGTTAGGGAAAATCCTACAGTGGGGATGCAGACCAGCAGAGTATTGCCTGCTGATCTTAAAGCCTGGGCTGGAACCTACTGAGAGAAGCAGTTGCCCTCTTTCATAATACAGTGGTACCTCGGGTTACATACGCTTCAGGTTACAGACTCCGCTAACCCAGAAATAGTACCTCAGGTTAAGAACTTTGCTTCAGGATGAGATCAGAAATAGTGCGGCGGCAGCGGGAGGCCCCATTAGCTAAAGTGGTACCTCAGGTTAAGAACAGTTTCAGGTTAAGAACGGACCTCCAGAACAAATTAAGTTCTTAACCCGAGGTACCACTGTACCTGAACCACCCAATGAAGTTGAACATTGGAACATTAGAGAGCACTGAACATTAGGGAGTACTCCTTCACACAGTGTGTGTTCAACTGTGGAATTGCCTCTTCCACAAGGTGTTAAGATTTAATATGTTTCCCTTGATGATAGTGAGAGGAAGATATTTAGCTCTGCCAGAATCAGAACGTCTTTGCAAATGTAGTAAACAGGAACCTGACACTTTGGAGCATATTTTCTTTTCTTGTGATTTTGGCATTTATGCCAGAAGACAATTATTAGAGGCCTTACAACGCAATAGGCTGATTTCTATGCTACCAATGGTTCAGGACCTGCTTTCGGACAGTAATGATCAAATTACTTTAATAGTGGCTGAATTCTTGAGTGCTGTCCATGTAGAAAGACTGGGCCATTATAAAGAGATTTAGTGCTTGTATTGTATTATTTATGCAAACTGATTTTCTCTGGAGTTAAAGATCTGACTGGGACAAACCTTGTTATGTTGAGCTTGTATTCTGCACAGTTTGTATATAGTGTTTGTCTGATAATGTGTGGTTTGCTATGCCTAATAAAGATATTTGGGTGTAAAGGTAAAGGTAAAAAGGTAAAGGACCCCTGGACAGTTAAGTCCAGTCGAATTCGACTATGGGATGCAGTGCTCATCTCTGCTTTCAGGCTGAGGGAGCTGGCGTTGGTCCACAGACAGCTTTCCGGGTCATGTGGCCAGCATAACTAAACCGCTTCTGGCGCAACGGAACACCATGACGGAAACTAGAGCGCATGGAAATGCCGTTTAACTTCCTGCTACAGCAGTGCCATTTACCTACTCGCAAGGGTGTGCTTTTGAGTTGCTAGGTTGGCAGGAGCTGGGACAGAGCAACAGAAGCTCTCCCCATCACGTGGATTCAAACTGCTGACTGAGTGTTAGACTCCAGGCCAGAGGGCTTTGCATCTTTAAGCAACGGGAGTAGCCTGAAATGGATATTCAGGGCCAGGAGTTTAGACCAAGCTCTATTTGACTCTGTCCAGGGTCCTGGGAGATTTGTTGCTAACCATCCTGTTTCTGGAATCATTACCAAGGGTTGAGCTATCTCTGTTTCCTAATGGTCTTCCCCTTCTACCTCAGATGACCTGATTGGCCTGACCTCCTCTGACCCCTCCATGGTTGCCACCTTGCCAAGAGAGGACACTTTTTGCAGTATCTTCTGTCACTAAAGTACTACCAAGTAGGAATCAGCATAAACCTCACGCATGGATTTGGGCATGTGGGGAATGTGCACACATTTCACTGCCTGAGCATGGATTGTGCATGTACTGGGAAGCTATGCCTAATCATAAGTTCCCCGTGCACCTGCAACAGATTGATTCAGGCATTTGGTGCTCGTTCCTGCGACAGAAATCCTACTTGCATGGAAGTGGCTCTTTTCAGGCGGGGACAATTACGCATCTGCTGGGGGACACACCCATTTTATCCATCATCACCAAATGGGCAGTGCTAGTAAAGGTAAAGGGACCCCTGACCATTAGGTCCAGTCGTGGCTGACTCTGAGGTTGCGGCGCTCATCTTGCTTTATTGGCTAAGGGAGCCGGCGTACAGCTTCCAGGTCATGTGGCCAGCATGACTAAGCCACTTCTGGCAACCCAGAGCAGCGCACGGAAACACCGTTTACCTTCCCACCGGAGTGGTACCTATTTATCTACTTGCACTTTGATGTGCTTTTGAACTGCTAGATTGGCAGGAGCAGGGACCGAGCAACGGGAGCTCATCTCGTCGCGGGGTTTTGAACCCCCAACCTTCTGATTGGCAAGTCCTAGACTCTGTGGACTTGCATCAACCGCGTCCCTATCACAGCATCACCCGCGTCCCTATGGGCAGTGCTAGCTCTGCACAATCCTGCTGGGCCCTTAATACTTTTGGAAATTAACTTTAAACAGGGCAAACGCAATGTGTAACATCATACGTAGCAATCTAAACACTGGTTGTTTGGGAACGGGTGAATTAGGTAGGTTCACATGAAAATCAGAACCAAACCAAATTTCTTCCTGATCCCTAAGGGCAGGTCACTTCTTGCACCACAGCTGGGGTGCTGTTATGGCATATTCTGATCAAGAGCAATGAAATCAGGCAATGTTCTCAAAACTGCTCTGGCTGCTAATATATGCCGGCTAAGCAGGGGTCCTGTATACCTGTAGGAGCGTCTCCACCCCCATCGTTCTGCCCAGACACTGAGGACCAGCACCGAGAGCCTTCTGGCGGTTCCCTCACTGTGAGAAGCCAAGTTACAGGGAGCAAGGCAGAGGGCTTTCTCGGTAGTGGCGCCTGCCCTGTGGAACACCCTCCCACCAGATGTCAAAAAAATAAAACAACTATCTCACGTTTAGAAGACATCTGAAGGCAGCCCTGTTTAGCAAAGTTTTTAATGACTGATGTCTTACTGTATTTTAATTCTTTTGTTGGAAGCCGCCCAGAGTGGCTGGGGAAACTCAGCCAGATGGGTGAGGTATAAATATTATTATTATTATTATTATTATTATTATTATTATTATTATTATTATCATTATCATCATGGAGCTCGGTGAGACATACCTTTGAGAAATCATGCACGGCACTAGGATGTAAGTCAAGCAGCAACACATGAAAAACCCATACAAGCCAAGAATTCATTGGCTGCTATGTACAGTAGTGTGAGGAATCCATCCGAGTGCTTTAAACTTCCTCTTTCCCCTCTGATACTTGGCAGAACGAGCAAAGCAGGATCTCTGACACATCAGCCTGCTGGCAACGGTCTTAGCAAACTGTTCATGGATCCTGACCCCCTGCTGTTTCATATCCTCTGATGCCTCACAGGGGAGCAGCCACAATTTCCTGTGGGGTCCCAGTAATGAACTGGCAGATGTGCAGGGTTTCTTTCACAGACAAATCAACATAGAAATGTGGTATTTTTGCTTTCTGTCTTTGATGGAGATGACTCTGACTATCAGAGCGAAAGAATCTAATCAGATTTATGGTAGCTGCTGAGCTACACAATTACTCAGCGCTGGAAAAATGCTCCACACAACATTTTGAAAAACCTGGGAGATGCAAGATACTTTTTCTTGCTGTGGTGCAATTTTATTTCTGGTGTGAATAATGCATATCAGAGAAGGACTATTCCATTACAATTGAGGCAATTGTGACATGAGTCATGAACAATAGCAATATGAATTGGGGTGTGTAGCGTTATCACATTTCTTCAGAAAGTTTTGTTCTTTATGGAGAATATGTCTGCTTCACTCTAAAGATTACTGTGATACATAATATTATTGCTGTACAATAAGGGATTGCTGTACAAGAAAGGAATAAATGTAGACTTTGAACTTTGGAAAACCAGTGCTTTGTATTCTTCTAACCCATATCAAATCTTCTGTAAATCCTACACAATGAGGCACTTTGGCGGAGAAATTTCAACAGTCAGGTAGCAAATTGCCATCGTTACTTCCTTAAATCTAATTTCCTCCATCGTGCATTTCTGCAGATAATCTTTCTATTTAGGTCAGTGAAACTGTATTAGTCAAATGTCACAAAGGAGCTTGGTCTGAACAATGGAAATGCTTCTAAGCGATTTGCTTTCTTTGGGGAAAAAGCTCCAGCTCCTTTTTGATAAGACAAGGGAGGGGCACTCCTTTCACTGCTGAGAGAAACCCAATAACTTCCTAAATAAATCAAAAACAGATATAAATATAGTCACCCCAAAACTTTCTAAGTTTCACAAGCTATTATCAACATTATCATCATGTTAGCAGTGCATGAAAATGGATGAAATTGAAAGCTTAGGTTTACCTCTGCAACATTCCCTTTATATGGCTTTCATGATCAGGGCATATATGTATTTCATGTTTATATTGCAACAGCCATTGGCTACCAGCAATAATAAAACTTGAAATATATGGCTTTCAAATCATTCTCTGAAGTAGGGGTAGTCAGAATACATCAGTTTCTGGTTCTCCCTGTTTCTCCATTTCACCATATTCTCACATCAGTCTGCGACTTACTATTTTTAAGCAGCCTCGCCCACGAAAATTTATCAGCATTTTAGTGCGAATTTCTCCCAATTCACACGTTTTCATGTGCTTAACACAGATGTGTTTGCAAAACAATTTTATTTCATGCAACACATTTTTGTATATTATTTTCACACATATATTTTCACACTTTGATTCACACTATACCCTGATTATATGTATTTTTGTACATGAAACCCGGCTGGAGAACTGCACTGCAAAATTCAGAGGAATTTGACTTTGAAAGGATGGCTGCGCTGCAGTGTGCATACTGCTGTGGTTGTTGTTGTTTAGTCGTTTAGTCGTGTGCGACTCTTTGTGACCCCCTGGACCAGAGCACGCCAGGCACTCCCGTCTTCCACTGCCTCCCGCAGTTTGGTCAAACTCATGCTGGTAGCTTCGAGAACACTGTCCAACCATCTCGTCCTCTGTCGTCCCCTTCTCCTTGTGCCCTCCATCTTTCCCAACATCAGGGTCTTTTTCAGGGAGTCTTCTCTTCTCATGAGGTGGCCACAGTATTGGGAGTCTCAGCTTCAGGATCTGTCCTTCCAGTCAGCACTCAGGGCTGATTTCCTTAAGAATGGAGAGGTTTGATCTTCTTGCAGTCCATGGGACTCTCAAGAGTCTCCCCCAGCACCATAATTCAAAAGCATCAATTCTTTGGCGATGAGCCTTCTTTATGGTCCAGCTCTCACTTCCATACATCACTACTGGGAAAACCATAGCTTTAACCAAATGGACCTTTGTTGGCAAGGTGATGTCTCTGCTTTTTAAGATGCTGTCTAGGTTTGTCATTGCTTTTCTCCCAAGAAGCAGGCTGTAGAATGGATGAATTAGGTAGGTTTCCCTTGAGATACAAACTGAATGGAATTTCTCTACCATCCCTAATCTAAACTCAACACCTGCATTAGCTGGCGTGAACAATACAGGGATGCCATTCTTGGATGCGCTAGGACATTTGGTCTTGAGTAGAGTGCTCAGCTAAATAGTTGCCTCTTTTTCCCCAAACGAAATTCCTTCATTTCTTTGATTGCCTATGAACAGTCCTTCAGAAAACATTATTCATCTTACAGTACTCCCAAAGGGAATCTAGATAAATGCCTTTTGCAGCTTTAAAGCCTGATTTATTGTACTCTTCAAGTCCATGCATAACCTAAATCATCTGTTGGCAAAAAAAGCAAGTGTTTCCAAAGTGTTGTTCATGACCAATCTGGGCACGTAGAAAGCCTTCTGAATGGGTCTTTGGAGAAGACAAGAGAGCAGATGAAGTGAATGGAGTTTCACCCTTAGTCAATGCTGGGAAAGGTTCAAACTCATCCCCTTACATATGTGGAGTAATATTACACTCACCAATACTGTTCACAGATACAGTAGGATATCTGCAGAGAGGCAACAGCTGCCTGAGTGTAGGCACTCTATGCAACGGTGAAGCCTGAATGGTTGAGGTTCATGCAGATTTGTGCACCCCCCAGTCTCTCTCACTCCCTTCTCCCTGTCTTTACAGTCAGAGGGGAATGAGTGACAGGCCCTATAGACATAGCTGTCAAGTGTCCCTTATTTGAAGGGACAGTCCCTTATTCCAGCGCCATGTCTCGCTGCTGTCCCTTATTGATGGATGTCCCTTAAATGATGTCCCTTGAATTTCAAAGGAAGCAGCTCCTCTCCCTCCCTCCCTGCCAGCCAGGGAGGAGGGAGGCTCCAACTGTGTTGCTTGGCTGTGTTGCTCACCCAATAAGAAGTCTAAGAATGACTGGGGGTAGAGCTTGCATGCCTTGTGCTGATCAAATCAGCTGCATTCCCTGGGGACTCGCCTTTGCTCAGCGCTTCCCAGCGGAGAGGTGACAGTGGTTTTCCTTGAGGCTTCGTTTGGCTGTTGGCCGGGCTTTCTGCCTTTGGCTCAGAGGGGCTCAGAAGTTGAACATACCTGTGCTGAGTGCTCGGATCAGAATCGGATGGAAACGCCATCGATGGCCCACTCACCCTTGCTGGCGAAAAGGTCTGTCTGGAGTGGGGGCACATGGTGGGGGGAAAGGAAAGGAGATCTCATGGGAGGGGGGGAGGCTGTGTGTGTCTGTGGCTAGTTAATGCAAGCTGAGGGTGTTTTTGAATGCTGGATGCCATTTTTTTGCACGTGCTGCTGCAAACTTTGCAGTGCAAAGCCAGGCCGGGGAGCCATCTTAAGTTGAGGCTTCATAGGCCTTGTGGTGCATGTGATTCAGATTCTATTCAGTTGAACCTCTGGTTACAAAGTTGGTTGGACAGTGTTCTCGAAGCTACCAGCATGAGTTTGACCAGACTGCAGGAGGACAGGAAGACTGGAGTGCCTGGAACAGGTGAGGCTGCAGGTCCCTTATTTTGGCTGCTGGTCCCTTATTTTCAAGGCTGCTGGTCCCTTATTTTCAAATCTGTAAGTTGACAGCTATGCCTATACATAGGCCCAAAGTCATGATTAACTCGCTTCTGTGATTCCTCTATATATCACATTCAGAATGTAAGATCACACCAAACATCCATCTAGTCTGGCAGAGAGCCAAGTGCCTATGGGAAGATCACAGGTAGGACCTGGGTGCAACACTATCACTCTCCCTAGCAATTGTTGTTCAGAGGCAATAGAGTTTAGTAGCCTGTGATAGCGTTAACCTCAATGGATTTGCCTGATCCTTTTTTAAAACCACTGTTGGAGAAGTCCTTCCTTCTGCATGTTCTGTATCTTCCAACATTCACCTTCATTGAGTGGACCTTTGCCCTCTGTTTCCATATCTGGGTCACAGATGATAGTCAGCTTCATGATCTGAAATAGCCCTTACTTTAGTTTCTCTTTGCCAGTAATGTAGGTCAGAAGAAGCTGTTCTTTAAAGCTGTGATGAACATTGGTCCTTTTTCTGGATCAAGCAGCTTTCTGCATGAAAAAAGCTTTCGATATTGCTCCCTCCTGTAATGAATGGAGTAGCCATATGTGGCACAGAGTCAATACTAGATGGTAGCACCTGAGGATGTTTAAAAAAGAGCCTCACAACTATGCATCTACTTAAATAGCTAGATAAATCACCAAGTGGAATTTACTGTCACCCCAACACTAGGACATTAAATAAACTGAACTATACTCCTATTTATGAAGTTATTATACGGACAGGAGTATATGTTCGTGGCAGGCAGCTCAGGCAGGATGGCAGTGCAAATGACTGTTACTGCATATACTACTTTTATTACAAACAATTCTTCAGCATGTACCCAGTGAGATTCTGGCTTCTTGGCAAAAGCTGTTTGATGAGTCAAACTGGAAAAAAGTTGAACGTTAGAATTGGTGCGCTACCACTGCAAAGACAGAAGGAAGGAGCTACTAACTTCCATTTATATTGTTATGGAGCTTAATTCTGTCTTTGCATTGGATTAGGTTAACCATAAAAAATTAAACATTGCCACAGTTACAAAGAGATTGTCATTAATTGGCTACTTGCTGTGAGATTATACGTGGCACAAAATCGGGGGAAACACTCTTTTCACCGGTGAGAGAGGTGAATCAATAAGAGTTCAGATACTGCTGGGATGCAGAAATTGACAGAGGAGGAGAGTCTTGAGAGTCCCATGGACTGCAAGAAGATCAAACCTATCCATTCTCAAGGAAATCAGCCCTGAGTGCTCACTGGAAGGACAGATCCTGAAGCTGAGGCTCCAATACTTTGGCCACCTCCTGAGAAGAGAAGACTCCCTGAAAAAGACCCTGATGCTGGGAAAGACGGAGGGCACAAGGAGAAGGGGAAGACAGAGGATGAGATGGTGGGACAGTGTTCTCGAATCTACCAGCATGAGTTTGACCAAACTGCGGGAGGCAGTGGAAGACAGGAGTGCCTGGTCCATGGGGTCATGAAGAGTTGGACACAACTAAACGACTAAACAACAACAATGAGATCATAAAGAAAACACATCAACATTTGAGAAGTATAAGATGAGACTAAGTTTTATATTTGTTCATCTGTAATATGAGTGCCAGTTTACCCATAGGAACGATTCAATTTTATTGCATATACTGTGTTTTCTGTTATCCCAGATAAGTCTGGGAAGGTCTGTAGCTATGGGAAGAGCACCTAATTGGTGTGCAGACGGTCCCAGATTCATTCTCCAAGTAGGGTTAGGAAAGACTCTTGGCTGGAACCCTGAAGAGTCGTTGCCACTCCATGTGGACAATACAGATGGAGCAGTGGTCTGACAGCTTCCTAGTTTCCTCGCCCTGTCTGTTCTCCGAAAGGATGGTTTGTTGGGAACCCTTTCGGGTAAAATTGTGGCTAAAAAGGAAGCTATTAAAACAGTGATATCTGCCAGGAGAGACCGCATTTGACTTCTTTTCGGAGTTATAGGCCAGAGGTCCAACATTTTGCTCAGCATCAGTTGGCGAGGTCTACTGTGTAAAGAGCAATCCAAGAGAACGTGGTCCATTGAATCAGGTCCATTGAACCACTCCTTGGTTGCAGGCACACAGACAGGCTTTATATGGGGTATGTGAGAATATACCTGTGGACACTGCAGAGGGGAAGGCATTTAGTCTCACGAGCACAAAGGCTTTTCAATGGGAAGGGAGTAGTAGGTCCTTTAGATATTTGGCAGCCGGGATGCTATTTCTGGTGGACGAATCCTGGATATGTCTGGGAAATTCCAGATGTATAGCAGCCCTAAATAAAAGCAAGGACAGTGCAAAATATTAAATGTGCAGCAAAGAAATGGCTGATGCTGGGGACAGGTTTTTGTTCATAAGTGCATGAAATTCACCAAACGGTTTATTATTTAAGGGAGCATTTCACATAGCACTTTTGGCAAAATATTTAAACCTGCTCTATACCAAGAGCTGTAGTGTAGTGTCTGAGAGACTGGACTATGAGCCAGGAAGTCCATTTAACTTGCAACATGGGAAGCCGCCTTTTACGGAGTTCAAACTATCGGTCCAGCTAGCTCTGTACTTTCTGACTGCCAACAACTCTCGAAGATTCCAGATGGAGGTCCTACCTGGAAATGCTGGGAATTGAACCCGACACCTTCAGTTTGCAAAGCACATGGTCTGCCTTTAATCAAAGGCCGTTCCCGGCATTACATCATATTAATTAGATCACCAAAGTATATCACTCTTTACGAACGCTATCTCTTTCGAAAGCCCTGGGTTTCTACTAGCATTATTAGAGAAACTTGGGATCTTGCAGTTTCCAACTCCTCCTTCCTATATTATATTTGGCTTTAGGGAGATGTTCTCAAGAGACAAGGTATTTTTGCTACTACTTCTGTGGAACTCTTGGCTCCCTCGTTTCCTTTGACAGCTCATTTCCAAGGCTGGAACTCAACCCATCTGCTCCTGGAGCTTTCAGAACAATTTACTTGCTATAAAACAGGCTTGAAATGAATAGCTTATATGGATTTTTCAAATAAACCTATAAAATGTGCTACTTTGGACCTAATACTGTAGTTAATTTGTCTCTCGTAAACCTCCTTTCCCTCTGAGCATTTCTAAGCCTCAAATAGAAGGAAAGGCTTTTCCCCCCTCCCCCAATTATATCCATTTCAAGCACAGTTGTCAGGCATTAGGAGTTACAAAAGCAGCAGCTATATATGATAGAACAGATGTCGTCGGCTTTGTATGCTCCCTCTGCCTGCCCCCCAACTCTCTTCAAATAGATGAGGATTCTTTGGTAACACAGACTCTTTCCTCCAATTATTTAGTCCCAATTTTGAGAAAATGGATTGCACCTGCCGCCTCCTTGGTGAGGCACAAGCGCTCCCTTTGCCCTCATCTTTTGGATGACTCCATGGGATGACCTAAGCTCTGTAGGAAGGGCCTTGTCTACTGTGTGCAGGCCTCAGCCTGCCAAGGAGATTGCACACATTAACAACACAAGTGCTGTTAATACAAACCAAACATATATTTGACACTCAGTCCTCCGAAGACTAAACGGGCTTCCCATCACAGTTACCAAAACTAAAATGGAGCTTTCTTTTCCCTTTCATGTAGTCAGGGTCCCATCTTCCATCTGAAGTATTTATTTAGCTAGGAGGGGGCATAGGTGGCGCTGTGGTCTAAACCCCTGAGCCTCTTGGGCTTACCGATCAGAAGGTCAGCGGTTCGAATCCCTGTGATGGGGTGAGCTCCCGTTGCTCTGTCCCAGCTCCTGCCAACCTAGCAGTTCGAAAGCACGCCAGTGGTGAATCTCATCTCGGGAGAACGGCGAGATATACATATATTGAAATCAATATTAAATGAAAGGAGAGCATGCTGCCCAACCACCGCACCACCACCTCTGGCCATGCCAATGAGATTCGGCCAAATGTCTTAAAGGGGCTCCTGTTCACAGAAAGCATGGCCTGTCGTGAGGGATGATAGGAGTTATAGTTCACCAACATCTGGGACCTACAAGGTGCCCCACTCTTGGTCTATGGACTGCATGTGATGAGCAAATCCATCCATTTATTTTCTCTTTTTCTCATTTTTCCAACCTTAAATTCAGTTCTCCACATTTCCATATCAGTTTATTATTCTTATTTTTAATCCTCATGAAAAAAATTCATCAGCATTTTATTTCTCCAGGCCTCTCCTAATATACACACCCTTGTATGCAATTTTGCCCAATATATATGTTTTTGCAGAGCAATTTTCTGTAACAAAATTCCCCGTTTCATGTTATTTTCAATAATATAAGCATTATTATGCATGCCTTTCCCTAGTATATGCTGGAGAGCTGCGCTGCAAAGTTCACACGGCTAAGTGAATTTCATAGGATGGTTGTGTTTCAGTTTACGTATTGTTTTGGATAGTGTTAATTAGGCAGGTTCCCCTTTAAACACAAACTGCATCAAACTTTTACTCCAACTCCAGCAAGAACCAAAATTACTCGGGGCTCCCAATCACACAGAAGCTCCCATGTGCAGTCAATTGAACATACAGATGTCAGCAGCATGGCTTGTTGGTGCAGCGCCTTCGGTAAGTTCAGGAAAAATGTAAGAAGCTAATTCCTGACAGCATAAAATGAGTGTCACATGTCCATCTGGCTGTTCCAGATTCCAGAAAAATGTTCCAGTTTAACTTTATTTCTTCCAGAGGGTAACCATCAACAGAGATTCCCCCATCCTAAAAACAAACCTTGACACGCGATCTTTCCACATCTTCATGGATTTCTTTATGTAGACACGAACAATTATTCATTAAAAAATAGTCAACCTGGTTTTATATAATTACAAAAACAATGCCCATTTTTTTTATTTGGCTCTTTTCTACAAGCCACTAGCATGCTCATTAATTTGTTTTCTATGCCTTCGGTCGTGTTTTTAATCAAGCTGTTATTTTCTCCATGGAATATAATTTGCCAAAACTTATTTTTGTAATGCTGGATGCAAAAACATTTTCTTTTTTTCTCCCTGTTAGGAATGAATAAGATTTTCCATTGTAGTGCCTTTTTCGCATATTAATGTTTCTTTGAAAAATTATTATCCTTCATTTCATTTTTAAACCACTTTATGTTTTTCAGGAAAAAACATTTTCAAAGCAGTTTACAACACATTAAAGCATCAGATCAAATAAAAAATCCAGAATAAAACATTACTGATGAAAGTCCAAAATACTGTATGCATTCAAAGCAACATAATTAACAGGAAACTACGGTAAAATGTTATCTTTGAGATTTCAAAATAAAACATTCCAAAAGGAGGACAACTAGAGAATGCACATTTCATGCAGCAAAGTTAACCTAAAAGAATTATCTTAAGACATTTCAAAAGAAAATATTACTAAAGGGAGTACAGTAAAATATAAAATGCACATTTTAAACAGCACAATTAGCAGGAGAATGACATATTATAATTATAGAACTTATGGCTGCTGCTGCCAATCTTGCCAATGGTTAATAGTTAAGAGGTAATGGAATTGTGCTAGGAGATCTTAAGTGCCCACAGCTGCTGTGTAGAACACCCCCAGTAGACCAGCTGGATTCTAGAATATGGTTAATATAATGGGCTGGATCCAGACTAAATGAAGTGAACAATGGGACAAGCTAGTCATGATTTAGCTAGAGACTCCTGATTTCAATGGGAACTCACTGCAACTAACTTAGTTTGGATCTAGCCCATAAATAATACACACCAAATGTTGAAGTGGTATCAATCTGAGCATCTGAGCATCCTTACTGCCAAGGCTCCCTTGAAAACGGACACGGCAAAATGGGAGTGCTTGTGACGCCACAACTTATTTTAGCATGGAAAGAAAGAAAGAAAGAAAGAAAGAAAGAAAGAAAGAAAGAAAGAAAGAGGGGGGGAGGGAGAGGGAGAAATATAGGCTCTTTCTCTAATGGGAAAGTAATGGTCAAGAACAGTTAAAGCAGACTGTAAAGTGTTCTTCAGAAGTGGAGCCAGGAGTGGAAAAACAACTCCACTCAGAATCATTCATTTGTGTATTTGACCTCACAGTCCTCTCCTAAGCAGAGGGACAATGTGCTCCTGCTCTAAGTACAACAGGCTGATAAAGAAGCTTCGGTCCAATACATTTGTGGCTGGCGATTTGGCACACATGTACTTCCTGCTTAGTATGTAGTTAGTTCCCCAGGTTGTTCTACATAGATTGAGGGCTCCTCCAGATGTCCTGTTTTGATTGAGCATTCATCCTGATCTGCTTGCACAAGGCGTAAGTGGGGATTAGACTATGTTCAGTCTTTACTGAGCATGTGCTCCCATTTGTTGACAGGGCAGTTACGCCACAAGGAGCATGCATTCTGATTTGCTTGTGGGGTGTTTATACGTCTCCCATTAACCATTTGTTCACACCACGCTTTCTCCACGCCTTTCTCCATCACTTTCCTTGCTGCAAAAAGTGTTTTAAAAGAATGGATTTTTTGTGCTTGGGTGGCAGAGTTTAATTTTACTTTAATTTCCTGAATTCCTCCCACAAAATGCTGACAGTCTGGGGGTCACCCATAGGCTGCAGAGCATTGCAGCAGTCTTGCAACTCAGCCAAGAGGCTTCTTGGGTGGACAAATAGATTTATGCTGACTTAAGAGTCCCATGGAATGCAAGAAGATCAGACCTATCCATTCTTAAGGAAATCAGCCCTGGGTGCTCACTGGAAGGACAGATCCTGAAGCTGAGGCTCCAATACTTTGGCCACCTCATGAGAAGAGAAGACTCCCTGGGAAAGACCCTGATGTTGGGAAAGATGGAGGGTACAAGGAGAAGGGGATGACAGAGGATGAGATGGTTGGACAGTGTTCTCGAAGCTACCAGCATGAGTTTGACCAAACTGCGGGAGGCAGTGGAAGACAGGAGTGCCTGGCGTGCTCTGGTCCAGGGGGTCATGAAGAGTTGGGCACGACTAAATGACTAAACAACAACAACAAAGTTATTTATGTGGCAAGTGATCCCCAACATGATAAGTAAGTGCATAGCTGTCAACTTCTCCCTTTTCTTGCGAGGAATCCTAAAAAGGGAAATGTTGACAGGTATGCATAAGTGCTTCCACATTGTTTCATGTTTCTTCACCTTCACAGAGTGCAGCAGATTCAGCATTATAAGATATATCCAAACAGGACTGCCCAAAGAAATTTTAGCATCTGAGGCAAACCACAAAATGGCACCTCATAATGGGAATAAAGATCTACATCAGTGTTTCCCAACCTTTTTTGGGCAAAGGCACACTTGTTTCATGAAAAAAATCTCGAGGCACACCACCATTACAGCCCCGTGACGTCAGCGCGCAGCGTCACGCTGGGAGGGACATGAATTGCTAGCAAATTACATAATCACCTCCTTGAGGGCTGGCTCATCTTCTCTGAAGGCAGAACCCCATTAATTAACAGCACAGACTCACACCATAGCCAAGACGAGGGGGGAAAACCTCAGTCATGCACAGTCATGCACATGTGGGGGCTAAATGAGGATGAAGACCGGGCAGAGAGCAGGGTTCAAATCACCCCACCTGGCCAGGACAATCCCTGGGTGCTCCCTTGGGCCACTCGCCTGACCCACCTCGCAGGGCTGTTGTTGCGAGGATAACACGGGGAGAACCACGCGCGCCCCCGGGAGCTCCTTGGAGGAGAAAGCGGGCGATGAATGCAATGCACGAAATATATGAGAGGCGACCAGGTTTTGCAGGTGAGGGCCCCCCGCCAGCCTCCGCTTCCAACACCCGGCGCAACGACGCCGAAGTTTCCCCCCGGGCTCGGCTCGGGGAGCAGCGCTGCTCCCCCCCGGCTCCCCTTCGCCCTCCCGGCTCTCTCTGCCGCCCACTGGGGACCCCCCTCACCTGCCAAGTCTGGAGCGCCGGTGGAAGTTGCATGCATGCATGCAGGGCGCCGCGTTGCCATTGCATTGCACTGCACTCCATGCAACGCCTGCACGCATGCATTGCCTTGCACGCCCGCCAAGGGGTCTCCGGCGCGGATGCAGCATTGCAAAAATAAAAAACCCCCGACGCAGCCCTACCTGGGGGGCAGCCTCCGCCGCTCCGCCTCCGTGGGGATCCCCGGGCTCCATCCTGCTGCAGGATCTCCGCGGGGGCGCAGGCAGGCTGCGCGGGGTCTGTGCGGAAGAGCCCCTGCCCGCCTGGCCGCCGCCGCTGCGCTCATTCCATGGCCGGGAGAAGAGCGCTTCAAACAAAACGCCCGGCCCGCCGGGAAACGTAGTTTGCGCACCCCGTGCGGGCGCGGAGCCCAAGGGCGAGGGGACTACGGATCCCGGCAGCCCCTGCGCCGGGGACGGAGGGGGAGAGGCTGGGTGCAGGGATGGAGGGACGGGTGGGCGAGCGAGTGAGTGAATGGCAGCCGCCAAGCCTTGGCCGAGAGCCAGGAAGGGCCTCCCCAGAGGAGGAGGAGGAGGAGGGAGGCGCAGGGAGGGAGGGAGGGAGGGAACCCCAGGGGTCATCTAGTGACGGCGCCCCAATCGAAAATTTGACTTAAAAAAAATATCTTTCAAATTTTTTAATTTTTCCCGCAGCACACCAGGCAACATCTCGCGGCACACTAGTGTGCCGCGGAACAGTGGTTGGGAAACACTGATCTACATTGTGAATCTGCCACCTGAGGCTCATACATGCACCAGCCTTGTATCCAAACTAGGTCAGCACCCATCCACCCCACCAACAAGTCTTAGTTTAATAAAGCATGCGAGGGAGTTGAACAGGAGAAGAACTTCAAAATTTAAAGCACAATATGATAAGAGAGATGCTCTTCATTATCTCCCAGACACATGCTGGGGAGAGATTTCAGAAACATAAAAACAATTGCTAGGGTTTCCAGGCACACAACAATTTATTTTCATCGCCTAACATGGTTCATTGAATTAATAACTGAAAATATGCTGAATCTGAAATGAAGGGAGAGAGAGCTTTCCTTTCCTTTTCTCTCAGAGAAGACAGATGCGTTCACAAGATGTGGTGAGAGCCTCTTTCGCTGCTTTTAAAACTGATTAGACAAATTCAGTAAGAGGAGGCTATCAGAGGCAGGGTTCATCTGCATGCCAACTGCTAGGAAAGACTGGATTTTTGGTTTTTGGTTTTTCTACCTAGGTTCAAATTTGCACCCCATTTAGTAAAGCTGAACTGGTGACAAGGACCACAAAGTTAAGATTGCAGCTGGGAAAAATGTTTGTTTCTCCAAATGTTTGTTTCTCCAAATTCAAACATGCAGTCTGAGGTGGTACAGCTCACACATCAGTTTATCAACTTCACATCAAACCCATTTCCATGTGAACTGAGTATTCCCAGAATCCTTTGCAAAGCACAGGAATCTTCTTGTCTGGCCGGTAAGTCAATTTGGAAAAGGTTCCCTAACTGCAAAAAGGCTTAAAGGGTAGAGGGTAAAGGGGACCCCTGACCATTAGGTCCAGTCGTGGCCGACTCTGGGGTTGTGGCGCTCATCTTGCTTTATTGGCCGAGGAAGCCAGCGTACAGCTTCTGGGTCATGTGGCCAGCATGACTAAGCCACTTCTGGCGAACCAGAGCAGCGCATGGAAATGCCGTTTACCTTCCCGCCAGAGTGGTACCTATTTATCTACTTGCACTTTGACGTGCTTTCGAACTGCTGGGTTGGCAGGAGCAGGGACCGAGCAACGGGAGCTCACCCCATTGTGGGGATTCAAACCACTGACCTTAGGAGGTTCTAGGCTCTGTGGTTTAACCCACAGTGCCACCCGCGTCCCGCAAAAAGGCTTAGGACTTGTCTATAGCAACACAAGGCCAATTAAGCCATGGACAGTACCCAGAAAGAGACGATGAATTTTTTTTTGTGGAGGGTAACTTTTCCATGAGAAACTTCAATGTGATATATAACTTGACAGCAGACTGGTATATGATTTGAAATGCTATTCAATACTTCTGTGAATAAAGCTTTCCATGTACAATTAATACTTCAGAAGATGCAAAATGTGTTGGCTACTTTCTTTGTTTTTTAAGTGAGAGAAAAAGGCATAATTAGGCTTCCATGTCAGTAAAAATGCAGAAGCCCTCAGGCTGTATATAATTGCCAAATTATGGCAGGTATGTGACTGTATCTTTTTCTCTGTCAGAACTGTCATGAGCCCTGGACCCCATGCAGGGTGGAAGTGAGGTATCACCGCCTACATTATTGAAAGACACAAACAAGAAAGTTGTCAGCCATCAGAATCAGCTAGTGACATCTTAAAAGTAGGGCCTCAGCACTAAGACTTCATCAGCTGAGACTAGCAGAAAATGCTGTATTGTTTCATTCTATGTCTCTTATCCCAATCCTGGATAGTTCTTAAAACTCAGTGGGACTTCGCCCCAAAAAGAAATATTACTGGAGTTGCGCTGTCAAGTGACTTTCTTTTAAAAAGTTGGTCTGTTTTCTGGCAATAAGTTTGTTAATTTCTTTTGCTTGACGTCTGGAAGATTATTATTATTTTATTAATAGCCCATTAAGGTTGTAGTCTAGTACAAGTCAAGAGTCAGGAAACACCTCACAGTTAAGATGAGATCAATGGTCAATTCCAGTTTCTTTTACCTCTTTTTTTTCATTTTTCCAATTTCAAGTTTACTTCTCCACATTTCCACAACAGTTTGTGATTTTTTTAAAAGACCCTCATGAAAATGCACCAACATTTTACTACAGATTTCTTCCAATATGCATATTTTTGTATGCTGTTTTCCCCAATATACATTTTTTTCTATTTTCCCCAATACAGTGCATTTGTGTGTGTCATTTTCACAAATCTAAGCAGTTTTATGTGCACCTTAACTGTGTACCTGCATTTCTGTACACATTAGTTGACCGGAGAACCACATTTCAAGATTCAGAGCTTAAGAGACATTTTCTTCCCCACCCCCACCCCCACAAGCCACAATTTTCGCAGTCCACTACAAAATTAAAATTGCATTTCCCAAACTCAGAGACGGTCCACTCCTTGAACTTTGTTCCTACAATTGACAGTGGAAGGAACCGTGTCCCAATGTCTCAGTATCCATTCATATCTCCCCTTGATTTCTCTATTCATTTCCTCAATAGAACATCTACATTATTTCTCCCCTAGCCGGCTTCAATCTGTTTAGAATATCAGAGTCAGAACAATGCCTTTTATTTCTTGCTTTCACCTCTCCAGCTTCCTAATGCATTTCACATCACTTTCAAAGGCCTTACCTTTGTCTGCACAGCTCTTTGTGTCATTGCCCATGGGTTAGTTCACCCACTCTTCTCTTCAGATTTGCCTTCCTTGATCATTTTCCTTGTGATAAGAGGGGAGGGGGAGGTGTTGGAAGCTGAAAAGGTAACAAAGCTTAGTGAGCAGGAAGGTGCTATGGCAGAGAGAAGTTCAGAATCAGAGGTAGAAGATGAAGCAGGAGATGAGGGAAGCCAAGAGGCAGAGATCATAGCTGTCAACCGTCCCTTATTTGGCGGGAAACTCCCTTATCCCAGCGCTGTTTCCCGCTGCTGTCCCAGATTGATGGTATCCCGTAAATTTCCTGGGTTTCAAAGGAAGCAGCTCCTCTCCCTCCCTCCCTGCCAGCGAGGGAGGAGGGAGGCTTCAACTGTGTTGCTTGGCTGCACTGCTCACCTAATAAGGAGTCTAAGGACGACTGGGGGGGTGGAGCTTGCATGCCTTGTGCCGATCAAATCGGCCGCGTTGCGCGGGGACTTGCCTTTGCTCAGCACTTCCCAGCGGAGAGGTGACGGTGGTTTTCCTTGCTGCATCCCCTTTGCTGGGTTGCTGCGCTGTGGGAACCACCGCTTGAGGCTTCGTTTGGCTGCTGGCTGGGCTTTCTGCCTTTGGCTCGGAGGCGCTCAGAAGTTGAACATGCCTGTGCTTGGAATCGGATGGATATGTCATCGACAGCCCACTCACCCTTGCTGGGGAAAAGGTCTGTCTGGAGCGGAGGCACATGGTGGGAAAAAAGGAAATCCCTTATTTTGGCTGCTGATCCCTTATTTTCGAGTCTGCTGGTCCCTTATTTTCAAATCTGTAAGTTGACAGCTATGGCAGAGATGAGTCTGGCTGGTGAAGAATCACAGGTGTCTCCCCCTCCTGTTGTGAGAAGCTCAACTCCCCTTGTCTCCCAGAGCCAGAAGAGGGGTGAAAGGGGCAAAGCAGAGGCAGTTTTCATGCAGGCGTAGTCTCTGATTGCTTGGGGAAAGCCATAGAGAGGATGAGACAGAGACAGCAACTAATTCATGGGGCTAGACCTACCAGGGATGAAGTTTTTTGCTGACCCTCAGCCAAGTCTGTGAAGATTGTATTTTTGCTAATTAAGAGTTAACTCCATATTTGAATGGTTTGATTTACTGCTGGCTTGCTCTTTGACATAACATGGGCAATTTGTCCATTTACTCCATGGGCCCTTCACCAACAATACTACAACAATTACTTGTTTCTTTCTTTTATTCATTTCCATACCACCTTTCCTCCAAGAAACTCATGGTAGTGTACATGATACCTTCCACCTCTTTCTCTCTATCAGTTACCCTTTACAGATAGGTAGCCGTGTTGGTCTGCCATAGTCAAAATAAAGAAATTCCTTCCAGTAGCACCTTAAAGACCAACTAAGTTAGTTCTTGGTATGAGCTTTCGTGTGCATGCACACTTCTTCAGATACACACATATCAATTACCCTGTGAGAGAAGGATGTACTTAAATAGTTTGCTGGCTTGATCTCTGCTGCACCATCACCACTGCAATGCTGTAGAGTGATGCTGTGGTTTTTAGACTAACAGAATCAGGTGATGTTTGGACCCAATCAGGTCCCATCTGGCCTAATATAAGTCCCCCACCACCCTTTATTGACAGACCAGCTATATCTGCTTATTAATGGTATCTTTGCTGTATAACTTCCCCAGCAAATATTTCCATATATATTTTAGGAATAGTAGCAATACTGCATTCTTGTGTGAAGACAGCCACTGCAATGTAATTTAAATAAGAAGTAGACAATCCAGCCCAGGTTAGTACTCCAAAAGAATATTATATCCAAGATAAATCAGAAAAGTATATTTTCCCCCAGCTGTTTTCAATTTGAAGAGATAGAAAGCAAACAGATCCCACCAGGAATCAAATAAGAAGCTGTTCGCAGTTGTGCTTGGAAACGTTTAAATGATAAGGACATAGATTAGTTTTTCTTCCCTAAAAGCTTTGATAAAATACTGAAAGGCAGAGGTTGCACTTCTCTCAAAACTGTGGAGTTAATAATCTACGGATAAAAACATTTCAGCTCTAGCTAAAGTGAATGCATTTTTGTTAAGCCAGTAACTGAACCACTTTACTATGGGGCAGAATTCAGCACCAAGAGATCAACGCTGTATTAAAGAGGCAGATTTCTGAACCTTGTCTTAAGCCCTCCATGATTCTTTTCTCAAATGTCTAGGACTCGATTTCTCCTGCCCCTGAAGATCTATCATGGTTGGACCCATGGGATTGTGCACATTTCCAAGGGCACAATCTCTTCAACAGAGCAGAGACATCACCTTGCCAACAAAGGTCCGTATAGTTAAAGCTATGGTTTTCCCAGTAGTGATGTATGGAAGTAAGAGCTGGACCATAAAGAAGGCTCATCACCAAAGAATTGATGCTTTTGAATTATGGTGCTGGAGGAGACTCTTGAGAGTCCCATGGACTGCAAGAAGATCAAACCTATCCATTCTGAAGGAAATCGGCTCTGAGTGCTCACTGGAAAGACAGATTGTGAAGCTGAGGCTCCAATAGTTTGGCCACCTCATGAGAAGAGAAGACTCCCTGGGAAAGATCCCGATGTTGGGAAAGATTGAGGGCACAAGGAGAAGGGGATGACAGACGAGATGGTTGGACAGTGTTCTCGAGGCTACCAACATGAGTTTGACCAAACTGTGGGAGGCAGTGGAAGACAGGAGTGCCTGGCGTGCTCTGGTCCATGAGGTCACGAAGAGTCGGACACAACTAAACGACTAAACAACAACAACAATCTCTTCAACATGCTCCTCAACGGGCATTCAGGAATGTGCCTATCTCGACAATATCTTGTACATTCTCCAGTCAATATGCATGAATTTCAATAGGTCTTGGAGAGTGTGTGCATCTTGACTGCATTTTGTACATTCTCCGGCTATTATGCATTATCTCCTACTAGACGTTGGGAAATGTATATACAGTAGCAATCGAAATTATTCAACCCCCATTGCATATCAGGTTTATTATCAAAATGTACAGAGAGCCTTCTCTGTAAGAGTCTTCTTTTCTCACTAAGTGTTTGGGCCAAATGAAGCTGAAGTGTGCCTTGACACCTCTTGGGAACATCATTTGGGAACATGGGCCTGGAATGGACAGGAAGCCAGAATGGGCAACCTATGGCCCTCCAAATGGCGGTGGTGTTGCTGATATTCATTACCCTCCCTTCACCTTAAGGTTCCAGGGCAGGTCCTTTGATATTGCTGGACTGCAGCTCCCATGAGTCAAAGCCAATGGTAAGGGATTATGTGAGGTGTAGTCCAGCAGCCAGAGGATCCCTGAACCCTTATAGCCTGTACCCTGCTTAACCCTTTGCCTGCTCCTTTCCTACTTTCCAGCCACTCATCTTCACTCACGGGATTTGTTGCCTGCTGTGCTAGGCCTATGAAGCTTTAAAAACACCTTTCAGCCAGCTCAAAGTGCCAAGGGTCATGTCTGCCAAAGGGCAGTTGGTACAGGGAAGTACACTGGGTCGTCAGTCAGCTTGCAGTTTTAGACTGGAACACTGTGGGGCTGGAACCTAAGAATGAAATGTTAAACATCCTTGATTTCAAAATCTCATCTGGCACCATGATTGTGATAACAAGCGGCAAGTTGCATGTTTGTGCCAAAGTAGAGACATGGATCCTATGGTGATGGCTGGCCAGTTTTGGCATCACATACTTTTGTATTGCCATACATAGCATAAGTGGCAACTTCCACATATTTGGGGGAAGCAGAAATGCAATAAGAGGTGTGGGTGAAGATGGGAGGCGTTATTTTTCTGAAATCTGTCCAGATTGGGTGGGTGGGGGTCCCACCTTGGAGGTATCCCACCTTGGAGGCTATAGATCTTTCTTTTTGCATTAGGCACAATTTTAAATAAATAGCTTATTGATCATTATTTGGGGACTGAGTAATTACAAAAGGGGCACCCCGCTCTACTATGAGATCTAGAATCTCAAGCCGCCAGGTCATCAAGCAGGAGCCATCATCATAGACATCAATCCATAATTTGACAAAATCAAGCCAAACCTAGACACTAAATCTAGTTGCTCTAGTTTGTTGTTGCTGTTTAGTCATTTAGTCGTGTCCGACTCTTCGTGACCTCATGGACCAGAGCACGCCAGGCACTCCTGTCTTCCAGTGCCTCCCAGAGTTTAGTCAAACTCATGTTAGTAGCTTCGAGAACACTGTCCAACCATCTCGTCCTCTGTCGTCCCCTTCTCCTTGTGCCCTCCATCTTTCCCAACAACAGGGTCTTTTCCAGGGAGTCTTCTCTTCTCATGAGGTGGCCAAAGTATTGGAGCCTCAGCTTCAGGATCTGTCCTTCCAGTGAGCACTCAGGGCTGATTTCCTTCAAAATGGATAGGTTTGATCTTGCAGTCCATGGGACTGTCAAGAGTCTCCTCCAGCACCATAATTCAAAAGCATCAATTCTTCGGCAATCAACCTTCTTTATGGTCCAGCTCTCACTTCCATACATCACTACTGGGAAAACCATAGCTATACGGACCTTTGTCGGCAAGGTGATGTCTCTGCTTTTTAAGATGCTGTCTAGGTTTGTCATCACTTTTCTCCCAAGAAGCAGGCGTCTTTTAATTTTTTGACTGCTGTCACCATCTGCAGTGATCATGGACCCAAGAAAGTAAAATTTCTCACTGCCTCCATTTTATCCCCTTCTATATGCCAGGATGTGATGGGACCAGTGGCCATGATCTTAGTTTTTTTGATGTTAAGCTTCAGACCGTATTTTGCGCTCTCCTCTTTCACCCTCATTAAGAGGTTCTTTAATTCCTCCTCACTTTCTGCCATCAAAGTTGTGTCATCTGCATATCTGAGGTCGTTCTAATCTACTTTGTTATTACTATTTCCCAATATCAAATTAATTTTAAAAATAGAGGGGCTGATTGCACTGTTAAGGCAACACTTCCTTTTCATACAAAACAAAGCTACAAAATTAATGAGGGGGATTTTGAAGTTGAGGTGAAGTGCAACTTACAGAGAAACATCTTTATGAACAGTAGCCAAACCACTTCTTATAGAAGCTGAACTTCAAATGCCAAGTGACTCCTATGGATATATTTCCAAAGAACTGTTATGGACTAATTTCCTTCCAAAGGGATAAGCACCATTTATTACAAACTGCAAATGAAAAATTAAACACTTTAGGGCGACTGTGTCATCTGCCTCATCTGAAACTGTGCCAACTTCTTAGAAGTGTATTTATGCCTAACACATTTTCCTCTTAAGTGTCGGTAAAGTTCACCAAAGAAGCAAACTTTGCCAGACAAACTCCAACTGTCAGACTATACAGACTGGGGCCAGAGTACATCTCTTGAACAGAGATGAGAATTAAATCTTGGCGTAGCATGGAAAAAAACCCCCGCCATAGGTTTTATCCACCCTGGATGTAAGAAGTAGGGGCATAGGAAGCTGCCATACCATGGGCGTAGCCAAGGTGGGGGGGGCAGGGGGTTATGGAAACTGTAGTCCAACATATTGGAGGACACCCTGTCTTAGCGATTCTTCAGTGGATTTTTGTGTGGATGGAAAACTTCAGTATACAGATAAGTATGAAATTAAAATCAAAATGGGCTTAATTAAGGAAACTCTTTGAGGGACGTGGGTGGCGCTGTGGGTTAAACCACAGTCTAGGTCTTGCCGATCAGAAGGTCGGCGGTTCAAGTCCTCACAACGGAGTGAGCTCCCATTGTTTGGTCCCTGCCAACCTAGCAGTTCAAAAGCGCATCAAAGTGCAAGTAGATAAATAGGTACCACTCTGGCGGGAAGGTAAACGGCGTTTCCGTGTGCTGCTCTGGTTCGCCAGAAGCGGCTTAGTCATGCTGGCCACATGACCTGGAAGCTGTACGCCGGCTCCCTCGGGCAATAAAGCGAGATGAGCGCCGCAACCCCAGAGTCATCCGCGACTGGACCTAATGGTCAGGGGTCCCTTTACCCTTTACCTTTATCATCTAGAGGAGTTTTGTTATTTAACTCATTATTTATTAACTATGTAACACCACCCAATATATGTTCTCTGGGAGCTTCACAAAAATAAAAAGAATGAAATGCAATTATTGAAAAGGCAAAACAAAATAAATGTACAAAGAGACATGAATAATAGAACTGAGAACCCCAGATTATTAAAACAACAATAACCACAAGTTGCTTAAAAGTTCTTCACCAGGTACTGAAAAGCTAAGGAACGCATCTGGTCCTCCCTGCCTCGGTTCATTTAAATTTATTTTAATATCAGATGGTGAGGGAGGGATTCTGTCCTTACAGGAAGAGCCATTCTGTGTGAGTCAAAGGGAGGAGCTTGTGGAACACTGGCTCAATCTTGGTGTTCTGGAGTGAAGGATGCTCATAATGGGTTGCCGCGGGCGCCGGACTGAGGAAAGATGCAACAAGAGCCTGGGCAGAGCAGGGTGGCAGCGGCTGGGCAGCGCTGACCATGGGCAGCAGGTACCAGCTCTGGGCACCCTGGTCCCCCCTGGATGAGTCCCTGCAATGGCTGCGGGGTGCCGTGCCCAAGCCCAGCAGCACTAAGCACCCCTTTCGGGGAGGGCAGAGTCCAGCCACTGCCACCGACCTGGAAGTGCAGCTTTGCTTCCAGGGACTCAGCCTGGTGCTAGAGCCGAGTGCCAAGACCGGAGCTGGGCACCCGCAACCCCCTGGAGTGGCTGGAGAGACGCAGGGATGCAGCGCGGCTGTGCACAAGCCCCAAGCCGTGCGGCTCACGGGGCTCGACTCAGTCTTTGGGCACCTCGTGACGGTACAGCCTCCGCACTGGACCGGCTCGCTGCGGGTTTCAGAGCGTTCAGCCTTCTGCCAAGTCATCAGCCCCCAGCAGCGCAGGCCTCACGGGCTCCGCGAACCACAGGTGCGCATGGCGATGGCGATGTGCCGCCAAATGCTGCGAGCCATCCTCCTGCTTTACGCTGCCTACAAGAAGTGTGCCTTTGCGTTGCAACATTCCCGCTAGGACGACCCTGCCTGGGAAAGGGCAGAGCTCAACAGGATCCTTGCCTGCCCACCCACAGATTCACCCATTCTCCTTCAGCAACATCAGTTCGTTCGCCAGTTCCATCTACCTGTGCCACAGAAGTCTCCTCCTCTCCTACATCGCTATGCTACTTTTTGCCCACCAAGAGGAAACATCCACTTAACAGCTTAAGCCTGCAAGGAAAAGATTCAGACTGGCACACAAACCTCCGATTGTTTGCAGAGAGATGAAACTAATCATTCAACATACTAAAGAAAAGGATCATATTTATCTATGCTGTGAACCTATTCCCTTGCAGCGTCTGGCTCATGAACGGGGGGGAAATATAGAGTTAAGGGAATTAAAAAGAATGAAAGCCTTTATAAATAAATGGACCGAGTGAACGTTGAAACTCCGATCAACCAAGTTTGCACGCATCTTCAATGAGAGACAATCTTCAGAGACACAGACACTTGTACACCATTCAATGCAAAGGTAATTTTTCAAAACCTTCCTGCCTATCGTTTTCAACATGAACAGTAAAAATAACTGCATTACAAGATGGGGCCTATATAAAAAACAACAATATTTTCTATAAAAAAAAAGGTAAAGGACACACATCTGCAAAGCGAAGAGACCACATTTTCAACAACAAAGTAACATTCTTATATTAATGAATGAAGCTGGAAAATAAATGTAAATTAAGCCAATTACTCCATAAACCAACAATGACTAAAGGGCAATAATACAATGAAACTCAGATAGCATGAAGATGTATGGATTCCAAATGGAAGAAGTTTTGAGATTCTCTAAATGAAATCTTATTTCTCCAACCAATGAGCAAAATGTACCACTTTCCTGACCAAACATCTATATTTGACATCAAGATGAAATTACTGCATAGAAAACACTTTCCTGCGCTATGATTTTAAAATTTTAAAACAATCATTATTTGTTTACACCAATGGATGAAGACTTCAGCAACTGGAAGTTTATTACACAGAGTTCAGACTTAAAGAACATAAACACAAATTATTATTTTTTTCCTGGTGGAAGAGCTTGGAAACACAAGCCTTATGACCACTGTCCTAAAAAGCTTTGTTTTCAGAAAAAGCTTGAAAATGCAAGATTTAAAAATTCAAAGCCACAGAGTCACCAAATCATCTAATGATCACATTAAAGTAGTTTGAGCACTGAAATCTAAACTCATTGGGATCACTCTAATTTCATAGATACACAAAAATCACCTTAAAAAAAACCCAAAAGGTGTTTTTTGAAAACAATCTTCAACTCTGAATAATTTCTATCTACAGAAATACTGTTATGCAGCATCCCAAAATGGAATTTAAATGATTGTTTTGATTAATTTATTCAATTTTCTCTGTCACCTCTGCCCATTTTTTTTTAAAAAAACCCATGCACTATCTTTACAACTGATGGGTGCAGTTTATATTAAAGAATTATGGATTCAACCTTCAGAAAAAGTATCTGCCTGTCAGTGATTGGTGAGTGAAATCCCTATTTGTTTAAGACAAATGGATGAAGACATTTAAAGTCAGAAGCAGAAGTCTAAATGTGCTTCTTCTTTTCTTTCCTGGCATGACTTTTAAAGTGACTTTTATTCCCAATCTACTATACGATGATTTCTCCATTTGCCAATAAGCAACTAAAAACCAACCAAGTTCTGAAGGAAATTAAGATAAATGTTGCCACTTCAAGGTTCTGGGCTCTGCGTGGGTTGTTGTTTCTTATATCTTAACATTGCTAAACGGATCAGCAGTTCTATAGTACAGTGTACCAAAATATTCTTGAGCTTAATTTCTGTTCAGACTATTCAGAGACAAGGAACTTTGCAGCTCATTGATGGCACCTACAAGAACCACCTTACACAGCTGAAAACCAGTGGCCCACATTTGAAGTCACAAAGACCACCAGTCAGACTAATATTGATTTCTCTATTAATAACTTAACCACATATAAAATTAGGATTCCATCAATAGCAAGGAGACATAGCCTGTTGTAAAAGTGCTGGTTGGCTTTGCAAATTAAAGGCACTTTCAATTCACAATAAATATCTTTGCTGGCCTGCAAGGAAGTACTGAGAAGATAAAACACCATAGTTTGTCCACAGCAAAACTCAAGCCTCGGACATGCTGCACTTTACACAATTTGCAGAAATCAATGTGAAATTATTTCAAGGATGAGAAGTACACCATTCCTCTTGAGTAAAAGTCCCTCTTATCATTTGGCAAAGGAGCTTACCTTCAAAACAAAATGGGGATGCTATTGTTTGCTATTTGTCCTGTGTACAATTTGCTAATAGCTGATGAATACGAACTATAAAACCTGGAACATTGATTCAAAAAGGTAGTCCTCATTTATTATCTGCTGAGATGAAGAACACATCAATAATTTGACTCAGGCAGTATTTTAAAGGAATTGCTAAATCTTTATCATCTGCCAGGTGATATTCGCAGGTATCTTACCTGAATCAGTAAATGAAGATGAAGCAACAACACACCATTGTATGCATTGACCTTAAAACAAAAATAGCTGCAACCATTGGCTTACATGAAGTTCAGATCTTTGTAAGAATATTCAATACAGAGACTTTACAAAGTGGTTCAAGTTGACAGAGATCAGATTATGCCTCACCATAAGCTAAGGAAGCAACTCCAACAGTGAAATGTGAGATAAAAGAAGCTTACAAGAAGCATATTCCTACAGCCTCTGTTGCCTTGAACCTAAACAAATAATAACTTTTTAAACCCAACACCTTTATCCAAATAGGCGGGGCGATAAAGCGGATTTTCAATGCGGTATTAAAAACAGGAATTTTTAATACAGCTTAGAAGCAATTCACCTTTGCCTTAACAGCATTTCAAAGGAAAGCCCTTCTGGTGGCTTTTATTTCCAATAATGGAACCAGCTTTTGAAACATGTGACTTTACCTTGAAACATTCAAACTGAATTGTATGGATTTACATCCTGTTAACCTGATGCAGTTTATTTTAAGTGAAACTTGACGTTCAGAGAGAAAAAAATTAAAAGCCCTTAAGGTCCAGTGTGGTCTGAAATTTATGTGGCATTTTCTTTCCCAGAGCCCAGATTAGTTTTCATTTGATTAATCATTATTATCATTTAAGGCCACACTGACTTGTGTGGGTGGCATACTATTAATGTAATTTAAAAAATAAATAAATCATGAGGGCATTTGCAAGCACCAGCATGATATATACTCAGTGGTGCTTGTCTGCAAGCAAACCAGAGTTCAATTTGCTCAGTGGAACACCTCTACACCTAAATCTGCTCTGGGGGGCTGGGAATATCTCCCCAATGATTCTGTGCTTCTGGTCCTACAAAGAAGCCACATTGCATCAACTTCCACGCTGCTAAAGTTGGGAAAGGCCCAAAGGTTTGCTTGCATCAGATTTCACATTTTATGTGCTGAGACTTACAAACATGCATGCAAGAAAAAAAGTTCTTCTAGGTGTTGGACAGAGAATCACAGGAAAACCTTTTTCCTTTATGAATTTCAAAACAGTAAATATGTTTATAATGAATCAAACCGCTGTTCCATCTCAAACAGGCATAGTATTTAATGGTTATTTTTAAAAGAAATTAAATTCCAAAATTGTTTATGAGATGAACTGAAAGCCTATGGTTAGGTCTTTGTCTGACACAAATATTTTGTTGTTTCTTTAATATTTATTTTCCATGGCTATCAAACATAACATATACAGGTAGATGCATTTAAATATTTAAATAAACACCTTTTGTTTTTCCTTTTTGTTACTCATCCTGTACAGTACACAGGTGCTCTCTCTGATAAAGTTCTTCCACTTTTATTTTGAAAAGAAGTGAAACATTTGAGCATGAACAATAATCTTCCCATCTCAGGTAGTAGGGAATAGCTATCAGCTGGCACAAAACACGTTTGTGGAAAATGGCCGGGGAATTCTTAGGAATGGCAGCACAGTGAATATTTGAGTCTCTTGCTGCATGTGCTACACGTCCCTTTCTGCACACGTCTCGGCTGTTGTCTAGTCCAGGAGGACAAAAAGGCTGAGAAGTGCAACCATGACTGTCACCATTCTCCCCTTCTGCCAACATTCACCATGGTGGATGTGTTCTATATCCACTGCTGGAGGCAATATGCTTCTGAATACCTGTTGCTGAAAACCACAAGAAGGGAGAGAGCTGTTGCACACCCCCACACACACACACTACCTGGGCGGCCATTAAGCGAGGGGGCCAGGCCAGGCTAGGCTCTGGGGCCCAGAGACCCTCAGCGGCAGGCAGGGTGTGGATTCCTGTTTGGGGGAGACTGGTTTGCGTCCCCTCAAAATCATGAGCCTTCTGGCCCTCCCTACACTGCGTGCCTGGTGGTTGGGAGCTACATCCTCTGCCCCCATGCATGTGGTTGGGTTCATTTAAATGTTACGCCAACTAAAGCGATGTTCCAAGGAACGCTGGAACGAACCAGCGAGGCATCTCCAATGCCAGGGTTCTTTGCTAAATTAAGGTGCTCTTAACAATCACCCGAGGCTGGTCTGAGGTGGGAAACCTGAGCCGTCCCTGGATAAATCCGAGCTTCTGATAACACCTGTTTCTTACGTATCCGGAAATCGGGATCTAATAGTAACTTTATGCAGAAATCCTGTGGCCTTGGGAGACGCATCCATGGAAAATTGGGTGGCGATGGCTCGGTGGGTGCTATCGTGCCATCAAACACCTGCCTTAGTTACACAAATGACTCACGTGGCTTACAGGTGGAGATAACAGAAATGCTAATACATAAACTTTATAGCAAAATAATATACATATAATAACTCATCCTTCTATGGTTTATATAAATGATGCCTATTTTCATATGTGTGCGCACATGTATGTGTATGTGGGTATATATAGTTAAAACTAGGACTGAGGCTACCATATCCCAGGGGCCTATATGTATTTAAGCCAGAGAAGTTAGGGGTGTTGGGTTGAGAATTTGTTCAAGTTCATGTTATGGGGACATTTCTATAGTGCTGGGGAGTGGCAGGTGCTCCCGCCATTTTTTTTGTCCTGCAATACCAAGGGTACGACCATTTATTTCTGCTCTCCCTGAACATGCTATTACACAATACACACACACACAGAGGGGGGCCATCGGGGCCAGGATTTGGGGGCAGAAGTCCAGGATCACATGTAGCAGAAGGAGCAGGGATGGGTGACTTTTGTAATTCAGAGAATATACATTACTATCAAAAGGGGGGGACCCGTAATCCTGGCAAGTCCAGAGTCTTTTAAAATTATCTTACCACGCCTCTCTCTTTGTATCAACATACACTTGTGTTTATGTTCATATATATATATATATATATATATATATATATATATATATATATCCATATACACATATAAATATATAGGCACACATATTTCCCCCCACTCTTCGTGAGAGTGCTTTGCAAAATCTGCCAGCCAGCACTGCAGTCCTTCATTGGATGTGAGCTTAGAAAGGTTACCAAAAGCCACCAGTTACAAAGTCCTTGTGGATAAAAGCTAATGTCACCGCTGTGGACAGAGAATGGGTTTGATGCATCTTCCTTTGTGGTGGACTAAGTTTGCAGGGCAGTGGCAGCCTGCAATGCAGGGTTTATTGCAGGGACCAATCTCGTTCCAGTTGTCGCATGTTTTCACGCATCCAGGACCGCAGGTATCATAGACGGCACCATGTTTACACTGGGTGGCTGGAAGATAATTCAAAGAAAGAGGAATGTCATCGCTTAAAATTATACCCATGGGTTTTACCATATCCCATATCTTGTAATATTATGGCACAACGGCGCAGTGTTTTTTATTGCAATTTCTCAGTGGAACATTTACTGTAAATGTCAAGGAAACAAGGCGAAGTGCTTTAGAGGCCTCAGCCCGGAAATTGTCTAAGAGATATGTGTCTAAGAGATATGAGAGTCAGCTGCTCTTTCCTGCTTCTCAGAAATTCGATGAATACAGTGGTGCCTCGCAAGACGAAAAGAATCCGTTCCGCGAGTCTCTTCGTCTTGTGGTTTTTTTCGTCTTGCGAAGCAAGCCCATTAGCGGCTTAGCGGATCAGCTGATAAGCGGTTTAGCGGATCAGCTGTTAAGTGGCTAAGCGGCTTAGGATCAGCTGATAAGCGGCTTAGCGGCTTGGGGAAAAGGGGGGGAGGAAAAATCCCCCGCAGGAACTCGCAAGACATTTTCGTCTTGCGAAGCAAGCCCATAGGAAATTCGTTTTGCGAAGCACCTCCAAAATGGAAAACCCTTTCATCTAGCGGGTTTTCCATCTTGCGAGGCATTCGTCTTGCGGGGCACCACTGTAGTTGTTTTAACACTGCATATAGAAGGGGGTGGCAAGGAGCCCCTCTGTGGGCTGGATTGCAGGCGGGCATGAACGCCTGCGATTTCCAGCATCTGCGCTGGTTTAGCGCAGCACATGGGGACTCACCGAGCAGGAAGCTCAGTTCAGGGGTGGCTCGGGGGCCAGTAAAACGACCCCTGTGGGCCTGCAACAGGCAAAATCAGTCTCCAAGTCTTCTTAAATTGCACACCAATAATCAACCTGCATATATTTTAGCATCATTTTTGTTCATTCCAAAAGGCATATCTATATCTATATCTATATCTATATCTATATCTATAATCTATATATCTATATCTATATCCCTAATTTACCTCAGAACTGGAATCAATCAACACCTTTTATCCCTTTCTTAAACATAATAAAAGCTAATGCAAAAACAGAAAATCAGAAAACAAAACGGATGACACTTAAACTGGTATGTTTTTAATTTTGCCATTACAAGTTCCAATTACGGTTAATTTGAAACATCCAAATTTTGCCTTTCCTTGCCTGATCCCAATTTATATTTTAAAAAATACGATTGTGTGCTACACTACCTTTTCTTCCTCTCTTTTCATATAAAAAAAATAGGCCCAAGGATTACTTTATAAAGCAATATATGAGGCTTTGCACTGTCTTCATTCAATGCTCTTCCTTTCAAAGTTGTGTTTTATGCTACTGTTTTATGCTATCTGACCAAGGTTTTACGTTTTAAACAATTTGCTTCTAATTTTCTCTTATTTCCTAGGACTCTGTGGCGAAGGGAACATACTGTGCCCGTGCTGAGAGCTGAGTACAGGAGGGGAGGACCAAACATGGGCAAACTACTCTGAAAGGAGCATGGCAGGTGGTCAAAATCCCCATCACACTCCTTCCCACTGGAGGCTTCTGGGTGTTTTGCCATGCTTGCCAGGAATGGCCCAAAACACATAAGGGTATAGTGGGATAAATCTGTTCCATGCTCCACCAAAACTTTTTGGAGTACTTAATTGCAAGCACTTGGATTTAAATGATTAGTGGATTGCATGACTAGTCAGTTTAATGAATAAAATAGATGCAGATCAGCTGTGTTTTTCCACCACAGATTGCCATTCATTTCTCGCTTCCTATGAAGGAAGATCGATTGCATCTGTGCTTCCACATGAGAGAGCAAGCAGTCCAGGAAATGTCAGTAATCAGCTAGAGTCTCTCACGATTACAGTCCTGTGATCCTTGCGCTACTCACCCCTCTGTTCTTCCAGCAGACTCAGACAAGTGAAATAGGTACCCGATGCTAAGTTTTACAATGGGCTTGTTAGTACAAAGTTGCTGGAATCTCACTTGTCAGACACGCTTCCTGTATTCTCTCCAAAGAGCACAATGCATGCCGGCTGGCCACTGGATTTCAGCACCTGGGAACCATTTAGCCATCTCTGCTCTAACAGAGCTGCAATACTGCAAGCCGCCAGATTGTGCATGTGGGGCAGAACTGTGTTGCAAGCCTGTTGCCTAAGGGCTATTTCAGCTGGGGCTGGGGGAACGACCAGCTTTGGGATGGGGGTGCTCAACCCTTTCCCTGCCTATCACTTCTCCACTCCAAATCAGCCCCTCGTGTTGCAAAACTGCTGGCCCATGGATTGGGTGAAGAGAGGAGGAGAATTAAGTAGAGAAGCCAGGAGCAAAAACCAGGTTTTGTTACATGGGCACAGTAGGAAATGTATTTGCAGTTGCAATGAAGTAATCAGTGCGTCACACTTACCAGCACAATTCTGCTCAGGTTTCCAGTGAACTTTCAGACCTTCTCTTTGACAGGCTCTAGCATAGGCGAGAAAGGACTCACAGTAGCAGTTTTTATGAACAGGGCACTCACACATGTCTGTCACGCAGGACCTGTAGAGAACATCCGAAAAGACAGGGTAGGGGAAAAGCGAATGAAAGACTGGGTTTAGTTTAGTTTTTTGCAACAACAACAAAATTGTCACATTGGCTTGGATCCTAGCAACTGTTATGAAGTACAGTGCCCCTAAAATCTAGCTTTTGCAATGGTTGCCCATACCTGAGAAGGAAAATTCTGGTTTGGCCTAGAGAGGCTTTAGCCAGGGCAAGTTCAAGTAAGCTGACCTGCAACACCTCCTGTTAAATCTGTTGCTTGCTGTCTCCTTCACTGTAAATTTTTACCATGCTCGCTTATCATTTGTAAATCTAAATGAAACAGCATCATATTTCTTCTGGAAGTGTTAAGCCAAGATATGGTGACCTAAAAGATCACTCCCTCCTTCTGCCCCACAATAACTAATCAGTGAGTTTCAACAGCCTGAGGCTCCTGCCAGAAAAGCCCCAAAGTTATTATGTTAATCTCGCCGCCTCCTTCACCAGGACAACAAAAAGGAAGACGTGTTTTTAGAACCCATTTCCTATGGGTTTAAGGCCAACTCTTCCTAGCAGGAACTGTTTAAAATCTTTTAATACCTGATGTCAGAGGCAGGTGCCAGGAGCAGGTCAGTAATAACTCACACAGCATCAGTGAAGTTAAATCTTTATTCAAAGAAACAAACAGCTCAGGAGGCCAGGCCTAGTGAGCACAGCAACTCTTCCTGGTAGATCTTGTCCCTATGAGGCAGTTGTGGGGACTGAAGGTCCAGGCATTCCCACAGTTGTGTAAGCCTCCTACTCCCCCAGGTCCATCCCAAGAAGAAGAAGAGTTTGGATTTGATATCCCGCTTTATCACTACCCGAAGGAGTCTCAAAGTGGCTCACAATCTCCTTTCCCTTCCTCCCCCACAGCAAACACTCTGTGAGGTGAGTGGGGCTGAGAGACTTCAGAGAAGTATGACTAGCCCAAGGTCACCCAGCAGCTGCATGTGGAGGAGCGGAGACGCAAACCCGGTTCACCAGATTACGAGTCTACCGCTCTTAACCACTATGCCACACTGGCTCCCAAGGAATCTGAGACTCCATCAACACATCTGTCTTTGCTCCGCTCTCTTCATACCTCTTCTAGTGCTGGGAAACCAGTGGGAGGGGAGCTGATTGTAACAGTAGGGGGGTACCGCATTGTCTCTTCAGCAGCCTGTCTCAACTCTGCCTCTTGTCTCCCCTCCTCTCCAGTCTCTGCTTCTGCACTGCTCTCTGTCCCAGTCTCTTCCTGCTCACTCAACCCTGTTGCCTCTTCAGCTTCAGACACCTCCTCCTCCCAGTCTGTTCTCTCTTCTCCCTATGACAACTCCTCGTTGTCCCCCCATCAATTCCTGGCTCTGAGGCTTCTTCCCTCGGGGGCTCCCCAACTGGTGCCTCCCACCACCCCTCAGTATCCAGGAGGTCCATGACACTAGTAGTGCCACTGTATTCTGCTCTGGTCAGACCTCACCTGGAGTACTGTGTCCAGTTCTGGGCATCACAGTTCAAGAAGGACACTGACAAACTGGAACGTGTCCAGAGGAGGGCAACCAAAATGGTCAAAGGCCTGGAAACGATGCCTTATGAGGAACGGCTAAGGGAGCTGGGCATGTTTAGCCTGGAGAAGAGGAGGTTAAGGGGTGATATGATAGCCATGTTCAAATATATAAAAGGATGTCACATAGAGGAGGGAGAAAGGTTGTTTTCTGCTGCTCCAGAGAAGCGGACACAGAGCAATGGATCCAAACTACAAGAAAGAAGATTCCACCTAAACATTAGGAAGAACTTCCTGACAGTAAGAGGTGTTCAACAGTGGAATTTGCTGCCAAGGAGTGTGGTGGAGTCTCCTACTTTGGAGGTCTTTAAGCAGAGGCTTGACAACCATATGTCAGGAGTGCTCTGATGGTGTTTCCTGCTTGGCAGGGGGTTGGACTCGATGACCCTTGTGGTCTCTTCCAACTCTATGATTCTATGATTCTGCTGCTTAAGCAGACTGAATTCTAGAGCTGAGGCTGGAAGGATTTGATTCTCCACCCCCAATTATGAACCCCCAACTATGAATGTTGTGCCATTAAGTCAGTGTAGAAAATTATGCATGGCCTAAATAATGTTAAGGGACGCGGGTGGCGCTGTGGGTTAAACCACAGAGCCTAGGGCTTGCCGATAATTAGGTAGATGGTTCGAATCCCCACGATGGGGTGAGCTCCCGTTGCTCAGTCCCTGCTCCTGCTAACCTAGCAGTTCGAAAGCACATCAAAGTGCAAGTAGATAAATAGGTACTGCTCTGGTGGGAAGGTAAACGGCGTTTCCGTGTGCTGCTCTGGTTCGCCAGAAGCGGCTTACTCATGCTGGCCACATGACCCAGAAGATGTACGCCAGCTCCCTTGGCCAATAAAGCGAGATGAGCGCCGCAACCCCAGAGTCGGTCACGACTGGACCTAATGGTCAGGGGTCCCTTTACCTTTTTAAATAATGTTGGCAAACTGGGAAACTTTGCTAATACTGGTGTGTGTGTGTGTGTGTGTGTGTGTGTGAGAGAGAGAGAGAGAGAGAGAGAGAGAGAGAGAGAGAGAGAGAACCCAGAAGCACTGGGAGTGGAAGGGCCACATTTAGAAACCAACACATCTTTTAAGAAACATTTCCATAGCAATAAGGGACAGAAGGTTTGAATTTATATGAAGAAAACACGCAGACATTGGCTCCCTCTAGTGTTCAATATGCAACATGTTAGACAAGCCAATTTTTCCCAAAAATCTTAGGATTGCATCAAAAACGTGACAAATTTTCTAAAATGACAACATTTCAGTCAGCCAGCTGTGTGCCAATTTGTGACGATCATTCCACTATTCTGGTGCATGTATAAAGGTTGAGAAGCCATAGCTTTCCAAAGCATGTCTATATAAAGCAAAATAGATACGTTGTGAATTCAACACATATGACAATCCAAATTAAGTTTGCATACTTTTTTGTGTGCATAGGAATGATGTCTGTGCAGTAAATCAATCACATCTGAAGCTGCTGGTGGTGCCAGGGATGTATTCACAGAGACAAAGACAGGCCATGTTAAGTGTCCCTATAAGGTTGCTTAAAGTGAGAATCTCTTTTCTCCGAAACAGGAAATGACTGCAACAAAATCCAGGTCCGTGAAACATCCCACTGTGTTTATTTCCTTGTAGGTAGGCCACAAACCCAAGCAAGTTCAGGTTTAGGGTAGATCTGCATCCCAATTTTGAAGAGTCATGTAGTACATGCGCCGTTTGTGAGAGCATGAGACTCTTAAATCTCAGGGTTGTGTCTTTGAACCCCACACTGGGCAAAAGACCCGTGTGGTACCTTTCAATTCTTCAGTATTATGAGCCTATGATTCCACACACTGTAAATATAGAAATGCAGACCTCATTTGAAAGGTAGAAGAAACATAGAAATTATCTTTCAGGGAAAATGGTTGCATTTAATTCTTTTTTTGCATACAGTACTTTAAATATTTTCCCCCTTTTTAGTAAGTTATCTTAACCTTTGATTCTGTTTCGAACTGGAGCAAATAAATACCAAATTGGTAAGGTATGCTGATTTATCCAAGACTGAAATCAGGCATCTGGAGGACAGCCTAGGATCAGCTTTAGACTCACCATTGAGATCTATACCACTAGAGGCAGGGCCTTTTCAGTGGTGGGCCCAACTATGTGAAACTCCCTCCTTAAAGGAGTTGACAGGGCCCCTACTTTTCTGGCATTTGAACAAACACCAAAGACTTCATTTCAAGCTACTTTTACTAAAGGGCTGGGATTGTAGTTTTACTGATATTCACTACTGTTTCAGTTTTCATGAGGGCTGCCTAGGAAGGCGGCACACCAATCTTTAAAACAATCAAATAATTCTCAAAGCTCTGTTTGCTTCCAACAGTCCAAGCATTTTCAGTGGCAAAGCAATGGGACAAGAGAGGCTGCTTTGCTTTCCCCTTCCCTGGCCTTGTGGCTTTCCTAAGCAACACCCCTCTCTGCAGCTGCTTTCCCCCTTTTGTCAAGTTTCAGAGCCAGGCTGGAACTGATTGGATGTTGCACTGGTCACTCAGGCTCCCGTGTGGATGCAAGGTTGTCTCATCTGGGAAGAAGTGGTGATAACTGGATGGATATAATCCTAGCCTGTTGCACGGATAAAGCCATGAAAAGCAAACACATCTGTCATCTGTGAGACACTCCCCTGCGTCAGGCAGCCCTGCGTTGCTCCCACATCTTCAAAGCAAACCATATGACTACACTTCTTTAGCAACAGGCCTTTTCCACATTAAACTATGGAAAGTGTCCAAGTCCTGTAAGAGGTTAAAGAAAAGGAGCCCTTTGCTTCATTTAATTTTTGCTGCTTCTTTTTTTTAATTTTAAGTGAATGCTGCTTTTGCTGTTGCTGCTGCCCTTACACAGTGCTCCGTGCAGTATCGAAAATGCAGATGTTTGGTGTCTTTCATCAAACATCTGCAGTTCCTTTTACTTCACAGTAAACAAGCGCTCCAAATCAATCACCCTAAGTGGGAATGCCTTTTGCATTTAATATTAAGTGCTGCTCTGTTCACAAACTCAGCATGATGTAGTGCACACTAAAATGTGCAAGTTCTTCCAAGCCATGACGCTACGCAGACGAAAAGCTAACAGTGACCTGGGTAAAAAGATACAGGGACATTCTAGAATGAAGCAGATGTCCCAAAGGCCTAAAATTTAAGGAGAAAGGAGTCTCTGCCCCAAGCCTTGCCATGAAACACTCTTAACTATACCCTGTTTAAGACAGTATTAGATGGCTGCAATTGCCTGGGGGGGTGTTCTGGTGGGGGGATTGGGGCAAAGAGTTGCCACATGCAAGAGAAGAATCATTCCCCAAGCCTAGTGTCCTGTAAAGCGAGTGTCCAGAGGGAAAGTCCACTCACTGGAGAGGTGCAATCCAAGTTTTAGCGCTTGCCTCACCTAATTTAACAGTGAAGATATCCAAAATCTATTCGGCAGCCAAATTGGACACTGTCATAATCACATTTCAAGGTGCTCAAGTTTAATATTGTGACTCAAGACTGTGGAGTTTTGTTTTGCTTCGTACAAGAGGGAGCTCATTTTTCCTCTCTGGAGAAGCAGCTGAAGCCTGAAATGCTCAACAACTTGGTGATTCAGAGTCTTAGAGAGGGAATTTATCTCTCTGCTTAAATAGAACAGGGCTTCCCTTTCTGTCTCACAGGCAGAAATGGAATGGAGTATCCTGAAAATTAAGAGGCTGGCTATCTGGGACCCTGAATAAGAGCACGCCATGAAACAAGAGTGCTTTTTCTTAGTTGTCCAGCTATGGACATCACCTTCACTGTACTTTGAACTTTTTCAGACCATCATGTGTTGCTGTAGACACAGCAGTAGTAGCAGTGGTAAATGGTAAAGAATTCTGCAAGTTTCCCCCCCCCAAAAAAAAACACAAAAAGTTTGGAGAATCAGGCTCCAAGCTTTCCACCCAAGATGTAAGCAAATACGCTATTTTGCAAGCTCCTACTTTGTAACTCTGCACATACCTTTTAACATTTTACGCAGAACCATGTTGTGCCATTAAAACCTTTCAATGTATCCTGTTAAAAATATAAAGGCTTTTAAAAAAGCACCAGTGTGCTGTTACGTATATTTCTAAATCTTTATGTGAAAATGGACTTCAAGCCAAATTTGCATTTTATAGCTTCAACCAGCATCACACCACAATAATAAGATAAAATGAATAATGAAATATCCTGGAATGTTTTCTAAAACCACACAAAATAAAATTTTCAGGACTATGCGATCATAGTACCCACCTCAAAAAGCTTTATTCATAATCCTCCTTAAATCTGGAGCCATAGTTTTGAAGGCAATAAAAATCCCACTCATTTCCTCATAATATTCCTTATAATATTATCCTGATGAAGAACACCGTGGGCTCCCCCTTTGATTTGTGCTAGGAAGCCACATGGTATGTGAATCCTTTATATTTTCAGTCCAGCTTTTGGACAAGAAGGGCGGTTTAGGGGCTGGCTCCTCTATCCCCATGGATAACTAAAGAGCTATATTCAAGAGCCCACAATACAATGGGAAGTTCTCAATAGAAATTAATGAGATTTGCACAATAAACTATCCTGCTATGCGGCTCACATTCATCGTTTCAATTAGGGAGCCAAGCGAAGGAGCCAGCTTGGCCTGAAAATGGATTGGACATTGCAAAGCAGCCCCCTTAAACTCCCTCAAAGAGGGGTGTTGGATGTTAGAACAGACCATTCAATAGCCTCAGCGTCAGCCTCCTCCCCAAAAACCCTGCTCCTCCTCCAGTTCATCCCTGAGCCAAAAAATAAGAATTACCAATCTAACTACCTATGAGTATGAATGTGTGTATCTTTCAGTGAAAAAGCCCTTCATGCTATGAAGTCTGAAGAGCTACATTGGGAACTGCCGCCCCTGCCAGCTGAGGAAGTCACCTCACCTTGTGTCTTTGGTGGGCTGGCCTTGTTTGTCCCACACAGCTCTTTAGCAGAAAGAACAGCCATGCTGTGGAAACAGGGTTCCTTTCCTCCCAGCTGCTGCCTATTGCCAACCACCAGGGTTAATTCTCCAGTATGCCTTGGGAATGACACTACAGTGTGATACAGCATTGTTGAAGGGCATTCAAGAGGAGGAGATTACAGTCTTCACCAGTAGCCCCCAGTCCCTCTCCCCTAACAGAATGCCATTTGGAACAACGCTATCATGTAAGATAGCATTGTTCCATGGGCATAATCAATGTCAACTTCAGGAATTGGAGAGCCTTTGGGCAAAACCATCTCCACGGGGACCCCTTTTTCACTCTGGCAGAAGTTCTTGTCACTGGACCCATCTTTGGTGTGTAGGCCTTTGACAGACGCTCTATCGTGCCAACCCTTTACACCAGCCCTAGACATTATGTTTAATTCAACATGATGATCTGTGCTATTCAGAATTTGAGAGTGGCAATGGAGGTTGGTTTTCCTTCCCCCCTTCTCTCAAAATTCACCACCCAAAATGCAAAATAACCCCCTCACTTTTGTTGCCCACAAATGGAGCAGAGAAATAGGGTGAAATTGGCTCAGTCCTAGATGACGTATTAGCCAGTCATTCAGAAAGCATCAATCTAAGAACGGATGGTCTGTCAGCATCCATAACATCCCACTAAGGCACTGTGAGATGTGGGATGTATAGCTCGGTTGGCAGTCCAGGCTTTGATGAATCAAAGCAGTGCCTAATCTGTGGGCTGGTCTTGTATTAACTCCTAGCTGTGTACTGTTCCATGAACTGCCATGGCTGTTTTGCTTCAAGGACTTGAAGTTATAGTTCTTCTGTAAATACTAAAGCAGTATCTGCAGACAGTGGGGCTTTCGTGCAGCTTGTATTTGGGTTTCAAGTTCATACCAGGCATACTTGGAAAATAAGGCTAGAAATAAATTCTCCCAGTGTACACCAGAAGGGACTCATTAAGACTATTTGGAACGGAGTTAAGAATGCAAAGCACATGCCTTAATGTCTCTCAGAGAACAGACCAACAGTTGTGTACTGTGCACACATGTTAGCCTTTTTCATGGAAGTGGTCCCATTCATTTCAGTATTACCACGGCAAACTGGCCCTACAAAGCCATCCACAGTCTGGATGAAGGAGTCGTGTAGAGTTGTAGTTCTGCAAGATGAGGCTTACTTCAAGGAGACTACGTATTGGAAACTGAACTGTAGGAAGGGTACAGCTGATATGGGGCCTTTTAATCATGCCCCATTGCGCATGCCCCACAACTGCTCGGCATTCTCACCCAGCCGGCCCTGATATGAGACAGTCACTGATGCTGGATAACTGAAGGCATCAAGAAACACTGGTGCCATCTTGCAGGGGCTCAAGGCTATAGTGGATCCTCCTGGAAAATGTTATGGACAGGAACACAGAGATTCAGCCTGAGCACCACCACCAAGCTCTGCACAAAAGATGGAACTGCAGAGAGACGAAGCATACTAGAGAAGAAGCTAGGCCCAAATGGGTCAAGTATAACTTTCTGGCCCATGTCAGGCTTACTCACTCATCATTTGAGCAACTAGGAATCCAAAATTGGCAGTGCACTTGCAAATCCACTTACTCGAGCCACTTTGAAGCTCTTTTTAAAAATAAATTTTAAAAACACATTCTATTTTTAATGGATGAATTAACATTTAAATTAATAAACGTTCCTGCTGTGCTTTGTACTTTTAAAGGGAAGAAAAACGCGGACAGCCCACCAGACTATGGAGGAAAAGGAAAAAAGTAGAACGGATGACTAAAATCTCTCTTTAAACCACTGGTAGTTACACCTGTCAAATGCACTGTGAAGTCAGTGGGTGCTGGGTAGGAAAAAACACAATACAGTGACGTATGTCTGTATGCAGGTAAAGGTAAAGGTACCCCTGCCCATACGGGCCAGTCGTGTCCGACTCTAGGGTTGTGCGCCCATCTCACTTAAGAGGCTGGGGGCCAGCGCTGTCCGCAGACACTTCCGGGTCACATGGCCAGCGTGACAAGCTGCATCTGGCGAGCCATCGCAGCACACGGAAACGCTGTTTACCTTCCCGCTAGTAGGCAGTCCCTATTTATCTACTTGCACCCGGGGGTGCTTTCGAACTGCTAGGTTGGCAGGCACTGGGGCCGAGCAACGGGAGCGCACCCCGCCGCAGGGATTCGAACCGCCGACCTGACGATCGGCAAGTCCTAGGCACTGAGATTTTACCCACAGTGCCACCCGCGTCCCAGCTAATTGCAGCTACAGAGCGGCAATTAATTCACCTAATAGCAAAAATATTTAACAAATAAATAGTGGGTAAAGATAGTCACTAGGGACACGGGTGGCGCTGTGGGTAAAACCTCAGCGCCTAGGACTTGCCGATCGCATGGTCGGCGGTTCGAATCCCTGCGGCGGGGTGCGCTCCCGTCGTTCGGTCCCAGCGCCTGCCAACCTAGCAGTTCGAAAGCACCTCCGGGTGCAAGTAGATAAATAGGGACCGCTTACTAGCGGGAAGGTAAATGGCGTTCCGTGTGCTGCGCTGACTCGCCAGGTGCAGCTTGTCACGCTGGCCATGTGACCCGGAAGTGTCTGCGGACAGCGCTGGCTCCCGGCCTATAGAGTGAGATGAGCGCACAACCCTAGAGTCTGGCAAAACTGGCCCGTACAGGCAGGGGTACCTTTACCTTTGCCTTTAAAGATAGTCACTACTGTAATATCTTTTTCTAAGGGATGGACAACAGTGTAATATTTCATCAGAATGAAGCAGAGGGTGAATTGGGATTTCAGGCCCCTCCATCAGCATAAGCTCCATTTGGCTCCTCCTCTCCCAGAACTGTTTACATTAAAACTGATTATATAAAAAACAATTACGTTGATTTAAGAATTGGCGCTTGCTTGCTTTCCTCTTCCTTTCTCAGCCTCTTCCTCCTTTTGTGCTGTGTCTTTAAGACTGTAATCCTATGGGGCAGGGACTGTCTTGTTTTTATGACCTTATGTCAACTGCTCTGAGAGCCTTTTTGGCTGAGGAACCAGGAGGCAAAGCTTTGTGTTTTTAAGGGAAGAAAAGTGGATTTGATCTAATGCAAGCCACCCCAAGGCTCTATTTCATCTGAAGAGCATGGTAAAAATGCTTTAAATAAATAAAATGACACATTCATGAAGAGCAGTCAAGAGTGTGCTTAAGTGTGCTTAAGTCTCATTGAAACTAATATGGGTTTAGTGCACAGTTAAATACTCTATTCCCCTGAACCTGAAGGGACACAGACCTAACTTCCTTTGGACTAAGCCTCAAGAGTATATTTTATTCATTCTGCACAGATGCCAAATTGAAGTATGATCCACAACTACCTGGATATATAGAGAGAGACATGCCATATCACACATATTGAGTGTGCCGTGTAGCAACAACACACACAGAGGAACTGAAAGAACGAGCAAGAGAAATCTGTGCACATACAAAACTTACTCAATAATGACATATGGTGTCTCCTGAGTGTCACAATTTCCTGGGATGGATTCAAGCACATGCCAGAAATTTTGGTTCACACAGTTAAAGTGAATTAAAATCCACTTTAAAAACCCCACAACTTACTATTTGTGATTAGGAAAATGATGGGAAATGCATTTAAAAGTGTAGGGTGAATGAGTAATTGAGGGGGAGATGCATAACCACCTCACGAGCAAATCAGAATTAATGATCAATAAAGACCGGACATAGTCTAGCCTCTGCATAATCACTGTCTAAATCCACAGGGTATAAATAATAAATTTTGGAGATAAATTCTATAGTTGGCCTCAGTCAGAGGTAGGAGCTGGCTGGCTGGCTGGCACGTTATTTTTAAAAATTTAAATGGGCCAATCATGACCCTAGTGGGCTGGGGGTGCTTTGGTGATGGCGGAAAAAGGTATTGGGTTGGATCAATAGTCAAAAGCTGAAGGGTGGGTGCTGCATCCCCCATATGCGGGATCGAAACTAGGGACTACTGGGGTCAGGGGCAGAATTCTGCCCCAAATCCTAGATGGGGGCTAATGGGCCATAGAACACCCAAAATGGCGACCTGGAGGAATAGCCTCATTTGATTTGCATCATGGGGGGAATCCTTAACCCTAGGATTGACTCTGATGGAGTTCTTAGAAGAAGAGATTGGATTTGATATCCTGCTTTATCACTACCTGAAGGAGTCTCAAAGCGGCTAACAATCTCCTTTCCCTTCCTCCCCCACAACAAACACTCTGTGAGGTGAGTGAGGCTGAGAGACTTCAGAGAAGTGTGACTAGCCCAAGGTCACGCAGCAGTTGCATGTGGAGGAGCGGAGACGCGAACCCGGTTCCCCAGATTACGAGTCCACTGCTCTTAACCACTACACCACACTGGCTTATTAACACTGTATTGCTATTGTAATAATAATTATAACAATTTTTCTCATATATATATATATATACACACACACACACATATATATATGAGAAATGGTTCCCCTTGGTGAGAGTCTTGGTGAGGGCAGAGAGAACAACAAAATGCCCCATAAAGTTAAGCTATAATTTACAAGTACTATCTATTAAATGTCTATTATCTTTACTGCTTTTTCATACACCTGTATCCAAGTGCATGTATTTACTTGCCAGAAAGGCCACAGATATAAGAGAATTCTAAAAAGCGCTTTCAGTACCCTCCTCCACTGTAACGTGAAACTACTCTTGCAGAACTAAATACCGTGTAGAGTATTTTGCACAATTCAATTATTTTTTCCACCTGAGACTAATTTTTAGAAGGCTATTTTGGAAGCTTAAAAAACACACACTATAATGTAAACTTTGCAGGAGAGTAAGGTCTTTTCTGCAAGCAAACATGGAACATTTTAATGATTTAATTAAATCAGTGCACGCCCCTGTATGGAGGACAGTCTTATTTTTGTCAACTAAGAGTAGCTTGTTTTAGTTTTATCTTAATTGTAATCTTAAATTTGTTTCAAGTCAAGCCAGACTAGGCTCCAAAATGGTAATATATTCCTGAGCAAAAATAAAAAATGGACATACGGATACAAAACTGAGATACCCAAAAACCTTTGCGCAACATAAGCCTAGGTGTGTTTACGCAGAAGGAAGCCCTGTTGCGCTCGATGGGTTTCGTGCCCAAGTCTCTGTGTTCAGGGTTGCAGCTTTAAACATTTACATAGCTTTCTGCCTAATGATTCATATGCCCCGAAGATGTAAAGATGCTAAAATAGTCAAATGTAAACAATACATGTAGCTTTTCCCTGTTCTTTTGCCCTTATTGTGTACTGAGAGAGGAAATGAGTCACAAGTTATCGTGGTGCTAATACTCTATACATTAAATGGTAGACACTACATTTGACGGAGTGTATGGCAACGGTCTATCCTCATCAGCTGATTCTATTCCATCTGTGTTTTGTTTTTAAGCCATGAGTTTTCAGTCTTGTTGACAGCTTATTGTGTGTGTGTAGTGGGAGTTGCCTCTCGACCCTGGTGCAGTTTATGGGTCAACAATTATTACTATTATTGCTATTATTATTATTATTAACAGTTGGGCCTGGTGAGGATTTAAGGTCCCCAACCCTAATCTGCGGGTTGCCATCCGATTGGATTTTATTCTGATCCTGATCTGATTTGACGATGTATTTTAGTTGATTGTCTGATTTTATATTAATGTATTATACATTTGATGTTAGCCGCTCTGAGCCCGGCTTTGGCTGGGGAGGGCGGGATATAAGTAAATTTTCTTCTTCTTCTTCTTCTTCTTCTTCTTCTTCTTCTTCTTCTTCTTCATTAAATTTCTAACCTGCCCTTCACCCAGAGAGCATCACAGAGCAGTTTACAATACGAAAAAACAAAATACAGTGGTACCTCTGGATGCGAACAGGAGCCGTTCCGGAGCCCCGTTTGCATCCTGAAGCGAATGCAACCCACGTCCGCGGGTCACAATTTGCCGCTTCCGCATGTGACGTCATTTTGAGCATCTGCGCATGCACGAGTGGCAAAACCCGGAAGTAACGCACTCCGTTACTTCCGGGTTGCCACGGAGCACAACCCGAAAATGCTTAACCCGAAGCTACTTCAACCCGAGGTATGACTGTACATGCCATAATAACGAACAAAAACAATAACCCCACACCCACAACATTCATTTTTTTTATTATTATATGCATCCACGACAACTTGTAACATCATGGCGACTTGGAAAAAGGATACGGTCACACACTTTGCTGAGTGAGACAAGACAGTCAGAAGGAGCAGAAAGGATCAAACCACACACAGCCACTGGCAGAGGACCACGATCCCGGTGGGGTGCCATCGCAGCTGCCCCCCCCACGCTGGCACCACGCCCCCACAAGCGGCACGCCACGCCCCCAGGATGCGCGCCAGCCACGCCCCCGCCTGCTCTCTGCCCCCGGTGCTAGAGCATGAAACTCTGCCATTGCACACAGCGCCAAAGGCACAAAATATAGTTTTTCAAAACATAAATAGCTGCTGTGGGGAATCAGGGGGGGTCAGGGTAGCAGTGCTCAGGGAGGCTGCTTCTACCCCAACACAATCCTGATGAAATTCACCCCACCCAAGCTGCTATTAGCTCTTGGAAATCCCTGTCAGTACAAATGGGAACAACAGCAGCTGGAGAGGGGTATTTTTTTTTTTTGTCGGGAGTGCTGCAAAGGGTTAATGCCCTCTCCCATAGCCCTGCTCCTGCTCTCCCATGCACCCCAGCAATGGCCATTTATGTTTTCTAAAGCACATTTTGTTGTTTACCCCTAATTAGGTACGTGGAAGGGGGAAGCTACCTTTTTCTCTGCAGTTACCCAGGAAGGCACAGATCATTATGCACTACCATCATTATGCAGAAGCTTTTTGCCAGTGGTTTAAAAACAAACAAACAAAAACAGAGAAGACGTGGATCACTTGTAGGTTCTTCCAAAACAATTTAAATCTATTGAAAGCATGTGGAACCTTCAACAAATAATAAATAAATCCACATGGACTTGGGAGTGAATGGACCTGCAAGGACACAGGCTGGATCTAGACTGCTTCTTCCACCTCTACCTTCCAGTCAGGCAAGAGAAGATTGTCCTTTATGAAGGTACAATCTGTCTCTGTTGCACTTGAGGAGGTATTTTTTTCCTGGCTCATAGTATCTTGTTATGAGAAAAAAGAGAGAGTCCCTGCTACGAATCACACGTTACTGCGCAGAAAAACAGCTGCACTTGGCTTCCCCCAATTTTTTTTTAAGGGAAAATATATTTCCTACACACACATACATCTCTTTCATCCTATCACTCCAAATTTAAAACAAACAAAAGTACTGGTAGAAAACCTGGAACCGCTCAACAGAAAGGCATCCCTTCCAAAGAAATGCAAAATGGGGGCCTGGAGAAGGAACAGTAAACTCAGAAGAAGTTATCTGCAGCTTCTGATGATGATTCACTGTATATATTTCCTAGGAGGTCCTGCGATATAATAATAAACACTCTCACTAGTTGAGAACTCTCTGCATTCTTAAAGTCTCTACCACATGATGGACTAACAAAGATTCTTCCTTTAGGGGGCTGCAAAACGTTGAAAAAGACATTTGGCTAGGGAGGGATCAATTTAAGAAATAGCCTGTTGTTTGGGGCCAACAATATGGAGGAAGGGGGAAACACTCTTCCTTTGTGGTCTGAAGAGCTCACACCTCCGCTCAGTTTCCCCTCAAGAACTGTAATGTTTATAGGCCGCCTCTGCTTTTCTGGTAGGGAGGAGGAATGGGATTCTACTAATTCATTAAATGTTAGTTTCGACGTCATATTTCTTTCACCTCCAAACCAAGGGATATCAGTATCAGAAATGCTTTCTCAGAAGCCGGAGCCCATGCAAAATTTTGAAAAAAAAATAGTGCATTGAGAAAAATAAGGGCTGATTCCAAAGTGACCATTCCCCCCCCCCCGCCCTTAAGATAGCCATGAAGGTATATGTGTGGAGCATTTGACAGATATATTATAACGTGTGTACATTTCTTGCAGTTTTTGTAGGAGGTACCCGTATAGTTAAAGCTATGGTTTTCCCAGTCGTGTTGTATGGAAGTGAGAGCTGGACCATCAAGAAGGCTGATCACCGAAGAATTGATGCTTTTGAATTATGGTGCTGGAGGAGACTCTTGAGAGTCCCGTGGACTGCAAGAAGATCAAACCTCTCCATTCTGAAGGAAATCAGCCCTGAGTGCTCACTGGAAGGACAGATCCTGAAGCTGAGACTCCAATACTTTGGCCACCTCATGAGAAGAGAAGACTCCCTGGAAAAGACCCTGATGCTGGAAAAGATGGAGGGCACAAGGAGAAGGGGACGACAGAGGACGAGATGGTTGGACAGTGTTCTCGAAGCTACCAGCATGAGTTTGACCAAACTGCGGGAGGCAGTGGAAGACAGGAGTGCCTGGCGTGCTCTGGTCCATGGGGTCACGAAGAATCGGACACGACTAAACGACTAAACAACAACAACAATCCATGATACCTCCTACAGTCAAAGACTGATAGGGCAAAATTGCTTGGAAGAATTCCAAAAGTAGCTAAAAGGGCATCAGTGAAGCTCTGATTTTACAGTGAAGCTGTAAAATTTACCAGAGGGCTTTCACTCAACTCCCTTTTGAATTTTTCATTGAATTCTGCCTAAAGTGAAACCACGTGAGAAGTGTTTGCAAAGGAGTATTTGGGGAGAGGCATTTGGGTCAGCAATGGACAAACCAAAACAGCCAGGTGTGCTCAGCATGAGCACAGACCAGAGATGCTAGTGTCTGCACTGGGTGTGCCAGGGCCAGCTGCACCTGTACAACGATGACCCAGATTCTTACCTGCCTTGTCGTACCTGTGTGGAGCATCCCTGAGTGGCAGATGACTCTTGCTATACAGTGGTACCCCAGGTAACATACGCTTCAGGTTACAGACTCCGCTAACCCAGAAATAGTACCTCGGGTTGACAACTTTGCTTCAGGATGAGAACAGAAATTGTGCTCCGGCGGCCCGGCGGCAGTGGGAAGCCCCATTAGCTAAAGTGGTGCTTCAGGTTAAGAACGGACCTCCGGAACGAATTAAGTACTTAACGCGAGGTACCACTGTATATCAGAGCTCTTCACAAGCCCCTGCTGAGTTGAATGAACCTGCTCACTCCAAAAAAGAAGTGTGACAAATTACTACCCCTTTTAGATCTGTCTCTACAAATACCCGGGGGGGGGGGGGGAACCTCACTGAAAATAAGCCAACAATGATTCTTGAGTCCAGTCTGTCTTGCACAAATAACTACATTTTGTTCCCCTACATAGGGAACATGACAGAAGAGGAGCATACATATGATGGTCTTGGTACAAATTTTGGGAAGAGGTAATGAAGGAAATTTCTGAAATAATAGGTGCACCAGTTCCTTTAAACCTCACACAATGCCTTTTATCAAATTTTGATGAGTCAAATATGGATTTAGTATGTAAAGCACTTATATTTTTTTCTGTTAGTAGCTGCTCATTTGACCATATTGCTGTTGGGCTTTCCTTTAAATATTTGGTTCAATTAAGTAATGTTTATGCTCATCTCTGATAGAGTGATTTATAAATTAAGCATATCTCAGGGTGCAGCAAAACCTATACATTTTGTCTCTTATCTGGTGGCCATGGTTTATTTATATGATCGGCTAATGATGGAAATAAGTCTTTATTTGGTATTCATAACATTTGTTTTGCATTCTTTCTCTACCAGGTCACTTTTTGTTGTAAGATCTAATTTACTGCATAGACTCTTGAGAAAGCACTGTGTTTTATGAAGTAATGGTTATGGACCCTGGCTTTGTTAGTTTTCTATACTGCTTTTTCCTCTTTTGATTTATTTAATTAATTTCATATTCCTTACTGGATTGTTATTTGAACTTCAAAATAAAGTCTTGATAGTTTTTTTAAAAAACAACAACAACTGCAAAGTGTAATTGTTGTTTAAAAAGTTTGCTGGGGGGGTAGCAAATGGACTGATTATAGAGTTAACAAGGGGGCCTGGCTTGGTAGCAGACACTATGCTTTGTAGATATAAGTTCTCTTGCTTCACTGACAATTTTAGTTAGAGGTGTTCTGACAACTCTAGTTAAAGGAGCTCAGAAAGACCTCTGCCCCCAAGACCACAGAGACTCTGGCTGCCAGTTAGCGTTCTCAGGACCAAGCCAAGTGGATGAATGATCTGATTCAGTAAAGGGTAGAACTTCACATCCCACAGTGAAACATTCACAGTGAACTATGCAAAATATGAAAGATACAAGACTAGGAGTGAGCAGAACTTTCCTACAAAATATATGCTGGCTTTTCAATGTTTTTCATGGATATTTCTCTATGGGCAAAAACATCACATCAATTTGGCTTCCTCGTCTTCCTTTTCAGAAAATCAACTGTCTTATAATGTGTCAAAGCACTAGCTCTGGGTTCTCTGCATTGACCAACAGCGGCTCTTTGGGATTTCAGATAGGAATCTCTCCAAGAGCTACCTGGAGATGCTGAGAATTGAAGCTGGGTCCTTCAGCATGCAACAAGGATGCTCCATCATTGAGCTATGGCCCTTTTAAGATGCTGTATACAGTCTTAATATTAAAACTAAGACATGAAACTCGGTTACATCTCAGTCGCAGCTAAATAGCTCAGATAGATAGATAGATAGATAGATAGATAGATGCGGGTGGCGCTGTGGTCTAAACCACAGAGCCTAGGACTTGCTGATCGGAAGGTCAGCAGTTCGAATCCCCGCAACATGGTGAGCTCCCGTTGTTCAGTCCCAGCTCCTGCCAACCTAGCAGTTCGAAAGCACGTCAAAGTGCAAGTAGATAAATAGGTACTGCTCCGGCGGGAAGGTAAACGGCGTTTTCGTGCGCTGCTCTGGTTCGCCAGAAGCGGCTTAGTCATGCTGGCCACATGACCCAGAAGCTGTACGCTGACTCCCTCAGCCAATAAAGCGAGATGAGTGCCACAACCCCAGAGTCGGCCATGACTGGAGAAGGGGACGACAGAGGATGAGATGGTTGGATAGTGTTCTCGAAGCTACCAGCATGAGTTTGGCCAAAATGCAGGAGGCAGTGGAAGACAGGAGTGCCTGGCATGCTCCGGTCCATGGGGTCACGAAGAGTCAGACACAACTAAACGACTAAACAACAACAACAAGGGCTTGCTTTAAAAAATAAAAGCTTTCATCATTTGTAAGACAACTGTGAAGTGGGATATAAATATAATAAATGTGTTTTACCAGTGCTGGGAATTGGCTAAGCATGGGTTGGCATGAAGGAATTTTCAGGAACATGATACACTCATTCCTGTGAAATGCGCACATTGTGCTGCTGTGTGAAACACACACACAATATAATGCTTGGTAGCACCCAGAGCCAAAAGTAAACTACTCTTAGATATCTTTCTCAAACCCCAAATCATAAGCACCAGCAACCGGAACAGCAGGAGTCAGGAAGCCAAGTTCTTGATCCCATCTGGGCCGGCCATCCTCACGACTGCCAGAGGACTGGAGAAATGACAAATGCCACATGGTACTCACAGGAGAGGAAGAGTCCCATGAATCAGACACTGTGGGAATGAAAACCACAAAGGAAACGGAACACAAAAGTAGAAAGAGACGTAGAAAAACATCTGCAGGCACAGTTGTTTGTGGTACGGGGTATACCATTAAGGAGGGAAGTCTCTGCCTACGCGGTATTCACAATCTAAATAAAAAAGGTGAGGAAACCAACATTGCTAAGTGCAGGGAATGTTTTCATTGCTTCTGCTGCTTGACATTAAACAATAAAAATAATGTTAGAAAATAGGTCTTGGGTGTCATAAAAGGAAGATGGAAAGAATATACATATGTGTCCTCATGGGAACATCTGTAGGAAACCATTAAGTAGCTGTGCAACAACACGGGAAGAACATCTGTACAGACCACCAGCTTTGCTGCAATTATAATATTGGACAATCCATAATGTCTTTTATTCAAAGGTCACAGATCTTGTCCCAAATTAATTAAGCCACATAACATCCGCGTGAGGGAAGACACAGTGGGAGGAATACTTCAAAGAGCACCAGAGTCAGCTGCTTCTGGGTTAGAAACCACAGCACCTGTTTCCAGCACACGACAATACAGTTTTTAGGGCAGGAAGCAAAGCACTAAGCTCAAAGAGCAGAAGTAACTCAGAACTGCTGAGAAGCAACCGATATTTAATCAGAGGGGATGTTACTACTTTTTGCTACCGCAAGTGTCCTGTGGCCTCTACACAAAATAGCAGTCTTATTACAAAGGTAAAAAATTCAGTGATCTTCTTTTGACTTTTAAACGTTCTGATTTAACACTCCTTCATAGGGAACAGAACCATTTTCTAGAATGTCAACTCCATGCAAGTGATGGGCATTACCAAACAGCACTAATTCAGTCTGATTAATTATCGTTGTTCCAATACAGCACGAGGTAATGTAGAAATTATTCAAAATAAAAAATGAAACATAAGAGCTGTAAAAACAATATCACCAGAAAAAAATAGCAACACAAGCCTCAGTATATGAGAACAATTTAACCTGTCAACATTAAGTTAAAAGCAAAGTGACTTCATCACTACTTCACTACATCACTACAGTGAGTATCACTGCAGAGAAGGACAACCCTATATTGTGCTCCAGGCCTCTGGCAGATCTGACCTCCTGGACAGCAGAATTGTGGAGGAGAATCTCATCAGGGAATCTGAGGGAACAGGGGGGTTCATATCTGATATGGGACTTAGGCACTTCCTAAGATACACTTGGGACGTGGGTGGCGCTGTGGGTTAAATCACAGAGCCTAGGACTTGCTGATCAGAAGGTCGGTGGTTCGAATCCCCGCGACGGGGTGAGCTCCCGTTAATCGGTCCCTGCTCCTGCCAACCTAACAGTTCGAAAGCACGTCAAAGTGTAAGTAAATAAATAGGTACTGCTCCAGCAGGAAGGTAAACGGCATTTCCGTGCGCTGCTCTGGTTCGCCAGAAGCGGCTTAGTCATGCTGGCCACATGACCTGGAAGTTGTACGCCGGCTCCCTCAGCCAATAAAGCGAGATGAGTGCCGCAACCCCAGAGTCGGTCACAACTGGACCTAACGGTCATGGGTCCCTTTACCTTTAAGATACACTCAGCCTAGGCCCAGGGCGCTTTAAGGTTTGCAGCAGTCCTGAAAACTCCCTTTGCCTTTCTGCGCATCATGTGTTCAGAAAAGTAGAAGGTGATTAGGAAGGGACTCCAAGCTGCTCTAGTCAACTGCTGAAAACAACAGAAAGACTGACTTCTTTTTACACAGTATGTCAAGGAAATTAGATATGGTCTACTAGCTAGATAGTATCAGAAAACAAATGCAATCATATAAACAACAGACCTTTGTTTTGTTGCAATATGGCAATACTCCTAAGAAAGTACTCTATTAAGTTAGTCCATTTTTCTGTGCTTGTCACTCAAATTCTCAGCCTCCTCTCCAAGGGACTGTCTAGTGCAATACATTTAGACTATGTTGTACGTAAATGCTGAAGACACCAGGCCAACACTATTTGCTTATGCACTGGACGTCTTCCCCAAAATGTCCTACAAAAATCCCTTGGACACCAGTCACTGAACAAAGCTGAAACTATTACACTCCATACTCATTTTATTGTCTCGCCAGACATCACAAACTAGCACAGCAAACAAGTCAGAAAATGCATGCACCAGGGATCTGGGAAGTGACAAACAAGTTACTATTTGTGATTTCCAGATCAGGCTTCCAGCTGTTTCTCTTGTCTTTACATCCCTTTCACAACCCTCAGAGGCTCAGCAGCCTGGAACTAACCTCTGCACATCAGCAATCAAACTGAACAGGAAGCAATTCTCTCCCTTTTTTTAAACTAACCTGTGTAAACATTTCCCTCCAACTCTCTCTCGCTCTCTCACAAATTCCCAGTGGTTGAAAATCCAACAGAAGATCAGTGTGAACAGTTTGCCAGAAAGCAGCGGGCCAAAGAGCGAGCTTATTGCTCCACACACAAGTCGCTTTCTGCCCGTTGCCAATTAGATGGGCAATAGAGACTAAGCGAGAAACCTTGTGCAGAGCCAGTGGATAATTCCACATGGATACACACAAGACAGCCAATGGAAACCATGATGTAAAGTTCAGGTCCAGGGCACTGCTTCAAGAGCTGAGTCTAACAAGGCCTTGTTGTCAGCTTTGTCATGAATGAATGAAAACCTAAGTTAGAGGATCTGAGCAAATGGTACTTGAAGGATTAAGAAGATGACCGCTGATATGCTTGCTAACTTGGTTCTTGACACTCTGATCATAACCATTTGTGCTTGAGTAACTGTCTGCAGCCCGCTTACAAATGCTGGCCTAAAACCATGTCCTGAAACCGTGCACAGATGCAGCAACTGAGCACTGGCTTTCGGAAGAGGAAAGTCTTGCAGGCATAACCCCTTGGGGTTTAACTAGACATTACAAGAGGCAGGGAGCGCTCTCTGTGTGTGTTCATGATAACATCTCGTTTTAGATGTGAAAACATGTGATGTCATTGCTCAGTAAGCTTCCCAGTCGCTGCCACTGACAGCAAAGATCAGGGGAGCAGGGATGGTTTTGCAGGTAGGGTGATGATGCTATAGAATGCATTGGGTAAAACCAGACATTACCAGACATAGAGGGGATGAGGGACAAGGATTAATGGCAGTTCCATGGCGGGTGAAGGGATGCAACTCAATGAGAACACATCTGCTTTGCATGCAGAATCCGCAGAATCTCCAGGTAGGTCTAGGAAGGATTCCCTGTCTGAAACCCCAGAGAGCAACTCTCAGGCACTACTAAGTGGTCTCACATAAAGCAGCTCCATATGTGAACTGTCCTCTAAAAAGGTAAAGGATCCCTAACAGTTAAGTCCAGTCGCAGATGACTCTGGGGTTGCGGCACTCATCTCACTTTACAGGACCTGGGAGCTGGGGTTTGTCCGCAGACAGTTTTTCCGGGTCATGTGGCCAGCATGACTAAGCTGCTTCTGGCACAACGGAACACCGAAACCAGAGGCGCGCACGGAAACGCCCTTTACCTTCCCGCCAAAGTGGTACCTATTTATCTACCTGCACTTTTTGGCATGCTTTTGAACTGCTAGGTTGGCAGGAGCAGGGACCGAGCAACGGGAGCTCACCCCGTTGTGGGGATTTGAACTGCCGACCTTCTGATCAGCAAGCCCAAGAGGCTCAGTGGTTTAGACCACAGCACCACCTGACTCCCCTTGAACTGTCCTCTAGTAAGACTCTTATTTCCTATCTTCAACTGAAATGGAGCGTGAATAACATGCAACTGCGTTTTTGCACATCCAAGCCCTGCTACCTTCCTCCAACCATTCCCCCATTCCCCCTCTGTTGTTTCCTGTCAAAGTGAAGCTGTGAGAAGCTTTTGTTACTCTGTAAAGCACTATACACACTGATGACTTTTAAAGGAAACAAGGTCCATACTATTATACCATCCCTTCACATATCTGAATACTTCTTTTAGCAGCTGCTAACGCAAAATTCATCTCTCAGATTTATGAGTTCACTGTCACTGCCTCTCAGCGTAAGTGTTACTGTCTCCCTCAACAGTTTTATCTTCTAGCAATGGGCTATATCTAGATGAGGAGTTAACTATTTAGCTGAATCCTCAGACTACAACACAAAACGGTAAGCAGTGCAACAAAGTCCTGAGCTGAACCAGGTTGACAATATTTGCATACACCATAACCCTGCCAGCACCATAGTTGTCAATCTTTCCTTTCTTTTTAAGGGAAACTCCCTTATCCCGAATAGGATTCCTCACAAGAAAAGGGAAAAGTTGACAGCTATGGCCAGCACGTCAGTTACCTCTAAATGTTTTCCCCAGTGGTATTTATGCAGAATGGATGCTTTGATACTGAATTTTGAACCTACATTTGAACCCTTAACTTTAAAGACATTGAAGGAGGTGTCTTGCCCAGACACAACAGTGAATATGGTCAAGGTTGACAGAGCACAAGGCCTTGTTTTAACCCACCCAGGAAATAGGTCATACAATAAAGATTCCCAAGTAAAGACTCCATGGCTTTTTAAATACAGTGGTACCTCGGGTTACATACGCTTCAGGTTACATATGCTTCAGGTTACAGACTCCGCTAACCCAGAAATAGTACCTCGGGTTGAGAAGTTTGCTTCGGGATGAGAACAGAAATTGTGCTCCGGCGGCACGGCAGCAGCAGGAGGCCCCATTAGCTAAAGTGGTGCTTCAGGTTAAGAACAGTTTCAGGTTAGAAACGGACCTCCGGAACGAATTAAGTACTTAACCCGAGGTACCACTGTACGGAATTTGGGTCACTGATGGAGATATACTGATGCAGTGGATAAGCTGACATTGTGACACACTATGAAGGTACAGTCATACCTCGGGTTGAAGTAGCTTCAAGTTAAGTATTTTCGGGTTGCGCTCCGCGGCGACCTGGAAGTACCGGGTCACGTTACTTCCAGGTTTCGCTGCTCACACATGCGCAGACGCTCAAAAAGACATCACGCGCATGCGCAGAAGCAGCGAAACATGACCTGCACATGCACAGACGCGCATTCACATCTTACGTTTACTTCAGCATGCGAATGGGGCTCCAGAACGGATCCTGTTCATATCTAGAGGTACCACTGTACTCAGATTGATATGTTGGACAAGCTGACAGCACATCCTACTTTCTCATATTGGACAACTGTGAGACTCTCAATATATTAGTAAAGACAGGGCAGACTTTTTACTGAAAAGCGTAACTAAACTTCAGGAACCTGGAGTTGAAAGTCTCTTATTCAGTCTGCCAGCCACTTTTACATGGGTTCATACCTTCAGTATCAGTTTTTCACAGCCACAGCTATTCCATGCTTAGGTTTCCTGCAACAATAATGATTGGTTTAACAATAGTGACAGCTGATGCCTTCCAGCTCAATGAGAATAAACTGTTTGCAGGCCATTCCAAGGTGAGGACCTAAATTCAGTGCAGCCACTACCCCTCTTAAAAGACTGACCCTGGGTGGCAGTCTTTTGGAAAAGTAACCAAGACCTGATGGGATTCAACCATGAGATCACATTTTAAAACACTGCTTTTCTGCCAGAAGTGTGTGCATTGCATCAGCTAAAGTCTTTTAGGAGATCACCACGAAACCAACCCTGAAATTTGGACACTGAGTTGGAAGTAAATTAGAAATATGATTCCATTTCAGCTCCAGGTGTTTTCCTCTCTGTTTTTGCTGCCTTTATTTGATGGCAGTATTCCATATTTTATATACATTTGAGTCCTGATACGGAAATCTATCTCTTATGCTTCTGTAACTTACTGCAACTGACCTATATCTGGAGAACAAACTCCTCTGTACAATGTAAAATACAATATGAAATCTGAACTGTTACTGCCATACGGTTCCTCAAAAGTACCATTGCAATGCTACTTTTTGTCCATCTCTTACTAATGCAGATAGATGAGAAAGATAATTAAACAAGCTGGAACCAGATTTAAACAGGATGCAGTCAATTTATAATGATGCTGAGCTACATTCTGCTAAAAATTGTGGAGGTCTGTTTGAACCTAAACACACAAGGAGACTCATTTTAGAGAAGCTTCTGGGCAGTTACCGTATTTTTCGCTCTATAACACGCACCCGACCATAACACACACGTAGTTTCTAAAGGAGGAAAATCCGTAGGCATGCCACCCGTAGGCATTCCCTCCATAACATGCACAGACATTTCCCCTTACTTTTTAGGAGGAAAAAAGTGAGTGTTATGGTGCAAAAAATACGATACATTTTTTTCAAAATCCATATGAATAATGCACTGTGGGAAATGGCTTAGGTAAAATATCTTTTTCTGGGCTGCAACCAGAGGGTTGTGTGTTTCAGTGTGACCCTGCCACTTGCATTATAATTTCTGCATGATCCAGAACAAAAGGGACAGTTCTGTATTTAAATTTGCAACCTATCAGGGGGGTTGCCAAGCAAAGTCTTAAAGCGGAAGCAAGTGTCTCATGTCAAACTTATTGCAGTTTTTGCTGATCTAGTCACTAAAGGGAAGTTGATAATGTATATACCCGTGACTGAGACACATTCAAGAATTCTAGCCCTTCTTCCTTACTACATTATTTTTCTTCAAAATTCATTGCAAGCCTTTTTGAAATCCCAGTTTGCTGAAGAATGCAGATGCCTTGTGAATATATCTTTTCCAGTTGGGGCACTGGATAAAACATTTTTTTAATAAACAAGGTATTCTCACAGCTGTTTCATCAATACTATCATGATGAGTTCAACCAAGTTGCTAATACTCTTTAAAATGCATTAAATCCAGTGCTGTGCTTAGGCACTGTGTCTGATGCGGAAATGACTTTCAGGTATTCCAAAACTCGTTCTTCTCAAGTTTACTCTCATCTGATGAACAGGAAAGAAAGCTGTGAGTATCTAGAGTTAAAAATAAAGAACATATTCCAAAGAAGGCTAAATGTACTTTCATTATGCTGAGATACATGTGACAGAAATGCACAACTGTACCGCAATAACCTATTAATTGCACTGGGAATGATATTCCTTTCCCTGGAATGTTTCCTTCATTTTTTAACTTGGATGCCAATGACCTTTTATATTGTTCCCATCTATTATGCACGCTCAAGTCCATAATTTACATTGTCCTTCACTGAGGTGAACATATGTATTCTCTGCTACAGGTGCTCACATAATGGAGTCACTATACATCTTTTCAGACATTCAATTGAGTAACTGAACATTGGGGGGGGGGAGAGAGGTGAGGATCATGAAAGCAGGCTTATGTATGCTCCAACCTACATTTGAATTGTTGCAAAGAGCAATTTACAACAGTATTGTGTACAGCTCTCAAGGAACCCTGAAAAAGAACCCTGAATCGCACAATAAGAGCCCCAGATTTCAAAAGCATGTTAGCTGGTAGTAGGGAAAGCAGGCATGATTTTGCTCCCCTTCCACCTTGCACTTTTAACATGTTGTCTGGGAAGAGTTTATGTGATTTAGCTGCACCCAACCCCTATACCCACAACAGAAAAATATTCACACCACATTTCATATGTAACAAAATGCACATTTTTCGTGATAAAAGTGTTTAACCCCAGGACAGGAAATGGTACAATCTCACATGACACAATCTAGAAATCATTATTTTGGAGAAACCGAGGAGAGAAGTAACATTTAGCCGCATACAGAATTCATGTACCATCTTTAGCACCATCTAGGGAAAAGAAAACACCCCTCCCCTTTTGCCAATTTGGTGCTTGTGCCATGTAGTTCTACATAGGAAGCTTTGGGGTGGTTTTGATTATTGGAAGAACCATTAACTGTACTGTAAACAGATTGCAGCAGAATGTCTCTAACACACAAACTTCTGCTTTCAGTTAGCATCTGAATTTATAGCGCCTTGGGGTAAACAGCGAACTTGGATTTTTCCCTCTCAGTCAATATTTGCTCTCAAGTCAATAAATCTTCATATGGACCACAAAACAGAAACCAGTAATTGTTTAATACCAACTTGGCTTCCATTATAAAGGGCAAAGGAAGATTTCAATCTCCCAATTTCCTTTGCATCTGGAAAAACTTTTAACCATTCAGCGTAATCTGTTTGCCTTTAGGCCCCATCTTGGTTATGGATCTTGTTCCTGCTCCATCTATAATTACTATACATCATGCAAATGGCATATACTTTGGAATCAGAGTCTGGGACAAGCATCAGTGTAAGCCCAGAGCAAAGACATTGAAAATGGCATCACCTTGAATGTCACAAGACCTGTCAACTCCCATAATCTATAAGGTTGTTACTCCTCTGTGAGGAAACCTGGACACAAATCCCTTGACAGAGGAAAGGGAGGAGGGGAGCTATTATTCAGTAATCAGAAAGACGGTCCTGTACAGGAACCTTAGGGTGAGAAAGAAAGGCATTCAATATTTAAATAAATACTTTTGAATGATGGATTAAGGACATCCTTCGATGAGCAGCCTGTGGAAGAACTGTCTGCAACTTGCATGGGAAAGAGATAATACAAAGGCCCATAGTTGCAGGAATTACAGCAAGCTGTCTTCCAGTCCTGCTCAGGAACACAGTCTGTCAGATTCATTAGAGAAAAACATCTGTCTTAATGGAACAGAACTTAAGGCTGACATCAGAAGGAAAAGTCTGAGGAGAATTAAAAGGCAAAGGTAAACTAAGTGCTTTGGGCCTGATCCCATGGCTTTCTTGCAGCCAAACCACAGTCTACAGCTGTGAGGGATCCATATTCTATATCTGCAGGATACTAGTTGTTGAGGGGTACACAGTTTGCATAGGTAAGGATACTGGAGTAACATTCTACCTACTGTAGGTATAGCATGCCCTTCTTTGCGCATGAATAATACAGGTGAGGTTGTAAGCAGCAAACTTACAAAATAAGCAACGCTCACCTGCTGCTGCGGTGCTTCTGTCACCTGGATTCATACTGATCACCTTTCACTATACTTTCACTTTTATATTTCTTCAGTAGAACAAAATGATGAATTATCATCACTGAGCGCAAAGTTCACGAGAACCTGTGTCATACACAACATGTGACTGGTTTTAATCATGAGATGTGATTTCAGCCTTGTTCTGATCCCTGCCGTACATTGTAAAGGCCTTTGACTATATACAATAAATTGATTGATAGATTGATTGACTGGTTTTAATCGGTTCTTCTATTTTCAGTTCTGCCCAATATATTGGAAATCAGAAGCGTAAAGTGCTATTTACATCAGGCCTTCCATCCACCAGGTACATTCACCATTGTGATGTTTTTGGGAAAAGAGGAAGGTGATTTGATCATTCTCAACAAGTTATGATTAGGGAATATATTGGCATATCTAGATAAACAGCTGGAGTTATAAAATCTGGACAGTACATGTCCAATAAATAAAGCAGTTTTCTAACAGCTACATCTGAGCTACCTGTCTGAACATCAATTCTTATTATTAATGTTTAAGTCATCAGCCATCAGCACACTGCCTTTATAACATGCTATGCCCAAGTGAAATTAACTGCACATACAAGATGGCTTGTGGTTTTTACTATTCAATTAAAACATACCTTCTTCTGGGAAATTTCGGTTTGCAAAGCAAGTGGGATCAGTTCCTTGTTATTAATGTGGAAATGTTTTGCTTAAATCCAATTTCTTAAAGAGGAAGTAAGCAAACTTCCGATAAAATAATAGACTAATAAACACTTGGCTATTTATTATGTGTTCCAAATTATTGTTACTATTATTTAACTTGCTAAATATAGCAGCTGTCATCTGCACTGAAGACAATGGAGTATAGCGAGATAAACTTGCAGAAAGAGTGCAATAGCACTGACGGTGCGGAACATCAACTGTAATGCTTTTTTGAAGCTTACAGTAGAGCAGTCATGATTTTGTACTAAAAGCCACCAGTTTGGAAGAAAGATCTGGCATTAGGTCATGTATGGACTTGGGATGTTTGTGTGTTCTGTTTATTTTTTGAACAGAAATGCTACTCCCAGGACAGACCCTGAGTTTTCCTGAATTAACATGGTAGTCTTGGATTTCCCTCCCATGAGTCCTGTATAAATTAATTAATAGTTGTAGACCACCTAAAAAGGCGAAGCATAAATAACAGACAGACTTTCCAAATGACCTCTATAAGCCTTACCTTCTCTGCCACGGAGCCTTCCCTCTTCTACATTTTTTAAAAACAAATATAAATATTCAGTTCCTATTCCAAACACTCACTGTCTTTGTAAACTGCATGCTACACTTGAGAGCTGACATACAAAAAGCAGCTGCTGGAATAACTTAACATTTAAAACAGTTCTCTCTTTAAAAGAGTCTTAAGAGAAGTGGCTTGATATTAATTTTCACAACCTGGATTTGTAGGGCTAAGCATTACACCAGTTGTACATGGGAATGAAAATTGGATCCTGCCTCAGGTCCGATATTAGAATTTCAATTTTATCCAACCATTTTAATTTCAGACATTTTAGCCACTGCACACAATGGCAACGGCGTAAAGGCTCAGGTTTATTAACAGGTCTACTCTTGCTATTTTTCTCTTCCTCATAGCCAGAAGTTGTATTCCGTTCCTCATACATGCCTTATCAATTATTATTTTAATTTATTACCCAACCAACACTATAAGGTCCTAGGGTGGGTTAAAGAAAGGTAAAGGTACCCCTGCCCGTACGGGCCAGTCTTGACAGACTCTGGGGTTGTGTGCTCATCTCACTCTATAGGCCGGGAGCCAGCGCTGTCCGCAGACACTTCCGGGTCACGTGGTGAGCCAGAGCCGCACACGGAAACGCCGTCTACCTTCCCGCTAGTAAGCAGTCCCTATTTATCTACTTGCACCCGGGGGTGCTTTCGAACTGCTAGGTTGGCAGGCGCTGGGACCGAACAACGGGAGCGCACCCCGCCGCGGGGATTCGAACCGCCGACCATGCGATCAGCAAGTCCTAGGCGCTGAGGTTTAATCCACAGTGCCACCCGCGCCCCTAGGGTGGGTTACAACAATTTAAAATGTAATAATAAAAACAGTTTAAAATAACTTACAATCACCCAAATATGGTGGGTCCTAAAAGCATACATCTCAAGAGGTATATTCAGCATTTGTTGAAAACTGTAAAGCGAAGTTGCCAGAATTATCTCTGCAACTTAGGGGTTGTCACAGAGAACGTTTTCTGGGCCACTACCACCAACCAGAGCTACTGAGGGCGGTGGAACTATTGAGATAATCCCCTCTGTTGATCTTAACACCCAAGAGGGTCTGTAGGAAGGAAGGGGTCTTTCAGATATTTGGTGCCCAAGTCATTTTGGGCTTAAAACACTTACATGAGCACTTTGAATTGGATCTAGAAATGAACTAGTGGCGTTCGTATGGAGCCCCCGGTCGTCTCATGGACTATTGACCCATACACCACTAATCCGCTGCCACCAACCAGGCCCTCCCCGGTAAATGACTTCGCCGCAGTCAGGTTCTCAAGTTAACAATGAAGAGTGTAGTTTATTGCAAACACAAATAAACTTTAAATGCATTGGAAACGCCGTTACCCTTTACCCTCTTAGTCTTATTTTGTCCAGTCTGTAACTCTTCTACCTCCCCTCACAGTAACTGTCTCTCTATTTCCATCTGTCTGCCAACGGCTTTCCCAACTGCTTCTTACCAACCAACAAACCAACCAACTGTCTAAACCTCGGGCTAAGCCCTTTTTATAAGCAGGAAGGCTCCACCTCTGGCTTTTCTATTGGTCTACCTATTAACTCTTTCTCTCCCCCTGTACAGACATTCCAAAAGAACAGGCGAAGGCCACAACTAGCAACTAATGCAGCTGTTTTATAACACTTCTGTGAAACCTAAATGGAACTGCAATACCTCAAGGACCACCTCTCTCAATATGAACCGACCCGGACCCTGCTACCATCATCTGAGGCTCTTCTTTGTGCTGGGTGGCAACAGGAGAGTGGGCCTTTTCTTTGGTGGCTTCCCACTTGTGGAATGTTCTCCCCAGGGTGGCTTGCCTGGTTCCTTCATTCCATATCTTTAGGCACCAATCGAAAACCTACCCCTATTGCGAATTAAATGATCTATGGCCTTTTCAAACTGAGTGATGGGGGTATTGTTTTTGTTTGCTTTTATATTATGTACATTATGTGGCTTTGTGGTTTTATAATGTAATCCGCCTGTGATCCTCAGATGAAGAACAGTATAGAAATTGAATTAACAACAATAACAACCCCAGCTTCTGCATTTTGGAGTAACTGAAATTTCCAAGTCATCTTCAAGGGCAGCACCATATACAGAACACTGCAAAAAGCCAATCTGTAAGTTATCACAGCATGGAGTACAGCAACCAAGTAATTTTTGTCCAAAAGGAGCTGCTGATGGGGAAACAGACAGAGCTGGTAAAAGGCACTCCCAGCCACTGAGACCACCTGAGCCTCCACTGACTTTGCTGATTCTGGAGACACCTGCAAGCTGTTGACCTGCAAGCAGAGTGTTTGAGGACCGGGACATTCGCAAATGCTTGTTTACAAAGCTATTGTACTACCAACCTTATTATATGCTTGTGAAACACGGACAACTTATAAACACCATCTCCTACTCCTCGAAAGATTCCATTAAGGATGTCTCTGAAAATTTTTACACATCGCTTGGGAAGACAGGCGAACTAATATCAGTGTACTGGAAGAAGCAAAGATCACCAGTGTTGAAGCAATGATTCTTCAACATCAACTTCATTGGACTGGTCATGTTGTTTGGATGCCTGATGACCGTCTTCCAAAGCAACTATTCTATTCCGAACTTAAAAATGGAAAGTGTAATTCCGGTGGTCAACAAAAGAGGTTTAAAGACTGTCTCAAGGCAAATCTAAAAAAATGTAGTATAAATACTGACAACTGGGAAACACTGGCCTGCGATCGCTCCAGTTGGAGAACAGCCTTTACCAAAGGTGTCATGGACTTTGAAGACACTCGAACTCAGGACGAAAGGAGAAACGTGCTAAGAGGAAGGTATGCTTGACGAATCTACACCGTGATCAATTCCCACCCAGAAACCAATGTCCCCACCGTGGAAGGATGTGTGGATTCAGAATTGGTCTCCACAGCCACTTACGGACTCATTGTTAAAATCGTGTTTATGGAAGACAATCTTACTCAGCTATGAGTAATCGCCAAAGAAAAAGAAGAATATCTGCTGCTTCCAAGGGAGTGTAGCCCTGTACAGAGCAGACATCTCCCAGACATGAGAACTAAGAACACGTAACACTACAGTGGTGCCTCGCAAGACGAAATTAATTTGTTCCGCAAGTTTTTTCTTCTTGCGAGTTTTTCGTCTTGCGAAGCACGGTTTCCCATAGGAATGCATTGAAAATCAATCAATGCGTTCCTATGGAGACTGTCCGGGGACAGAGGGGAAGCGCTGCACGCCTTCCCCTCTGTCCCCTCTTTTGAAGCAAGGGGCGTAGGGGAGAAGATCGCTTCTCCCCGTTGCTGCCCCTTGGTTCAAAAGGGGTCCGGGGAGAGAGGGGAAGGCGTGCGCACCTTCCCCTCTGTCCCCGGAGATTGCGGGGCTGGCAACGGGGAGGAGCGATCTTCTCCCCGCCGCCCCTTGCTTCAAAAGAGGTCCGGCGACAGCGGGGAAGACGTGCTGCGCTTCCCTGCTATCCCCGGAGCTTGCAGAGCAAGCTTCGTTTTGTGAAGCAAGCCCATAGGGAAATGCGTCTTGCGAAGCGGCTAAGAAAACGAAAAACTCCTTCGTCTAGCGAGTTTTTCATCTTCCGAGGCGTTCGTCTTGCGGGGCACCACTGTACTATCTTCTCAGGATTTGGCTTCATTTTATTTTAGCCTCTCTCTGTTCAGATGGACAAAGATAACGTGGGTGCCATGTGTATATACTGACAATTCTTCACTCCAAACCTTCCAATGACAACAGAATGGAGGACAAGATGGAACCCTGTGCGACACCACCAGACACAATTCCCATGACATCATGCTACGGCTCCCAGTAACAACTTTCCTAAGTTAAAAATTAAAGGTAAAGGACCCCTGACAGTTAAGTCCAGTCCCGAACAACTCTGGGGTTGCGGCACTCATCTTTCTTTATTGGCCAAGGGAGCCAACATTTGTCTGCAGACAGTTTTTCCAGGTCATGTGGCCAGCAAGACTAAGCCACTTCTGGCGAACCACAGCAGCGCACGGAAACGCCGTTTATCTTCCTGCCGGAGCGGTACCTATTTATCTACTTGCACTTTGACGTGCTTTCGAACTGCTAGGTTGGCAGGAGCAGGGACCGAACAATGGGAGCTCACCCTGTCACAGGGATTCGAACCGCCGACCTTCTGATCAGCAAGCCCTAGGGTCTGTGGTTTACACCACAGTGCCACCCGCGTCCCAAGTTATAAGTTACCATGGTGCTAATGTAATCAGAAGGTAAGCTGCTGCTATGTAGCTTCCGGTGGGAGGAATTTTACCACTCTTCTTGAGACTCATATTTCTGACCAGAATTAGATGAATGGAAAAATTCTCCTCACTATTCGGCAGAACATCCAAACTGCCTCAGGGTCAGTTTGCTCCGAGTGTCAGGAACTATGGGAACTATTTTTATTCCAGTCCCTGGTGGCTTTGGAAGCTGCCAAAAAGTTGAGGTAACATCAAGGGACTAATGGACGCACAGCATTGAATTTTCCCCACCCTCCTGCAATGTAAGTTTGAATCAGAGACAGGGGCAGCAGGGGGGGGCGCTGCAACAGGAGTTGGGGGTAGGAAGGCTGTTTGGCTCCACCGTATCCCTAATGGCGTATTTGGAAGTGAAACAGGGCACACATTTGGGAAGAAACTCAATGTAATATTTATTTATTTCTATCAATAATGTCAAGCTAAGTAGCTTAGTCATCAATAATTCTAAGAAGGATTTCCTGTATTTTGTGCCTTAATTCCATCATTTGGCACACTCAGTACGTATTTTATTTCAGAGTATGTTCTTCTTCTTTTAAATTCCCTACCAGAGAATTGAACTGACCTAACAATAAGTTAAGTCTGAAACAGATCAATCAGGGATTACCAACAGCTTCCAAGAGTCACTTAGTAAAAAATCATAATGTTTAAGTTGATCCTATGTGATTTTTCTCTTGCCTCCATCCTCCCCAAATGCCGCTAAGTAATCCCCATCTCTCTCCAATGCCCCAAAAGGCATTTAACTCTGTAGTCTGCAGCAATATTTCTGAAAGATATATATTTGCCTTGGAAAGAGATCCAACTACATGGCAGGCGTTTTTCAAAACTTCTTCACAGGGAATGATACGCTAAGGTTCTCTGCAAAGGTACTCTCTTCCCTTCCATTTTCTTCCAACTTGCACAGATTTGAAGCTTATGCTATAATATCAAGACACTTGGGCTATTTCTCAGGAAGAAAGTATAAACATTTCCAGTAAGAGGAATTCATATAAATCCGTTTCCCAAATGGTGCTTCAGCTGTTTTTGGTTGTAAAGCTTAAATGAGAAAACAAAGAAAGCTATCTCTCAGTCCCTCAGCTTCTCCAATACACAGGCAGACATACCCAGAGTACACAACATTTATTTAAGGGCTGAAGAACCACTCTGGCAAAATCACAGAGGTCTGGAGTTTAACAACAGTGATTCCCTACAGTCAGTATAGGCTGAAGTGTAAACCCAGTCATACCAACACACTCTTCTTCTGTTTAGTCACTGAATCTTCAAATCCAATCAGTCAGGTCATGAAGGAAAAATCTCCCCTCAGGCCCTATGAATCTGAAAGCCAGCAGCAGCCCACAGAAATAGCAAATGAGCAGATATAAGCTGTTTACCATGTTCTCATTTGGGGAATTATATTTGAATTCTACTGCAGGTCAGTTACATGTTACATTTTCAGGTGTACCCTTAAGATGTTTAAGTGGGCACCTAAAAATGGGACAAGCGCAGAACAGATTAGGCATAAAGAACTTCAGAACATAAAAAGAGTCTGCTGGGTCAAGCCAACGGCCTGTCTAGTCATACATCTTGTTCTCAGGAAGAGGAACCTGCGAGGAACCTGCTAGCAGGATGCAATAACACCTTCTACATGGGGCTACCTTTGAAGGTGACTCGGACACTGCAACTAATCCAGAATGCGGCAGCTAGACTGGTGACTGGGGGCAGCTGCCGAGACCACATAACACCGGTCTTGAAAGACCTACATTGGCTCCCAGTACGTTTCTGAGCACAATTCAAAGTGTTGGTGTTGACCTTTAAAGCCCTAAATGGCTTTGGCCCAGTATACCTGAAGGAGTGTCTCCACCACCATCGTTCTGCCCAGACTCTGAGGTCCAGCACCGAGGGCCTTCTGGTGGTTCCCTCACTGTGAGAAGCAAAGCTACAGGGAACCAGGCAGAGGGCCTTCTTGGTAGTGGCACCCGCCCTGTGGAACGCCCTCCCACCAGATGTCAAAGAGATAAACAACTATCTGACATTTAGAAGACATCTGAAGGCAGCCCTGTTTAGGGAAGTTTGTAATGTGTGACATTTTAATGTATTTTTAATCTTTGTTGGAAGCTGCCCAAAGTTGCTGGGGAAACCCAGCCAGATGGGAGGGGTACAAATAATAAATACTAATACTTATTATTATTATTATTCCTCACCTTTGGTTTCCAGGAAATGGTATTCAGAAACCTACAGCCTCCAACTGTGAGGGCAGAGCATAGCCATCACTGGCCAGTAGCCACTGACAGCTTTTACCTGTATGAATTTGTCTAATCATCTTTTAAAGCCATCTAAATTGGTGGCCATCACCTCTTCCTGTGGGAGTGAAGTCCATCACGTAGAGAAACTATTTCTTTTTCTGTCCCCAAACCTCCCAACATTCAGTTTCATTCGATATTCACAAATTCTAGCACTGAGAGAAGCAGAAAAATTTCACCCACATTCTCCATGCCATGCATAATTTTGTTAAAACTTAGATCATGTTGCTTCTTACTCTCATTTTCTCTAAAATGCTGCAACCTTTCTGCATAGACATTAGGAAGTCTGCCCCTTAGTGGAGTGCTCTAAAAAATGCTTGCTAATCTGCATACCTTGAGTGTAAATTTCTTTGTTTTTTAAAAGAAGAAATGATAAGGTATAATAATGTGTTATTTTGTGATGTAGTTTAGAGGGGGTTTTGTATGTAGCCAATGTGGGTGTTTTTACCCTGCTTTTGCATGTAGCCGAATGAAGAAGCCATGGTGCTCTACTCACAATGGGAAAGGGGGAGAGTGTGTGCTACTTAGCACTCTGTTGTCAATGTTTCCCTAAGGATGGAAGAAATATTCTCCAACCTGGTTTGGTTCCCGCCAGATGTTTTGGACTAAAACTCCCAACAGCCCTAGCAAGCATGGCTAAGGCTCAGGTATGATGGGAACTGTAGCTGAACAACATCTGGAGAACAGCAGTTTGAAGAAGCCCTGGACTACAGTCAAGATTAGGTGTAATTGACAGAGTGAAATATGCTCCAACTGAAATCTACGTGACTGCTACAGTGTTCTTGGAGAGTATGTAACTATTGCCTTCTGGAAGCAGGGACTCCTGGTCCTAATGAGGCTGCGAGCTCATCTGTTTTCTCGGAGACTAGAGATAGCCACTGCTTTGTGAAAGAAGAAGAAGAGTTTGGATTTGATATCCCGCTTTATCACTACCCGAAGGAGTCTCAAAGCGGCTAACAGCCTCCTTTCCCTTCCTCCCCCACAACAAACACTCTGTGAGGTGAGTGGGGCTGAGAGACTTCAGAGAAGTGTGACTGGCCCAAGGTCACCCAGCAGCTGCATGTGGAGGAGCGGGGAAGCGAACCCGGTTCACCAGATTACGAGTCCTCTGCTCTCAACCACTACACCACACTGGCTCACGAAAAAGTTTTGAGACTTCAAATCCTCTCTCAGCCATGACACTGAGTAGTCTTGGGCACCTCTGTCCTTGGAGGTTGGATGGCCATCTGTCATGCATGCTTTAGCCAAGGTTCTTGCATTGCAGGGGGTTGGACTAGATGACCCCTGGGTGCCTACCAACTCTATAGATTCTATGATTCTATGGCATGTTATGAACCTCTGCCCTAGTCTACTTAGGCAAGTGAGGGTAAAGTAGTGTAAAGAATTGTAAAGTAGGGTTTTCTGGGGGGGGGGGTTAACTGATAATTGCTCTAGCAACTGCTAGTAATAAATAGGACTTTAATTCAAGCATCACAACCAAAGCACTGGATCCATACTACGTTGGTTAGCCCTGTGTCGGGAAGTTTTTAATGCCCGATGTTTTATTATGTTTTTATATGTGTTGGAAGAAGCCCAAAGTGGCTGGGGAAACCCAGCCAGATGGGTGGGGTATAATAATAATAATAATAATAATAATAATAATAATAATAATAATAATAATAATAATAATAAATTTTATTTATATTCCGCCCTCCCCAGCCAAAGCTGGGCTCAGGGCGGCTAACAACAATCAAAATAGTTCAACATTCTAAAACATTCATTATAAAATTAATTAAATCAAATTAAAATCAAATTAATGGCAACCATCAAGCAAAATTTTGTGCAGATTGCCGGAGGAGGGGGTCAGGCTGCGCCCTGACAAAAGGCCTGGTGGAACAGCTCTGTCTTGCAGGCCCTGCGGAAGGATGTCAGGTCCTGCAGGGCCCTAGTCTCTTGTGACAGAGCGTTCCACCAGGTTGGAGCCGCGGCCGAGAAGGCCCTGGCTCTAGTTGAGGCCAGCCTAACCTCTCTGAGGCCTGGGATCTTTAGGGTGTTTTTATTTGCAGACCGTAAGCTTCTCTGTGGGACATACCAGGAGAGGCGGTCCCGTAGGTACGAGGGTCCTAGGCCGTATAGGGCTTTAAAGGTTAAAACCAGCACCTTAAATCTGATCCTGTACTCCACTGGGAGCCAGTGCAGCTGGTACAGCACCGGATGGATATGATCTCGCAGCGAAGACCCCGTAAGGAGTCTCGCCGCGGCATTCTGCACCCGCTGGAGTTTCTGGGTCAGTCTCAAGGGCAGCCCCACGTAGAGCGAGTTACAATAATCCAGTCTGGAGGTGACCGTCGCATGGATCACAGTGGCTAGGTCAGGGCGAGAGAGATAAGGAGCCAACTGCTTAGCTTGGCGGAGATGAAAAAATGCCGCCTTTGTTATAGCTGTAATCTGCACCTCCATAGAGAGGGAGGTATCGAAGATTACACCCAAACTCTTCACGGACGATGCTGGCACTAATTGCACCCCCGCAAGAGACGGGAGTTGCCCCTTCAATCCCATATCGTCCCGACCCAGCCACAGGACCTCTGTCTTCAAAGGATTTAACTTCAACCGGCTCCCGCGTAACCATCCAGCCACAGCTTCCAGACATCTGGTCAGTGTATCTGGGGCCGAGTCAGGATGGCCATCCATCAACAGATAGAGTTGGGTGTCATCGGCATACTGATGGCAACCCAGCCCAAAACTCCGGACAAGCTGGGCGAGGGGGCGCATAAAGATGTTTAAAAGCATCGGGGAGAGAATCGCACCCTGAGGCACTCCACACACCAAGGAGTGGCGCGATGACAATTCCCCCCCCCCAAGCGCCACCCTCTGTCCCCGACCAGAGAGAAACGAGCGCAGCCATTGAAGGACTGTGCCCTGGATCCCCACGTCGGCAAGGCGGCGGTCCAGGAGTTCGTGATCGACCATGTCAAAGGCTGCTGACAGGTCTAGAAGAATCAGCAGCCCCGACCCGCCTCGATCCAGCTGCCTGCGGAGATCATCTGTTAGGGCGACCAGAGCCGTCTCGGTCCCATGACCAGCGCGGAAGCCAGACTGGAATGGATCGAGAGCAATGAAATCAATGGGACTTAAGCATAGCTAACTTGTTGCATTGATTTCAGTGGGCTATAATTTAAACCAGCTTAGGCTGTTACTGGCAGAGGATGATGGAAGTCGGGAGTCCAAAACATCTGGACCAGCTTGGGGAAGGCTAGCCTGATGCATGAGGAGGGAGTAGAGAAAGCCACCATGACCATGAATCTTGCTGGAAGTGTATCTATGTGACAGGCAATGACAGTTTAGAAGGTAGGGAATGCTTCTGAGAGTTCAACTGCATGCAGGCACCTAAAGAAGTACCTATTCCCCCTTGCTCTGGTTGCCCAAACCTTTCTAAAAGCATTTCCCCAATCCCTATAGGGACCTACCCAATTGACCCTCTGAATTGCAGGCACATTCTTCAGACAGGGAGGGGCAGCAGATGCTCATGAAACATCAGACTCCGATTTCAATGACTCGAGTAATGAACCAAAAAGCTAGGGATTTCTGCTGGATAAAAATAACAAGCACCCAGTATAACTAGAGAGAGAATTGTGTGTTCCTGCTAAGAAACCATATCTACTTAATATAGAAACATGGATGGTACCATTGTATAATTAGGGGGGACCAAAAGGAGCATTCCTGACATGCCATCTTTTTTAACCAAGAAGAACTTCTAAGTTCTAATTACAAAATAGTATGCCTCTTCATCTGGTTTCCCTATAAATTCTTTCCCAGCTCCTGAAGAGCAACAACAAAAACCATTAGCTTCCCAAAGAGGGAGAGCGTAAAGTGGGTCAAAGGGGAGATGCGCCATTCCTAGACTGGAAGGAAGCCATTGGGAGTCCCAGGTGAGTGATGTCTGTCCAGCGCTGTGGTCTTGTCAGAATCTGATGTCCAACCCGCAGACCCTCCTTCTCAGCATCCCAGTCCCAGTATCTCAATGGGGAAAGAGACATCTGTGAATCCTCTGGCATAGTTTCAATGTTTTACAGCTGTAATAACCACAAACACAAAGGGGGGGGCAGTGGGTTTCCTCCAACTTCAAGGTTCCTGGGGTACTTCTATAAAACAGGCAAGTATAGTTCTCTGTACTGTATGAAATGCTTTATAATGGGCAGATGTTCATGGATAGTCTGAAAAATACTAACCTGAGTTGAGCCCTGATATCACCTAACTGGCATCACAAAAGCCAATGGTATCGTTGGGTGGTTGAAAACATCTGTGACTGTGTTCAAAGTAATAGAAAATAATACTAAGGAAAGTTTTTAAACAAGGAGTAATTATAAATAGTCTCTATGAGCTGTACTGTGGAATTACAGAACCAAACTGTAGAAGTTGTAGGGCTGGTAGCTAAATGTTATGTAAAAAAGACACACACACCCTTAAATGCTGTTGTGCATTTAGAATACATCTGAAGGCAGCCCTGTTTAAGGAAGTTTTTAATGTATACCCAGCCAGATGGATGGGGTATAAATAAATAAATTATTATTATTATTATTATTATTATTATTATTATTATTATTATTATTACATAGATTCCTAGGTACTTAATACACTCCATACCTTGAAGGCACCACAGATAAAGAGTTGCATAAAGCAAATTCTACTTCACTCGCATGAGTCTGAATGACCAATCTTGTATGCAAGTTCCTTTAGCTTCACTAAATTCAATGGGAATTACTTCTATCTTGTGCTCAGGATTGGCTGTAGACTTGCATGTGCAACCCAGGTGTTGGTCTGGTTATGTTTGGGGCACAGAGGGTAAGGCAGAATCAAGGGGGAACGCCCTACATTCTCAAAGGCTAGGGCATATTCCAGATCTTCCTGCTTCGTTTTAGTCTGAATACTTTCTAGATTAGTGGAAACGTTGTATGTCTCCATCCATGCATACTTAAATGTTAGTTATTTTTCCACAGCGGCCTCTTTTTCTAACAGTGTTTCTCTTGTTACACAGGATTATTTAAGACAGATAAATTAATTGCATTTGCATCATACCAAATGTGCTTCAAAAACTGATTACATTAAATGATGCCAACTACCACGTTGTCTATCAGCTTTTACTTTTCTATGTCTGTGTGGAGGCGATTAAAAAGCAATGCACCTTTAAAAAAAACAAGGTATGTGACTTTCTTCTATGCCAATGAACATACTATTTAATCATTGTAATTAATGTGCACTTGGCAGCCTGTGACTGATTTCAGAAAAAAGAAAAATACCTCCATTGGTGGGGACGCCTTAACAAGAGACTGTTACACATAAAGTCTCATTTAGATTTCTTAATTTGGGACTAATTGTTGCAGTTACATTAACTGGAGCATTGCCATAAGGCACATAAACAGGTATTTGAAAAACTAAAATTTCAGCATTTGAATATGGAGACATTATACCTGCATAAAAGACAGCACTTATGGAACCTCTTGTAAATTCTGTTTCACAAAAACCTGACAAAATAACAAAATATTTAATTTTAACAATGAAATTCAAAAAATTATTGAGGGATGTTTCAAACATTCAGGCTACCTTCCGCTTTGGCCCACTCCCCCCCCCCCGCTAACAACTTGTACTAGAATTTTGCACACCCATTTCCTACACATTAACCTATCAGTGGAAGATCACTTCCCTGTAGTCTGATCCCACAGCACGGGGCAGTGTGTGCAACTGTCACAAGTCACAACCGTGTATGGTGCCATCATATGAGTATGCCCTGCCAATGGTGACTCTACCACCTGACCAACCCGAATCAACACAAGGAGTACATGCTAGCGAGTCTGAAGGTGTTACCTTTGGCAATACGTCCAGAAAATACCATTTGCAGAGAGACTTTGTCTGTGAACCTGCATGTTCAGGTTACAGTGGTGCCTCGCAAGACGAAAATAATCCGCTCCGCGAGTCTCTTCGTCTAGCGGTTTTTTCGTCATGCAAAGCAACCCTATTAGCGGCTTAGCGGATTAGCGCTATTAGCTGTTTAGCGGATTAGCGGCTATTAAAGGCTTAACGGCTTAGCGGCTAAAAGGCTATTAGCGGATTAGCGGCTTAGAAAAAGGGGGGAGCGGGGGGAAATCGGAACACTCGCAAGACGTTTTCGTCTTGCAAAGCAAGCCCATAGGGAAATTCGTCTTGCGAAGCAGCTCAAAAACGGAAAACCCTTTCGTCTAGCGGGTTTCCCGTCTTGCGAGGCATTCGTCTTGCGGGGCACCACTGTACTGATAAAATATGGTTTGCATTTAGTTGTTACTGGCTCACCATCAAGCAAGTAGATTTACTGTGGGGTAGATCTGCTCATGAATATACCTGACAGGAAGTGGAACAGCACATACAGGAGGAGGTAGGTAGGCAACCCACACCATGTTCTTAAAAGTAGTCTAATAAAGATGCTCTTCCTAAATAGAATAATGAGTAGAAAGTAAAGGGGAGTATAAACTTCTAATGCAACCGCTGGTAATAGTTTGAAAAGGAACTAGAAGTTGTACCTTTTCCTTACATGGTGCCACTGTTCCTTGGGCACTTTTCAAACAACCTGCAACTCAAATTTTTTGTTTTGCATACATAAAAGTTAACCCAAATAGCGGTATTGCTGTATGCTTTGGATTCCTAAATAGGGAATAAATCACAAGTCAAGAAAAGAATCTTAAAACTGAAGTTAAGATGTCATCACAGAAATTGCATTGTTAACACAATGTCATAAGATGGCTGAAATGCTTGGTTGATTGCCTTTTTTGGTATTTCAGAACGTATCATAATTTTAAATGTTCTTGCACAGATATATTTCTCAGAAAACTTATCAACAATAGATCTCTTAAAAAGCACTGTAGTGAAAATTAAGAGAGTGTTGATGATCTGGATAAAAATGGCTCAGTGTTTCTGCTCAGGTTTCAAACAGAAAACATTGGAATGGAAAGAAAGCAACGGGCCTGCCAACAATCCTGCAATCTACAGAATGTTCCTTCTTTCATAACACATTAAATCTGCAGAACAGCTCAACCTCCAAAAATCAACCCGGGACAGGACAAGGATGCTCACCTCATTTTCACACAATACAATTGCACGTCATCTATAAAGTTTGTGGTCCAAAAGTCTATTATGTGCAAACCTGCACCTTTTAACCATTTTAGGAAGAGACATAACCTTGCCAACAAAGGTCCGTATAGTTAAAGCTATGGTTTTCCCAGTCGTGATGTATGGAAGTGAGAGCTGGACCACAAAGAAGGCTGATCGCCGAAGAATTGATGCTTTTGAGTTATGGTGCTGGAGGAGACTCTTGAGAGTCCCATGGACTGCAAGGAGATCAAACGTATCCATTCTTAAGGAAATCAGCCCTCAGTGCTCACTGGAAGGACAGATCCTGAAGCTGAGGCTCCAATACTTTGGCCACCTCATGAGAAGACTCCCTGGAATAGACCCTCATGTTGGGAAAGATGGAGGGCACAAGGAGAAGGGGACGACAGAGGGTGAGATGGTTGGACAGTGTTCTCGAAGCTACCAGCATGAGTTTGACCAAACTGCGGGAGGCAGTGGAAGACAGGAGTGCCTGGCGTGCTCTGGTCCAGGGGGTCACGAAGGGTCGGACACAACTAAACGACTAAACAAGCAAGGGTAAGATGGACCTTCTTCTGATCAACCAGGGCCTGGATTTTTGTTTTTAAAGTCATAAATGGTTTAGCAGCAGTGTGCTCTTTGAAGTAAAGCACCTAATCTTCAGAAGACATAACCTTTACAAACATTCTGGCCACATGTAATTTTATTTTCTATTGTGGAAATAGGAAACTAGCTACGGTAACCTTTGCACATCATTTTTTGCTGTGATGTTTGGTATCTGCCTTTGCCAAGATATAAATCACTTTTGTTCCTGGTGTCAAGAAGTTTAGTACACTAAATTAATCATAAGAACCTTAAGAAGAGGAAATAGGGGAAACTCCTCATTACGGAAAGAAAAGCGCAGATGCTGTGCTTGATGAAATAAAGCCTGATTCCTCCGTACCTGGTCCTCATTTCCAGTTTTCATCACTTACCTGTGAAAAATGGCAGAAGTAAAATTTTAACTATTGCCGAAATACAGGCAGCAGTTCTCCCTTGCACAAGCATTCCTAATGCTCTTTGTTGATCTAGCACAACAGAGGAAAACAAAATTCCACAAGTGCAACAAAATACCCTTTCTTCTTTTTTGAACTATATTTCAGCATTGCTTCAGGTGCAGTATATAATATAAAGGTAAAGGGACCCCCTGACCATTAGGTCCAGTCGTGGACGACTCTGGGGTTGCGGCGCTCATCTCGCTTTATTGGCCGAAGGAGCTGGCATACAGCTTCCAGGTCACGTGGTCAGCATGACTAAGCCGCTTCTGGCGAACCAGAGAAGCGCACAGAAACACCATTTACCTTCCCGCCAGAGCGGTACCTATTTATCTACTTGCACTTTGACGTGCTTTCGAACTGCCAGGTTGGCAGGAGCAGGGACCGAGCAACGGGAGCTCACCCCGTCGTGGGGATTCGAACCACCAACCTTCTGATCGGCAAGTCCTAGGCTCTGTGGTTTAACCCACAGCGCCACCCGCGTCCCAGTAGTATATAATATATTGTGGTATTAATCTCATCCTTTGCACATATTTCAGCTCTCCAGTCTTCTGCACTATCGCAGTCTGAAGCTTAAGAGTTGCTTCTGTGTGTTGTGAATCCACGGTGCAGTGGCCTTTGTGTGGATTACGTGAGTGAGGCCAACCACCCAAATTATGCATTTTCCATCCAATTGAATTGCAGCTGCTTGGGGATAAGCCATGTAGGTGGGGGGAAGGGGTCTGTCTATATGATCATGCTATTCACAGGTGGGATCACATCATGTGCAAGCAACTCCCATGCTGTTGGCAGTATCTGTGAAGCCTTCATCAAGGCTTGTTTAGGGCAAAGCCATTAGGGAGTAAGAACACACATGAATTTCCACAGGTGCCGTTTATCATCCAGAAGTGCAATACACTTTGTGCAGTCATCACACTCTTTATGGCAATCATACGTGTATTCCTTGTCTGCACCAAAATAACAAGCAGTAAATGTGACATAAAGTGGGGGAAAACAGACTAATAACACTAAGCACTGGACATAACTCTTAGTATATATTCACTTTGGGTTTAGAGACGTTCATCTACCTTTCATTTCCTTCACTGCAGAAAACATTGGAGAAATGCCAGCACAGTCGTGACAGATGTGTAAACTCTGAAGCACAGTTACTTCTACCCACCTTTGCGCAGTCCAAAATCAATACGCCTTTATCTTTCACACCAGCCAAAATCAAATGAAATAAAAAAGTTGTATATTTGCTGGAAGATGGCTACATACGTGCTGAACAAGAAACAGAAAGTGATGTCCTCATAGTTTGGATGAAGAAATGTGTTAACATTTCCATGGACTTAGATGAACCTAGATTTGATTTTCCCTTTGTCATCCTAGCAGATAAAGCTAATCTCAGAAAAGTATTTTTCATGGTTTATACTCAAACAAACAAATTATGCTATTAGTACAACCCCACTAAGCAGATCTGTTTTAAATGCTCACAGGGCAGGCTTGTGAATAGCAACTTGTAAGTAAGAATCCCAGCTAGGTGATCATTCAGGGAACCCGCTATAAATTATCCATTATCATTTGAAACCATTTTCATTTATAAACCTTCACCATCAATGACCATTAAATCCTTTTTTCAACCTATCAGCATGCATAGCAATGTTTTCTTGCTGTGAAGGCCCAAATCCCTTTAGAAAATATATTGTGAACCTTTCAAAAGGATACTATTTAGCTTCAAATGGCTTTACAGAACAAACAAAATTTCTGAGAGAAATATCAGCCAAGCTTTCTTCCTCTTTTATGTCATTTGGGGTTGAGTTTTGTTACTTTACCTTTAATAGGCAGTGTCAATTAGTTTCCTTGACAATGATGACTACTTCTTGCTATCAACCTCTTAATAGCATACTAGCCAATATCCAGTGTGAGCTTCCTCAGAGCAAATTGACTGTTGCTTAATGACAAGTTTATTTATTTCCTACTTTGCTAAGCAAAAGTATTTTGGGATTGGCAGTCTTGGCTAACTTATTTGCATTGCTGCAATTTCAATCCCATATATCTCAACAGTATTTCAAAACTGACACGAGGGGAATACATTTTGGCCCACTGTGGACTGAAATTACCACTCTTTTGCTTTAAGGTGTCTTACATAGCATAGCTACCATTCTTTACTAACTACTTGTGTAACCCTGTCCCCTAACCTCTTTTTCATTTCCAGTGGATTTTCAGCAGGTTCCTGCTTTGCTAAGCTTACCGATAAAATGTTGTGTAGTCCACAGTTGAGTGGCACGTCTGAAAATCCCATGCTTTGAGTTTCTGGCATTCCCGATGGGCGCGGAGTTTTACTCTCACTGTTCCTTGGCACAGTTCTGGAAACTGTTTCTTTGGAGGGCGAGTACAGAATTCATTCGACTCCACACGCCACGACTCGGCAAAGTCATCCACATCAAACTTGAAATTCCCGTCGCCTCCGATCAGGTCGTCTCTCTTGTGTCCATTGTAGTTGCCACATAGGCCACAGAGCCTGCCCTTAAGATGTGGTGGAGCCATGACTTCCACAAAGCTGTCTCCATCCCAAGAGATCTCCAGGCCTAAAAAAGAAAGCAAGAAGGAAAGACGCTAACCTGTATCAGTGTATATACAGTATGTGAACATGTGCAGCTACCTTACATATTGAACTGGAACACTGGTCTATCAAGATGGAGAGCACCAGTTTGGAGGATTTCTAGTCTGAGATCTTTTAAACTGGAAATGCCAGGGCCTGAAACTGGGACCTAATGCCTTCAAAGCATATGTTCTGCCATGGAGTTATAGCTCCTCCTACACACACCACAGGTAAAGGGACGCCTGACCATTAGGTCCAGTCATGACCGACTCTGGGGTTGCGGCGCTCATCTCGCTTTACTGGCTGAGGGAACTGGCGTACAACTTCCAAGTCATTTGGCCAGCATGACTAAGCCGCTTCTGGCGAACCAGAGCAGCGCACGGAAACGCTGTTTACCTTCCGCCGGAGCGGTACCTATTTATCTACTTGCACTTTGACGTGCTTTCGAACTGCTAGGTTGGCAGCAGCTGGGACCGAGCAACGGGAGCTCACCCTGTCGCAGGGATTCGAACCGCCGACCTTCTGATCGGCAAGTCCTAGACTCTGTGGTTTAACCCACAGCGCCACCTGCATCCCTACACACACCATAAGGCAGGTTAAAAAGTGGGAACCAGCTGCCCCCCCCAAAGAAGGTATACAGATCACTCCCCGCTCATGTGCATTCAGCCATGCAGGCTTGTCAATGTTAATATAAATTAATTAATTAATTAAAAGGGGGGTGGAAAGGGATTGTGTGTCCGGGGGTGAAGACTCTGCCAAGCCCACCAGCCATTGCACCCAATGTGTTTTGACCATACATGATTTTGGCTTTACGCACAATCCCTGGAACGTAAGCCTCACATAAGTTGCGGGCTTCCTGTAGTCAAACCTCACTGTTTCTGATATATAGCTATTGTGTGTTGCTCAGTGTAGAGGTTATTCTCCTGCTTGCCTCTTCAAAGCGTCACCTGCTCAGCCTCTGCTACATCCTTAACACTTGCAGGCATGACAGCTAAGGCTGGGTCTGCATACACAACAGAATGATGTGGGAGAATAGGCGGCGTTTGAAATTAATTTTTGATGTCTCTTTTTATTCTGAATGGATGAGTTCTCCATTCATAGAATCACTGAATTGTAGAGCTGGGAGGCACCCCGAGGGGAATCAAGTCCAACCCCCTGCAATCCAGGAATCTCTTGGATAGGAATTAGGATATAAAATAATTAGTCAATTAAATATGATTAAATATGCATACATTGAGAGAAAATATTATTTATTTATTTATTTATTTATTTATTTATTTATTTATTTAAAAAATGCAGACACAGGACAGAACATAGTAAAGGTAAAGGGACCCCTGACCATTAGGTCCAGTCGTGGCCGACTCTGGGGTTGCGGCGCTCATCTCGCTTTACTGGCCGAGGGAGCCGGTGTACAGCTTCCGGGTCATGTGGCCAGCATGACTAAGCCACTTTCTTGCGAACCAGAGCAGCGCACGGAAACGCCGTTTACCTTCCCGCCGGAGTGGTACCTATTTATCTACTTGCACTTTGACGTGCTTTCGAACTGCTAGGTTGGCAGGAGCTGGGACCGAGCAACAGGAGCTCACCCCGTTGCGGGGATTCGAACTGCTGACCTTCTGATCAGCAAGTCCTAAGCTCTGTGGTTTAACTCACAGCAGCACCCATGTCCCGGACAGAACATACATATGCATAAATCTGTGCAAAACTGGCTCCGAAGGGAAATAAGCTAGTCTTTCAAAAAAGATCTGGGAAACACCTGTGCCCGACACCCTGAATAGCCAATATTTCACAGTGCTTTTCTTAACATATGAACTCAAAATGGCTTGAACGTGCCAACATGTTTTATACTGAGGCAGACTTTGGATCTATCTATCCCAGTATTGCAAAATCCCAGTCTAAGCATGTGTGCTCTTGTGCAGCCACTAATATCAGGAGCACAGTATTAGACGTGGAATTCACTGTGAGGAATATGAGCCCTTTTATTTAAAGGGGAAATTATCTGGATAGTAATATGCTTCAATTACACACTACTGAGTGAACCATTACATGCCATGTTTGCCCAGTCTCTGCCAAAACCAAGACAATGATGCTTGCTGTAGTTGACTGAGCTGAGAGAAGAGACAACCGGAATAACAAGAGAATCACATTTTAGTCAATTTAAAGCATCCAGAATGGTTCTCAGGAATTCAGTGGAATTTCATAACTCAGCTGCCAGTGAAGAGAGACGCTCAAGATGCTTTTAATTAGAGCTTATGAATAATGCTCCTCTTGTGAGCATTCCACAGACAGCCACAAACATTCTTCCCGCCCATCTTGCGACTCTGATGAACAAGCCCAGAGCTGAGGCTTTATTTTGTAATGGACAAAGAAGCAGGTGTATGAGTTCTTGGCTCAGCAGGATATGCTGTGATAGCCTTTAAATGCTTTCTAGATGTTGACTATGCTTCACATCAATCCTTTGGTTAAAGGAGGCAATATAAATGATCAACCGTGGAAGGCCAAGGTATGGGAAGCAGGATATCTGCCATGTTGTTATTGTTTAGTCGTTTAGTTGTCTCCGACTCTTCATGACCCCATGGACCAGAGCACGCCAGTGTGGTGTAGTGGTTAAGAGCGGTAGACTCATAATCTGGTGAACCGGGTTCGATTCCCCGCTCCTCCACATGCAGCTGCTGGGTAACCTTCGGCTAGTCACACTTCTTTGAAGTCTCTCAGCCCCACTCACCTCACAGAGTGTTTGTTGTGGGGGAGGAAGGGAAAGGAGAATGTTAGCCGCTTTGAGACTCCTTCGGGTAGTGATAAAGCGGGATATCAAATCCAAAATTCTCTTCTCTCCTGTCTTCCACTGCCTCCCGCAGTTTGGTCAAACTCATGTTTGTAGCTTCGAGAACACTGTCCAACCATCTCGTCCTCTGTCGTCCCCTTCTCCTCGTGCCCTCCATCTTTCCCAACATCAGGGTCTTTTCCAGGGAGTCTTCTCTTCTCATGAGGTGGCCAAAGTATTGGCGCCTCAGCTTCAGGATCTGTCCTTCCAGTGAGCACTCAGGGCTGATTTCCTTCAGAATGGATAGGTTTGATCTTCTTGCAGTCCATGGGACTCTCAAGAGTCTCCTCCAGCACCAGAATTCAAAAGCATCAATTCTTCGGCAATCAGCCTTCTTTATGGTCCAGCTCTCACTTCCATACATCACGACTGGGAAAACCATAGCTTTCACTATATGGACCTTTGTTGGCAAGGTGATGTATCTGCTATACATCTTTTTTTATCTGCCATACATCTTTTAAAAAAGCACTTAGAGAAGTGCATGTGGCATAATTTATGGGGGAGAAGAATGAGGTGATGTTTAACCATTTCCCCACCTGCCACTTACCCCCAGCCATATCATATTCTACCAGGACTCCTAGATATGTTTGCTGCTGCTGTGAGAAGGGTTGTAGGTCAGTGGTCAAGCATTGTTTTGCATGCAGAAGCTCCCAGGTTTAATCCCTGGAATCTCCAGGTAAGGATGGGGGAGACAACCTGAGTGGAACCCTGAAAAGCCACTGCCAGTCAGTATAGACATTACAGAGCAAGATGCACCAATGGTCAGACACAGTATAAGGCAGCTTCCTATGTTCCTAAGGGGACGCGGGTGGTGCTGTGGGTTAAACCACAGAGCCTAGGACTTGCCGATCAGAAGGTCGGTGGTTCGAATCCCCGCGACGGGGTGAGCTCCCGATGCTCGGTCCCTGCTCCTGCCAACCTAGCAGTTCGAAAGCACGTCAAAGTGCAAGTAGATAAATAGGTACCACTCTGGCGGGAAGGTAAATGGCATTTCTGTGTGCTGCTCTGGTTCGCCAGAAGTGGCTTAGTCATGCTGGCCACATGACCCGGAAGCTGTACACCGGCCCCCTCACCAATAAAGCGAGATGAGCGCCACAACCCCAGAGTTGGCCACGACTGGACCTAATGGTCAGGGGTCCCTTTACCTTTTTATATTCCTAAGAGTGGGGGGGGGGGAGGAAGGAGAGGAAGGGATGAACAGGGGGTGGTTATCTATCTATCTATCTATCTATCTATCTATCTATCTATCTATCTATCATCTATCTATATCTAACTATCTATCATCTATCTATCATCTATTTTTTAAATACACCCCACTTTTTGTCAAGGAATTCAAAGCTGCTTTTGAATAATTCAATCCAGCCTCCTAGATCATGCAGAAAGTTGCCGCCTTAGTCTGGCAAGTAGGCACCACTTATGGGAAAGAAGCAGGCCGGAGTATTTATAATCCTAGAGTTGGAAGGAGCCTTGGAGATCAGCCTCCTTCCTTATGAGTAGATCTGCCCCCAAGCAGGCACTTCAGGCTGCTTTTTGAAAAAGGAGGCTGAGATTGTTGTTCATGAACAGATGTTCTTTCAAGCCATCTGGTGGGTGGAAATTTGGCCCACCAAATTCAAATTCATTTCAGTTTGACACCCATAGATTAAACTTTGAAAAATAAAAATAAAACTTATTTAATAAAACATAGTCAAGCATCTTGAAATTTTAGGATTCAGCAGCCTCAGATTTCTGTGCCGTCCCATTTACCTGTTTTCTTTAAAGTAGCTACCAGATGTTCTCCATTTCCCAATTAAATCATGCTTCAGGTTTGAATGATGCAAGATGCACATGCACACAAAAGACTGAATCCAGTTGCAAAAGCAATTCATTTGGGCAGAAAGCAAACCCAGACAGATGTTACGCAAGAACACCGCACTTCAGGGAGGCAGCAAACAGCTTTCCTTGCACACTTGGGGTTCAATATCACACCAGTTTTTGGTTCAGCAAGCAACTTTCATGCAGGCCATGTTGGCTGGTGAGTTTGCTAAAGCCTTCTGGATTTGTTTTGTTTTACTGAGTTTGTTTGGGTTGGACATGTCTTACTGAACTCATTCCCTACTCTACAAGCCCCTCTGGCACAGTGCTTGCTTATTCCTGATCTCTGCTTTTGCCGTAACTACAGCTGAGATCAGTTGTTTTCAAACTGTGTCCTGGGGCTGCTTCAGAAACTTTTCAGGGCTGTGATGATAATCCTAAGGTTCCCTTGGCAAAGTTACTGTCATTTTATAAGAACCAAACTCCACAATGGCAAAGCAGTCAATTCTGTGTTTATTGCCCATGTTCATTAACTAGGCAACCAATACCCTGGAATCCCCAGTTTAAATGCCTGTAAGCCTTGACGCCAGGCGGAGGAGCGTCAAGTAGAAATTTTCTGATAATTCAATTTCATTTGATGGGGATGGGAAAGGGAAACCTTTGTGTTGGCAAAAGCTTCCCTGGTTCATTTTACACAAACTTTGCCTGTGTATTGTAGCATTGTAAGACATGGATTGGTTCATCAGAGGTGGATAGACACTTTTGTCAGATCCTGATAAATTTTATTCTTTTTAAAAAGGTGAGCCCAGGAAATTAACTGAGAATTTTTCCTGAGGCATGCATGAAGAGCACAGCTTCATTCTTATGCTGATTCTGATGTTTTATATAAGGATGGAAGATTTTTTCCCCCAAGTCTGCATTTTAAAGCCAACCAACCTAATTTGTTGGTCTGAATTATATGTGATTTGGAATACAGTAATCTATTGGATTTTGCATTTCTCTGAATTATATGATACTATCAGTTTTTGAAAACACACACACAAATGATTATTTTACAGAAAAAAACGTGCAAAAATGCTTATTTTAGGGGGAATGCACTGAAAAGTACAAATTTGTATTTTGGGGAAAGAATGCATGGAAAATGCATACTTTAGGGATCAATGTGTCCAATTTAAATATGATTTTTTGTGCGTGGGTGAATTCCCCTCTCCACAAAAAATATCCAGAACAGGGACAGAGCAGACCTAAAACTGATCACATTCAAAACTGGCATTGAAGGGAAATGGGGAGATCCTCTTGGTTTTGGTTTAAATTGTTTATTATTATTTTACTGTAGCTGCCTTGGGTGTTGCTTCTATACTGAAAGAATGGGATACAACTCTAATGTAAAGTAATGTAAATACCGCCAGAGCTTATAGAGCCAAAACAAAACAAAAGCATACATGTCACCCTTGTCAAAATAAAAAAATTCCTTCCAGTAGCACCTTAAAGACCAACTAAGTTAGTTCTTGGTATGAGCTTTCGTGTGCATGCACACTTCTTCAGATACACTGAAACAGAAGTTGCCAGATCCTTCTATATAGAGAGAAGGTGGGGAGGGGTATTACTCAGAAGGGTGGTGGGAATGGGAGATTGGCAGGTAGCTGAGATGAGCCTGTTGACGACTCTTAACGACTGCAATAGGTCTTCCAGGAAAAGGGAAGGGGTGAGAAGGTGAAAAATGGCTTAGTCATGTATAATGAGATAAGAATCCAATGTCTTTGTTCAGACCAGGTCTCTCCATGGTTTTAAGTTTGATAATGAGTTGCAATTCAGCAGCTTCTCTTTCCAGTCTATTTCTGAAATTCCTTTGTAGTAAAACAGCTACTTTGAGATCTTGTATAGAAGATCTCTATTGGCTATCTGCCAATCTCCCATTCCCACCACCCTTCTGAGTAATACCCCTCCCCACCTTCTCACTATATAGAAGGATCTGGCAACTTCTGTTTCAGTGTATCTGAAGAAGTGTGCATGCACACGAAAGCTCATACCAAGAACTAATTTAGTTGGTCTTTAAGGTGCTACTGGAAGGAATTTTTTTATTTTGACTATGGCAGACCAACACGGCTACCTATCTGTAAATGTCACCCTTGTGTCACTACTTCGCCCTGAGAACCAGGGCCCTCATGTAGCCCCACCTGCTTTGGTTGTCACTTTCAAGAGGTAGCCTTCCAAGTCAATGTGGAAGTGTGGCGTGTCGTAAGGTAGGGATATCCGTGTCCCGTTCCACTTCACAGTGAGGTGCTGGTGGAGGCTGATGGTACTGCTGCCCAGCACAAGGTCTACAGATTTTGTCCAGGAGAAAGAGCGAGTCCGTCGGGCATCGTTCTTCACCAGCACCTGGAAGGGCGGGGTAGAGGAGGAGCAGTCTTTCGTCAAAACGTACTGACATGTTCCCTGAAAGTTAAATGTCCGTCCGTCAAAAGTGTTGTAGTGGGGGTCTCCAAATACAGTGCAAACTCCGGGCTCTGTAGGTGAGTGAGAAACAAAAGCACCATCAAGACCAAATGTTATGCTGGGAAAAGCAGGTATTAAATGAATGCAAATGGCCTTCCAACATTTTGGGCCACTTCATAAACAATGTGACTGAGGCATATATCTAAAAAAGGTGTGTGAATGAGACAAACACTTGGAAGAAGACATGAAGACCATGTATTTTCTTTCAAGGGTACACTCAATGAGAAACCGAGCACTGCTGTCATGAAATGGCCCTTAAGTCCTGGAATGGTACAGATTATCAGCACACACAGTCTGTAGGATCCCCAGTATACTGTTGCAGCTATAGAAAATGGTAAGTGGAGGTAGAATCCATGAATTGTCTATTGCAGCTCTGGCAATATATAGGACTGTTTGGGGGGGTTCTCCCTCTTTCATAATCCTAGAATTTGAGTGTCATCCAATGAATGGTAGAAGATTGAGGACTGACAACTAACACTATATACAGCATTCCGTGTGTAGTTGGTTTCATCACAAAGGTAAAGGAGAAGTTCTGCATTGCCACATAATAAAGGAAAAGGCAATTGGTGCTGTGCAATCTGGATTAAACATTGCTATTCTTTGGAAGAGAAGAAATTCAAGGCAATGGAATCTATTAATGCCACAGCCCAACACAGAATTAAGTGCATTTGAAGATCCCACTGAAATAGATGGACTTTTAAGCATGCTTAATTCTGTACTGGATTGCAGCCTAGACTCTCAAATAATTACTGCCAGAACTGCTTTAAAAAAACAAAAACAATTTATGATGTCCCAAATGAACTGATTGTATGAATTGGAGCGGTGAAGAAATAATTCATAGGAAAGTCCTGGCTTTCGTTTGTCTGATACATTTAACACCAATGAATCACCATAATCAAATTACAAGTGACAGTCTCAAAATCAGAAAAATGGAAGCAACTGAATCGAGCTGCTAAAAATTCAATAAGAAAAATCCACAGAAGCAGCACTGAAACCTCAACTCTTCTCAGTCTTTATTACTATACATTCGTACCTCAGAAGTTGAACAGAATCCATTCCGGAAATCCGTTCGACTTCCAAAATGTCTGGAAACCAAGGCGCGGATTCCAACTGGTTTCCAATTGCGCAGGTGCACCGGAAACAATAGCGGAAGCTACGCAGGACGTTCGGCTTCCAAAACAAAACATGTTCAAAAACCAGAACACCCGCTTCCGGTTTTTGATCGTTTGGGAGCCAGAATGTTTGACTCCCAAGACGTTCTGGAGCCAAGGTACGACTGTATAGTTCTTTAGTATGGTTTCTGAGGGTACCTGCCCTCCTCTTCCTGATGTTGTTGTTCTGAGGGTTTCCTCTGGTCTCCATCTGGCCACACATTGAGTCCATCTGTCCTAGACATGAAGTGGGCTGAAATACCTCACACTTCACTGTGTGGCGTCCTGTCCTGTGGACCTTTACAGCAAAAGGAAACTTCAGAGTGTAACCAAACGTTCATCAGGGGACAGATGGACAAAGGAATTGGAAAGAAGCAGTGCTTAATTTCAAGTGGAAATGATGATTAGGTCCCAATCTTTCTGGGTACAGCCTCTGGGGTCAGGAAGTCTTTCCCTTCATCCCTGGTGTGAAGTGTCTGTCTCCAGTTACTCAATGCTGAGGGAGCTTAAGCACTTTTAAGTCTCACTGATTTGAAAGAGAGAGTGAATCACATGCTTAATTCTCTCCCCTTCAGATGAATGTGACTTTAAAATGCATGTGTTCGGTTTTGTTGTCAAAATATCCTCTGTGCTCCATTGACTTCACTAAACGAATACCCTTTCCCAGATTTACAAGGCATGGGGCCAAGCTGTATACCAACATATGCACCGACATGCAGTAAACGGTCATTTACTCCACATCCCCAGCACTCACTATCCCGAGTCAAGATCATACAGTTTACTTGTCCTTGGACTTGGCAGTCTCAGTTTAGGAGCTCATGATGCGGTGAGTTGATACTCTAAATTACTTAGCTATTGGAAAGAGTTCTGAAGGATTCTTGGACTGTTTTCATGGTATCTAATAACCCACATGCCACAACAGAAAAGAAAGAAATGACCATATTAGGAGGATGGCCCTCTTGCATGCAGGGAGAACTGGAATTCAAGACTCTCGCACAATCTGTGCAAAAGGCAGCGGAGGAAAGACGGGCCAGAACACCAGAAGAGTCAAGTTAATTCCAAAGTGTCCAGATGTAACAGACTCTTGAGGCAGGGCTTGCAGCTAATTTACAGCAGCCAAGGAAAATATTATATAAACCATAACTAAGAGGGATTTGGATGCTTTCTGAGTAAAACTATGACATTAAAAAACAGAATGGAGAGTAATTTGTTCACACATCCATAACTCAACGGGACTTGGCTTTTCAAAAACCAAAAATGAAACACAGGAGACAGTTGGCCAAAATGTGAATTAGGCTTCAGCATCAAAGCAAGCTGCAGATCCTTAAATCAAATGGGGGCAAACATTAATTTGAAAGCTAGGAATATCACAGGCAGAATGAAGCTGAATTGCATTTCTCATGGTGTACAAAAACAACAACCCAGCAACGTGTCTCAACACATTTATACAGGGCGGCTCAAAAGTAGGTATACAGCTGGATCAATGAAATTAATCACAAGAGATTCTATGAGTACACTTAACTGACACAAAACATAGTTGGGAAGAATAGTGGAGTCAGATAAAAGGATTACTTTTCTTTACTGATATTGTGAATGAGGACTGCGAACTTGAGTCAAGAACTTTTGGGATAGCATCACATTTGGTGCACTTGCAATGCCAGGAATAACTTATACAGTTGTACAAGTATCTTTAAACATCCATGTATGCATGTCTGGAATGGCCAAGGCCCCCAGGAACATGTATCCAGAATTTAAAGACGCATATATGTTTTGCTCATCTGCAATTTACATGTTTATTGGGTGAAGATTCATTTCAATTGGGGTTTAGGCCCAGTTTTGGCACAGATACTGCTCTGGTTGCCCTGTGTGATGATTTCTGTTGGGAGAGAGGCAAGGGAAACATGTCCTTCTTAATTCTCCTTGTGAGGCACAAGGTTATTAGAGGTATCTGCTACTAGACCACTAAAACTTAGATGGAAAAGAAAACTGAATAATAATAACTACTACTAATAATAATAGTCAACATTACAGATAGGTAGCCGTGTTGGTCTGCCATAGTCAAAATAAAAAAATTCCTTCCAGTAGCACCTTAAAGACCAACTAAGTTAGTTCTTGGTATGAGCTTTTGTGTGCATGCACACTTCTTCAGATACACTGAAACAGAAGTTGCCAGATCCTTCTATATAGTGAGAAGGTGGGGAGGGGTATTACTCAGAAGGGTGGTGGGAATGGGAGATTGGCAGATAGCTGAGATGAGCCTGTTGACGACTCTTAACGACTGTAAATAGGTCTTACAGGAAAAGGCAAGGGGTGAGATGGTGAGAAATGGCTTAGTCATGTATAATGAGAAATAGACTGGAAAGAGAAGCTGCTGAATTGCAACTCATTACCAAACTTAAAACCATGGAGAGACCTGGTCTGAACAGAGACATTGGATTCTTATCTCATTATACATGACTAAGCCATTTCTCACCTTTTCACCCCTTGCCTTTTCCTGTAAGACCTATTACAGTCGTTAAGGGTCGTCAACAGGCTCATCTCAGCTATCTGCCAATCCCCCATTCCCACCACCCTTCTGAGCAATACCCCTCCCCACCTTCTCACTATATAGAAGGATCTGGCAACTTCTGTTTCAGTGTATCTGAAGAAGTGTGCATGCACACGAAAGCTCATACCAAGAACTAACTTAGTTGGTCTTTAAGGTGCTACTGGAAGGAATTTTTTTAATAGTCAACATAGTATTTTTTTTGTTTCTGGTGGGATCCACTGGCTGTAGTTGTTAGTTGTGTGCCATAGGTCAAGGGACCCATTTTCTTTAGGATCTGTTTTGTTTAGGATCCAACTTCCTATTCACCCACCTTGCCTGAGGGCATAACCTGCATAAAACATTATATCTCCTTGTTATTCCAAGTGCTACTGCCCCGAACCACAAGGCTTCTACAGAGAGAGGCAACCCACCATTCTGGAAAGGCCATTTTATTTTGGCACTTTGTCAGGCCTTGCTGACTTCCAAGAATAAGGAGAAGGAGAGTCTTCACCATTCCGTTAGATAAAAACTCAGTGGTAAAGTTGGCTTTTGTGTTTTGAACCCTCCCACTGTCACTGGAAAAGCTTGTAGTGATTTCAGTGGGCATCAGCACAGAAACACAAGGCGGTCCATTTTATTTCCCAACGCCTCAGATGAGTCACTTTCCCACAGCTACAAGTACAATTTGTTCCTAATGAAGCGACTGCACCGCTTGGCATATCTCTGGTGTTATTTTACAATGATGTGCCTACTGCTTGGTGGTAAAGGCACATTGCCTCTGGTTTCTCACATGCTCAGGGCTCTTGTTTATATAATACACCAGGGAGCATCATGCAACAATTTAAGTTAATTGTTTTTAATTCAACCAAAATTACATACCACTGAGATTTAAAACATAGTTCTTTCAAAATTCAGTTAAAATATTTCAGAAAGAGCAACTCCTATACTCAGTGTTTAATCCCACTGACTTTCCATCTATAAATATTTTCATTATAGCCCAGGAAAACTACAAGCTGCATTAAATTATGTGGAAAATCATTCAGTGGAGTTTCTCTCATTATCATTCTGTTATTTTGCAACGATAAATTTCACTGTACACTGTTTAAATCTATGTCCAATTAATGGACTAGCTGTGATTGAAAGGATAGTCCGGGTGAATATTTTTAGAAATATTCACCTGCAGTAATTCAAGCCACTGTCAATCATAACCTATTTCCAGGGTGGTGTCCAAGGAATTCTTCCCTTTTCGATGTTTATGGGCTGTTCCCTTTTCCTTTTCTCTTTTGTATATTCTTCTGTACTCCAACATATTTCCCATCCACCATATTTTGTTTTTACCAGCCTTTAAATTGTACCTCCGTGCTGCCTTATAAATCACGTTGGAGAGACTTAGCATTTAGCACTTGCTTTCTTTGGATAAAGTAGACTATTGCCCTTTCCAATAATATACATTCACACCTTCGCAAATGAACCTGGGTCTCTCTCATTTCCCCAGGAATATTTTGAAACATCAAACCCCAATCCAAGAAGTTAGAGTTATGGACTCCTAGTTCCAGACTATTTCTTCAGCGTCTGGGCTTGTTGTCAAGGGTTGTCTTTTGTGAGAAAGCAGACTACTTGCTAATCATCTGGCTATGGTAGCTGTGAAACCAAGGAACTGGTGTTAACTTCTGGCTCAATAGGCTAGGCAATAATCTCCCAATAATGGCAAATGTAACACTCAAGATAGCAGTTGTGTGTGAAGAGTTCAAAAACTCATTGAAAAAATGTGAAGAATGAACTTACTCACTTTCAGTGCAAATGGGACAGCATCCTTTTCGGTTGAGGATCTTTCCCTAAATGGGATAAATATAAACAATATTTAATGTGGGGGGAACACATTTGGAGCAATGGTTACCTTTTGAAAGTACAGTGGTGCCCCGCAAGATGAATGCCTCGCAAGACGGAAAACCCGCTAGACGAAAGAGTTTTCCGTTTTGGAGGTGCTTCGCAAAACGAATCTCCTATGGGCTTGCTTCGCAAAACGACAATGTATTGCGAGTTCCTGCGGGTTTTTTTTCCTCCCCCCCTTTTTCTAAGCCGCTAAGCCGCTTATCAGCTGATCCGATCAGCAGATAAGCCGCTAAAAGCCGCTAATAGCGCTAATCCGCTAATCCGTCAATGGGCTTGCTTCGCAAGACGAAAAAACCGCTAGACGAAGAGAATCACAGAACGGATTCTTTTCGTCTTGCGAGGCACCACTGTATAGAAAAATGTGGAAAGCAGGGAACTTGGTACCTTGACTTCAGCTTCATAAGGCAGGTGGAAAGCCATTCAAAACTTTCCTTCTGCAGCTATGTATCTGTATACAAATCTGCAACCAATCTACTATATATTTTGGAAAGCAATTTGTTTGTCCATTTGTTTGTTGGAGAGGGTTGGTGTTTGGGTGCTAGGACCATTTTGAATCAAGATGAAAATGTGGCTGTGGTGTGACTATACCCATATTTTGGCATAGGTTTGTTTCTCTTTCAATATATTGTTGCCAAACCCAGCACAAGATTTCCTGAGATGGGGGTGGCAGACTTTGTCGGTTTGGTTGCCGGGTGCCATTCTGGATCAAGAAGGAAGACTGAAAGATCACTTTGGCACGACTTCACACATTTCTTGACACAGATTCAGCCTCCTTTCGAGATATCAGTGCCAAACTCAAAGCGAAGGTTCTCAAGTTAGGGTGGGGTGGTTTGTTGTTGTTGTTGAAACTACAGGAGCCATTTTGAATCAAGATGGCAGACTGAAATGTAACTTTGGCATGACCTCACCCAAAGGTTCAAAAGCCACTCAAGATATTATTACCAAACTCAGGACAAGGGTTCCCAAGGTGGGGGTCCTGACCGACATTTGGATGCCAAGTGTCACTCCGAATCAAGTTGACAGACCAAAACATGAGTTTGGTGTGACTTCATCTGATTTTTGGCACAATGGGCCCAAATTCACAAATTACACTATCCAATTTAAAAACACAATTTATTTATTTTTTGCTTTCTAAAAGCTCATGTCTATCCCTGCACTGTTTGGGGGTGTACACTAGATGATACTCATTTTCATTTCGAAATCTACAATTCTATGGTTCTATTGTTTTCATGTCAGTTAACGTCATACTCATATATATAAATATCAGCTAAGACTATAGTGGCTCCCATATTGGGGTAGTAGAAGCAAAAGTAAACCTGGTTAGTATTGAAAATAATAATAATTCAAAAATACACAATGAAGTATATTCAGATTATTATATACCATACATATTAGGGGCATATTAGTTGCATTGACACATGTTTCTTTAGCATTCAGCACTCAACTAGTGAACAATTTACACAGGTTTCAAGGTAACACAGAAGAAAAGCAAAGTTAAACACTTTTGCAAAGAAAAATGGTAAAGGGAAAGACAGACAGCCCAAAGAGGCACATTGACTATTGGTGCTAATGTAAAACATACTCCATGATTGTCACTTAAAAGAAGCGAAATTGGAATCAATAGCAACAATGTTCCAGAACTTCCTCCAGCCGCCACCAAGTCAGGACAGGTTGAAGGTGTCTTGAGGTCTATGGAGCACTTCAAGCGTGTTGAAGAAAGTAGCAGGTAAAGACTGTTTGGAGCTGGCTTGCACATTCTTAATATAGTGGGTCAGTGCTTTGTGATACCTATAGAAGAATACCTATAGAAGAATAGTAGTGAAGGCCTGGTCAAGCTGGTGTGATATAAACAAAGCTTTTTCCACAATCAAAGCTCTAAGGCTATGCGGAGTGTTGCGTGCCTTATGCTTGCAGGTAAAAATAGAGCAAAGGGTGGAAATTGCAAATTGCGCATGATCCAACGCTGACAGGTTGAAATTTGAACTGCAATAAGAAAGGCCATGGAGAGTTGGCAGAATTTGGAAGTCACAAAAGAAGTGTGGGGAGGTCTAAAGAACAATGGGGGGTATTGAAGTTTGGTGGTTAGAATATTGGGGGAAGAGGGGAAAGATCATAGAGCGAGAGGGAGACTCACTCAGACACGTATTAAGAGTTTTTAATGCAGGTATTTTGCCACATGGGGTCACCAGCCAATTTCTGCAAGCACAGGGGACTGTTTCAGGCAGCCATTTTTGAATGGTAACAATCTCCCCTGTTGTAGAAAAAAAAATTGTAGCAATTGCTTCCAATTGTTGAATGGAAGCCTCATGAGCATTTCCTTCGCTTTTTATTTTTTAAAAAACTAACAAACCTGAGTTATATCATTTCTTTTTGTGTGGTCTGGATTCTGTGTCAGTGCTTATAGTGAAACAGATGGAACTTGACCACCTTAATTGAAGCTAAGTCACTTCCTGGATCCAATTTGCCTATAATGTCTTTTAAAAACTGATGTTTTAGAGTCTAATCCAGAAAGGCGGGGGGAAGAACCTAACTCCATCACCAGAGGCTGTGAACACACTATACCTTTAAAGCAAATTTGAAGCACATTTTCCCCCTCAAAGAATTCTGGGCAAGGTAGTTTGCTTGCAGTTTCGGTGTATGTTTTGAGGATAGAAGACGTTTTCCTGTACTCCTGGCTTAGTGGAGAGTCAAATGCCATTTTAATCTCATCTGAATCTGTAAATTATTCCTGCGTTTTGAATAAAGGCAAGGCTCAGTTCTTTATTTGATATGCTGAAGAGGCCAGACCTTTGTAACAACTTCTGGCAGGAGTAGCAGCGGCTAAAATAATAATTTAAAAAACTACACATGTGGTATGGTGGTTTTTTGTTTTTTAAGCTCCAGTAAAAATCTTTATTAAAAAAGTAGCTTAATTAATTTCATTGGAATTAGCTTGAACGGAGAAGATTCAAAGAGCTCCTTTGTGTATCTCCAGGGGCTTGGGCAGGTCCAGTGGGATTTCTGACTTTTTTTCTTTATAAAGCAGGCTCCTTACGCCATACCTAAAAAGACTTCTCAAAGCTACCTTAGTTTTACAAGTGATTCACAATGTGGCTTAAGCACCAAAAGGCCAAAGCCCCTCTGGGTGCATGGAACTACCGGCAGTTGTGCTGATCTTTGGATCCCAGCCTATGAGTCTAATTAAGAAGTCAACCTTTGGTGGCTGGATGGCTGTGCAAACCCGAGGTTGCAATTTGTTTTGCTCCAACAAGTCATCATCAGTAAGTCAAGAACAACCACTGGCTATATATTGTGGTTTGCTGAGAACTATACAAACCACAGAGCCTAGGACTTGCTGATCAGAAGGTTGGCAGTTCGAATCCCAGTGACAGGGTGAGCTCCCATTGCTCAGTCCCTGCTCCTGCCAACCTAGCAGTTCAAAAACACATCAAAGTGCAAGTAGATAAATAGGTACTGCTCCGGCGGGAAGGTAAACGACATTTCCGTGCGCTGCTCTGGTTCGCCAGAAGTGGCTTAGTCATGTTGGCCAAATGACCCGGAAGCTGTATGCCGGCTCCCTTGACCAATAAAGCGAGATGAGCGCCGCAACCCCAGAGTCGGCCATGACTGGACCTAATGGTCAGGGGTCCCTTTACCTTTACACAAAACAGAACCCTTGATTTGGGCATAATACTAAGCCAGAGAGCATGATCTCTTTTCTCCACGCACAAGTGGGAAGGAATGAAGCAATCCAGAAGGACACAACCAGGGTTAGCCATTAACTATGGTTTATGTGGCACATGAAGGAGGCATCTGCAGGAGAGAGAGAGAGAGAGAGAGAGAGAGAGAGAGAAAGAAAGAAAGAAAGAAAGAAAGAAAGAAAGAAAGAAAGAAAGAAAGAAAGAAAGAAAGAAAGAAAGAAAGAGATCTTTCTCTCTTTGTAGCTACTGTCTGATCCTGTCAACTGGAGATGTTAGGAATTGAACCTGGAAATGCAGCTATGTTCCAGTCACTCCCAATTTCCTTAGATGGGACAATTTCTTTACACACACACACTTTAGATGGGCTGCCCTATAACAGAAGTTTTGTGGATAGCATACAAGATGGAAAAGAACCTTGTTTTAAATAAAAAACCCAATTACAATAAAACTACTATAAAATGTATCAAATAAAACATAATTATAGTATCAAAAAGACCACTTTTAAAACAGAGAGTAGAGGAACATATCCCCTCGGTATTAAATCAATTAAAAACACAAAGCAGAGCAATAAAAATTCACAGAGCTAAAACTGCCCTAAACCACCACTTAAATTAAAAAGCCTGGAGGAACAGAGAAATATTTGCCTGGTGCTCAAAAGACATTATTACAATTGGCAGCAGGTGGACCTCACTGAGGGGGACTATTCCCACACAGTCATCCACCATGATGCCTGATTTGGCAGAGGCACTTGCAGAAAGGGCGTCGGATGCTGACCTCAAGGAACAGGTGTGGGAAGAGACGATCTTTCAAGCATCAAGGTCCCAAGTAGCAAAAGCTGTTAAAGGTCAAATACAGCACTAAGATATGCCAGGCTGATCTCTGACTGGACGCCTTACCTTTGCACCTAAGCACATAACCCCTTGGCCATCCTTGTGTTGTTCTTCTAAGTGGCGCAGAATATTTTAATTATCCACCTCCCTCCCTGGATTTCTAATCAAATACTGGCAAATTCTCCTCTTCACTTGTAAGATGACCAGCTTAGCACACAGCACATCACTGTAATCACCTCTAGTGTGCTGAGTCGTCAGGATGAAATACAATCTGCACATGCTCATAAGCACATCCTTCTACATTACCATGGTGTTTATTTTCCAGGGCTGAGCCTTGATTTTGAAACCCTTCGTATTAAAAACCTGCCTTCAAAGCCACTGTGATATAGCAGCTAGAGGGGAGGGCTGGTCTTATCACAACTCAACCATAAAGTCTGGTGACCTTGGATCTTAAGTCATCCGCTCTCTCAGCCCAACTGACTCCGCACGTTTGTTGTGGAGACACCACCCTGAAGGAAAAGCAGACGATGGGAAAGCTATTGTGGTTCGAGGACCCGACCCCCGCGAAGTGAAATGAAGACACAAGGACACGTGATATAAGGTTAATGGGCTAGAAAAGGCCACAACTTTATTGGTTACAGCAATGAAAAGGTATTGGCTTAGGCATTGGATCGAAACAAGTGGGTTATTCACCAGTAGGTGGAGCCTGTTGATGCTAATCCAACTATAGGCTCACCCCCTGCTGTCACCGAAGGTCGTGCCATGGCCTCCCGCCAAGCAGGCATCGGACAGAATACACGACCCCCAGATTCCTTTAACGGAATACCCCTAAAAATTGAAGGCATAGGCGATGGCCACACCTAGCACTTCGACACACCACAACACATTATTCCAATGCCTAACCTACCCACCAATACCACAAAAAGTTGTGACGATTGCTATGAGGTAGGCGAAAAAAACAAAAAGACTAGTGCCAAATGGAAAAACTCCTACCAGGCCCCCCGGTCAACCAGGGTGACCAACCTAAGGTCCATAGCAAGGCCAAAGCCCTAAGTCCTAACTAAAAGGCAGTGGAGGGTGGGTGACTCGCGATGGGGCAACGACGAAGAATGAGGCCGGTGAAAGGCTGGCGCTGCAGCAAAAGGCTGCTGAACACGCCCCCTCCGCGGCACCTGGTTGGGTGGCCACCGGGGGGGGGCGTGAGCGCCAGCCAGGTGAGCAGGAGGCAGGGGGCCGCGCCCCCTGCTAGGTGGTGCTCGGGCTCCCGACCACAACCCCTCCCCTCTCTTTCAGGGAGGAGAGTCTTTATAAAAGTAGGAATATAAGGAGGACTACATAATGCTGACACCAACTCACAATCTGGTGCCCAAGAAAAGCAGCCAAGGTGCTGTCATTTTGCCGAGTTGCTTCCTTCAGTGTAAAGCACCTGTTGTAATAAATCACCTTCATGTCCTTTTAACGGGTGTGCTACAATGCACTCCCCCCCCCTCCAATCACCGTATCCGCAGGGGAAGGTTTTAACTGGGCAAACTAGACTAGCACGGCTGGGAGGTTCGTAGCTGAAAAAATGCCTCCCCGTTGCACGGGATAGTCTTACCTCAGTGTTTTCATAAAAGGGCTGCAGCCATCAAGGAAGCTGGAAGTGGAAGGAATTCAAGCAAAATGAGGGTATGCCAGCCAACCTGCAATGGCCGGTTACCTGAGCCACCATGCTGGCACAGGAGTCTGTTTTTGTCTTGTCGAATAAGGAAGCCCATTATTACTAACATGTGCTGCTAGAGTTCGTTAGCACTGACGGCTCCCTTAGGAGCAGCCTGTGAGATGCAATTCCAATTTTGCCCATGAATATTTATAAGAAGACCACATTTGAGAATCTATGAATTTTGTTGGATATTTTATTCTTCCCCTCGTTTTATGAGAGTTTCAGTTTTATATCAAGTGCTATCCTTTTATTTTTCGTATTCTTTTGAAAAGACAGAACTAATTAGGGTTTCTTTCTTTCTTTCTTGGGGGTGGTGGTGTTCCATTGTGCAACAGCAGCAGCTGCTGTTGTTTTGTACCTCATTTGGCACTGGAGTACGACCAGCAACTTTTCTTTCTGTTTGTAAGAATAGCAGATGTGTACGAAAAAATTCAATGCTGTCCACATTAGGCATGGGACACAGGCCCCAGAGTAAATCCGAAGCCCAAATTCGTAGGCTCAAAATGTATCCACAGAATAAATCTCTCCAAAGATTGTCATACAACACAAACTAAGCCTTGAGTTGCTGCTGAATGCAAAGGACGATGGATAGGATTTTGGTGACCTGTTTTCAGGTCCGTATCAGACATCTGGCTACCAGCCTGGTTATCCAAAGTGGGTCCAGAAAGAGGCTGAAATGGCTCGGCCTTCTAGCAGGTCCTTCAGATATCAAATTACTGGGCCCATAACCCTAGGGACTTCCACTTTTGCTGTACCTCTCCTAACATGGGTCATGCCTTCCCCACAGAGTCCAAAAAGGAAGAAGCACAGCAGTCTAGGCCTGGGGGGGGGGACTTCTGTTCATCTTGCACAAGAGGGAGTTTCCAAGTGCTCCATGCACACACACCCTTTCTGGCATGTATACTGGATGACCCCTGACCCTAGCTACTAAAATAGCACAGAGCAGAGTTGGGCCCCTATACAGACAACGGGCTCAAAGTCCTCTGGACACCAGTGCATCCAATGGCCCAATGAACATTGGAAGCTGCCTTACAATGTGTGAGTATTTCTTACACAGAATGGCAGCAGTTCTCTGGGTTTCAGACAGAGGATGTTCCATTTCTAATTGGAGATTCCAGGTATTGAGCTTGAAACTGTCTACATGCAAGGCATGTGGTCTGCCACTCTACCAAGGCCCTTCTCCACAACCATCATCGGGATACAGAAGGCCTACTTGCTCTAATTTAGAATCGAGTCATTATTAATCCAGGAAAAAGGGGGTGGGGTACTCAGAAAAATTACAGGCTGTACCAAAATTAGGAGACATATTAACAGACATGTGTTGTTTCTCAACACTTTTAAAGAAAAATCTCAGCAAAGTTAATGGAGCTATCATCATTTTCAGTGCTCTGTATGTAGCCAAAATAGCACCATCCGTGCACAAAAGGGATCATCATCAAGAAAGTCTAGAAAATCAGAGGGGCGGGCATATAGAATGGAGTACAGTGGTGCCTCGCAAGATGAAATTAATCCGTTCCGCGAGTCTCTTCGTCTTGCGGTTTTTTCTTCTTGCGAAGCACGGCTATTAGCGGCTTAGCGGCTATTAACGGCTTAGCGGCTTTAAGAAAAAGGAAACAAACTCGCAAGAACTCGCAAGACGTTTCGTCTTCCGAAGCAAGCCCATAAGGAAATTTGTCCTGCGGAACGACTAAAAAAACGGAAAACTCTTTTGTCTAGTGAGTTTTTCGTCTTGCGAGGCATTCGTCTTGCGGGGCACCACTGTATCGTGCAAGAGAGTATGATTGGCTGGCTGGGTCTTTGAAGAGGAGCAATCCCCACTGCAATGTTTTCTATTGGTGCAGGTCCCAATTGTTAACACTACACAGTCACATTGCTACCAAACAGGCAAGCAGGTAGCTTGACATCCCCCAAACACCCATTTCAGTTTTCCCTAGGAAACCTGTCTAGAACAATGAAGACTTGCCAACTTTTAATTTTATAAATTTAATAAATACCGGTTTTTTCGTCCCGTAGGACGCACCTAGTTTTTTTGGGGGGAAATAAAGGAAATTTCCCCCCCTTTATTTCCCCCCCAAAACCAGGTCGGGGAACAGCGGTATGGCGACACTCCGCCTCCCCACTGTCCCCCGAGCTTGTGGGGCTGGCCTATTTCTGCCCTGCGTGAGGGGCGCTCTGCTTTAGGGCGCCCCGCACGCTGGGTGGCAGGCTGCTATCCGCAGGGCAGAGAGCCCTGTGGGAGTTCCTGCAGGGCTCCCCACGCTGTGGGTGTCTGCCTGGCGCGAGGGGCGCTCTGCTTCAGGGCGCCTCGCGCGCCGGGTGGCAAGCTGCTATCCACAGCGTGGGGAGCCCTGTGGGAACTCCCACAGTCTCCCCAGGCTTGCTGATAGCTTCCTGAAGCCTGGAGAGCGAGAGGGGAAGCTTCAGCGAAAGCCTGTATTCACCCCATAGGACGCAAACAGATTTCCCCTTCATTTTGGAGGGGGAAAAGTGCGTCCTGTAGGGCGAAAAATACGGTAATAATAATAACTTAATTTTAACAATTCTGGTGAATCGACAGGACCAAGGTAGCATGACAGCAAAACACAGTGTCCCAAACTGCCTTGTACAATGAACATTATCATTGGGGTGTGCATTGTGAAATCACTAGTAACACATTCATTATGAACCACAGCGCCAACCGATTCTGCATAAAATTTGCTTCTCATTTTCATTTTTTCCCCATTCATGAAATGCATTCAAATGTAATGTTATAGCTTCATCCCCCATCTCTCAAAACATAAAGATTAGTATTAGATTACTTAATCAGCCTTAACTCAAAATCAACAGGAAGTGATTTTTTTGTTGTTGGGAAGTAATATGAGGCTACTTCAGATGATGAAGTCCATTATGGCTGATGACATGATGCTTTTATGATTCATGGCTCTAAAGAACTCTCTCTGAAAATACTGTGAAACGGCCTATCCATTATTTTTTGTAAGACCACGCCTCGCTTTCTTGAGCAGAGAATAAGATACATGAGACACAAGCAGATAACCGTGGACACTGAAGTATAACAGAGTTCCCAAGAGTGTTAGAGGTACAAAGTAATATACTTTCCCTTTTGTAATTCCCTCTGGGAGGGGTACCAGGTAAGGTGCTTTTGAGATGTTTCTGAAGTTTTTCAGAAACGGGGATTTCATTACCCTGTTTTTCAGAAACAGGGATTTCATTACCCTGCTTCAGTAACATCTACATGGCAAGACCATAGTTAAGTACCACATTCTCAATGTACAAATGTGCTTAGGCTCACACATCTTCACGGAGTAGAGGTATCCTGAAACTCACACGTACACATCTGCAGATAGTTGCTGCAGCTCTGGGATCTCTAAAACTCTCTAAAATCTCTCAAGAAATCTCTTTAACAGAAGGAAGCAATTGCAGGCAGCACTGAATTACGTTTTTGCTGTTTTGTTTGTGGAAGTGTTCTAATGATATTTTATACAGTATCAGCATTTGCCACACAACTGTGGGCAAATGAAGAAGAAGAAGAGTTTGGATTTGATATCCCGCTTTATCACTACCTGAAGGAGTCTCAAAGCGGCTAACATTCTCCTTTCCTTTCCTCCCCCACAACAAACACTCTGTGAGGTGAGTGGGGCTAAGAGACTTCAGAGAAGTGTGACTAGCCCAAGGTCACCCAGCAGCTGCATGTGGAGGAGCGGGGAATCGAACCCGATTCACCAGATTACGAGTCTACTGCTCTTAACCACTACACCACGCTGGCTCCCAATGTGCTACTTTCTCCTTGCAAACACAGATGAATGCAAATCTGAGGACATCAGTCTGTGGGACAGTCAACAGCAACGCCAAATTTGTCTACTAACCCTATATAAAGACTATGCAAATGTATTTACCGCTTTCTTTACCTACACCCACCTGTAGGAGCAGCTTAGCAACGTACACTGAAATCCTTAGCACACTTGCATGCCAGCAAATTCCACTGAAATACTAAGGCATACTTCCAAGTAAGTAAATTTAGCCAGCTCCAAACATTTTAAACAGATACTTATTAAGCAAATCACCATGCCTATGGCACAAGACACTCAATGAAGGCAAGTAAAGCGAGAGGGCACTAGTTGATGTAAAACTAGGATTAGAAGTCAGTGAATCAGAAAGAAATGTCTGGAGCAGAGCAGAAGAAACAGGGGGAAACGTGCTGTCCTGTCCTGAATATTTCACTCTGCCCCAGGACTTGGAGTCTCATTCTGGTTCTCCTTTTCCCAAGTCTGCGTAAACCAAGCCTGCCAAAGTTTCTACTGAAAAGCTCTATCAATTTATAAACAGGAGGAAAAGGACACACACTCACATGAGGGCAGCTGCTGACTGGAATGCACTGTTTCTTGCGACACTCAGTCTTGCCTTTCACACAAGCACAGATGGTGCAGTTAACGGAGGACCACATCTCTCCATCCTGCAGGAGGGAGAACATGATACAGCCATCAGCTGGGGCAGCAGAAGGAAGCAGTTCCAGTAATGCATCATCCTGTTATACAAGGAAAAAGCAGCACTCTCCCTGTTGGGGAGTTATGTCATTGTTTAGTCTAAATCACTTCTGAGATGTCCATCTCCACCCAGTTGGATTAAGGATGGAAGCTCATCAGGGATGGTTTTTCACTCTGATCCTTCCAGATAGAGGAGTTTTACTGTACGCTTAATGAAGACGTGTCAGAATTTTCTAGCAACATCCTGATTAGTTGCCTTTTCTCCTGAAAAACATTCGAGTTGTGAGCACACAGTATCATGAACATCTCATTTGGGATGACATAATTATAAAAATTTGATTCAACATAGCCACTGTGATTGGCATGTTTAAGTTACCGCGCGTGAAAGTATTTGATAAAGATGTCAGGACAATGAAAATTTATTCCCAGATGTGGCATCGTTCTCCTTCAGCCCAGGAATGTACTTAATACTGAATTCAGATTTGGATTACTTACAGTGCAAAGGCAGACATCTGATCCACTAAACATCTGAAAATGCTTATAACAGATAGAGAACAAAAATTACCCAAGAATTCTAGCAGGTACAGAGCTCTGTGACTCCAAAGTGCTGCTTCAGAAATGCCCTGGCTTCCTTCCTTATGGACTGCTTGGGCCAAATGCAGTTCTTAAAGCATTATTTTACCCATCAGAGGTCCAGCCACCGTTCCTTTTCTATCCAATTTACATAAGCCTTCAATTTATTGGAAGGAAATGAAGGTGGGGCAGATAGTAACAGAGAGAAAAGATGTGTGCTGTGGATCGGTGTGATGCAGAACACAATAAAAATGTGAGGAACCCATTTATTTATTTATTTATTATCAAATGCTGACAGCTTCTATGAGCCACAGGTGAGAGCAGGGTGCACTGTGGGTAATCTGTCTAAAGATAATGACCGAGTACCTGACACAGGGCACAGTCCTCTGGAATTTCACAAATTGTCTTGCAAAGTACTCATTCACTGTATTTGTGGCTTTCAGAAGACCATTTCCCAGTCAACTATTTCCCATGAGTCATTTTTCTCCCTCTGCTACTCTACATAATATTTTAATAATATGAAGAAGAGAGACACTTGAGGAATTCAATTTATGTGAATTCTGATGTGAGCTGACCTGATCTGCACTCTTTAGACTAACGTGTGGATCAGAAAATAATCCGATTTTACACTTTTCTGAACTTTACAATGCCTTTCTTGGCTTTAAAATGATCCCCCTCAGATTGTTCAGTTTATAATCCCAGTTTTGAAAACTGAGGCAATAAACCAAGAAGTAGTGGACATATGGAAAAAAAATTATTAACAGATCTCAACAGACCAAAGAAAGTATTAAAGGCAAAACAAAATAAAGGCTATTTTCCACAAAACACAATGTCTATGCAACTACAAGAAACAGAGACAACTAACTGTATAATAGTTCAACCCTATACATATTTACTTAGAAATAAGTCTCATTATCCTCCATGGGCCTCTCTCCCTAGAAAGTGAATGTATGAGTGCAGCCTTAGGAAATAAGAATGATTGCACACATTGACTATGCCACTGTAAGAGGCTGGGCAGTCATTGTCTGCTGTTATAATTCTGATATTTTGTTCTGTGGAATACTAGTCTGGATCCCAAGATCTGAATTTTCTGCACCTGGAAGTGGTTTTTAGACATGGGTTTCTGGAACAGCAGTCCTACCAAACCCCAGACTTCAAATGCCTATTTTGAAACTGAGGTGTGTTTCAAAAGCAGTGTATGGCTTGGGTACAGTGGTGCCTCGCAAGACGAAAAGAATCCGTTCTGTGATTCTCTTCGTCTAGCAGTTTTTTCGTCTGGCGAAGCAAGCCCATTGACGGATTAGCAGATTAGCGCTATTAGCGGCTTTTAGCAGCTTTTAGCGGCTTATCGGCTTATCGGCTCAGCTGATAAGTGGCTTAGCGGCTTAGAAAAAAGGGGGGGAAGGAAAAAAAACCCGCAGGAACTCGCAAGACATTTTTGTCTTGCGAAGCAAGCCCATAGGAGATTCGTTTTGCGAAGCATCTCCAAAACGGAAAACTCTTTCATCTAGCGAGTTTTCCGTCTTGCGAGGCATTCGTCTTGCGGGGCACCACTGTACTTGGGTTTAAAGAAAAAAATCAATCCTTTGTATGCACGTGAAGTAGCTCTTTTGAGTACAAGTCAATATGATAATCACAAGGAGTCGTGTGTGTGTGTGTGTGTGTGTGTGTGTGTGTGTGTAAGAAAGAATGCATGTAAGAAAGAGACAATTGGCTGGTGGCACAATTTTTCTGTGTGTAAGCACCAACTGAATGAATGAAGAGTAGTTCCTTTCAATTGACTATAAACAGGGTTTCCAGGACCTACGTACAGTGCAGCTTTGTGCAATGTGTGTAGGGGGGAATGCAAATTAATGAAAAGCAGCATTGGCTGAGTAAATACTATGTGCATAAGGGATTTAACTTTTCATCTGATCCCTGGATCTCTCAACACACAGATGGTCGACACAGTGTCAGAAATCAGTTCCAACGGGGGGGGGGGGAGAGAGAAATTATGCATGGCTTGAAAAAACAAGCAGGCACCCAATAATATGGGAAGTGTTTTGGGAGGGAATCCCCAATGACCCTGGGTAGAAGGAGGGCAGGAGTAGATTAATACTGCATGCCTTCCCAACTCATTAAGCACTGCATGTATCTATAGCTGTGTACTTTATATCCAAAAAGGTGAATTCAGCTCCTATTGGCTCACCTGTGGGTGGGAGGAGAGGTTCCATTTTGGCTTTGTCTATTCAGCCATGCTCTCTACAGGCCACAGAGAAATACTGTATTTTTTGCTCTATAAGACTCACTTTTTCCCTCCTAAAAAGTAAGGGGAAATGTGTGTCCGTCTTATGGAGCGAATGCAGGCTGTGCAGCTATCCCAGAAGCCAGAACAGCAAGAGGGATTGCTGCTTTCACAGCACAGCGATCCCTCTTGCTGTTCTGGCTTCTGAGATTCAGAATATTTTTTTCTTGTTTTCCTCCTCCAAAAACTGGGTGCGTCTTGTGGTCTGGTGTGTCTTATAGAGCGAAAAATGTGGTACCTTTATTATAGCTATCGGGATGTGCTAAGGAAACTGAATCACATCATTATAATGCATTTTATAGCACAGGGAAGCAGCACGGCTTTCTGCCTAGGCAGAAGGGAGTCAGTTTACCAGACTGCAGAAAGCTAATCTTTTTTCTGTTTTATTTTAATTCCTTGTGTGGGAGCCTCTCTGCACTACTAAAAGATAAAACCACTGCTCTGGATTCATTGCAACCTGATGATTACTCAAGTGTTGCAATGATACCAGCGTGGGGCAGTTTCTTTTTTTAAAAAAAGGGCATTTACCCGGAAGATCTTGTTGCCAAACTTGCACACTTTCGTTTTCTCTGGGGACATGTATGAGACACACTCCTTGCAGCACTGCTCTTTGCCTTTAATGCAATCTCCAGGAGGTGAGCATTTCTTCTTACACACCACAGTGGAATCCTACAAGGAAAGAGGAAGGGAGGAAGAGAGGGTGCAGATAAGAGGATGAAGAGGATAACATTCGCTCCTCAATTAGTGACTACTGGATACATGAAGTGGTTGCTAAACTGATGCCACTTATGGAGACAATGGAAGCTACAGTAACACAGTAAGAATATCTACACAGATGTAATATGCATGGGGACTGAGACAAGGACAATGGCTAGGAACATTGAACCTTTCAGGCTGTCCCTACCCCATACACACACACACACACACACACAACCTTGCGCAAATTAATTGTAACAAAGCATGTTTTCTATCTTACTCGTAATCCTGTACTCAAAACAAACACAAAAAGTCAGTTGATCATTATGGTGTCGGAAGCCTGCAACCAATAGAAGGAATGATGCGCTCACCACAATATACTGATGGTCTACGAAAGAGTTATTCCAGAGCTGGAAAAGAGGTATCCTGATGGTACTGGGATATTGCAGCAGGACCTAGTCCCCTGTCACACATTGAAAGTGGTGAAGAAATTCATGACAGAGCAGCAATTACACGTACTTGATTGGCCAGGGAATTCCCCGGGCGTAAATCCCATTGAGAATTTGTGGGCTACAGTGGTACCTCTGGTTACGAACTTAATTCGTTCCAGAGGTCCGTTCTTAAGCTGAAACCGTTCTTATCCTGAGGTGTGCTTTCGCTAATGGAGCATCCCGCTGTGAGCGCCCCTCCAGCACACAATTTCCATTCGCGTCCTGGGGCAAAGTTCGCATCCCGGAGCAGCTACTTCCAGGTTAGCGGAGCTCGTAACCTGAAGCGTTCATAACCAGAAGCGTTTGTAACCAGTGGTACCACTGTATTTGCAAAAGTCGCCTCTGTGCTGTAGACTGTACGACTATGGAGAAGCTCATTCAGGAACTGATTCAAGTGTGGTACAGGGATCCGAAAATCAACAGTGACTGTTCAAAACTAGTAGACTCCATGCCAAACCATGTTCAAATGCTGCTTTAAAATAGTGGAGGTCATATCCGTTACTAATAATAATAATAATAATAATAATAATAATAATAATAATAATTTATTATTTATACCCCGCCCATCTGGCTGGGCTTCCCCAGCCACTCTGGGCGGCTTCCAAAAGAATATTAAAATACTATAATACATCAAACATTAAAAGCTTCCCGAAACAGGGCTGCCTTCAGATGTCTTCTAAAAGCCTGGTAGTTGTTGTTCTCTTTGTATGCATATGTGAGCTTTGTACAATAAACTACATTATTTATTTCAATTAATTTGCACAAGGGTGTACACACACACACACACACACACAATTTCTATACCACCCTTCATCTGAGGATCACAGAGTGATTTACATAAGAACACAAAAATACATAACATAGTAACAAACAAAAACAGTACCCCGCACCCCACACCAAGTTTAAATGGTCAAAATGGTTTAATTAGTCAAAGGCTTGGGAGAAGAGGAATACTTTTGCCTGGTCCCTAAAGATATATAACAAAGCCACCAGGTGAGTCTCCTTGGGAAGAGCATTGCACAAATGGGGAGCCCATTCTCCTGTTGCCACCTTCCGGGCTTCTCACGGAGGAGGCACAAGAAGAAGGGCCTCAGGTGGTGTTACTTTGCTAAGAGATGCATCTGAAAGTCAACGGGAGCAAGCACTGTAGCCCCCAAACTATAAAGGTATCACTGCTGTACCATGAAAATGACATGAAGAAGGGCTTACAACCAACTCACCCTGCAGGTACACTTAGTACAATTGTCGTATGCAAAAGAGGCTCCATTGTCATAAACATCGCTGTGAAAGAGGCAGCTTCCAAATGGGAGATCAAACACTTTCCTCTGCCCTGGGAAATACAAACACAGGGAAAAGAATGTGATTTAAAGGGAGCTGCTGCATCATCAACAAAGATAGCTATTGCTCATCTGCAAACTATTATTGACTGGATTGTTCTGTTTTAATCCATTTATACAGGATTTGTTTTTTATCCTTTTTTATACTGTTTTGAAGAAATTACTGATTACCTGAGGCAAAGATAGGACGATGGCAAATCTCTATAAAACGTGTGCAGTGGAGGGATTCTAAACTACTTATTTGTAACAGCTTGCCTTGACACTAGACTTCTAGGTTCAACGGGAAAAATTGTCGGGTCGATGTGAATGATTTTTGGAATGGAGGGAACTGAATTTTTGCTCATTTTCTAATTAGCAGGTCAGAGTATTGCTCTGTTTATTATTTGAGTATTGTTAATATTGTTTACTACTATTTACATGGCTGGTATGTATTTTTCCACGGATGTCATATCAAATATTAATGTATTAGATGATTCCCCCTCTTCCTCCCTATGGTATTATGTACTGTATATTTTTCTTTGCTGGGTCACTTGGAGACCTTCGGGTGACAAGGGACTAATAAGTTTAAATAAATAAATAAATGTATGGATGAATAATAATCACATAAGACTATTGATCCATCTAGCCCATGGCCAGTGGCACTTCTGAGGGTCAGGTAGAGGGTTTCCCTAGCCCTGCTGTCAGAGAGCTATTTGAAAAATAATAGTAAACTCAATTATCTGGGTACCAGTCCTCATGTGGCCAAAATGGTACCACCCACAAGAAAGAGGCATCAATAAGCTCGGTGAAACCACAAGCTTTAAAGCAGCACAATTTATTTATATGGGGGGGGGCAGCTAATGTGGGGACCCCAAACTGACATTTGAGGATGAATATGGGAAACCAGAAGGGAGGGTTAGTGGAATGGAATATTTAGGACAGGAACACTATACACTGCAACATTTCGTTGCAGGTCTCACTTTAATTAATTGACTAACTAACACATTTATGGACTGCTTCACAGCCTGCAACCAAAGGAAGCAGTGTACAACAAGATAAAAAATTAGATAAAGTACAAACCCCCCACAAGTTCCAAAAACAATTAAAAACATCTCTACAAACACTAAATGCAGTAAAACGATTTCTACAAATGTACGATTAATATCCCATAAAAACAAAACAAAAAAATGTATTGCAACAATAGAGTTGCCTTAGTTTAGGAAAAGCCAAGAAATGGACCTGGGTTTTATACACACAAAGCCCATGTTTTATGGCTTGGCCTAACTTTAAAATGTGCTTCTATGCTCTTTACGAAGAATTTTGTTTTGTTTCACAAAGACGTAAAACTCTAAGGTCATACAAGACAACCCTTGAGTCCCTTATATCTGATTGCCCTCATCCTTGTCACCATTTTGGATAAGCACTGCTATTTCAGTATTGAAGTACAGACAGATACAGACAACATTGTATTGTAGATTTATCCCCATTTTACAGCTTGAGGAAAGGAGGCAAAGTGACTAATAAACTAAGTGCTAATAAACTACAGTACTGTACCTGGAAATAAACTTTTAAATGCCTGGGCTTTCTAGAGATAATTAGCATGCACAACTATACTGTACCAATAAGTATTTTTAAGTATTTTCAAAAGTTTCATTTCAAAATTAAGAGCTCACTCTGGACTCTATGATTTTGTCATGCTTAAAGCAGACATACTGATACCAGTAGGATTTAAATCGGTCATGACTTAAGCCCCATTTATACCTATGGGTCTACTCTGCACATGATGGAAAGTCTGGATTCAACCCTCTATTAGGATTATGAATAAAATCATATAATTCCTGGGTGAATGATTACCCGGACCTAATTATTGGAGGGGTTGTTGTAAAGATTGTTAAGGGTTTGGATAGCAGTACTAACCTAACACAATAGCCTTTACAGGTTGTCTTGTAACAGAACCATCACAACACAGCAGATGTGTTGGAGAGGATTTTGATATAACTATGTATGTAATATCTGGAAACAATTGAGAGGAGACACATTTGCTTGCCACCTCAAAACTTGTTCTCCCTCACACCTGTTTTCCAGATTTCATCCTCATCCTACTGCCTCACACAAGCCCACAAACACATCTGCTCTGTTGCATTGGAATGGAAAAGAGAATTGGCTGCAGTATGAAAAAACTCTGGAACACTTGCTTCTCTTCTAAGAATCTGGAGGCAAAGTCTGAGGAAGGTGGAAAGGATCATCCACAATGAGCTAGAAGAAGAAGATTCCTGTTGGATTAGACCAAAAGCCCATCTCAGTGGCCAACCAAATATTTCTGGGAAGGCCAGAGGCAGAACTTGAGGGCATTAGTCCTTCTCCACAGTTGTTAACCAGCAATTGGTATCCAGAGGCTCACTGCCTCCGAATTTGGAGGCAGTGTCCAGCCATTATGACTAGTGCCCACTGATAGCTTCATCCTCCATTTTTTTCTAATCCACTTTCAAATCCATCTCAACTGGTGGCAGTCACCACATCTTGTGGCAGCAAATCCCATTAACTCTGTGCTTCCTTTTTCCTGACAGCAGACTGTTCTCTGAGCCAACTCCTAATGAAACCCAGATGTTGCAGAGTAGGCAGGCATCTCCCAGTTGGTCCTCTCTTGGCCACATGAGAAGAGAAGCAAAGAGAAGAGAAGATGGCGGTGCTAGAATAAAACTCATGCTAAATATTGTTTTGAGGTGTTCACGTGAAAAATTGAAGGGGTTTGGTCTGAGAAGCTGAGGGTTCACATCCAATTAGACTTTTAGGTATGCTATCATGGACTAAAGGGTTAGGGAACCCTCTCACTTAAAACTACATCTTTTAGAATCAACAACACATCCCATGAAGCTTTGACAGACCACTCAGAGCTTCTTGGGGAAAGAGGCCCTCTCATTTTCGGTGCCATGGAACATTCTTCAACACTGAAGAGAATGGAGACAACCCTTGATGTGCAAAGTTCTTATATGTATATTACAGCACTTATATTCATGCTGAAGCTAATATATTTCAGCACTTGAGTCTGTGTGCTTGGTATAAGACAAGTGCCATGTCAGAGTCTGGTTTATAGTATATTTGTCACATTTTGGTTTGGAGTCAGTGTGCCTTTAACAAATCTCATCTACTGTGAACAGACGTTTGAATAATCCCCACCTGCAATGATATTGCCAATTCTTACAACAAGCACACGTCTTTAAAAACGGCTCTGTACATCCTGCAGAACAATCTCCTTGATGTAATGTTTTGAGTTAGAAAGCAGTAATCACTAAGTGATGATGTGCACCAGCCCAGAAGATAATTCAGTACAACTTTTATGGCATGCCAGCCAAGTCTTGCAGGATATGAAAAATCCCAGTCAACGCCAAGACTGTCCTATGAAAATCAGTTCAAGATGTTCAGAAATCCCATATGGGACAACACATCCTTTGCATTGCCGTGCATTGCATGAAAGCACATTATATTGGTCTGGCGAGGCTGGAAACAATAAATGAGTTATCTAGCTTGTTCACTAACAAAGCCTCTTGCATTGTCGTATCCTCCCAAAAGCCAGCTATATCATTCCATCTCCCTTTTATACTGCAGGTACATCTAGAAGCAAGCCATTTTGCCACCTAGAGCACATGCACCGCCAGTTCAGCAGCAGCTAACAAGATGCTACCACTAGGCCTACAACTTTCATCATCCCCAGCAAATCACTGCCAATAGTCAGAGATAATGGGAGCTGTATTACAACACCTGGAAGATGCCATGTAGGCAACGCCTGGCCCAGATCAAGAGATGCTCCTCTGGAGTAGTGCTGGAACACTGCTGCTGGGTTTGGGGAGTGGCATCAGCCATATGCTGATGTCAAGGACTCTATTTCTCATTATCACTGGAGCCACAGGGATGTCTTGCAGGTGTTGGATGGGGACAGTAGTGGTCTGGATAAGGGCCAACAAACTGAGGCTGATCCCAACAAGATGGAAGAGCTGTGGGGTGGTAGTTCTTGGGTCAGGGAACTGGGTAGGCAGCCTTTTCTCAATGGGGTTAGCTGTACGTTCCTGGAAGTACAGCTGCAATACTGGAAGAGTCTAACTAGCACACAGGATGTAAATTACCATTAGCACGTAGAATCACAGAATTGTAGAGTTGGAAGGGACCCTGAGGATTATCTAGTACAACCCCATGCAATGCACAAATATGCAACTGTCCCATATGGGGACCAAACCTGCAACCTTGGCGTTATCAGCACTATGCCCTAACCAAATGAGCTGATATGCTTTCCCCCATGCAAGTTGTGGAGATCCTTATTGGAATAATGATATAATCACAGAGTTGGAAGGGATCCCGTGGATCATCTAGTCTCCACAGCAGCCAGGTGATTTCACATATTCAGGGAAGAATTCAATATCACACCAAAACAAATGTTCTATCAGAGCAAGCATATCTGCTTTTCTGATGGAACAACCTCCCCTTCCTCTTGCCACACACTGTTCGGGGGGCAGGGGTCACATAGCAGAGGAGAGGGGAGGAAGCCCTGTTGCGCTAACAGGAGCCATCGCTCTGCCTCTTGCTAGCAGAACTATTTAGTTGACCCCAACCCTCACTCTATATACCATTTTTGAATGCAAGGAAAGAATTCGTCGCCTCCAGTTGGTTTTGTGTATTCGTTACTATTAAAATAATGGTTGTGTACTCATTTGTGGTTTAATAAATTAAATAACTAAATAAATAAACAGATGTGTACTCTGAGGATAACCCCTGCCCCAACTTTGTCACTCCATCTCGGGAGCCTCAGTGGCACAGACTGCGTCTTTCTAGCCTCAGATCGTTCTCCAGCTGCAGTCATTCATGGATTCGGTGGCCTAGCCACAGTTTCTCTCACCCTGGCAGCCTCCTATTTATATTATTGTAATGTACTCTATGCAAGAGGCTTTACTGAAAGATGGTCCAGAAATAATCATTAGTACAGAAGGCTGCAACTAAAATGTTCACTGGAGTAGCTATTAGGGATCATATACTGATCTTTTAGGGACACGGGCGGCGCTGTGGGTTAAACCACAGAGCCTAGGACTTGCTGATCAGAAGGTTAGCGGTTCGAATCCCCGTGACGGGGTGAGCTCCCGTTACTCGGTCCCTGCTCCTGCCAACCTAGCAGTTTGAAAGCACATCAAAGTGCAAGTAGATAAATAGGTACCGTTCCGGAGGGAAGGTAAACGGCGTTTCCGTGCGCTGCTCTGGTTCGCCAGAAGCGGCTTAGTCATGCTAGCCACATGACCCGGAAGCTGTACGCCGGCTCCCTCGGCCAATAAAGCGAGATGAGCGCCGCAACCCCAGAGTCGGTCACGACTGGACCTAATGTTCAGGGGTCCCTTTACCTTTAACTTTTACTGATCTTTAAAGTTCTTAATGGCTCCCTATTTGCTTCCAGGCAGAATTTAAGCCAGGGGTCAGCAAGGTTTACGGCCATGGGCTGGATCACTCCCACGGAGATTGTCTGTGGGCCGGACTGGCACAGCGCAATGCCGGAAATCGCTTCTGCGCATGCCCAGACACCAGAAATCGTGCCGCGATTTCCGGTGTCTGGACACGCGCAGATGCCATTTTTGGTATCTGTGCATGCACAGACACCATTTCTGGCGCCACTCAGTGAGTCCCCGTGCCGCACTGCTCTGGTTTAGCGCAGCGCGTGGGGGACTTGCCAAGTGGGCGGCTCGGTTTGTGGGCGGCTCGTGGGCTGGTAAAACGGTCTTCGTGGGCTGCATCCGGTCCATGGGTTGCCAACCCCTGATTTAAGGTGCCAGTGTTGACCTTAAACAACGTGGGACCAGGGATGTGAATAAATGTGTCCCTGCAGCAGCCTCACCAGATTCTTCAGTCTGGAAGGGAAGCCCTTTTTTTCTCACCACCTGAATTTCTAAACACTGGGTGGTGATATGAGACAGCGCCTTCTGAGTAGTGACACGCTGATTATGGAACATCTTCCCCAACCCACCCAGAGGTACGACTGTTTTATTTATTTATCTCATACAATTTATATACCACCTGACTGTAAAAAAAACAACCAAGCAAACCACAACTTTGCTAATGTTGCATCTGGATGTTAGTCTGTTTCTGCAAAACATTTTCATGTGTATTACAGTTTTATCTGCTCTAATCATTGGATAGTTGTTGCCTCTTTTAAATATTATTTTAACCCACCCTGTGATCATTGGGTGAAGGGTGGTTTTAAGATGGTCTTAATAAATAAATAAAATACCATACAGCATTGCTCTCATTTGGGGAGAGCAAAAACAGATGTACATAATAATCTTCCAGATCCAGTTCCGAAAATCACATTTATTCTCCAAAGTAAATAGTACATCTGACATCGATAGAAGGCCAAATTTAAGTGGCCAAGATTTGGCCTAATTCCCGATAAAGAAAAACAGGGGGGAAATGAAAATAATCACAATAACACCATTGTAAAAGATATAATTTTCTAACTATATTCCATTTATTTGATGCAATTGTTCTCTTTCAAAAATGTTCTGTGCTATATAACTATGCATAAGCTTCCTCGAGTGTCTGTGAGTTGTCTGAAAGAAAACGTACAGAGTACATGCAATATGCCTGTTTAAACAACCACTCACCCAAACATTTTGGGCAACACTGTCCGGATGGAGTATGACTGAGATGCTGGGGACATGAAAGAATGGGGCACACTTCCTGTATGCACTGTGTCCTGCCACCCTAAAAGAAAATAGGGTCAGTTAGAGAACGCACAGCTGAAGAACACAGTGCAGCCTGAGCCACACTTCTCTAAACACACTTTAATTAAATGCTAACGTATCCAGCAGGAAAGATAAGATTCTCACCTAGACAAACACGTCATAGGCCAAATCTTATGCAATGCATTTCAGCATATTGTAACATCCACACCATATGAAGCACAAATAATCCTGGGGAATTTGGTTTGTTATGGGTGCTGGGAGTCCACCTGACACTGATACAGAAACTGTGCATATGTACTATGCAAAAGAATGAAATATTGTTATTCCCCCCTTCTTTCTCCTCCCTTCTCTCTGTCCTAAACTCACAATGCCTATGATAGCAGCATCCAGTGCTTTTTTCGGGGGGGGGACACATATACCCCTAAACATTTTGTGAATCTTTGTACTTTTGTCCATTTACCATATTTATTTCCCCCAATTTGAACTATAAAGTGGTGATTTTCTTGAGTCAAAATGAGAGTACCCCTAAACTTTTTTTTTTTTAAGAAAAAAAGCACTGGCAGCATCTCATACCGAATGTAACTGACCTGCTCTTATTAATTGAAAACAGAGATGTTCCATGTACCTTTGTTATCCATTAAAATCTTTCTTTTCCTTTTTTCATGGAGTTACAAAAGGAGTTAAATTTGGTTTCAGGTTTGAAACGGTTACGTTATTTTATTTCAAGCCGTCTTTCTATAATCTTGTGACTTCTCCCGAGGGAAAGTTGGATCCCAAAGACAGGAGAGGCAGACTGGTGCCTCCACACCAGACAATTGCTGCTCTAAAGACTACCACTGTGAGGGGAAACACAGAGCTAAAAACGAAGGCAAAAATCCCCCATAAGCAGGCACTAAAAAATGAGAAAATAATATGGGAACACGAGGCCGGATTTTGAGAAAGACTGTTTTTAAAAGAATAAAGAGCTATCCTTGGAGTTATACGGTACAACGTAGAATAAAGGTCTTGGGAATAAAATAGAGAGGGTGAAGGTCAAACTATGAAAGAAATATTGTTTTGGCCAACCCAGCCCTTTAAATGAAATATTATCAACATGTATATAAGCACAGAGAGGCCCTAGTCAGGGAGCACAGTTCATCTGCTGGGCGTTGTGAATAAAGAGAAAAGATTGTCTCTACTACCAAACAGAGCTATCAGCCTAAACAATACAGTGGTGCCCCGCAAGACGAATGCCTCGCAAGACGGAAAACCCGCTAGATGAAAGGGTTTTCCGTTTTGGAGGCGCTTCACAAAACGAATTTCCCTATGGGCTTCCTTCGCAAGACGAAAGCCCATAGAGAAATCTCTGGGACAGCGGGGAAGCGCAGCGCGTCTTCCCCACTGTCCTCGGACCTCCTCCGAAGGCTGGCGGTGGGGCGGAGAGACCTCCTCCCGCCGCCAGCCTTCGGAAGGCTGCTCCGAAGCCTGGCGGTGGGGCGGAGAGACCTCCTCCTGCCGCCAGGCTTCGGAAGGCTCCTCCGAAGCCTGGTGGTGGGGTGGAGAGACCTTCTCCCCGCGCCAGCCTTCGGATGGCTGTCCTGAAGACTTGCGGTGGGAGGAGGGTTTTCCTTCCCACCGCCAACATTCAGAATGCTGTTCTGAATGTTGGCGGTGGGGAGGAAAAACCCTCCTCCCACCGCAAGCCCCGGGAACAGAGAAGAAGCGCTGCGCCCCTTCCCCTCTGTTCCCGTACCTGTCCTGAAGGCTTGCGGTGGGGAGAAAAGCCCTTCTCCGCACCGCCAGCCTGGCAAGCGGTTTCCATAGGAACGCATTAATTGATTTTCAATGCATTCCTATGGGAAAGGGTGCTTCGCAAGACGAAAAACTCGCAAGAAGAAAAAACTTGCGGAACGAATTAATTTCGTCTTGCGAGGCACCACTGTATTCTGTTTCGGTGTGGCTTTTGTTTCTCATTTCAGAAGACAATAAACGGACGGCGGCTATGAATGAATGGGCAGCAGCAACCTTCGCTGCAGCAAAACCTGTTCTGTGTCTTCCACAAAGGACTGCAATCAACTCATATTGAAAAAAAGAAAGAAAGAAATCTTTGCTCCAGATCGTCTCATTTAAATTTCCTGTATAGTTTATAATTTAAAGCAGCACACGCAGCCAGCAATAAACTCTGCGCTCCTAGAGGCATGAAAGAATTATGAGTTGTCCACAGCCCCATGCATTCAGGATCTCTCTCTAAACTCTCTTGAGAGACAAGTAATATAAATGCTCTACCTCTCTAGAGCACAGAGGAGGAAGCTGTGGTGTGTGATGAGTTTACTGAGACGTTTTAATTCTAATGTTAATACCAATACCCAAAATAAAGCATTATCTTTACTGCATGCGCACACTTTAATAAGATTTTCAGACACTGCACTGTCTGAAAAGAACACAGCCTTTCTTTCCCCCCTCCAACTTGCCCCAAGGGGGGGCTGCTGAAACATCCTGAATGCACACAGCTTTAGGCCTGCGCTCATAATCCTTTCAACATAGCATCCAGGGATGCAAAGTATATTGCGGTCTGAAACTGCTGCTCTGAATTATGAATCAGTCAGGAAACTCTGAAATGATTTTTTTCCACTTAGGCAGCTCAGAGAACAGATAGATCCCCCCCCCCTTTTCTTTTTTCTTTTTCAAGAATGTGCAGGTGCGGTTATCAGAGAACTAAACCTACAACTTTTGAAAAATGGTCCAATTGCTCACAGGAGAAGCCTAGAAACAGGCACCATGCCCAAAAGGTTTTTTCGTGATGCATGAGTGATGAGGTTATCCGAAGGAGCAGGTAGGTCAAGCGAGAGACACCTTCAGTGGTTTAAAGCAGAAACGGTGAGTCTGTGCCCCTCCATCTGGTGTTGGGGCAATCAACCCTTCTGGAAATTGTAGCTCTCAGCACCCTGCACAAACTACACTTCCCAAGATTCTTTGGGGAAGCCATGGCAGTTTAAAGTGGTATGATGCTACTTTAAGTATATAGCGCATATGCGGCCTTGATCACTCAGGCCCCAGTGAGAAATTATTATTATTATTATTATTATTATTATTATTATTATTATTATTATTATTATTTATTTCTACCCCGCCCATCTGGCTGGGCTTCCCCAGCCACTCTGGGTGGCTTCCAAAAGAATATTAAAATACTATAATACATCAAACATTAAAAGCTTCCCGAAAAAGGGCTGCCTTCAGATGTCTTCTAAAAGCCTGGTAGTTGTTGTTCTCTTTGACATCTGGTGGGAGGGTGTTCCACAGGGAAGGCGCCACTACCGAGAAGGCCCTCTGCCTGGTTCTCTGTAACTTGGCTTCTCACAGTGAGGGAACTGCCAGAAGGCCCTCGGTGCTGGACCTCAGTGTCCAGGTAGAACGATGGGGGTGGAGACGCTCCTTCAGATATACTGGGCCAAGGCCGTTTAGGGCTTTAAAGGTCAGCATCAACACTTTGAATTGTGCTCGGAAACGTACTGGGAGCCAATGTAGGTCTTTCAAGACCGGTGTTATGTGGTCTCTGCGGCCGCTCCCAGTCACCAGTCTAGCTGCCACGTTCTGGATTAGTTGTAGTTTCCGGGTCACCTTCAAAGGTAGCCCCACCTAGAGCGCATTGCAGTAATCCAAGCGGGAGATAACCAGAGCATGCACCACTCTGGCGAGACAGTCCACAGGCAGATAGGGTCTCAGCCTGCGTACCAGATGGAGCTGGTAAACAGCTGCCCTGGATACAGATTTGAAATTATCTGTTGCAAGTTTTTTTTTTTAAGAATGACAACAGCTAGCAAAACAGGGAGCATGTCAACTTCAAACCTTTCTGCTTGTAACATCTTTCTCCTGCCCCAATAATACTGAGGCAATATTATGAAGGTGACCCAACGTTACAAGAGAATAAGCAATACTTTTGTAATTGTTTTCAAAGAGGAGCCTTAAAAAGCTGGATGCACCTATAAAAAGTTTAATTCCAAAAGAGGACCAGTTTCAACCAAATACCTCAGCATTTACCAAATGGTGAAAAAAAGGAAATTTTCCTCACCAGTCCAATCCAAACATATTAGTTATTCGGTTATACAGCCACGGTAGCTATAAATCTGAACTATGTTGTTATTTGTTGGTGCATACTGAATTTGAACTTAACAGTAGAGCTGAGAGCTTTTTCACACTGAAATAGAAAGTGATTTTGCATCTCTTTGGTGGGATTGAAGCCTCGTGTGCATGTCATGAATATGGCACAAAGGGAAGAGCAGAAATCAAATGGACAAACTCTTGCGCCAGGGCTTGCCAAGATTATTTTGATTCGTCCTCCTTTCCATGTGTTATCCATTACTTGCAATGTTATTTATGCTGTTGTAGTACCTGGAAATGGTTAAGTTAAAAAAATGATACCCTCACTAACTACACTGTACCTAGCTAGCCTAATACCATCTATTTTATTTGGGAGCGGGAACTCACAACTTCGTGTGGGTGTGCTAAATCTAGATGATGTATGACACATTAAAAAATAGGAAATTGCAGCATCCAAAATGTTAAAATATGTTCTGTAAGTTTTGGTGTTATAAATATAAAAGTTAAACATTTGGAAAAATCGTGTGACAGGACACACCCCCAGGTTTCATACAAGGTTCCTTGTCTGTGCAATGTAAAATTCTTGGGACATTAGAACCCCAAGTAATTATGGACTGATTCCTCTTTTGTAATTAAGCTTTTATAGGTGCATCCAGCTGCAATGAATTTTTGTACTGTCCATCAGCTAGTAATTCAGATCAAAAGGAATCCACTGAATTACAGCCATCTTCCTTCTTAACAACCGGCAAACATGCTGAAGTGTGTGGTGCCACAGGCCAAATCAATGCTGCTGTTTGTCATCTATTCTACTTTCCAGGGGCTGTGCTTCCTGGGATCACAAAAATACACTTCAGCATGTCAGGCTTTTAGCCAAAGTACATCGTAATGATGTCAAAGAATTTCCTCTTAGCAAAGAAGCTCAATTAAACCTGCAACACAGGAATCTGATATATTCCATTCACCGCTGGTAACACTTTGCACAATGTATAATCTATTATTCTTTTAATTCATTGAATTTAATAGTTTTACCAGATATTACACCAAACTATGGCTTAGGACAAAACAAGACATATATCATGGACCCCATGATTGTCGCTTCCTTGTGTGCTTAAATCACTCACCCTCTTTGCACTTTGCTCCATGAATTCATTCTGTGAAGCAACAGCCTCAAGGCATAGAACAACAACCATAACTGTGGTTTCTTGATTCAGGCATCATGCCAATCCATAGTTAGCATAAACACAGGAATGCAAACTTGACTTCAAACCATGGTTTCTGGCTTGTCAATTCAGATATTACTTAAATAATAGTCAAAGTGTCTTATGGTGGTATGGTGTCAGAATTGAGCCCATGAGCCCTTGCTCATTTCAGCATGTGAAAAAAGATGCCAATAATTAGTTTCCTTTTTTTGTAATTGTTAAGACAATACAAATTGCATAATTATATAAAATAGGTGGGGTTTTTGTTTTGTTTTGTTTGCCCATGGGTGCAGAGAATAACCTCCTGTTCATAACACTGAAATTCATGCTTACTAATGAAGAGCCTTCATGAATTAAATTAAAGAGAGGCACTAAGAATAATTGAAAATGCTTGATAGCCTCTAAACCTGTTCCACTACCAAATACACAAAAGCTTTCTATTTAATTGTTTTCAAGAGCCAAATGTCATACTGAGCTGTAATGCTAAACCACAGTTCAGTGCTATGTGAATGACCCTCAGGACTATGAGCTCCTGTCTCCTCCTCTGACATGACAAATTGTGGTAAGTTGCAACTATGGTTTAGAGAAGCGCTGGGCAACTTGCGACTTTAGGGCCACATGTAGCCCTTGCCCTAATTTAATGTGGATGGCAAGGAGGAGTGGTGGTAAGCAGACGGCAGAAATAGAGAGAAAAGGTTTGCACCCACCCATCTTGGGCTCCAACGTTGCCCACTTTTGAATTCAGCCCGCAAGGGTATTTATCTTACACAAAGATTTAGTTAAATACTGAGTATAATGTGCACATTGAAATATTACTTCAACATGAAAAGTTACTAGAAATCAACATCTAGAAATCCTTGGTCATCACTCATCATTAATAAAGCAGGGCTTCTTTTAGATGAAGAAGAGCATTTTGAATGCCAGACTGTTGGCTTTTCTAAGCACTTTTGCCCTAAATTAGAACAAACTTATTCTTACTGGCACCAAGAAATCCACCTCACTGTAATAC